>NC_056730.1:939794786-940509786 GCF_019279795.1 Protopterus annectens | reverse complement strand
ATAATTAATATTTTGAGTGTGTACATCTGTGATGTTTCACTCATCATTTGCAAAATAGATTTCATACCATACTTGCAGTTATTCTGTGTGACATATACACACACCATGTAGTACCCCCACAAACAGTCATAACTGAAAATTAGAACAAATATTTACCTCTACTCAAAATGTTTATGATTGCTCATCTGAGAAATAATTGCCATGGTACCATATATCTTCTTGTATTACCTTATACCATACACAGACTAAACCGTCACCCTTGAGAGACTGGTCATACAAACACTTACTAACTTGATAAATGTATGTTGTACTGTTTTCACAAAATTTTAAAAATAGACTCCCCAGAATATTAATATTAGTACTATGTACATCTGGGATGTTACAGTTATCAAGTGAAATACAAAGCATCATGCAAGACACGGGCTGAACCCAAATATGCCCTCCAACCAAAACATTTAGCATTCAGTAGCATTTACAATACACATTTATAGAAGTTCCCACCATCATCACATTAGAGTATAGGTAGAACCATTATTTACTGTATTCGTAATTACTAACCCAAAATTACCAGTATGTGCTCCTCCAGTAGGTCATACTACCATGGGGTTTTTTTCTTAAATTTCTTCAAAATACGCACCAACCACTGAACTACTACTATTCTTAAAGGCATGCAGAATATTAATGCTCATGTCACACCCACACATTTTCTCTCCAGTTTCCCTTCCAATGTTATTACATACACTTTCCATACCCTTAACAATCTATGCTTATGAATTATAAAAATAAATTAAAAGAAACAAAGAAATTATATCTTCACAGCAAGCCATGGACTTTATTTAGCTATAAAAAGGGGTGATAAGATGAAAACAAATACCTCCCAGTAAGCACTATAGCAATATTTATTCACTTATGTCAACTGTATTAGATATACATGATCATTAATTTTACCTGTAAATATTATTTCAATCATTATTAACTAAGTTTGTTATTTCAAGCATCCATCTTCTGATAGTACCATGGTATGTATCTTGGCACGTACGCATCAAACAGTAGCCATATCACATGTGGTCTGTGTTATTTAATAACCAGAAATAACAATGTTTACTTAATTAAAATGCAAACTGAAGTAATTCCCTTCATTATTCCTCTTACACAAATGTTTTATTAGGTTGTTGTGGTCATTTATAATAGTAAAACTTCAATTAATGTTACATGAAGTTCCAGGGCAGCCTGTATGACTCTCTCTCCTGTTTTGCCATTCCAAACTAAAACTTCAGAAAAAAAGCATCGCTCTTCCTTAGAAATGAAGATATATAAAGTTTGACAAACTTAACTGAAAATATAAAGGTTAATACATATGTAAGACTATTTGCCAGTGCCTTGTACAGTGAACGCAGTTCTCTGGCTGGGAGTAGCCCTTATCAGGGGGGGTTCAAGTCAGACTTGTGGGAAGGGAGAGGATGGAGGAGCTAGGCTGCAGCATATGGCCAGAGAACCACTAGGACCTGAAAAAATAGAATAATGTAGAGTTTGAAAGAATTGAAGGTGATCCCAAAGCACTTGCAGATATTATGCTGCCTCTGAAGATAAAGACTAAGGTTTTACTTCAGACATCTCTGATTGTAGTAATTTGTACAGTTGAGGGAAATGAGTGTCAGAGCTGCAGTACATTAATATCAAAGCGCTAGCTTGGTTATTCCACTTGGATCTCCGTATCACAAGTTGTGGTTTACTAGCTGTCTAGTTGATGTATGTAATGCAATAAGGACTGCTATCTTCTGCAAGTTATCAATACAGAGCTTCAGTAGGACATACCAGCAATGGAAAGTATGATTTGTATAATTAAATATAATAAACTAAAGATAAAAATCATAAACAAATCATCACAATCCTAACTGTAGCATCTTAGGCCAGGGAAGTAAAGCTTCATAATTCTGCTGAATCTACTTCTTCATTCCAAATAACATTAAGACATTCAATTATTATTTATTGCTGAGTCAACAACTGTAAGGTACAATTGACTCAAGCTATGCTATAGTTATTTTTCTAGTAATCCAAAACAAGTAATTTAGTGGATAACACAGTCAAACCTTGCAATATACAGTGTTGCTTACCAAATCAAGAAAAGATGCAAAAATCAAGATATAGACAATACTTAAAGATAAAAAGGTCAGTGGTTTTGGTCAACATCTAGTCAACAATGAATACTAAACAAAGTAAGCTTGTGTAATAGCTTACCACAATAGTAGATGTATGAATAACAAGACCATTGCTGCAGGATTCATATACCTGTATTAGGGTGCAGGCCAGAAGTGGAAGTTTTTTCTGGCCAAAATTTTCATCAGATGAATACTCCTTATAAAGTGCTGTTGCAGTTGTGAAACATAGATAGCAAGTCAGCAGTCTGGGTATAAAAGTGCAACTCACCTGCATTCCCCTATGTTTTTCTGGTGTCCAAAACATTGCAGATAAATTAAAAGAAACATAGACTGGAGAGAGGTATTGCAAAATACTTCTTCAGAAGAACTACATTTCACTCCATAAGAATACATGTGTGTCTGAGGGTATATCATATATACCAGGCTAAATTATTAATGAAAAAAACACCTATGTTATTAATGCCACTAATTAATACTATCCCTCTCTAAATGCTACCAAATTTCCTATGGACAAAGTATTAGAGGCAGGAGGGAGCCCACTTTCCAATATCAATGATATTATTTGTATAGCTACTGTTATCCTTTAACAATGATCCTCTTATTTGTGCAGCAACTCTTGTGGTAAGTTTTGCCCAGATGTACTATGTACCTGGGCAGTAAAAGCAGAGCAGCTGAGGAAGCTAGAGGTGATGAAGATGAAGTGACTGAGATGGGTGACAGGGTGCACATTGCGGGACAGATAAAGAAATGAGGGCATAACAGCAGAAGCCAAAGTAGCTCCAATTGCAGAAAAAGCCAAAGAGAATGGATAGCAGTGGTTCGGGCACATAAAACAGAAGACAATTTGAAGAAGAGGAAACAAGGGCATCCAGCAAAGAGGTGGATGGACTGTGAGAGAAGACCTGCAACAGTCAGGCATGAATGTCAAAGAAAGCAGGAAAGTGGCATCGGATAGGGTGGTGATTGACACGACACCACAACCTCAAGTAGAAAATGAGAAAAAGGAGGTTGATTATGATTATGATGATGATGTACTAGGTTCATTATATAGATTATTGCTGCTGGACTCATGTACATGTCCTGGGAGTATGAAAAGTGGCACAGATTATAGCTCCATACGTGTAGCTAGCCTGCAGCATAGAATGCTGGCCAAAACCTGATCAACCCCTACAATGCACATCTAGCATGCACCCTTTTTGAAAAGGTGTGGATGGATGACCATGTAACAGCTGCCAAATGGTTTGACATATACCTAAAAAAGGCTGAATTTATAGCTTCTGGCCTTATACAGTGAGACCTAACCTCCATACACAATGTTTTGTCATATTTTTCTTAAGGGAAGTCAGTGCAATTGTAAAATGCCTCAGTGGATGACCTGTCTTCACATGCATAAAGGACTCAAGCAAATAAAGAGTCTACCCATTGGGTTTTGTCTCATGAAAAAAATACTTCAGAATCCTGTGTATATTCACACAGTGCAAAAATTATTTAAGTGGCACAGTGGTACAGCAGTTAACATTGTGTCCTCCCAGCAACAGCTTCTCCAGTTTGATTCTCGACTGGGATGTCTTCTGTGAGGAGTCTGCATGTCCTCCCTGCATTCACAGAGATTTCCTCTGGGTACTCCGGTTTCCTCCCACATTCCACAGACATGAGTGTGGAGCATTTCTTTCTGGACCTCCCCTGAAAATGGGCTCTGTCCCAGTTGGATTTTCCTGGTAAATAAATGTTAAATAAATTAAAATATAAAATGTATACTCATTTCTGGTTGAAAAAGCTGGAAATTGGACAAAGTAATTCAACATCATTTCATAAACCACCTAAGTCATAAAGAAGTGTATTTGTTCTCAAGGACATTCTTTCCTTATGGAACATTATGTAAAACTACTTATACTGTAAGGCCAGAGATTCAGAAATTATATTTGAGGCCACAACACCTAGGATAATAGTTTTCCAACATATTTCAAGTGGACAGAGTTAGTCAAATGTAAAGCCAGCTTCTCTACAACAAAATTTAGATCTCATATCAAAGCCACTGGTTGTGTTTGAGGTCATAACTGTAAAATGTACTTTGAATATTGCTTAACCACTGTTTAAATAACTAGCAGGAAAACCATAGGGAATGGGCAGAAATGGCAGAAATATGAATATTAATAGAAAAATAAGTCTAAGCTGTATTTAACAGATATGCCAGAAAACACAATACTACACATTGAACTGAAACACTATCTGCTTTAACAGACTTATTCTAAAACCAGAAGGAAAACTTTTTATTCATTTTCATTTTACAAAGAAATCATATGGCATTTGTTTTTGGCATTTGCTTTTTAGTCTTCTTTAGATAGTTATAACCTTGCTAGAAAGCAAGTGACTTCTTAGATTTAACACATGGTCCTTCCATGCCCTCAGACTGATAGCTTTAAGTCTGAGAAGCAGAATTCCCTTGAGTCTCTGATCATAATATGTGTTCTTGGCATAGATGCCAATATTCACTTCTCAAGCTTTACAACCAGTGTGAATTTATTGGCATTAATGCCTCAAATACAAAATAAACTGGTTATGATTAAACACTGATCTAGTCATAATCCATTAGATTAATTACATTCTAGCAAGCATATGGATTTTATAGGTTTCTATTCTGCAAATTTCTCCACTAACTTTCCTTTGGGAGCCTTCCCTGTTTTTTTTTGACATATAGACATTGTTTCTTTATATTTAACGAAGGTATTTGTACTTCTTTGTTTTTTGCACTTTTCTAGGAAAAGTCATTTTATGTGTTTTCTTGTTGTTCAGTCAATTCATGGAAGGAGTGAATTCTTTATTTAATGACTCTAGCTAGGGAGTATTTATCTTGCAACAAAACCTGTGCTGGAGAATATTTATCTTTCAAAGAGGTATATTATTTAATATCTGTGCAGATACTCTGAATAGTGGTTTATTTTTCCAGATTGGAAATGTAGGATTCCTGTCACTAAGATGGTTAGGCAATATTTAATGATGTGATTTCGAAGTTTTGTAAGTATCTAGTCTAGTATTAGCGGTTCGGGAATAATTTCTGGTGGAAATTTGTATTAGTTTGGGAGAAATCAAGAGACTGTAAATTGCAATCAGGAAATTGTTTAGTTATTGTGTTCCAAGGTATGTTAAAGTGTCCTAAAAGTAATAGTTCACCGGAGCAATTGTCATGAAACCATTTAAGAGGTGCTTGGTGTTAATTAGTGGCTCTATCAAGTTTTATGCATTGATTTGCAATATGTACCTGCTTTGTATTACCTAAAGTTATTGTTACAAGCTGTGAATCTGTTCCTAATATAGTTGGTGGTTGTTCTGAGTAAATAACAGAATTCAAGGAGTTTTTCAGCATGATGTCTATGTAGATCCTTTAGATGTACAGTCTTTTTGTAAGTCATTTATCCAGGAACAGTAAATTCTATATCTTCAATATATGGTTTTAACTATTTTCCAACACAACTAGGAAATGTGGATTATATTGGCTAGCCAGTACCTGGAACTGGGTATTTTTTTGCAGATACTTCTAACATTTAAGTACATGGCCTTTAATCATTTAATGGTTTTTGATATAATAGTTAGGTTGTAAATGTGGGCTGCTACTGCTGCTGTTTGGGTGGCCCAGAGTTTATGTCCAAGTTTCCAGTACAATGTAGAACTAATTTTTTGCCAGTGCTTATATACCATTGTAATTTCTGAAGTTGTTTGATATATTTATTTAAATAGGTTTCTGTTATTTCTTCTTGGTAATGGAGGGGCATATTGTAAAGACCATGTACAGAAATTGTATGGTCTTTACAATAGGCCAATAATAATAGAAAAGAAAGCACATGGGAACACATAATTTTGGTTTGTACTGCAATTTACATAATAGTTTTTGGAATATATTGTCAGGTAGAACTGTTATAAATAGAATTGCTTTGTGTTAGAAGGCATGTAATAATGGTTAGAAAAACGACCTTTGATATGTATATTTGTTGGGTCATTTCTTTAGAGATTGGTTTAAAAAGATTTAATTTTTGCAGTTGTGTCTATAACACTAGTGTGTTGCATTTGTTTAAGAGAAAAATTTGCATATAGTAATGATTTATTTATTTTATTTTTATTTTTATTTTACAGTTTGTTTGCCGGGATAGTCCATTGGGCCAAGAAGAGCCCATTTTAAATGGAGTCCCGGGGAGAAAATCTCCATGAACAACAATATAATATGAAGACAATGCATTTACATTTATGTAATACTATTGAAGAACGATGGTATTACACATGACAAAAAATCCACGATTGCAGTGAAAATACAGTCAAAAAAAGCAAAAGGTAAAATTACACACACACACACACACACACACACACACACACACACACACACACACACACACACACACACACACATAAATAAGTCAATTAAAATAATAAAAATCCATTGGTGCATATTCCTTGTAGATTTGTTACAATGTGACATAACACAGGGTTGACATTACAGTTTTACATGAAATGTTAGCAGAGTTAAAGTAGGATAGGGGATAAGAGGTGTTAATTGTTGAATCTAAAAAGGGTAGAACAATAAGAAAAAAAAGTAGAGCAACAGTAGTAGTAAATGAGAAAAGTGAAGATGGTAGTAGTCAGAGAAGCTCAGTATGATGAAGAGAAGAGAGAAATAAAGGAGTGTAAGAAATGGGGAAAAAAGAGGTGAGTCATGTGGGATGAGAGCAGGAACATTCCCAGAGGGTTTTGAGATGGGAATGAAGCAGGGTCTTAAAGGTAGAGTGGTTGTCAGTAGTATGAATAAGAGGTAGCAGGGAGTTCCAGAGGCGAGCTAAGGAAAAGGATAGTAGGTGTTTGCCTGCAGGACGAGCAGGCTTGTGCAATTCAAGCAAATTGTGGTTATTGGTTCTTAGCAGTCTGTTGGGTAGGTGCATTTTGAAGGAGGATTTATTTTATTTCATTTTACATTTGTTTACCAAGTGAAGTCCGACTGGGCTGGGCCCCCATTTTCAGCAGAGACCAAGGGAGAAAAGCTCCAGAAATCATTGATTGAAATACAGACATGATTACACATACGCATATTACAAATATTTAGTATTTCCAGTTAACACAGATGATACGTTTGCAAACATAGTCAAAAATTTATGAACTGAAAAATAACAAAGTTAAATAAAGTAGCAGAGAAGACAAACATTATAGATTTAAATTAAGGATGTAGTTCCAAGATGAGTTATGTGGTGGGAGCATGGGCGTAGGAGATACTGGATAGGATAATTAATGACAAGCATAACGTAGTGAACAAGTAGTGGAAAAAAGAACCTGATTTAGTGGTGAAAGAAAGGGAAAAGATATGTCTAGTATATTCGTTTGTACAAATTTACAATGTTTTGGCAGTTTTTGAAAAACATCAGTCGTATGAGAGCATCCTAGTGATGGAAGCTACAGCTGGAAAAGGGAGAGGGGGTTGGTTTAGGTGATATAATTAGCCAGGCGATGAGCAGGAGCATAGCCAGTGACTGATAAGGTGTTCTTTCAGGAGTAGCTGGAATTGTGAGCATTTGAGGTTTTTAGGATGTGTTGGGGTATTGAGTTGGGGTACTGGACACTTTGTTAGAGAACATGGGGGTCCCCAAAGGAGTTGCTGGATTTTATGACCTTTATTAGAAATTTATCAGAGGATCTTGGGGATTTGCAATTGGTATTTGCCCGAACTAGGTCTTTGAGAGCAGAGCAGTCTTGAGGTTGAAAGATGATGGAGTGGGTGATGGTTAGTTGGTTCAGGGATAGTAGGTTAGGTAGTTCAATCCAAGTGAGTTTGTGAAGTGCGATGCAGTGGTGTGCACTGTGTGGCTGGTTTGTAGCGAACTTGGTGATTTTATCATAACAGGACTGTAGTTTACTTAAGTCTGTTTTTCACAGGTTGGCGAAGATGTGACAAGAGTATAGGAGGGTGGACAGCAGGTGTGTTCTGGCTGTGGCTAGTCTAGTGTTGTTGATAAGCTATGGTTTGGTTCTGTAGAGTGAGTCAAGTTTAATGTGAACTTTTTTGATGGTGAGTGCTATGCGTTTGTCAAATTTTAGGTAGTTGTCAATTGTGACCCCTAGAAGTTTTGTTTGATCTACACAGGTTCAATTTTTGTATTGCTGGAGGAGGAGCATGGGACCCAATGGTGGGTGTGGTTAGCAGTGTATTTCTATGGAGAGTGACCGGGTGGTTGGGGAATAGGGATATGAGAGGAATGAAGCATGCCACACCTCTGGCCCATGGCGTGGGCCAGTCAGACTGTTGAACCTGATCAATTCAGTGTTGATAACAGAATTATAATACAAAGCAGCAATACAGAATGAAAAGCCAATAAAGGAAAACAGGAAAAAATTATACAGAAAACATATCATTGAAGCAGTAGGCAACATGATTTACAGAGAAAACATCTTGAACTTTTTAGTGTTTATAAAGCAGCCTAGATATGACAGGTTTAGGTTGAGTTTTATATACTTACCTTTAAAACTAGCAAAAATTTATAAGAAAAAAACACTCACTTTTTTTCTTCTGGAATTGGTTTGACTGGCTGACTAGTCAGAACATTTTATAGAACTCTGATAGTCATGACAAGTTGCTGATTTGGAAGGGGAAAGGCCTGGGACAGGATTTCTGATAAATCCTATGCAGCACCCCCTTGACCAATGAGCTTCAGAAGGGAAAGTGTGCCTTCTATTTGCACTGCACGGAGAAGACAAGTACCAAGATCCGATGGCTCTGGGTCTCATGAATGGATGCAGAATGACCTGGCCTGATGAGACGCTGCTCCTTGATGCTGCTGCACTTAATGCTTTCTTCTGCGCCATTCCTGATCCTTCCTTTAAAACTGTTACTTGTTTTAAAGTTGCAAATCTGCCATGAACTGATTTGGTATATGTAAAATAAGCAGGCTTTTATTGGGATCCTTTCCATTTGATTTCTGAAAAGTTATATGAAACATCTGCTTGAGGTCCTCTATAGTTTTACTTTCCTTCTGATTTCTGTAGAATTTTTTTAGCAACAGTGCCTAAAAGGAAGGATTTACTAAGGAGTGCATTTAACAGTTTAGTCCTCACATGTTCTAGAAATGTCTGATCCTCTACCTCACATGTATTATCTAATGACAGATTAAGAAGCAGATGAAAAGCAAGCATTTCTTGTGATCTATCTACTTTCTGGCTATATTTAACCACACCTTACCAAATATTTGTTTTAACTTAGATTTTCTCTTATTTAGACATCATATATCTTTTTAGTTAAGTCATTAATTTGTTTGACCAGATATTGGGCTGGTACTAGTCAAAAAAGTCAGACTTGTGCTCTGCCATATGGATCTGATAGTTACACATTATGCCCATAGTGACTGAACTGGACAGCTTTTTTTCAAAGCAATCAACTGTGTTGCCTCTTTTGTTATAAGGTAATATACACCATGCAGGAGTGATGCCAAATCCTCATTTGTTAAATAGGTAACTGGACATGTACATGAATTCTTCAATCAAGATGTTGGCCACAAGGACAAGAATAAATAATTTACACAGACAGACAAACAGCATATTTTGGGGGAAACTAAAGTATGCAAAGAAAAACTATGCAGACATGGGAAGAGCATGCAAGCTACACACAAATACTGAAAGGACAGGAATAAATTAGAATGAGCCTTTCAGTTGCAACCTGCCACAATGCAAAATACCCATAGTCAAAAATGCTCAAAATCAAGCCTAAACTGATTAATCTAAAAAGACTGGAAGTTAAAAAAACAGAAAACAAACAAACAAACAAAAACATATATTTTTTTGGGAAGGGTCAAGCCCCTATGTGCTACCGCCCCCTCTGCTACTTACATACACCAATCAAATTCCAAATCCCCGCTATGTTAAAACCTTCCATTAAAATATATATATATATATATATACATATATATATATATATATATATATACACACACACACACACACACATATATATATATATATATATATATATATATATATATATATATATATATATATATATATATATATATATATATATAAAAACACACACACCCATGGTAACCATGCCATTTGTTGACAATGTGGCTTGTTGACATACAGCGTGGGTGTAGGAAATGGTCACATGCAAAGTTTAGCAATTCTGTTACAGTCAATTTGGATTTGGTCAGCTTGCAGTTATGAAGTATACTTTTTTATGAGCAGATAGCTCTTGAGCCACTATGTTAAACATGTAATGGAAGGACTTGGTGAGTGTTAGTAAGGTTAAGCGTCTGAACTTATCCAGCTTTAGGAACTTAACATATACTTGGGATGAACATTTTTCAATCATTACTTGAAATATTCTTTCATTTAATTAATGGTACCGCCAAAAGAATTTTTTTCTCGAGAGGAATCCAAGCATATAGTAACATCATCATCAGTATCAAAGTTTTAATGTAAATTTAGATAACATAGTATTTTTGTATTCAGATTGTTGTTTTGTATTTATATGTAACAGGGTCATTCTTGAAATAGCTCTCAGGTACAGTCTATTCACCTTACATAAATATTTTAAATACGTAAATCAAGACCTATAAGATGAAACATGATCTGAATAGGTAAGTTCATAGTCTTCTTCCTCCTCAGAATACAGAGATGAAGATGTTTGTTCCTTTCTTCTTTTTTTTCTCCACTGTTTTCCCTGACGTAAATGCTTTGGGATCTGACATGAAGCTAGAAGAAGCCTACCATAACATATCAGAACATCCGAATACTACCCGTATACTCATATTAATTCTGTGATCATCTGTTTAATCCAATTTGTTGTCACAGAAGACCAAAGCAACATCCCAGCATTAAGCTGGCATGAGAGAGAAAGAGAGTGTAATCCTGAGCAAGACACCAGCTACTGCAGGATGTATACAAATCCCTGCGTGCCCCCCCCCCCACACACACACACACACACACACACACACACACACACACACACACACACATACACACACATGTACACACCTATAGACAACTTGCAGGATCACAAATTCACCCTACAACATGTCTTTGGGATACGGGAAGACGCTGGAAAACCAAGTAAAATCCATTACAAGAAAGGCAGAATGTGTAGACATAAAAAAAGAAGGCATCCTAGCTGAAAAACAAACTGGAGACCCAAGTATTGTGAAACAGCAACACTAATAGCTGTCAAGCTATGTGACATCACGTGCTATCCTTTTACAGTCAATAAATATAATAGCAAATAACTCTGGCATCCAGGTGTCAAAGGCATACCCCATAATAGAAGAGCTTGGTCCTTATTCAGACATATGCTCAGCTGATGTCCAGAACATAGATATCAGCCACAACCTGTCATAACAAAAAGGATAGATGATAGATAGATAGATAGATAGATAGATAGATAGATAGATAGATAGATAGACATACAAAAATACTGTTACCATGCCATTTGTCAACTATGCAGCTTGCCAACATACAGCATGAGTACAGGAAATTGTCAAATGCATAGTTTAGCAAATTCTTTCACAGTCAGCTTGGATTTGGTCAGCTATAACAATTTACTGCAGAATGCAGTTTGGTAATGGTTATGTGACCATGGAGTTAGTATATATAGGTAAGTGAGTTTGGGGGCAGAGTGCCTTCATCAGAGATCGTGTTGTGTTGTGTTTTGTTGGTTTCATTTTGGGCATGTGTGAGAAGGTATTGATGGCATAATTTGTTTTTTTTTTCATTGTGACTGATCACAAAAGATCTGTTTTCCATTTGTAATGGCTTTAGAATCATAAAGTTGCTAAATCAGTTTCTTATGATGTAAGAGATCATCAGCAACTGACAATATATAAGTATATGTTGATTTATCAAAATGCACTAGCATCAAACTACAGGTGCTCAGTGCTGGCATTTGAAAAAATAACTTACTGAAAATCCCAAAACACCGAAAGAAAAAAAATATGATTTCAAAAGGAAAGCAGTTTCTTTCTGCAACCAGCTAACTAAAACCTTACCATTAAATTCAGGTATACATTGTATAAGTGAAAAGATTTCTTTAAATTAAGGTGTAGGGTTGAGGTTAGGGCAGGGCAGAGTTACAGTTAGGGCTATTTTTTCATATGTAAGGATGAGCAGGGGGGCAGGCGAACTTCTCCCCACTCATTCAGTGAAGACTACCTTCTTCCATCTTGGAAGTCAAGGGATTAAAGCTGACCGAGTTCCCGCAGTATTATCATTCCTTTGAACTGAAATCCAGAGGCCACATTCTCAGAATCATCACTCCTGGTTCCTGAAGGGAGCAAAGACCTTTATGGCCAGGTCAGGAAAGACCTCTGGATAAAGGTCTTGTCCACTTCATAAAGGCTGAGATCCTTCTTCCCTTCTCTCTGGGACAGCAGGGCAACAGTAGAAGTGTGAATGTGTCATATCTCTTGTAGAGGGAGGGGGTTGGAAGTTTCTTTTACCAGACTTAGACTTTGCCTGTCATAATGTTCAGGAATGTAGTTCTGTCAAAGTCATCCTCAGTGAAACAGTCAGGCCACAGCATAAACCACTGGTTGCCACAGTCAGCTGCAAGCACTGGACAGTGGACAGATAAAGGACAGATAAAGATCTTTGTTAAACAGAGACTAAGCTGAAGACCTGGAAGCTGAGTGAAGAAAAATGACAAATGTTCAAGAAAATACTTAGGGGTTCTAGCACCTCTGGATGAAGAAGAAATAGATGGAGTTGAAGAATGACAATTCCTCAATGAAGAATATGGAACAGATAAGTAGCCGAGCTATGTACAAAAATGCAGTACATAATGAAAGCTGATGGTGTGATGCAGTAGTCCAGGAAGTCATCAAAAGAAAGAAGGCATGCAAGGAAAAAGTGTGAGATAGAAAAGCAGACCAGGCAAAAAAGGAATACTGGCTGGCAAACAAAGAGGCTAAGAGAACATTTGCAATAACAAAGAAAAAAGACATTATAGGCATTCCACCAGCTTCTGGAAAGTGACTCAGTAGATGGCACAAAGATACCTGTATCGGGTGCAGGGCAAAGACAGAAAGATGAAGATAGTCATCAGACACCCTCTAAAAAGGATGCCAGCAACAGCCTGCTCATGAGTCCACAGGACATCAAAGACAGATGAAAGGAGTACTTCCAGCAGATTCTAATTAAAGAAAATCCTATAGAAGATGTATTACTCCAGGCACAGCCTATGATGAAAGAAGAAGAGGAGCCCAGTCTAGAAGAAGAACAGCACTTAAGAAAATTAAGTCAGGGGAAAGTAGCAGGCTCAAATAAGGTCACAGAAATATGATCAAGATTTTGGGTGAACTAGGGGATAAAGTGTCCCACAGGGTATTCACAGCAATACAGAAAGAGTGAAGAATCTCAGATGACTAGAGAACAGGCATACTGGTAGCAGTGTACAAGAACAAGGGGGACATGCACAACTATGGAAAGCATAGAGGTTGCAGACTCCTATCGCACTGCTTGAACCTTCTGGAGAAGGTGATTGACAAATATGCACAGTAGCAGAAAGTAAGTTGGAAAATTAGTAGTTCGATATCAGAACAGGATGCAGCACAACTGACCTGATGTTTGCAGTGAGACAGATAGTTGAAGAAGCTAGAAATGAGGAAACAGTTCAAATGGGCATTCCTAGATGTGGAGAAAGCAGATGACAAGGTTCCAAGAATGATAATTTGGGCAGTCCTGATATGTTTTGAAGGTTCTAAGAAAGACAATTTTGTCAGTCCCGGGATGTTTCATTGTCCAGAAACATTGGCAGAATTAGTGCAGGGTGAATCAAAGTACCTAATAACACAAACAGTGTTTGATTCACAGAGTTGTCCCAGTGAGAGTGGGTGTGCATCAGTGTTCAGTTATGAGCCCACAGCTGCTTGCACTGGTAATGGACTACATTAGCAAATAGGTTGTCATGGACAAATCAACAAAGCTGCTGTATGCAGATGATGTGGCATTACATAAAGGCTCTGAACAAGAACATCTGCAGATGACAGGTGAATGGAATCCAGAACTTGAAGGCAGACTGAATGAAACAGAGAATAGATAAAACAGGTGTAAAGGCAACAAATGGAGGAAATCAGAAGCTAGAGCTGATGGAGATGAATTGTGTGAGATGGGTGGTAGGATGCACACTGTGGGCCAGTAAAAGAAATGAGGACATTACAGTGAAACCCAAGTATCTCCCAACAGCAGAAAAGGTTATAGAGAACAGATTTAGGCAGTTCAGCCACACATGCAGGAAAGCAGAAGATAGTCTTGTGAAGGAGATTTGGGGCAGACAGGAAGAAGGCAAGAGCAACAGAAGGTATCCAGCAAAGAGATGAATGGATTGTTCTTGAGAATACCAGTGACAGTCGGACATGACTGTTGAAGAAGGTAGAAGAGTGGCATTGAATCATGAGAGATGACAACAGTTGATGCAACATCCTAACACCATGCAGAAAAATGGGAAAAAGAAAAAGTGGTCACTAGTAATGATGATGTTGTTCTTACTCTCTGATGCCACTGTTGGCTGAGGTTTAATGTGAATTGCTTTTTCCACTTGAATAGCTTGGGATAATATCTGAACCATAGCATGGGAGACCTCAATTTTGTATGATGATGTCTACCTTTATTTAGGCCCCTCTTTATCCTGTATCTTCCAGGATTTTGATAAGGTGCTGTAGAAGTAGCCAGGAGTAGTCAGGAAACCTACTTGAGTTATTACAAGAGCAGTTCTCCATGTAGAAGGAACTGTACCTTATACCTCCATAATTAGTCTTTATAGGCATCTGGGAGGTTTTAGATACCTGTTGCTGAGTCTCATTTCCATCAGAAACTTGATCATATTCTGCCTCTGGTCACTAAAGGACAGCAGCAGAGAAACTGAGCTCCAGCTCTTGTGTCTCATTTGGGATATTTGAAATTCTAGTTTGACAGGTATTGGGACCAATGGTATTGCAGTTCACCTGGGATATTTTTCTTTCCTAATGGCTCAGCTTCATAATGGTGTCCTGCTTCTCTGGGCTTTCAGGTCATGCAACTGCTCCCCCATGTGGGCCCTTATTTTGTAAAGGCAGTTCTTGCAGTAGACAGCTATATCACTAATTTCCTTGTGAAGGGTGGGTCTAGAAGAAATTATAGGGTCTCTTACTTCTGGGATGTTTGGTATTCATGAAGTTTCTTCCCAGAGTGGCTGTGCTGTAGTTTGGACAGATTGGTGGCTCATCTTCCAGTATGCAGGAATGTTGGCCTGCAATTGCCTTTCTCCTGCTTAGGGGGAACTCTGAATTAGATCTCAACCGGTCTTGGCTATAGTCTAATCTGCTCCACTACAGGAGTACCTACCTCCAGATCATGTTTGATATGCCCCTGAACACTTGCATGTTGTGGCTCATTGGACTCAGTATCTCTCTGGTCCCAGGCAATTTCTTGTCCTGGACCATTGATTTCAGCCTTCTGGATATAGGCATTCACCAGCACACAGCCCTTTTTCTGGTTATGAAGTAGTCCACTAGTTCATTTTACTCTGGTGGTTTTACTGCTTTGGATTCAGTCTAATCATAGGATTCATCATGTAGTGTTGTCAGTGCAGAGGACCCTCTTTGATGCATCAGAAATAGCCTTCTCTGTCCCCCATTGGTGGGTATTCCCTCTAACTAGCCCTGGCTGTTGGAGTTCTCTGTAAGACTGGCAGGTACATGCTAATATATCTTCATTGTTGTTCTTAATTTGCAGGAAGGTGGTTGCTAGTAGCAAGAAGGAAAACATTCTGGTGCTGTACGAGCCAACTTTTGTAGCCATTGTGCAATGCTATGGTGTGCATTACCACGGATGCACAAATGTCTGAGACTTCCAGAAAAAAATGTGTCATATTTGGACTAGTGAAAAAGATTAATCCATTTTTATTATTACTGTTTTTTATTCATTCAGTTTTACATGTGGCTGCAGAGAATGCCTGTGATAGCGTCCTTTATGTAATAGCAGTTGAAAGTGTAGTTTGAAATTCAGTTGTTCACTTAATTTTTAGATTAAATTCTATTTAGTCAGGTTTATTAACAAAAAGAAAATAGTTCAAACATCAGTTATTAAAATAAATGGTGTACCACAATTTTAACAGCAAGCATGTTCAAACAGACCTCCTATGAATATAAAAGAGAAAGGCAGTGAGCATTACTGCAGTTGAAAATTATTATGAAAGTTGTTTTCAGAACAACACATATAAAACTGTATGTATATTTTATTTACCTGTCAGCTATTAAAATAAGTAGGGCATGTGGATCTTGTTCTTATTCTTTTGGCTTTTCTTGGTTAGGGGTCACCACAGTGGATCACCTGTCCGCTCATGATTGGCAGTGGAGTTTTATGGTGTCGAGTTGCCAGCCCCAGTGCCCAACCTTCCACAGAAGGCACACACAAGCATGTACTCATGCCTAGGGCCAATTTAGAGTGTCCAATCCACCTACAGCATGTCTTTGGGATGTGGGAGGAAACCGGAGCACCCGGAGGAAACCCACGCAACCACAGGGGGGACATGCAGACTCCGCACAGAAGGCACCCCAGCCGAGGATTGAACCAGAGAACCTCTTGCTGCGAGGCGGCAATGCTAACTGCTATACCACCATGGCCGTCCTCACCACCATGGGTATGTGGATATTATATCTTATGTCCAAGAAGCTTTGTAGAAGAGTGAAGCAGAAGTTGGCTATTACTATCTAACATTACTACACAGCAGAGTTTTAACATTAGTAAGGAAGCTTATATTAAGCATAAAAGCTGTTTCAGAACTTTGAGAATTTACATATGTAATTATAGCACAGTTTTGTTTTATTTTACTCAGTGGTTGGGTCTTATTCTAAAAGGTTCTAAGAAATTGTAGCATAATCAGAAATGGCTACTAACTAGTTAACTGAATCAATCTATGGAACAGGACACTTTCTTATTTTCTAGGCCTATCATGGAATATTTTAGTAAGTTTCAAAAATATCTCTTAATACATTAAATATACATTTTTAAGCAACAGCTGTGCTAGAAGATCATTATCTAGACTCTAGACCTCCGGTGCTGGACTTACAATCTTAATGTTAGTAAATTAACTAAATTAAATTAAATTATACATATTTTATAAATGTTAAATTTACTGAAGTTGCATCACAAACCAACCAGTTAAGTTCCATAACTTGGTAAAATAAATGCTTTAATAGTACTCTATTATATATTTCTCTTAGAAATTCACTGTTTTCCTTTCTGTCTTTACTGTTACATCTCAATTAAAAGGGCATGTTCCATTTTTAATGGAGAGGGGACATGGAGACCAACATAAAGACTTCTATATATGGTCATGTCTTTGTGCTTTTATTTATCCAGTCCACTATACAATGACTCAGTCTGGAGTGAACAGCACTTACTGGCAGCACTGCAACAAAACCAGCAGAATTGTTGTTTGTTTACATTTTAAAAGAAAGTTCAGATTTACATTTTTTTATTTTGCAGAAATACAGCCTTCAACTAAACTATACATATGTTCCACAATAACTTATTTCAAAATGAAAATAATTTTAGAGCATCATTAGTTTTGTCATCATAGCATACCTCTCATCCTCGTAGTGCAGGAAATCTGGACAAAGCCAGAAATAAACTTTGAAAGTTGGTAGGATAACAGTTTTTGCATTAGCATGCATTTTTCTGAAGGCTATGAAGTCTGAAACTCAAACTTGTGTCATTATAGTGACCTTAATCCTCAATGGCTTGTCAGAAAACCACACATCTTATGAGGGACAGAAAAAAAGTATGATTCAAAAATCTGGACATTTTGAGAAAATCCGGACAGTTGAGAGGTATGTTCTTGAGTACTTATGCTTAATTCCAGAAATGTCTGAGTACTTATGTTTTACTTATATTAGACAGAAAGGGCTGAGTACTTATGGCGGCGATGGCGATGCCAGCCCCTTGTTTGGCAGCGGCCTCTCCAGCTCCCGATATGCACCTTTTGTTTTGATGTTGTACCATGTGAATATTTTTATATGGTGAGTCTGCTTCTGCTGTCTAATGAGCGGATGTTGCAGTGAAAATGTTAGTGGTGTCATTAATGGAATTATTGCCTGTTATTGCCTGTTTTCTTGTAACATATCATTGTAACTGTGGAAGTTGGGAGTGCAATGATGAGCCAAGCTGATGCAGAGTGCAGGAAACAGAATTTCATTTGGGCATATGTTAATGGACTGTTCTTGAGATGCAGCAGTTAGTCTTAGAGTGATGGAAATAGTGATGGAGACAGACTGGATGGTGGACTGTGAGGGTTGGTGGTGTCGGAAGAACGGAAGGTCTTGGTGGTTGCTGGTGATGGTGTGGCCATTCGGGCCTGCAGATACAGGTGGTTGAGAAGACTATTGTTGGAAAGAGGGTCAAAAGAAAGAACTTTGGTCTGGATGATGCTAGGGATGGTGTAACCATTCAGGCCTGCAGGTAGTGTGGGATGTATGGTCAGTGGTGATGAGAGGATGGTCAGATGAAAGGACTGATTATAAATGTTGATAGCAATGCATGGAGATGGCGGCAGATGTACTGTGCTTGTTTTAAAGCTTCTGCTCACCACTTTGCTGTTTCACTGTTGATGTGTTATTGCTGTTTGTTATAAGTTGTGTTCTGCTGTTATGTTTTTGTGCATGAGCTTGGAGGAACAAAATTTCAATCAGCTGTAACATGGGTATGGCTGAATGGCAATAAAGTTGCTTTGACTTTTGGCTTTGACTTATGTTTTGCTTACATTAGACAGAAATATCTGAGTATTTTTGTTTTAGTTACCGGAAAGATCTGAGTACTTACATTTTGAAAATCACAACTTAGATGAGAGGAGATAGCTACCCCATTGTTAAGATAGAGGACTGACTTCACTTCCTTGTTAATTGTGAACAATGAAAAAAATAAATAACACTTACATTTTACAAAATTAAGCAGCAGTAATAAACAGTCCAAAACTTCAGATGTTAATTCCTCATCTATGAAGGTACTGGAGAAACAAACTCAAACAGATCTAGTCATATGAATAACTCAGCTTTAATTTATAAGTATTTTTGTCCACAAAATGGACTTCATCAGATCAGCTTTTCAATAACAGCTTTAACCCATGGAAACATAATATATAGATAGAAAGCACAAAGGATCATAAATCATGACTGAAAACCTTATACACAAAGCATAGTAAAACAAAGAGTAAAAAGGTCATACAGCAAAACAACCTCTTGTATCAGAGGCAACATGGGATATATGCAAATTACCCTTTAAGGATATCATGTGTTTCAGCGAAATGGCAATTCTGAACGTCCATGACTTTTTCTTTTACTTTTACTTTTAAGTCTATTTATGGACAATTTCAGGCCAATAAAGCCAAACCCCTCTAGCTGTGGACATGCATGTTTCTGCCTTCTTATGGCATTATCAGCACAGCATAAGAGGAATGTTTGACTTTTGGAAACAAAATATCCCAACTAACAAACTAAAACAATGAGTAAAAAGGTTACACAGGAAAACCAATTGGCTAAAAAACACAAAAAGAAAAATCTAAAACACCCGATATCCTTAAAGGATAATTTGCATATATCCCACGTTGCCTCTGATACAAGTGGTTTAAGGTATCACACACAGGAAAGTCTAGCTTTGCTAGATTTTTCTTTTTGTATTTCATACACACAGCGTAGCGTACAGCTAAAAGCTAGTCTGATGTAAAACAAGTAATTTTTTTTACAATCCAAACTAAAATAAGAAACATAAAGAGTACCAATAAAACAAAGTTCAAATAAACTGAAGTGCAGAACTAGTAAATAACTCCTAGTCTGTCTCAGGACAGGAACAAGGTGTCACAATACTCGCTTCACTAAAGGCCATTTAGCATCAAGGTGACAACAAGATCCTTCCAAAAGGAGTAATTAACTAATAAACAAAAAAAAATAAAAAATCAAGAGACCTGAAGTGAAGAAGAGCATATGTATGTGTATGTGTACATACATGTGTAACAACAGGCACATGAATCAAGAAAACAGCACCTACTATAGTAATAATATAAAGAAACAATGAATGAGAAACTGAAAAGTATGACCATAACTTTCAGTAAAGATGTCCATCAGATTAAAAGGATAATTTGTGACAACTGATCCACTTTCTTTAGTAATACACTGGTGAGCAAGATTCTGGATCCCTGCCCCTTCTTTTGTTTTCAAGAAAGGTAGGAACATTAGGTCTTATTTAGAAGGGACACTCAAAAAGGGCAGTATGAAGAGGCTTGGTACCTTTTAATGTGGGCCCCCTTTCGGTACTGTTTGTGAGTTCATGAGATGCAGAGATTTTTTTTCATCTGCCAGTTAAGAAATAGAATTGCAACAGTAAAATGATTGTCTACAGAGCCCAGTGCTCCAAGTGACAAGTTTTTTTTTTTTTTTTTAATGTAGGGAAGACTATTTTTATGTTTAAAATGAGGATAGCCCAACACGTCTGAAATTAAAAATAGACTACAAGCACAGCACTGAATCACTAGGTTATTCATTTTTCACTTGTGAGATTTTGGACATGATCAAGATGGGTCCATTGGAGAGGAAATATAATGCCATTCTTGAAGTGAATAAACTGGAATGGCAAATTCACTTCAGTTCCTGCAACTCACCTGGAATTAATTCTGCTTGTTCAATTAAATGCATTTTTCAGCTTAGGAAACTGGACCGCATTTTATTTTAGTAATGGTTTTGGCGTGACACGTTTACTCCTTTCTTCACTTTTTTGCACATTTATACCTGTATTTCTACTTGTTTACTGTTCTGCTACAACATACACATATGCATTTTTCCCCACACATTTTGATTGATTTTTTTGTTTGTTTTCTTATTTTTACCTTTTATAATATCTCCAAGTTTTTTGGGTTTCTAATACCATGACGGGAACCACATTCCTAAGTCAAAGTATAATTAAACTTCATGAAAATAGTATTGTTTCAATCTTTGATGCAAGCAAGAACTGCTCTTTGCAGTACCCACAATGTGCCTGGTATTGACTCCTTCTGCAACTCATATGGCATTACATGTATTAGTAACATATCTGCACAATTGTAAATTTTTTTATAAGACCCATTGCTCCTACTACTGGAACTTTCTGTATATCCTTCTTCCACACTGCCCTAATTTCTGCCTGCAAATCCTGGTATTTTATGACTTTGTGCCTCTCTATACATAAGACACTCTAGTGACTGGGTGTAGCAATTTCAGTGATCAATGTTACTTTTTACTTCTTTTTATGGACTACTATATCTGTTTTTCTTGCATCATTTTTTTGATCTGCTGGTAATGGATAATCCCATGTAATATAATCTTCATCATTTTCTATAATGCTTTATGGCTCATGTTTCCAATGCTTCTCAGCTACTTCAATATTATAATGTTTGCAGTCCCCAACGAAACAATCTTGCCACATTATTATGCCTTTCAGTATACAGTCCTTCTGCCATTAGTGTATCTCAACCAGCAACAAGATGTGTGACTGTTTCCAATTCTGTTTTACAAAACTTACATTTGTCTTTCTCCCACATGTTCACTGGACTTTGTAAACCAATGTGTATGCAGTCCACTATCTTGGGCCACCAATATTAACCTTTCTTCTTTTGGTTTAAAATTCACCTCTCCTTAATCATTTCTGCATTCTATCCTGATCAAGATGAAGTTGATCCAAGAGTTTTCTATACTTGGAACTATATTTATGCATTTCCACATTTCTTGCCTTCTCACCTGATCTTTCACCTTATATTCTTTCTTTTGTTTTTTGTCCCATTCAGTTGTTGCCTGACTTTTATCTACTTCTGGTTTGATTTCCATTCCCCTCTGGCACCACTATGCTTCTGCTAAACTAAGTAGGGAAGTCATCTTAGACTTATTCTCCTCAAGTTTTAAAATTTTTACTACATTTGGGTCTTGTGAGGTCAGCAGATATGTATACATACATGTAATCAATTTCGAGGAGGCCTATACCTCCTTCAGAACAGGGAATATATAGTCTTGGTATACACTGATGTTTATAAATCATTTGATGAGCATGAAGCATCCTTCTTGTTTTCCTGTTCAACTGACCCAAGACCTTTTGGGGCCAGCCAATCACTCCAAAACTGTAAGTTATGATAGGAAGAGAAAATTGGTTTATAGCTTGGACTTTGTTCTAGATGTTAGCACAGTTTTCCATATTAATTTTAGTCTTCTAAAATATTCCTAAGTTTTATTTGCATTTGTTCATGTTTTATTGTTGATCCCTCATCAGTTCCCAAATATTTATACACTCTCTCTTGCTCAAGTTATTTTATATCACAGTCCTGTCCCAGGCTGATGTTTTCTTAGTGCTGCAGCTTTCCTGCTATAAAGGTTGATTGTGCATTTATCAAGACCAAATGACATTCTCATATAATCTGAAAAAGTTTTGACTACTTGCAGTTGTGCTTTCAGTTCCCCTTCTGATGGACTATACAGTTTTAAATCATCCACAAAAAGAAGAAGAGAAGTCTTTACACTGTTGTTTTCTAGTAGCCAAAATGTAGCCATGACATAATCTGTCAAGTAAACAGGTTAATGGGTTAATGGCAAGAAAAAAAGAGTGTCAGTAACAGAGAGTCACCCTGAAATATCTTCCTTAGAATTTTTATCCCTGGAATAATAATTTGTCCTTTATCATGGCTTAACTGCAAGGTGTAATAATAAAGAAGAAACGCTAGACCTGTTACTTAAAACTGCAAACCAAATTTAATGTAAACACTGTATAAATGGATAAACACTTTTGTCTTATAATAATTTCAAATCTTCATCAGATAACAGACCATAGCAGTTAATAATCTTACATAACATTTCAGATTACATGACTGCCAAGCCCCAAGAACAAGCTCTCAAAAGTTTAAAGAAATATTACCCCTTTTACTACAAAAAAAAAATGAAAGACATAGTTCAAATTAAAAACATTATTCCACAATTCCCTAATTAAACATACATATAAATTTACAAAAATGCAAAAAATTAAAAACCTCATATTCTTCTTACTTATATCACAGTTGTTAGCAAGATTATCTTGAAAGTGCTTTGAGCTTCAGTAGACAAGAAATAGAAGATAATCCATTAAGTTCCGGCCAGCTACCAGCAGAAATAGCTGCCAGTAAAGTTCCATTTTCTCCAATAGTAATGCCCAGCTCCCCCTTCTCACATTAGGGGTCAATTTTTCCAAAACAGTAAACTTAAAATTGTAACCTGGGAATTCACGTATGTGTTTAAACAGAGCATTAGTATTCTTACATTTTCATATACCATATGTTCATAAATTCTTTCCTTCAGCTTACTCTCCATTTTCCCTATATAATATCCTGGACATTTTTGGCATAATGCAATGTAAACTGTGTCTGTGGTATCACAATTATATTTACCTCATATATTAAAACATTAGTTATTAATATCAAATTTTTCCCGTGTAGATGTATTTACAATTATTGCACTGTCAGTGCTACTTATTCTACCATACTCGATGTTGTTAGTAACAAGACCCACAGCCAAAAATTAAAAAAAACAAGTTCTTTAATCACCTCTAGCTCCGCAGCTCAATCTCATTCAAAGAGTAAAATACAAAATGCAAAAATCCACAATTTATAGTCACATACAATAAAACACAACACATTAACACAATTAGTTAATAAGATACTTCCAGTTACACTCATTGTTTAACCCTCCAGGTTCCAAAGTCTTATACTTTAAAATATATAGAGCTTCCTTGTATAACAATATATCTTTAAGAGAAACATGTTCACCTATTTTTAACATAACTTGTTCCAGGACAAAGCCTTTTAAAAAAGCTGAGATGCTTTGATGACATGATTTAAAATGCCTGGACAAAGTGCTTTCCAAACGTATATTTTTAATGTCACTGATATGTTCTTGTAACCTAGTTTTGAAAGGCTTTGGCTTTCACCCACAAAGAACAAATCACAGATACATTTCAAAACATAAACACTTCCTTCAGTGTTACATGAAAACTCTTGAATGGAGTCAAATTTAACCCCATTAAACTGTCTTTCGGCTTTTCCCATTTAGGGGTCGTCACAGCAGAACTCCAGTCTGCTAATGATTGGCAGTGAATTTTTACAGTGTCGAGCTGCCAGCCCGGTGCCCAACCTTCAAGGAAGGCACACCCACATATGCACGCACCTACCTGCATATCTTTAAATTCACTTAACCATGGGGAGGACATGCAGACTCTGCACAGAAGGTGCTCAAGCCAAGAATCAAACCAGAGACCCTCTTGCTGTGAGGTGATAACACTAACCACTGCACCACCGAGGCCTACCCACCACTGCGGCCTATTGACTTAAAAAAAAAAAACTATTAACTACCTAACTACATATTGAACATTCACCATACTGAAAAGTGTCCTTTTTAAGAAAAACTTGACTAAAAATATTAGTAATTGGCAAAACAATCTTTCGATAAACTAGCAGATCAGCTGAATTGTGACCCTTTTTATAAGAAATACGGGGGCAGAACGTATAATGTTTAACAACTCTCTATTTTCAGCAACATTTGCCAATAATATCTTAAAAGCCTAGCAATTTGTTCACTGAGGACATTAGTCATGAAATAAACATCCTTATTCTTATTAGTTTCTCTCTGTCCATCTACATTAGAAGCACAGAGTGGGTTATGTCTAAAAAATGGAAATATGTCCATATCACAAATGCCAGCATAGCTATTCTTAGTCCGATATTTATTAGTATTATCATCAAAAGTACTAACATTATTATGCTTTAATATAACTTTTTGAAGAGAGTCCATTACATTTTCTCTACTATACCCCCTACTAATTAACATCTCAACTGTGTATTGAGCTTTTTTAATAAAACTTACCATTCTGATTACGAAGGTTATTAAGGTGTAAAACATTACCATATGGTAGTGAAGAGATAACATGGGGGGTAACAACTGTTTCTATGTAGGAACATACCTCCTTTCCTCCATTTGTCTATAAATGGAAGCAAAACATTTCTGTCTAAACCCTTCAAATTATGGTCTAAAAAGGTCACTTGCTTTCCTAACTGAAGACCATCAAATATAAAACTGAACCTATTCCTTTGTAAACTTTGTACAAAATCATAAGCCATATTTTGACCCCCCCCCCTACAAAAAAATAAATAAATCATCTATATAACAAAAATAACCCACCATATGTTCTTTAAAAAAAAAAAAACTTTGTTGGTATAAATACTCTAATTCAAACATGGTCATAGTTAAACTGGCATACATGGGGGCAAAAGGTGCCCACATTGCCGTGCCCTGAATTTGTTGAAAAATCTCATTATTGAAAAATAAAGAAAATATTCTCAAGACAAAACTTAATTTCTATAATACAATTTGAAAGAGGGATATCCCCTAAAAATAATACAAGGACTGTATCTCGTGTGTATGATGGATATAAGTATACAAACTTTTGATGTTTAGCATCATCCAGTAGATGTCCTCATCTGATTTCAAATCTAAAATTTTATCAAAAAATTCTGGATGTCTCTAATAAAGGATTGATTTTTTTAACAAAAGAAAAACAGGTATTCATGCAGGAACACCCCAATATTATGGAGAAAATATCTACGGGCAGACATTATAGGAGGCCTTGTTAAATTATTTAAATATTTGTGGACTTTTGATAGACAACAGACTGTAGCTAAGCCACAAACAGAGATTTAAAAATGATTGTCAACATCATTTTTAGTAAAATAACCTAATCTTAACCATTATTCAATAACTGCTGATACTGTTGAAAGGTTTTATTACAACATTCAATATTACATCTTTTGTAGACTCAGTTGCTATTTAGATGATCATAGCACATTTTAGCACACTGTAATTCATAATCACAGATTTGTTTCCCTTATCAGAGGGTTTTATAACTAGTTCATGATTATTATACATAATATTCAAAACTCAAAATTGATCTTTAGTTAAATTATAAAAAGAAGTTATGTACTTACCATAACATTCCATGTTTGTAGTTCATCTCACCTACATTCTTGCTGGATGGATTCAGAGCCGATTCTTGGCTCTGACTTGGCCGATACTAAAGCTTGAGAGCTTTTACTGGCTCAAGGCTAACCCCTATCTCATGGTGCATCACTGCAATTCCTCAGATCTTGTTTGTAAGAAAGTAACTACATACATAATAGTAAGTAGACTATCAATAACTATGCACATACAAACAGAATACTTGTATTACTATTATGCTAAGTGGACTGACAACTACAACAAGGTCAGACAGCATAATGGATAGTCCACCAGTTCCTCCAGGATACAGGAAGGGGGAAGGAGAGTGGGACACAAGAATGTAGGCAAGATGGACTACAAACATGGAACATTATGGTAAGTACATAACGTCTTTATGTTATGTAGTCCTAACTCACTGTAATTCTTGCTGGATGGGACAGCGTCCCTATTATCTTTATCCCAGATGGCTCAGGCAAAGAGACTCTTCAGCACAGTGGACCCAAAGGGATGACCTGTCCCAGGAGGCCAAATCCAATTTGTAATGAGTGACAAAGGTACAAGGTCTTGCCCAAGTAATGCTGCACAAATGGTATCAATTGGGAGTTTCGATCTAAAGGCATATGAAGTTGATACTTTTATGGTTGAATGGTCTTTTACTTTAGCAGGTTATTGTTTCCCAGCAGTTTTATAAGCAAATCAGATGCAGTCTGAAAGCCATTTGGACAAAGTGACCTTATAGACAGGCAAGCCTTTGTTTTTGTCTGAGAAAGAAACAAACAATTGGTCCGATTTTTGAAAAGCTTTAGTCCTGTGCAAGATAAATCAGAGAATTCTGTGGACATCTAATTGGTGTAGTCTGTATTCTGATTTGTTACTATGATTTGGGAAGAAAACTGGTACTTTGATAGTTGTGTTGAGATTATGTTCTGAACATACCTTAGGAAGAAAGGAAGGATTAGTGCTGAGGGAGCCTCTATCCTTGTGAAAAACAATATAAGGAGGTTGAATGGTGAGGGCTTGCAATTCTGAAATTCTCCTAGCAGATGTTATAGCAACTAAGAACAATGTCTTCCAAGACAACAATTTCAAGTCAGATGAAGAAGATGGTTTAAAGGGTGGAGAAATGAAAGATGTGATAACTAGGTTCAGGTACCAGGGCTCCTGTGGTTGCCTGATTGGAGATCTGAGAAGGAGGATGCCTTTCAAAAAGGTTTTGCATAAAGAGTGGTACATGATTGGATTTCCTATGTAGCCAAAATGATAATTAGAGATGGCAACTAACTGAACTCTAATGGTAATGCAAGGAAGGACAGGATAGACTATGGGAGCTGAGTAGGGATCTATGCCTTGGTTTGATGCCCAAATGGAGAACATTTTCCATTTACTGGAATATAATTTCGTGGTGGAAGGTTTGTGTGAAGAAATCAGGATGTGTTTGACTGTAGGGGAAAGGGAAATACACCTGGCTATTCTTGGAACTGCAGCAGCCATGCTATCAATTTTAGGGTTTGGATGGTAGGATGGAACTGTCCTGATTGATGAATCAGGAGATCTGGAGATAGTTCCAGAATCCATGATTCCTCCAAGAGATAGGGCCACAGGAAGGGGAACCAGACTTGGCGAGGCCAATAAATGTGGATCAGGGTACTCTTCAACAGTTCTGCTTTCTGAATCACTTTTGGTATGAGAAGAAAGGGTGGAAAAGCATAAAGGAGTCCCAGTGGCCAATTGTGGACCAGAGCATCCCTGGGTGACATCCCTGGATGGGGAATGAGGGCAAAGTAGTTGCTGCATTTGGTGTTCATGTACATGGTGAATAGGTCATGGCAAGGCTGGCCCCATTTGCAGAAAATCTCTTCCGCAACTTCTGTATTCATTGACCACTCATGAGGCATCAGAATTGCTTGACTCAGTTTGTCTGCTATCACACTGGACTTCCCCAGAATGTGCATTGCTACCAGAAAGCGTTGAGTGTCCATCGCCCATTTCCATACTCTTCAAGCCTCTTGACAAAGTGGGTAAGATTTGGCTCCCCCTTGCTTGTTTATGTACCAGATTATAGACATGTTGTCTGATTGAATCTCAATTGTCCCAGTGGGAAGTGAACAGTGAAGTGCTTGCAACGTTTAATAGCACTGCTCTCATCTCCAAAACATTTATGTGCAAGTGGTTCACGTGATCCTGCCAGATACCTTGGACCATCATTTCCAGATAATTCCCCCACCCAATCTGGGAAGTGTCCATGGTCAAGACTGCTTTTTGTTGAGGGGGAGCAAGTGGGTGACCTAGATGAAGTTGAGCCGTACGTAACCACCATGTTAGATCCTTCTTGCAGGAGTTTGTGATGAGTATTTGGTGAGACAAGGGAAGATCCTGGATTGACTACAGGGCAAATAGTAGCCACTGAAGTACTCTCATGTGCAGATGGGCTAGGGGAACTAAGAGAATGGGGAAGCCATAGTCCCTAGAACTTGAAGGACTATCCTGGTCTGTATTTTGTCTTTGTTGTGCAATGATTCTATCCTTTCTGGTGTCAGTTTTGCTGTCATGGTGGTTGAGTCTATGTCTGAGCCTAAGAAGACAATGTGCTGTGATGGAGATAAGGTGGATTTTTTTTAGATTTATTGTAATGCCTAATCTGGCGCACAAGGATAAAGTCTCGTCCCTGGTTTGGATTAGTTGGTGCTTGGTGGTAGCAGTGAGGAGCCGGTCGTCTAGGTAAGGAAACACCTGGAATCCTTGATGTCTCAGGTGAGCTATTACCACTGACATGCATTTGGTGAACACTCTGGGGGCTGTAATGAGGGCCAAAGGGCAGTGTTCAGAATTGAAAATGACTGGCTCCCAGCCAAAAGCATAGATGTCTTCTGGAGCCCCTGTCCATTTTGATATGGTAGAACATGTCCTGAAGATCTACGGAGCATATCCAATTGTCTTTCCCGATAAAGGGAAAAAATAACTGCAGTGTGATCATACGGAACTTTGATTTCTTTACAGACTTGTTGAGTTTGCTGAGATCTAGAATTGATCTCTCCTTTTTTTCCAAGATGGCTGCCGACTAGATTAGTCCCTACTCTTTGAGCTCCTCACAGCTATTTAACTTTTGGTTGTTTTTACAACTTTATACCAAACTTTTTCCTCAGTTTTTTTTTTAAAAAACATTTTTTAAATCTTTTTCTACGTATTTGGATTATTTTTGGCTCTGAATTTCTTATCCTGGGATTTATTTTACCTCAGAACAACTCTGATATCACATCTGTTTGGTCACCTGCTGCTTCAGTCTATTCCTGGATCCTGACATCCTGTCAATTGCACTTCATCTCTGGGCATGGCTACAAAATCTGACTCCATGGAGACACAACCTACGAAGGCCAAATTTTCTTCAATGCTCTCTCCTGAAAAAGATTCCAGTTCAAAAAGATTAAGGACATCTAAACAATCTACTGAAACTTCCAAAGTAAGTAATAAAGACTTAAATGATTCAAACTTTCACTTAGATGAATTAAAAGTAGCATTAAAGCCTATCCAAAGTGCTATCCAAAATTTCTCAGAACAGTTTGCTGATTTTAGTAAAACTTTAAAACAAATAAATGACAGAATGGATATGATAGAAAATAGAAATACAGCTTTAGAGATAAAAACTGATTCATTGGAAAGTGTTCTTAAGTCTAAAGATAAGATTATCTCTGATATACAAACTAAGCTGCTGGATTTGGAAGCCAGAAGTCGAAGAAATAATATCATTATCCGTGGTTTGCCTGAATCTTATGACAATAAAAACTTGTTATCTGTGACTAAAGACATCTTCGAAACTTTGTTAAACTGTGAAACATCCTCAAAATCTATAATTGTAGAGAGAGCACATAGAGCATTACGTTCTAGACAAGATTCTTCCTCACCAAGGATTATTTATACCAAGTTATTAAACTTTCAAGATACTTTCCAAATCCTGGAGACAGCTAAAAGTAAAAAACAATTTATATGGAAATCTCATAAACTGTCATTTTCCCAAGATCTTCCTTCTCAAATAAAATTAAATAGACAAAAACTTGCCCCTTATTGTGCTGACTTGATAAAAAGAGGGATAAGATTTTGTATGTCTTATCCAAATACCTTGTCTTTTACTGTCAATGACAAAAGGTTTGTGTGTTCTGATCCCAAAGATGCTAAAGATATATTTTTTAAAACATTTAAAAAGATTCCAGACTGTGTATCATAATATGTTACTCTGAATGTGTCTCAAATGTGATATATTGCAGTCATTGTTCATACTTTAGAGTGTATATGTCTGTTGCTGCCTAATCTTGTTTTTCTTTTTCCCTAATAAGTTAAATGAAATGAATATATATATATTTTTTGTTTTTGTTTGATTCTAATAAGGGCTAATATACCTACGATGGTATATGCTTTGCAGATGTCTAGTGTTGTTGTCATGACTTTCGAACTGCCATATAGTTATTTTTTCGCTATTTGCGGATATAGTACATTTGTACTTTCTAGCTTTTAGTTTAAAAGTCCCCTTTGCCAGTTGTGCGGTTGATGGAGGGAGAATTTTGCCTCTCGAGACCATCCGAAGAGAAAATCTTCTGCTGGTAGCACCAGCTGCATCTGTATTGGAGCACACACCTCCTATGAACTCTCGGAAGAGGTGGGTGACGTCATCATTTCCTGCGGACAGCTGCTAGCTTCACTTATACAGTGGCGCTTATCGTCAGCAAGTATTAGTCTTCAGAAAAGACTCTTACATCTTTATTTACACTTTTAGAATGTTTGTGACTAAGCGATAAATATTTTATTTACTTTAAACAAGTGATCTTTCCACACTACCACCAGCGATTCTCCACATTTTTCTTATCTCGCTTTAATGCGAGTAAATGTACTCAATACTAAGGCGGATTTCATTCATAAATCAATAGGACAGGTTAGTCCTATTAATTACAATTACACAAGAATGGATTGACAAGAATAACATATTTTAAAATATAAAGTAATGTTAAAATATATATTTTATCTTCACTGTTTGCCTGTTCTTTCAGGAATTCTATGTAGTTTAATATATGCATTATGAGGGGATTGTAGTTCTAAGTTATGTTTAACAAAATACTACACATAGTTACAAAGTTTAGATAGACTTAACTCTAATCTCATTGGATATAATACACATGTTTATGGGTAACTTGTTTGATTGTTATAGACCTTAGCTTATTTTGTTTTGGCTTTACACTGGATATTCAGAAGAGAATGCATCTCGAGTTTGGTATATTTTATATTCTGTTGCCATACTGCGTCCTTATATTCTAAAAGGACAGTATAACCTTACATATAGCAGATCTAATGATACAAACATTTTAAAATTAGTCCTTCAAAATGTAAAAATCTACAATAGTGTTCTTTTAATATAGTGAATATATCATGGGTCAAGGTATTATCCAATAGTCTTTATTTGTATTCATCTTTTACCACTAGATGGCGAAAAAGTCTATTCACTATACAGTAGAATACTGAGAGATGTTGCTAAATAGCAGCTGTTTTGGCAGTTAACATTCATTTATATGGGATTGATTTATAAAATTTAAGTCTCCCAGGGGTTAATCTTTGCTATATTAGAAATAAATTTAAATGCTTATACTATAATTTTAGACATTTTTTGTATTAGTTATTTTTTATATGATTACTGACAAATTCATTGTAGTTAACTGTGTGATTACTTGTAAATGTGTAGTCTTATTTTGTTTTGCATTATTTATAGTTATTTTTTCTATATATAATTAAGGTACCAGCTTATATATGATATATTTACTGCTAGTTTCTCATAGGATTATTAATATATACAGTAATGTGATTATATTTGTCTTTTAATATTAATACATGTTATTTTACATATGTTTTGTTTTCATCGTATCATTCGTTATGCTGGGATGTTAAATACTTGAGGAAATTCATTTTATCACTATATATTTTTACTTAATAATAGGAGCTTGTAGTTAAATAAATTAAGTAGGGATTGAGTATGTTGGACATCTTGAAATTAGTTTGTCTTGTATATAGGTTTAGTAGTGTAATACTGGTTTTAATTTTTGTTAGGTTGATATTGAGTATTCTTTATGTAAATCTCATACTTTTATTATCTAAAATTTCAGCTTTTAATTTATTTGCAACTGATCTTCCTTTATCATTAGGTGTTTGGTGGGTAGGCACTAGGGTTAGGATAAAGGATATAAATAAATCTTATATTACTTTTGATATTATTTTTCTTCTACAGGAGATATTTGTTAATGTGATGACATATTTAAATACTGTCCAGTTTAAATCTGTTTTTTTTATTTTTTTCAAATGTACTGGTTTAAGTGTGGTTTGGATTTTACTCTGTGGTTTCTGTACAGCATCAATAATAGTTGTTTGCTTTAAATATGCCAGTTGACATAATATTGGATTTTTGGAATGTTAGAGGTATTCAAAGCAAAGCAAAAAAGTCATTATTGTTCCATTTGATTTTTAAGTCACAGGCCAATATTTGTTTTATTCAAGAGTCCCATATTCCTCATCTTGATTGGAATAAAGAGAGGAATAAAAAATGGATTAAGAAGATTGTAGCCTCAGGGGACTCATCTAATTCCAGGGGAGTAGCCATAATCATTAAGCAAAAATTTTTGGGGAACATTATCGATGAGAAATTTGATAATGAGGGTAGATGGTGTTTATTTACCACTTCCATCCATGGTCTTGATAAACCTCTTTTAGTTTTAAACATATATGGCCCATGTAATTCACAACATTTGTTTATTTTAAAAATCCATAATATTCTCACATCATATAAAGACCACTATATTATAGTAGGCGGTGATTGGAATGCAGTAATAAATCCAGAAATTGATCGTTCTCGCTCCACTGTTTCTTATAACTATCAATCTACTATGGCTCTTAATGATTTGATGGTAGACTATAGTTTAATGGACCCAATACATACTGTTAAAATCCCAAATGGAAGTGATATTTATACATATTACTCTAAGTGTTATCGTTCATGGTCCAGACTGGATTTTTTTCTAATTTCTGATTCTATCTCAAAATATATTTTAGATTTTAATATTGAACCTAGATTCTTTTCTGATCATTCAAGAATTTTATTAAAATTAAACATAAATACTAATACTAAAAATAAATGTAATATGAATAAATGGTCTTTAAATAATAATTTACTACTAAATGAAGAAATTTGTAAACAATGTTCTGAAATTTTACAAGAAATGGAGGGTAATTTGGAAACATCAGATATCCCTTATGACATACAATGGGCTGCATGTAAAGCGAGGTTAAGAGGACTATTTATCAGTAAAGTGGACTATTTTAAAAAACTTTACTCTAAGAAAGAGGAGTTTTTAAAATCTAGAATTCTATCCCTGGAAAATCAGCTTAGAATGAACCATGACTATACTATAGAAAAGCAAATTCTTGAAGGTCAAAAAGATTTAATTTTGCTTCATCAACATAATCTATCTTTAGCTGAACAAAAGTTACTTGCTTCATACTCAGAATGGGCTCAGGTTCCCTCTAAACTACTAGCTAGAATTATTAAAATTAATTTTGACAGACCAAAAATATCATCTTTGTCTTATAAGAATAGATTATATAACACGGATGAAGAAATTATTCAACTCTTTACTACTCTTTTTACTGATTTATATTCAAAATCTTCTAATTTTGGTAATGATAATAACATAGAAACCTTCTTAAATTCTCTGCATTTTCCTAAACTAAATGATAACCAACAAAGTTTACTTTCAGCTCCTATATCCTTACAAGAAATCTCAGATTCAATTGACAATCTTAAATCTGCTAAATCTCCTGGCCCTGACGGGTTCACTCTGGAATTCTTCAAAACCTTTAAATTGGTAATTCTTCCCTTTCTTTTCAAAGTATATAACCATATAAGACTCAATGACATCTCAGATATTCATTGGAATACTTCTAAAACTATCTTAATTTTGAAAAGTAATAAAGAAAAATCTGACCCAGCTAACTATAGACCCATTTCTTTAATAAATGTAGATATTAAGATTTTATCATCTATCTTGGCTAATAGATTGAAAAGAATTTTACCCTCAATTATTTCTCAAGATCAATCTGGTTTCATGTCTCGCAGACATGCTTGGGACAACACATTGTCCTTAGAGTCTATCATTCATCTTATTAAAAAAGACACAAACCCAATATATGCTCTGATCATGGATGCATCAAATGCTTTTGACAGAGTCTGTTGGAATTTTCTTTTTCAGACTATGCCTTGTTTTAATATTCCTTTATTCTTCTTAAACTTTGTAAAAATATTATACAAAGATATGTATACTAGACTTTACATTAATGGTCACTTTTCTCCTCCTATAAAGATTACTAGAGGAACAAGACAAGGATGTCCATTGTCTCCTTTTCTCTTTAATATTTATTTAGAACCTTTATTGTTATATATTATTCAAAATACTTTTCACAATGTCCCTAGAATACTTAACACCAAAATTTATTTCTCAGCCTTTGCTGATGACCTAATAATTTATTTTCAAACTCCTATATCTGATTATAGAAAAATAACTAACTCTATTGATTACTTCTCTTCTGTTTCGAATTATCTCTTAAATTCCTCTAAAACCTATATATTTCCTTTAAATCATTTAGTACATAAAACATGTCTGTTTTCAGACCATCAGTTTCAGTTTACTTATAATATAAAATATTTAGGTATCAACTTAGAACACAATAATAAATCGTCTTCTCAAAATAATATATATAAAATTTGGAATTCAATATTATCTGATATAAACAGATGGCAACATCTAAATCTTTCACTTTTATCAAAAGCTGCCATAATTAAAATGAACATTTTGCCTAAATTCCTTTACCAATTTACGTCGTCTGATCAGATAATTCCGAAATCTTTCTTTGAGTCTGTAAACAAAGTTTTAGCTAAATTCTTATGGTTCCCCAAATCCGTTAGAATCTCATATTCCAGACTATCAATTTCTAAGGACAAAGGGTCTTCCTAACCTACATCTCTATTATCTGATAGTTTCATCTAACAAACTTTTCACCATATCTAATTCCAAGAATATTGCACATATAAATCATTCTTTATGGATAAAAATATGGTATAATTACATCATTTCAAAAAATATAAACCCAGAAGCTGTTCCTTTTATCTCTTTGGACACCATTTCTACCAAAAATTTATCCATCTTTATTAAGCAAAAGATTAAAGCTTTTCAATCTTTATTAAAAATGTGCAATTTAGATAAGATTTCTCATTTTATAACCAATTAATCTAAACCCAAATATAATGATCGATAACAAACCTTTTAACTTAACAAAATATCCTCTAATAAAAAATTTAAAAGTTGGAGATATTTTGAAACATCTTGACTTATCTATACCTGATTGGCGTAAGTTGTTGAAAGTCAATTGGAACTATTCGCCAATTCTTCGTCAATTAAGAGTAATAATTAAAAATAAGTTTTTATGTATAGACCCCATAGATCATCAAATGAATAATCTCAACACAATTATCAAAATGCTATCTTCATCAGATAAAATGCTTTCAAATTCCTACAAATTGATAAAGAGCTTAATGATAGAAAACAATTGTCTTTTATATAATACATGGCTGAATTATAATTCTCAGTTATCTGAGTCTCAAAAACGTTTGGCTATCAGACATACAAAGGAATTTATCCCTTTCAAAAAACTATTATACACACAATTAATGATTAATAATGATGCCTATTATACCCCTTATAAATTAAATAAATTCAATCCAAACAAATCTTCATCATGCTCATGTTGCTATCACCCCCAAGCTGATCTTCTCCATATTTTGTGGTATTGTCATTTTTCTCATAGATTATGGACCTCTTTGAAAGTCAGACTACAGAGAATGGGATACCATAAATCTACTTTGTCCTGGGAATTTGCCATTCTTCATATTCCATTAATTCATCTTTCAAAATCAGATACTCATGTTATCATCTTTATTTGCTCCTTATTAAAACTTTACATAACACAAAATTGGCTTGATCGCACCAAATTAAATTGGACAACTTTTCAAAAAATGGCTTATTCATATATTGATGCACAAGGGAACATAGTTAGAAGTCCAAAAAAAAGGCATTAAAGAACTTAGTATTAGAAAAAGTGTTAAATATTATTAATAGTTAATGCCATCACTTCTTTTATTGTTTCAAGATGGTATTTTTTTTCTGTATTTTTTGTTTTTCTCTCTATCTTTTCAGGATGCCTAACTTGTATATAGTGTATATATTTAGTAATGTTTTATTATCATTGTTATATGTAAACTCTCCTGAATGATTGTTTTTTTTTTCAGAGTTGCAATATTCCTATTCAATTCTATTTACATGTACAAAACTCCTAAATGTCTGTTTTATATACTGAATAAAAATTTATTGAGAAAAAAAAAATTGATCTCCAATCCCCTGTCTCCTTTGGAACTAAAAATAATTGTAAGTTCCGTATACTATTTGCTCTGTGGGGACTTCTTGGATGACTCTTTTTTGAAGCAACGAGATGACCTCTGATGTTGCACGGCCTAATTGAATTGGAGGCACATCTGGTAAGGACCGGTTTACCAGAGGATCGGAAACAAAGGGAATAAGGTAACCTCTGGAAATTATATTTTGTACCCAACAATCTTGGGAAATTTGTAGCCAGGCGCTTGGGTACAGTGAAAGACTTCCCCCAACTGCATCTAGAGATGGACAGTCGGACAACCCCTCAGAGGTGATGGAAGGGACGATCATAGGTTCATAGGTTGGTACTAGGCTATTAGCCCTATGGCCAATACAAGCCTAGCCATAACAATTCCCTGGCTATTTCTTCCCACAGTATTTACTTCCCTGGACCCCTGTCTAGCAGGGTGACTGACATGATATCTGGGGTGAATTTCCTATCTCCCATTCAATCATCAAGGTTCCTTTTGAAGAGGGCCAAAGAGGCGCTCTGCTTGACATGTATGGGCAGTCTATTTCAGAGTCTGGGGAGTCTCTAGGTAAGGAACCTATCCCTCCAGCATGTTTTGTTCATTGTGATGACAAAATTTAGATCCCTGGAGTGTGTGTCTCTGAGGGATTGGTATTTCTTTAAGTGTAGCATGTCCAACAGCTCTGGGTTTGACATGGCCTTGTATGTTAAGCAGAGATCACCTCTGTGTAGACGTTATGTGACAGAGTATAGGTGGAGTTTTTTATATGGTCAGCATAGGGCATCTGCTTTAGGCCTGTGATTCTTTTAGTGATGTATTTCTGCGGCCTTTCCAATTGTTGTAGATGTCTTAAGAGGTACATACCAAATGGGGTGTTGTATTCTATAATGGGTCTAATGAGGGATGAGTACAGTGGGACAATGACCTCCTTTTTTCTGGATGATAAGCCCTTAGTGATGAGGTGTGCCACATAGAATGATTTCCTGACTGTTGTGGCGATGTGGTTATTGAAGGTGAGACCACTGTCCACCTGTGTCTCTAAGTCTCTTATCAGACTTTTGGTATTTAGTGTACTGCCACCTATGTGGTAATTCACGGGTACATGTATTTTCCCAAAGGGGATAACTATACATTTCTTGGCATTGAGCTTGTGCCCATGGCTCTGGCACCAAGCATTTGTTTCTGTAAGGCCCTTCTGTAGAATATCCACATCATTTGGGGATTAAATAATGGCTACCAGTTTGCAGTCATCTGTGAACTTTGTTAGCCAGAGTCCCTCAGTGTTGGCTTGTACTTCAGAGAAGTAGATGCCAAACAAGAGTGGTCCCAGGACTGAACCCTGAGGTACTCCACTTGTCACGTGTATGGAGCTGGATTTGGAGTCGGCTACTTTTACAGTGTGGGTTCTGTCAGTAAGTCAGTTGGAAACCCATCAAGTGATGTAGGGATTAATGCCCAGCTTAGTAAGTTTATCAATGATTCCAGAGTGGGGGATGGTGACGAAGGCCTTGGCGAGGTCGAGATAGGCTGTGTGGACCACCTTACCCATGTCCACAGCTTTGGAGACTAATTTGAAGAAGTCAATCAGGTTCAGGAGACAAGATCAGCCCTTCACGAACCCAAACTGCATGGGGTCCAGTGTTTGAAGGTTGCCAATGTCTTTGTTTATAAGTTCCATGGTAATACATTCCATGGCCTTGCAGATCAGGCTCATCAGACTGATGGGGCGGTAGTTCCTGGGATCCAAGGTGGATCCCCCCTTGTGGAGTGGGATAACTGTAACTGTGCACCACTCAGTGGGCACAAAGCCTGAGGTGAGGCTATGATTAAACATGACACTTAGGTAAGGTGCCAGTTCATTTTGTAGTTTATGTAGTACACAGCCTGGGATGTCATCTGGTCCCATGGATGCTTTATTCTTAGCTTTGGAAAATGTATTTTTTACCTGTGTGGCTGTTATTACCAGAATTTGACAATCTTTCGGTATTGAGATGGGCCCTTTAGGGGGTGAGAGGGGGGTGACGTTCGCACTGAATTGATCTGCCAGGATATTGGCAATATCCTTGGGATCAGTATATTTAATGCCATTCTGTTGTAGCTGAGAGCAGATCTGAGCATTGCTATTTAGATTCTTGACGTAGCTATAGAATTCCTTGTGGTTGTCTTTGGAAATTTTATTTTCGCAACTAGCTTTGGAGGATTTTATGAGGGATCTCAGCTTCTTACTGAGGCTGGTAAGGGAGTTTTTTGCATCCTGGGATTTTCCTCTTTTCTGCAACAGTTTCTTCCTTTTGTTGTAAAGTTTGTTTATGGCAAGGGACCACCAGACTGGCTTCCTTTTATTTGGAGGAGAGCTTTGGAGAAGTTTTTTATGGAGGTTTCCTTACTGGGGGGAGGGGATGGAATTTGGATGCCAAGGCTGATTAGCTTATGGTCAGACCTGACCAATGAGGGCGTGACCATAGGTGTGGAGCATCGATTTCTTATGTTGGTAATGGCCAGGTCTAGGATATTGGAGCCCCTGGTGGGACTAAGGATTAGTTTATCCAGGGCATTGGAATTTATGAATTCCAAGAACCGTTGGGCAGAAAGCATCTCTATCTCCCTGATGTTGTGGACCTCCTCTGATGTGAACTTGGTGTCTTCCATTATATCCTCCCCCTCTGCCTCTAGGGGAGGGTTGACCTTGTGCCTGAGGGAAACCTTTTTGGGATTTATGGAACCACATTTCCCTCCTGTTTGATGCTTGGGATAGGGTCTAGAAGGAAAGGAGAAATGGACTCCGACAGCAGATAAGGTTTTCCCTTCTTGCTCACACCTGGTCAAAGTCTCTTTTAGATGTGGTCCAAAAAGAATTGAACCATCAAAGGGGGATGTTAGTAAAGGAAGACTTAAAGGATTCCGTAAAGTTGCATAGACGCATCCAGGAATGTGTCCTAAGAGAAATTCCTGCTGTGGCTGCCCTGCTCGCTCCATCAGCTGCATAGAAAATCAGCCTCATGGAGGAGTTAGCGATAGATGTAAGGATGGAGAGCTGCGCAGATACCTTGTCCATGGATCCTGAAGCTACTGAACCCTGAAGGGTATCTCCCAACTCCTTCAGGAGATCCCTTTGAAGTCTAGTAAAATGGGACAGGTAATTCAGCAATCATAAAGTAAATGCCACTGAAGAGAAGGTACGCTTTCCATACCTATCCATCATCCTGGACTCTTTATTAGGAGGATGGATATTTGAAGATGTCTCTGACAACTCCTTTTTTGTGGCCGCTGCTACCACCATAGCATCCACAGGAACTCCCTTAGAAAGAAAAGATTTGTCTTCCAGTGCAGTCATAAATTTGTTTGGCTTCCTCGGGACAGGCTCCATTTTGTCCGGGGAGGTCCAAGCTTTTCTGGGATATGACCCCCAAAACTTGGTTATATGGCGGTGTCACCCAGGAGGTGAAAGGTCAGAAACCAAAGGCCTCAAGGTACACTGATTCATCCTCAGTATGGTTAGAGGTCTTTGAATCATCCCTATGTCAAAGGATTTCAAGGATGTCTGCAAAAGAGACATCCTCAGAGGGGGATCTTGGAGACTCTTCTGACTCATCCAAATCAGTGTCTGATATGACAGACTCAGGTGAGTCAATGTGCTTCCTCTTACAAAGTCTCTTCTGAGGGAGCTCTCCAGTGGGATAATCTGGGGAGGTCTCAGAAGACGGGACACCTTCAGTGGGGGTTCCTTGAGACTCTGGTTCCCTATGCTGAGGAGAAGTTTGGGAGAGAAGAAGGCAGGGCTTTGGCACTGGACAACGCTTTCTCTATTGCTTCAAAGGCCTTTCCACCCTGCTCTGAAGAAGACTTTTGCTCCGAGGAAATGGATGGTCGGCTCCAAGCAGGAGGGACAGGTTCTGAAGCAGATGTGGGAACGGAGCTCAGTCGAGCCAAAGCACTGAGATGGAGGGTTGGTTCCATAGAAAAACCAGGTTGACAATCCCTCTTGGAATTGTTTCAAGACATCAGCTTTCAGACCCCTCAGCTCCAGACTGAGCTGATGAGGATAGAGTTTATCAGTTCCAAGGAAGCAGGAAGAATTCTAAGAATTGAAGGATCCAGCACAGAAGGGCCTGAAGTGTTCGACTCCGAGAGCGAAGCAGTCTGTAGGAGGAGTAGTAATTTGAAGATAGGATGGCTCCAAAGCCTTTGGGTCCAGAAGAGCTAACTTTTTAGCCGGAGCTGGGTCGTAGAGCAGCCACTTCACCACCTGCTTGATATCCTCATCCGAAAGTGTCCTGGAGGAATGAGTGGAGATAGAAGATCTCCTTTCTAAAATAGGAGATCTCAATGTTGGTGAGATAGGGTTCAAAACAGGTGAGTGTCTCAATACAGAAGGTTGTCTCGGCACTGAAGAAACAGACAACACCGAGACAGAAGAAGCAGAATCGAAGCCAGAACTCCTCGGCTCCATCGCTTTAGACTTCTTTGAAGGCTACAAAACTGGATCCGATGGAGATTTTCTCTTCAATATTTTGGGAACTGTCTGACCAAGTTCTAGTTGTTCCTGGAAGGAACTAGCCATAATACCCCTATCTGTCATTCCTTTTTCTTTCATTAAGAACCCTAGTACTAAAGGCATGATAGAAAGTACAGGGTTCTTGTAAATGAGCCTCTTCAAGACAATACACACAGCTGGTGACACGTCGCATTTTTTAAACCCAGAAAGGCGTTGTTCTTTCTGATCTCTGTTTTTATCTTTGGACATTTTCTGGTAAAAAGATAAAAATCCAATCCAAAAAACAACAGCAAGGTACCACTAGCAAAGGATATATATATATATATATATATATATATATATATATATATATATATATATATATATATATATATGTGTATATATATATATATATATATATATATATATATATATATATATATATATATATATAGGAAAGCAGAAAAGAACAAGCACTCAGACAGGAAGGTTCTCTAATTTAAATGAGCAACTACAGCCCTCTAACTAAAAACGGGCTGTACAATCCTCAAGAAAAAGGGACAGGGGTGCAAACTCTCTCAACAATCACACAACTAGTAGAAAATGTCTTAAAATAGAAAAAAATTAGACAAGAATATCAAATATCTATCGAAAAAATACTACTTAGCCAATGAGACAGTAAGGAGACAATCTCAAAGCTTTAGCGGCAAACGAGATCTGGGGAATTGCAGTGATGCACCATGGGATAGGGGTTAGACCTGAGCCAGTAAAAGCTTTCGAGCTTTAGCATCGGCCGAGTCGGAGTCTAGAATCAGCTCTGAACCCATCCAGCAAGAATTATGGTGAGATACGACTACATAACATCTTATATTGTGCTTTTTTTGATTTACTAAAATTAACAAACAATTCTTCTACTGAATAACCAAAATCTGTTGAAAAATGCTGTACACATTCATTAATAAAAGGGGGTATATATGTGCATTTAAACCCTACCCCTGGTGTATCTAAAAAATAATAAGCATTAAGCTGAACCTCATTAAAATCAGCTTTGTCAGATACACAGGAAAAGAAGATATCCTCAGAACTTATTTTCATATCCTGATAAGTATCATTTGCTTCCTCTGTCTCACAAAAAAAATTCAAGATGTAACTTCCACACCAGATAGAAAAATTCACATTTGAGGACATGTAAATGGGGTAAAACTGTGGGTACATACTTTAACCCCAAATTCAATACCAAAAGAAATACTTTTGATAACACATGACCAGATAAATTCAAAATTAAAGAAGCAGAGTCACCATCAAATATACAGTCACTGTGAATGGCATTATTGCCATCTACCTTTCTTGAAGTGTTATTTAGACTGTCCCCCCACATTACTGTTTTATCCATACCCATTTCTTCCTCTTTTTCTGTTGTTTGATGGCTGATATCCCCGGTTAGGCACCCTCCAAATTCTTTCTTCATGTAAAGCAGGTTCCTGTGCTAGGAGTAATGAAGGAAAGTCACCCCATCACTATCCCAATCAGTAACCATCTTTGTACCATCTGAAGAAGCAAATGAGGCAGTTAATGGCCTCTTAGAACCTCCATCCTGACGTGTTGACATATGTTGCCCATGGATTTAAATTTCCACAAAAACGATTTACCATTATGGTAGTCCCATAAATTTCATTTTAGCTTATTATTTTTTCTTTCAATCAAATCCTATTCATAGGAGTTACATTTTTCATTGACATCAATAAGCAACAAATCAAAATGGGAAGGGCTAAGATGTGTGATTAGTTCAGAACAAAGCACTTGTGCCTCTTCTCTCATTTTTCTTTGTTAAGCTGTATCTTGGTCAACCAATATTTTGACCCATTCTAAAGAGCAACAATGTGCAGTTACAATCCACCACGCTCCAAAACCTCTATCCTCTTTGTTCTGGTGCAACATCAAGCTCTAAATATTGCTTAAGGCTCAATATATTAAAATATATACTTGTCTCTTTAAAAAGCAATGTTTCCAATTTGCTACATATTTCGTAGTTCAGCAACAAAGTAGCAGTAGTACTAGTACCCACCAAGGAAAATGGATTTTCTGCCCAGTGATTTCTCTTTTCAATATGCTTTTCCCAAAACTTAGTGGGTATATCTCTATTTCTACTGGTTCGAGCATCCACATGAAAAACATACTGATCTATCGTATGTTGAGACCCATCAGGAACCACTTCTTGGAAAATCCAAGGAAGGGTCTGTGGCCATGAAGAATATCAAAACCACACAATAAAAAACAAATAATAATAGTAACAAGAGCCACAGCCAAAAATAAAAAAAACAAATTCTTTAATCACCTCTAGCACCTCGGCTCAATCGCCTTCTAGGAATAAAATACAAAAATCTACAATTTATAGTCACATACAATAAAACACTAAACACATTAACACAATTAATTAACAGGATACTTCCAGTTACACTCTTTGTTTAACCCTCCAGGTACTAAAGTCTTATACTTTAAAATATATAGATCTTCCTTGTATAATAATCTACCTCTAAGAGAAACTTGTTCACCTATTTTCATTATAACTTGTTGCAGGGCACAGCCTTTTAATAAAGCTGTGTTGCTTTGATGACAAGATTTAAAATGCCTAGCCAAAGGGCTTTCCAAATGTATATTTTTAGTGTCCTTGATATGTTCTTGTAACTTTTTAACTACTAACCTAATAATGTAGGAAGAAATATTACCCAAATGTTATAAAAGGGGTAATATTTCTTTAAACTTTTAAGAGCTTGTTCTGGGGGCTTGGCAGTCATGATCTGAAAAGTTATACAAGATTATTAACTGCTGTAGTCTATCTGATGAAGTGTAGAAATTATTATAAGACAAAAGCATTTATCCTTTTATACAGTGCTTACATTAAATTTGGTTTGCTGTTTTAAGTAACAGGTCTAGCATTTCTTCTTTATTATTACTAGTTTGGTCCTGCAAGCGTTCAAAGTGCTCTTAGTTTGTTTTTTTGAAAAGCGATGACCTCAGGAGTTTATACTGCTTCACAGCCCCTATTTGATGAACTGCATGGGGATGAGCTGCAACAGTCTGTTGGCAATCTCACTTTTGTTGATCCAACAGCTCATGGAACAAGTAGATAAAATTATGCCTTATGTGCTATTGACTGGAGAAGCAGGAAAAATGGAGGAGAAAGCAGAGTGCCTATAATACATGCTGTAAGGGGACTGGTGCCAACAACACCTGTAAGGCACTGCAAAGCCTTAGAACAGATTTTACTTAACAACAGGAATTGCCTTCAACATAATGGCAAAGGACCAACTCTGCATAGCAGTAATGTACCAGCCCTGAATAGGTGGCTGCAACGGAACTTCAGTTGTACTATGGATACCACTATTGAAGAGCAGGACTTTGGAACTACAATTGCTGAGTGACTGTGTGAGTATGGCTATAAGTTGACAAAAATAAGAAAATTGCAATTAGAGAATGCTTACTTAGTTTAATCAATTAAGACAAGTAGGGTACCAAAAGGCTTAAGGATCTACAGTTACCCTACAGGTTTACATAAGAACTTATCAATCCATAAAGACTTGTTAGCCACGTTCGATAGACATGGCTGTGAATACATGGTGTTGATAGTTAAAATAGTTAAATATAATGCAAAAATGATTGAGTTGACTGCTGAAATTAAGGTGCTAGATAATCTAATTACTAATGACCTTCCCTTCAATCATTTCAAAGTTGAATATGGCTGTTTTTTCCAGAATTGAACTAATAAATAAAATAAGAAATAAGAAGATCAGTGCACTTGAAAGGGATAGGCTTGATGACATTAATAATAAAGTTTACCCTAAACCACCAGAATCACAGGTGTGGGGGAACATATCTAACAGAAATACTGCAAAAGAATGTCTACATAATAATATTGACAACAGTAGGCAGGATGATATGGAAGATTCTTTTATCAACAACCCTTTAGAGTTTCCCCTTTTCCACCATTCGGACTGCATAAAAGAAAGGCAGTGGAATCAAAGGGATCAAAGGAAGGAACATAACCCAGCCACACCTCACCAACAAAGGACAGTATGGTACAACTGGGGACTGAGGCGAATGAACTAATTTTTGTCAATGGCCCAGGAAATGGGTTGGATTGTAACACTGAACTTAATGATTTAAATGAAAATGAAAAAGAAACTGAGCAACCACTTGTTATTATGATGAATAATGAGGGGGATTTTAAAGTCTACAGTTTTATCACCTATTGCATTAATTCCTAAGACGCTGAAGGTCTATCATTTGTACCATCTTAAAGAGCGAATACAGCTAATGTTATGATGGACCTTAAGCTATTTATTAGGAAAACCAAAGAAACTAATAGCCAAAATAAATGCTTAGAATTCTGAAGAAGTTCCCTGTATTAAAGGAATGAAAATGCTTAAGTTATATTTAGTGTCCTGTGTGCTTCATACGAGCAGTGTGTTTTCTATTTATTAGGAAACTGAATTTTAATCTTATGTTTGACGAATTATCAATGGCCATGTCAACTTTGAGGATTTCTAGTACATTTAACCCTCCAATACATACTGTGCTTCAGTTATTTGAATAAAATATGTGAATTGGATCCGAGAAACACCTTGAATCATGATATAGTTAATCAGAGATATAATTATATCACAAAAGAAGAAAGGAATTTATTACAATAATTAAGAATTAATAATTTAAGAATAATGAAGCCTAATTAGGGGGGAGTGGACTGGTCATAATGGATAAGATGAATTATTTAAATAGGATGTTTGTAATCTTAGGTGAATATACTTATAAACTATAAACAAGTTTAAAAAAACTAAATAATGACACACAAAAGGATTAGGGATCAACTTAACAACATGTTTATTCAATAGCAGATGAATATAGATGAATTTAACTATCTTAATATGGTGTCCCCTGTGGCCCCTACTTTATTTGGTATGCCTAAAATACATAAAAGTTTAGACAACCCCCCAATAGCGGAAGCTCAAGGTTCTATTACCTATGCATGTACAAAATTCTTGGACAAGACTCTAAAGAAATTCATTCAACAAGAGAAAAATATTTGTAAAGACTCCTGGGAGTTTTTTGGAAAAAAATGTTAATTTGGATTATAATGATTATCATATATTTCTAACAATAGACTTTAAGGATTTGTACACAGTTATTCCCCATGGTATAGAAGTACAGTGTTTCATGGATTATTTGACTAGTAAAGGTATTTTGCAAGACAAAATTAATATTTATGAAGACTTACTGGAGGTTGTGCTAAAAAAAAAATTTTATATTTTTGGGGGGCAATATTTCCTTCAACAGAAGGATGTAGTAATGGGGTCAACGTGTGGGTCATTGTTTGCAAATATTGTAATGATTCAGTGGCCAAACAATTTATTTTGTATAATAACGTCTACCAAAATTCATGCAGGCTTTACACTATATACCTTGATGACTTTTTATCATCTGGAGGGATAGGAAAGAGATAATACCACAATTTCTTGAGTATATTAATGCAAACACTGATTTTTTTTTTTTTTACAAGTGAAATGAGTGAAGACGGTATTGCATTTTTAGATGTCAAGTTGGCTAAGGATAGGAGGAGGAGATGTTATACCTCCAGGATCTATAGGAAGCCAACATATTCAAACACCTTTTTGCATTATACTAGCTCACACCCCATGATGCAAAAAAGGTCTGTCATTAAAGGTCAATTTATGAGACAACCTGCATGACAACACTTGAAGGACATTTCTTGCATGAGTGTCAGGTATTAAAAGAATTGTTTAGTAACAGGGGTTACCCTAAAGCTTTAATTAGTAACCTCATGTTTGACGTAATAAATAAAAGGAACAATAACCATTTTACTCCTATTCTGAATATTAGAGAGGAAGGAGAGGTTATATTAGTGAATAACACAATAAAAGAGCAAGCAATGACCTAATTAAGGATTATAGGAATTCATTTATAAGCACCTCCACCAAAGATAATAATTTAGTCAGATACTAAAAAAAAGAATTGGAGTATAATCACTCAATGAAGACAGAAATGTTAGCGATAAAGTGGGGGATGGACTTCTCATTATATACAGGAGGGGAACATGTCTAAAGAATATATTTGAGTTTACCAGGTATAACACCAAGTATGGTAGTGTGGACGGTGCAATTATTGTAAATAACCAATATTTTAATATATAAAGTAAATATAATCGTGATACCACAGGCATAGTTTATGCTGCATTATGCCAAAAATGCCAGGATATTTTATAGGGAAAACGGAGCTTAAGCTGAAGAAAATAATTTATGAACATACTCATGATATAACAAAATGTAAGAATACTAATGTTTTGTTTAAATATATTCACTAACTCCTAGGATATGACTGTAAGTTTACTATTTTGGAATAATTGACCCCTAATATGAGAGAGGAGCCCTGGGCATTACTATTGGAGAAAAGGGAACTTTACTGGCAGCTGTTTTTGAATGATGGTAGCTAAACAGGACTTAATGAATTATCTTCTATTTATTGTCTACTGAAGCTAAAAGCACTTTTGAGATGATCCTAAGTTAACAACTGTTGATATAAGTAAGCTGAATGTGATTTTTTTTTATTATTCTGCATTTTGTACCTTTAAATGTATGTTTAATTAGGGAATTGTGCAATGTTTTTAATTTGAACTTGAATTTTTTTTTTTTGGATAGAAAGGGGTAATTTCTTTTAAACTTTTGAGAGCTTGTTCTGGGGGCTTGGCAATCATGTGATCTAAAAAGTTATATAAGATTGTTAACTGCTATGATCTATCTGATGAAGTTTTGAAATTATTATAAGATAAAAGCTCTTATCCTTTTATACATTGTTTACATTAAATTTGGTTTGCAGTTTTAAGTAACAGGTCTAGCGTTTATTCTTTATTATTACTAGTTTGGTCCTGTGTGCATTCAAAATGTTAACTTCAAGGTTATTTGCTACTGTTTCATGGTCACTGTAAAGTAATCAATAGCATAGGCTATCTCTTATACATTTTTAAGCACTCTTTTATTCATGAATGTGGAATACTGTCAAATGCTTTTTTGTAGCCTATGCACGCTATACTTAGATTATTCCCCTTTTTACAGTTCTCCATTTTGAATTTATTTAACAACAAATGATCCTTTGTTCAATATGACTGTCTTTTGTTACCATTTTGCTCTATTGCCATGACTGATTTTTTTTCTTAATGACTATAAGCTCTGTCGGCATCAATTCCACTGTATAGTTTTTAGGTCAGAAGGCAAGTTAGTGGTGTATAGTTTTAAGATAGCTTTAAGGTAGCTTGCAGGTTCACTCTTAAGTAGGAGTACTATTTTTCCTGTGGTTAACCAGGTTGGTGACCGTTCAGGATGCACATATAAATAGTTCTTACTCATGGCTAAATCTTCACATACAGATGTTAATACTTTTAGACAGAAATTAGGTACTGCATCCGGACCTGGGTTTTTTCAGTTAGGAGCTTTTCTTAACTTTGTTTCAATCTCTCTGACCATTACTTCATCCTGTTTGATATCCTGTACATTTAAACTTCTTATTCTTTCTTTTACTTCTTCTTCTATCTATTCAGTATTTGTGTTATGTTTCACAGGATTTTCATAGGTATTTCTTCAAAATGTATCTATTTCTTCTTTTTTGGTGGTGTTTCAATTCCTTTTGCCTTGTTTCCCAACTCTGTATGTATGACTGATTTTATGGATGCTCAGTTTTCTCTATGATATTATGGGTTCCTATCACATAGTCTAACTTGTACAAGGTCAAACCTTATTTGGGCGGGACCATAAGTTTGAACTTGTACAAGTTCGAGCGTTTCAACTGAAATCTTCGTAAGGAGAGGTATCCATTCTGTTGAATGAGGTGTGATCTCAGAGTTGGTATATTTAAGTAGCGGGAGGGTGTAGGGGGGGGCTTGCCCCTCTGCTTATAACAGTTTATTTTGTTTTTCCTTTATTTTTATTCATAGTTCAAGTTTTGTAACTTCGAACCGAATGGTTCGTACATTTCGTGTTCGAAGTTATAAAACTTTGACTATGTGATATAGACCTGATCTGATGAAGCCCTATGGGTGAAAGTGCTTTTCTTTTTTTGTTTCTAATACACTTATGATTGCAGATTTTATTTTGATTGTATTTTTATCTGCGATGTTTCTTTATATCACATCTTTTCCAAGGTTACTATAGTGAGTGCTGTTTCCTGGATTCATGTGCCTGTTGTAACCCATGCATGCATGCAAATTCACACACACTTCTTCACTCCAGCTCTCTGATTTTTTTTTCTTTTTAGTTTCTCTCGCTTTTTGGGCAGACTAGGAGTTAATTACTAGTTCTGCACTTTAGTTTATTTGGACTTTGTTTTATTAGTACTTTTGTTGTTTATTTTAGTTTGGATTGTAAAAAATGATTTGTGTTGTTAGGGTCATAATTATGTGTGAAGTTTTCAATCATGATTTATGATCTTTCATACTCAGTTTTCTCTGGGTTAAGCTGTTATTGAATAGTTGAAGATGAAGTCCAGTTGGTTGATAAAACCACTTAAAGCTGAGTTAATCTGGTGATCAAGCCTGTTTGAGTTTTTCTCAGTACCTTCATAGATGAGGAATTAACAGTTGAAGTTATATATAAGCCTAGCCATGCAACCCAAATGTGACCCACGGATTTAATTTATATAGGTGGTGATTTACTGACTGCCTCTGTTCATCAGAGACATAGCAACCAGACCATGGCTGAATTTGCAATTGCCCATTCATTGCTCCAAGTTGCACTTAAAAAGGAATAGGGAGGAACTCTGCTTCAGAGAATGATAATTCTCAGAAAAACATATATGTCTCTCCAACATGTCCTATTTATGGTGCAAGCAAAATTTAGGTCTTTTAATCTAGTAGTTCTGATGCTGATTGCTTTGTGCTTGTGCAAATGGTTCATCAAAACAGGGTCCAGGATGCCCTCTATGTCAGACAATGATCACCTCTTAGAAGTCTGGATGATACCAAGTAAATAGGCAGGGCTTTGAGATGCTCAGCAAAGGACATTGTGTTTACTCCCTGTATTCTTTTTGAAAGGAGTCTTTGTGGAAATTACAGTTGCTACATGTGTCAGGTCGTGTACACACTGAAGGGGGAATTATATTTAATGATGAGTCTGATGAGCGCCAAGTACAGTGGTATGATGAAATGTCTATACCTAGATGCCATATCTTTGCTTATAAGTTGAGCAACATAGAAGGATTTTTCTACTAACTTGGAAACATGGTGGTCGAAGGCTAGGCTACTGTCTACACAAGTTCCCAGATCCTTGACTCATGAGTCAACTTTTAAGGGTGATTTATTGATGATATAATACCCAGAGTGGTAGACTTCCCAAAAGGTATGCTAATGCATTTCTTGGTATTCAGTTCTAACCATGGCTTTGAAGCCAAGCATTTATCTATATTAGACCTTCCTGAAGGGTGTTCTCATCTTGAGTGTGGGTTCAATAACTGCTCTTAGTTTGCAATCATTTGCAGACTTGGACTGTTTATAACATTTACTTAAAACTCATTACAGCCGAGTGCACCTCCAGGCATTTCTGCAATTAACTCCTGCTGCTCCTCTAGGCATCAAATATTGCTTGTTTGTTATTTGCATTAATAATTCCAAAACTATGCTACATACAAGGTATCAGAATATTTTATCTAGAATGATACATGATGGCAAACAACTGTATTGACATTTGATCTCTGTCAATGAGTATTTGTTATAACTGTAAGGTGATAACTTCATTTTTTAAAGTTTCAAGTCACACCCATTGGGAGTTAAAGGTACACATTCAAAAGAGCTGCACTGGAGGGAATGAGTTAATTCTGTAATGCTTACGTGTTTTTTATTTTTCAGTTTTCATAATTAAGAAAGAAATAAAGTCCGTCCTCTACCTTAACACTGGGGACAGCTATTTCCTTGCATCTCTGCTGTGGTGTTTGTACTTGTTCATCCTGTGGCTCACTTTTTCTGATACTTAGTGTTCCTGTATGTGAGCTGGATCACAGAGACATTGATAATCTTTGTCATTTTAGTATTTATGTTGTACTGACATTAGATAGAAACGTCTGAACATTTGTGCTTTACTTATTTTAGACAGAAAGGTTTGTCAATACTTGCCTATCAGCACCTCACCTTCACACAGCAGTGTATTTTATTTCCATAGTGGTTCATTTTGTTTTAGAAAGAAAGTTGCACAATGTTGCAGCATGTATGTCCAGCCTTGTTTAACAGATTTTTACCCTAACCATCAGCCCCATTAGGGTCTACAGACACTTTAACTTTCTTTACTGGCCTCTTATTCTTCAGCCTTGTCCAATATTTAAGATTTCTGAAGCATGATGTACACATTTAATAGTGTGGACTGCTGCAAAATATTTAATAGAATTAAAGTAACCATAAGCAAATCTCTGAGAAATGTTACAATCAGATAAAGCAGTTTTCATTAAGCAGTTCTTACACTATTTATAATCACTACATAATATGCCTTTAATAGATATATAGCATGTGTGGGCTGTATTATGAAATACTCACAACTGCAGGGTGTTAGGCTAGTGAAGCCAGAATGACAAATACAGCAGAAGTGAGCATATTACTACATTGTCCACATCCTGATTACAAAGCAGCCACTTGAATTATACAATGGTTATAGTGCTTTAGGATTGTATCTATTTTTTTTGATAATACATTTTCATGTTTGTGATATTGTTGTCTGAGCACATGCACTACTCACTATTTTTCCGTTACTGTGAGTCATGAGCAGTTATGGTGAGAAGCACTGTAGTTTGGAGATGATGTTCTGGATGTAAACCGTAACATGATCATCCAACCACTCACAGTAACCCTTTCCAATTCAAGCCCACTGCAGTCATTTTACACAGTCAGTAGAATCACGGTAGTCAGCTGTGCTACATGCTAGAGTGGCTAATGATATTTAACTGTGTGTTCTCACCTGGAAATGCCTGCATAAATTAGTAGAACCAGCTGTGCTAATTAACGTGGACAAAATGCTGCTTTCCCCAATATCTCCAATGGGAGTGATCACATTACAGGTAAGTTCCAGAAAACTGAGCAGAGAAGCACTGGTGTGTTTGTGTGTGTGTGTCAGGCTGTGTGCATGCCTGTACCTGTATAGGTGTATATCATGTCTGATGCCTGTGTGCATGTGTGGTTACAGGCAAATGGCCGAGTGTGTCCATGACTGTGTTTTAGTGAGAGTGTGTGTGTGTGTGTGTGTGTGTGTGTGCGTGTGTGTGTGTACGCACGTGTGCCTGTTTATGAGTGAATGGGTGAGTGAGTGTGTGTGTGTGTGTTTATGAACATCTACATGTGTGCAGAAGAATGAATGAGGGGAGTGCCTGTGCCAATGCAGATACAATTACAGCCAAAAAGTGCTATTTTGCACTGGCAGCAAACCTATCAACCTGGAAACATCAAAAATCTGGACAAAGGCCTATGAAAAATAGGTTCAAATCTGTATGCTGATTAACATAAAATTTGCATACACAATTATGTATCCCCACCCACTTCAATGGAATTGTCGGATACCAACTTTCAAACGCAAACTGAAGAACAGGCAACCAAAATATGGCCCCAGAGTACCCCTGCAACCATTCTCATGTCCCATTACTTGGCTATTTCACCCCATTTACCAGAAACACTGTAATGTGCATACTGCTTTAGTTCTACAATGATTATTTGGATTTTATTTTACATTTTATAGCACAAACACTAACAGACAGTGAAACAAAGCAATACAGTCTCACAATGAAAATAGACTTAGAATTAAAACTTCTCTGCCCTTAAAAGTAAAATAAAATCCAACTTATAATGAGAAATGAAAGTGAATAGGCAGTCTGTCTTGAAAGGCTAAAGAAGTAGCCAAAGCTCTGGTGGAAATCCAAATAGTACCTCAACTGGACGATGAACATAGACCTATTGGAATATTCTGGAAAAAGAACAATAGATAAGGAGGTCGATTAGCTGAGTGCTTGAAGTCTGAAACTCTTCTTAGTTGAAGTAATAGCTACCAGAAAGAGAGTCTTCCATGATATAATTTTAAAGTTGGAACTGGAGGAACTAAGAGTGAGGTTCAGAGAGGGGAGGGGGCGATGTAACTGACCAGATGATGGATCAAAAATGGAGAACTAGTCATGCCAGCCAGAAATGCTCAATAGAGGGTGATGTAGAAGAGAACCACACCTGTGTACATAATGAGGATCAATGAGGATCTCTGAGCCCAAAAGTAGCTTTCTGCTTCACTGTATCATTAGTGGGAAGGGAGGAAATGCAAATGCAAGTCCCGCCAAACCTGGACTAAAAAGCGAGACTAAGTTGCCTCTGCGCTCAAAGCCAATTAAAGGGAAAACTGCACTTGCTGCTTGAGCAGGGCATCGCGTTGGCATTGCAAACTTGAGAAAAAGGCAATTGCAAATAGGTCTCACAAGAGAGTCTTGAGTCTATGAGATAGCTCTGGATAGCTCTGCTCAACTTGTCACTTGTAGATTGGACTTCCAACAAGAGCTGAGGGGAAGACATCCACCACATGAGATGATTTCTGCACGCGTGATCATAATGGTGGGGGACATCATTGGAAGTTGCTGGTATGACCATTGTGTAAGAGCATCCATTGAAGGATTACGTGGAAACTCTGCTAATGGAAAGCAGAGGTATGGTCGCCATAATTCCCAACACCTTACTTTCAGCACTAACCTGGCTTTTGTTGTTGTGTTGTTGAAGTGAGACTGTTTGTGTGTTTGTGTATGTCTTGTTCTGTTAGTCTAGACCAAAGGGCAGGGCCCTGAACTGAAATGACTGGTTCCCCAGCCTGAAGCGGAGGAATCTCTTCGTCTGTTCATGTTCATTTTATGTGATAGTGATCCTGAAGGTCTATGGAGGACACATCATCCAGTTTCCCCAATAGGGGAAGGATGGACTGCAGTGACCATCCGTTGTCCTCTTTTTTTTTCTCTGACTGGAGTGTTCACTGAGATCCAAAATTGGTCTCCCAGTCCCTGTTTTTTTGGAACCAAAAGAACCTTGAGATTCCGATGCAGAAAGAGTCTTGCCATCAGTCTCAAGACTAGTCAAGGTTTTCACACTTGGACCAAAAAGAAGATCCATCCCATCAAACGGGAATGAAAGACAGCTGAGTGTTCATCTTATCTTGAAACCCCCAGCTGTGTAGGGTCCTTCAAACATGTCACTGCTTAATCAAGTCCCTTTGAAGACCATGGACCTAGATTCCTTGTTAGGTGGATGGACAGGTACCTGAAGATCAGCTAGTTCCTCTTAGTGGCAGCAGCCACCACCACATCAGCCAGAGAGACCTTTGTCAAGAACTGTAACCACACACACTCAGTCAGACACACTGATTACACTTATGTTATTTTAAGACTCAAAAAAAAAAAAACAACAAAGTTTTTTTTAAGAGCAACACACACACACCACTAGGAATATCTCACATTCATTGAAACAGCATTGAAACCCACATTCAAAGAAAATGCATCTGGCCAGTGGTGGATAAAGATCACTTTTGGGCTGTTTTCAAATCATAGGCCCCTTCCACACAAGACATACATGTGTTCTTTGCTACACCTTCCTGATTGTATTAAATTATATTCCTTGTATAATAGAGTGCACTTGTTAGAGCGCATTTTAAATCTGCAGAAGTAAAAGTCATCTAAATGTTGTCACCTCACTGCAAGAGGTTCTCCAGTTCGATTCTCAGCTGGGGTACCTTCTGTGTGGAGTTTGCATGTTCTCCCTGTGTTTGCATGGGTTTCCTCATGGTACTCCGGTTTCCACCCACATTCTAAAGACATACGACTGGAGTGTTTCTTTCCAGGCCTCCACTGAAAATAGGCTCTGTCCTAGTCAGACTTTCCCGGTCAACAAATGTTAAATAAAATAAATAACTAATGAAGAGGTTGCTGCTAGCAAGCAACTTTATATTTCATTGTTTCATCTACAAGTAAAGTGCCTATTGCCCTTGAGGGATAAATTGCCTGTTACATTAAAAAAAAAAATAAATAAAATAAGCTACCAGTATTGCAATAGGGAATGGATGGCAAAACTAACAGGTTACTAGGTATCTCTGCCAAAGAGGACATTCTCAGGACTGCAGCATCCATCCCCTTTAAAAGTACAACATAGTATAGTATCAGCAGTTTATCTACATATTATGGGAGTAGAACCCACTGCCTTCTGAATCAAAAGCAAGCATTCTACCTGTTGTGCTACTAACACAAACAGACTTCAGATATGCAGCACTAAACTTTTCACCCCCTGAGGAACTATGCAGCACAAGAAATCTGGAAAAAGCCAAAATTTATTGGGGGGAGACAAAGGCCTAAAACCAGGGACACATTTTAAACATTGCTTGTACAAGCTTAGAAAAGTTGCTAGAATAAAATGTTTTGCGTTACCATGCATTTCCTGAAAGACAACCATTTAAGTTTCAGTCTTCCTATTATTATTTAGTGAATTAAGTTCTCAATAATTTGATAAAAAATCACAAAGTTCAAGAGGAACAGAGCACAGAGCTGGTGTGGGTAGGGAATTCAGGCACTTTCTCATTGTATCTAAGGTGCAGGGTTTAAGCCTAACTATCTATAACCAAATGCTTGCAAGAGTGAGTGGCATTCCCAGCATGCACAAACAAAACAGTGGACTTAAGTTATAATGCGCACAGTATGGACTTTATGAATGCACATTGCACAACAATTATGATCCAGCAGATAATTTAAGCGGCATTCCATTCTAATAAGCATATGAACATGAATGGCCAGCAGATGCACAAACAAAATGGCAGACTTAAACTCGTCTTAAGTTATAATGCACACATTGCAGGTAACAATTATGATCCAGCAGAATAGCAGATAAAACTTGGCCAGCCCAGCAGATAAAATAGAGAAGCTTACAGGCGAACTCTGCAAAACTTACGCACATCTGCCGCCATTGCTGTTTCTCTCAGAGTCCAACAGTCAGTAGTAACATCAGTGATAAATTTAAAGTGTTAAAAAAAAAAAAAAAGACAGGGAAATTCAGAAATTAAGGGGGTCACTCAGGAATGCATGGCACCCCAATATTTCTCCTTCAAAATTAGTAAATACCAAGGAATTCAGTATGGTTGATAGGTATGACTGGCAGTGATTACACACAAATCAGAGACATGCAAATTAGCCAATAACAAAATATACCTCAATGTGTCTCAACATGTCTCTGAATTAGATTTTACGCAAACTTGTAGAATGCACCTTGAGGTGGTAGCAGTTTACATAAGCAAAAAGGATTTGTTCCAAATCCCAGTTAATGTTACTATTGCTTTAAACTTAAGCACATCATGCAAATGTGGCATAAAACAGGCACTGAATAATATCTGCCATCTACAGTCTTTATATTCTGAAAGAAAATTCTTATTTCCTCTTTTTACATCATCTCAAACATTGTCAAGAGCATAAAATTAAACACCTTTGTAATTTCTGTGCTGTAAACAATGTCTATATAGTGTGTTGTTTTCAGTATGTGCTGAAATGGGTCATTTTTTTTCCAGTTGCCTGTTGGTTGTCCCAGTATAAAAAAAGTATTACATTCCATACAAGGGGCAACATATACAACATATGTTGTAACGTCAGTAAACAAATTTGCTGATTGATGACATTTTGCTTTTACTGTAGTACAGCAACTCATTATTGTATACACACTGTCTCACAGATTATGATCACAGCCTTTAGTTTTTAAGATGAATCCATTTATTCCAGCAGTTATCAGATAAAAAATGCAATAAATTAGTAAGAATAGAAATTAGTCTGTATTTCAGGGGTGAATGTCTTAAAAAAGAGAAATTCAGAATAAATATGCTCCTTGATCTAGTAGCACAAATTAATGAAAAATGGAGTAAAACTGTGATGTATTTGTGAGTTTATGATAAGAAAGTAAAATGGTTGATACCCATGAAGATTATAGTTTCAAATGTTGAAGTTTAGGATGAATACTTAAATGTCAGAGTAATGTATCAAGACTGATGCAGAATATTTTTAAAAACATATGCTATTAAATATTCAGTGCTTATACAAATGTTAGTATTCCTTTTTGCATATCTAAAAACAATAAAATAATTTTATTTAAAAGCATTAAGACATTTTCTGTAATTACAGGTTTCATACACTATTTCACTGCTAATATCATATAACTTACCTGCATTCTGTGTTATGTCTACACTACATATTACTATACATACTGCAGTGTCTCTTGACTAGTCTACTTACATAGTTAAACAAACAAACAAACAAACAAATTAATATATACCCTGGAATGAAAACCAAGTGGTAACTGGGGTTGTGCCTCTCATCTGCCTCAAATCATCAGTGGAAATGGAAGATTATACAGGACCAAGCTACCACTAAGTAGGGCTGACCTTAAGATGTATTGAAAGCAATTGACAACAGGGACTTCAAATATTCAGGTGCCAAATGTCTGACTCCCTCAAAGCTATAGGAAGAACGAAGTGCAGGGGGTTGCTAACACTGGTGGCAACTTATAGGGGAGCACTGTGTGTAATATTCTACCTTTTTTTGGGTCTATATCACCTCATCGAAGTTTACTTACCTTGAATGGCTATTCATTGAATGGCCCTTCATCGAATGTTCATATCAGCAAACGTTTTTCTCATGATAAGAAATCACTTGGCCAGGATACCTACCTACACACATGCCACAGTACATCAAACCCACCAAAGTTGGGGGCTATGCCCCCCACTCCACCAATGTGGAAGGGGGCTGCACACTCTCACTTATATATTCAAACTCCAAGATTGCATTACAATGGGGAAAAGGGCAAATTTCTGTATGTTGGCCTAGTGACTTCCTTCCCTGAGAAAAGCTTTTTGGCAAACATCCTATTCATATAATTATCCGGGGTCATAAATACCAGCTTCTATTTCAGGCTAAGGGGTTCTGTCTGTGTTACCTGGTTGTCAAGATATTTATAAAATGTGAAAATTATATCTATATAAATTAATACCATAGAACAGTTAATATCTATTTACCTACACTAGACATAGGTCAAATATTAATGCAGTTGAATTTGCTATTGTATAAGCTTTAAGATGAAATATTTAAAAACCTTGCACATAGCATGGTTTTGGAATTATTGATGCAAATATGAAAAAAACAATATCTGACACCTAGATGCATCAGTAGGAGTTAACTGCAGATGCACCTGGAGGTGTCATTCATCTGTGATGAGTTAATGTTGTCAAATGTTTGTATCCCCTCCACAAGACCACATTGATCCATATCTATCAATTTTGGAAACACATTTGCCATTCTTTTAGCTATTATAGATATAAATACTTTATAGTCATGAATTAAAATTGAAATGGATCTGTATGAAGATGGGTCTGATGGGTCCTTACTGTCTTTAGGTATTATAGCCACCACAGCTTTCTTCCAGGATGATGGAGCTTCCACTCTTTTTAAAATCCCATTAAACAAAACCTTCCAATTCTTTATCACTTTCTTTCCTCCTAGTTTCCAAACATCCATAGGAATAACATCTGTTCCTGGAGACTTTCCTGCAGATTGATTATATATCACCATTTTCCTCTCATCTCTTCTTATCTTAACTGCTAATTGTTGAGCCTTATTTACCTCTAACCTTGCATATTTAAGTCTTCCATAAAAATTTCCATTTTTCCTCTTCTTGATTTCCACAGTCCTCTACTTTGGTATAAATTTTCATAAAATTTCCAAAATATCTCTAATAATTGCAATGGATCTTTGGTTATTTTTCTTGTTATAAGCTTCCTAAGCCTGGCAACAACCCTTTCTACTTTCTGTTGCCTAAGTAGTGCTAACATTTTTTGTGCTCTGGAGTTATCAAAAAAAAAAGTTGGTTAACAGCAATCTTTCTAAACCCATGCATACTCTCCAGATACTTCATTATTTTTCTCCTTAGCACTCTGTAGTTGCACCTCTTCATTTTCTATGAGATTCCCCTTATTCTACAATATTTGAACCTTTGTCAGCCTCTCTAAATAATTTCTACTACTTCTTAACCACATCTCTTTTTTTTTACTTGTGCCCTATTTTTAAAGTCCAGTTTCATTTTATCCCACTCACTAGCTATAACTTCTTAGAAATTTTCTGTCTTCCCTAATAACTCTCGAATAATTTCCACTACCCATTCCTTAAATTCTCTCTTTTTAACAGGTAGGTGGGGAAAGCACCAGTGTCTCATCTTTACTTCATTACCCTGCATTTTTATCTTAGTTTTTATTGGCGCATGATCTGAAATAGTTATTGGATGCGTGTCGAAGTTTTCAATTAAATACACACATTCCTGTGAAATATAATTTTGTGTAGTCTAACCCAGTTATTGCATCTTGGTGAACAATATGTAAATTCTCTCCAAGTTGCTACCACTAAATTCATGTCTTCCATATCAAACATTTTCTTACATTTCTTCAGATATATGTCCTCTTCTGTTAAATTCTCCCTTCTAGGACCCCCATATGCATCCTTACTGTTGCAAAACAAGTTCTACTTCCCATTTATAAGTCTTATACCCTGCTAAAAGCTGATTATTTCTTCCAAAATTTTCAAAAGCTCCATAATAGCAGTTTTAGATAGACTATCAATACATGCCAACATAATCCTCTTTCCCCCTTATCAGTATCCCCCTTACTGCCACAAATATATCATTATGTTTTTTTTCCTCTTCTATCCCTATTGGGATTTCTCTAACAATAAGTATAATCACACCCTCTTCTTTTGTTCCTTATATTCTGGTGAATATCCATCCTGAAGTCCTTTCTTTATCAAAATGAAATGCTCATTTCTTTTCAAATGTTTCTCCTGCAACACGGCTATTTGCAATCTGCATGTGAATCCATTTACATGCCAAAATAATATGGATAGCATAACCATTATGATTATAAGTTATTATTCCCACCTATTATAGAGATATATATTATATTATATTATATTATATTATAGTATATATTCTATTCTATTATATTATGGGGATATATATATATATATATATATATATATATATATATATATATATATATATATATATATATATATATATATATTATATACCCCCACTATCTAAAATACTGGAAAGAATTGTTCACAAGCAAATTATTGAACGCCTTGACAAAAACAAATTGTTAACCAATACACAACACGGCTTCTGCCCTCACCACTGCTCTCATGTCATTTACAAATACAGTTAACCACAGAAATAATGGTAGGCATGTATCCTCCATCTTTTTAGACTTATCAGAAGCTTTTGATATGGTAGACTATAACAGACTCCTACATGCCCTCTATGATATGGCCTTATCACACCTACCCTTACTTAGTTCCAGAGCTACTAAACAGGCAGACAACAAGCAGTATGTTGGCACCAAACCCTATCCGTCCTACTTCCTGCCACCCTAAGAGTTTCACAAGGATGTATCCTTGGCTCCCTACTCTTTTCCATATTTACAAATAATGTCTACACCGCAGCCCCCCTCAGCCACAATTATCCAATACACTGATGATTCTACAGTAATATGTGCTGCCAATACCCTCCAAGAACTACAAACACTCACTCAGTCATCCTTTATCAAAGTTGAATCCTGGCTAACTAACTCTCGCCTGATCCTAAACCCCAGCAAAACAAAATTAATGCTATTCCATCCCAATAAAGCTACTATACCCACTGGATCTTTTCACATTACCTCCATGAACAATACTACTATTATCCCCTCTCCACACACCAAACTACTAGGTGTTGAAATAGACATGAGATTTGATATCCATATATCCTGATCAGTTAAGAAAGTCCACAAAAAGCTAGGTATGCTATATAGAAACAAACAGTATCTCAGAAAAAAACCCACAAGAATAACTGTTGCCCAGTTATCTGACATCAACTCTTCTCTACGCTTCACCTATACTCATTAAGCTCACGAAAAATGAACTGACAAAACTAGAATCTTGTTACAATAAAATAGCTAGATAAGCAGCAAACACTGCCTTCAGATCACATCATTACTCTGCCCTAAAACAATTAAACTGGTTAGAACTTCCCCAACTCTTACATCTGTTCCAGCTCAGTATGGCTTTCAAAATTCTTTACTATCTTAAAAATACTCCATCACTACAAGGCTTACTAGAGTCATACTCTAGTAACAGAACTCTGTGCTCTAACAATAAACCCCTCCTGCAGATCTCAAAACCACACAACCATGCTGATGAATCCATCTGCTCACGTGATATTGCCAAAATTTGGAACTCTCTACCTAGCAATAACACATCAAGCACTACATTAACTCAATTTAAACAAATACTGAAAACCCACCTTTCCAGTAAATGGCTCTGCCCTTGCTCCACCCCAGACTAAGATCTCCCTACTTCCCTTAGACAATCCTTTCTTCATACTAACATTTTTATCTTGCGTTTTACAGCTGATTTATGTAATATTATTATTACTACTAACTTAACCAAGTGAACTCAACTAATATGTAAAAGTGCATAAATATAAGTCAGAGTTTACTTTTTTACTCTCATTGTTTGTCATGTATTTTATACCTGATGTATCTAAATTTGTATATATTGTTACAATCAATCAATGTAAGCTTTATTTTATGCCCAGTTGTATATCTTGCTTACTTGTAATCTCTCAGACTTATCATTTTTAATGCCATTTTGCTGCTTAATTGTCTGTTGTTTGAAATGCTCTGTGTGGAGCTTTTCTCACCAGGCCTCCATTGAAAAAGGACTTGCCCAGTCGGACTAGTCCTATAAACAAATGTAAAATAAAATAAAATAAATAAATACATATTATACATGACACCTTTTTAAAATGTTATTTCCAAATATTGTGTTACAGACAGACTGACCTTTTGTACAGTTGTTTCTTGCCCTCTCCGTTTGAAACTGTCACATTGAAGACCCTCAAATAAAAAAAAAAATATAAACATAGCCCCAGAACACCCCATAACCTATTAACTTAAATCAAACACACAAAACTATGTACAGCTTCAAATAATTATGTTTAACCCTCCTGATACAAAACAATTGCCCCAAATTGACAGCTAAACCCACAGGCATTACCTGATCTAAAATTAAGGTTATCCATGCTAAAGCATATGTTACAGCCTGTGCTCCCACTTACACTGATTGCTGTCTAGGGATTTCTTATCTTTATTCCCCCCCCCCCGATGTGAAAAATAGCTTGCATGCTTTTAGAAAATAATAACTTTTAGCATTAAGAAAGACTGCACTAGCTAACCTTAAATAAAACTAAATGATACACTGCTCTAATAAATGCACTGAAGTGTTTAGGCTGCTAGCAAACTATATTTTATTTACTTCCAATAATTTACAAAATTATTTTTTTCCTGAGCTGCTTGCCTTTGTACCTTTTTAATTTTATATTTCCCCATCAAACAATACTCTGAACTCTCAAGATTAATTGCTTGCACCTGTAGTCTCCATGAAAACATATGACAGAATGTACAACTGCAGGCTTCTCAACTTACAGTGAACATTTGCTTCTTAAAGGGAAAAAAACTCATATCATTACATAGGCAAGAGACTCAGCCCTTCTCATTGCATTCACATTATTTTATTTTTAGATTAAGCCAAGGGCATTAATCCAGGCATTCACCTCAACATCAGAAGTCTATATATATATTATAATTAGGGCACTTTTACAACTCATCCCCCACCCCAACAACTCAAGATTACAGCATATTAACTTAACTGTGTTTTTGTTCAGCCTTTCTTCTCTTTTCACATTATAGTGTCTACATATCTTAAAACTATGAACAAGTACTTGCCTACTTTAGCATGTTTATTACATACAAGAATCACTGACAAGATTTGCCTTCATCCCTTTGTTTCATATACACCTGACTACATACTGCACAAATCTACATTACTATATAACACTCATTTTATATCATGAAATGCTTTAAACAAATATAGTTAAGAATAAAAATTGTTTTACTTACAGTTACATGGTTTTCTTTTGTGTCCTTCTAAACATTGGTATATTGAAATATTTTACTAGAAATCTTAATTTAAATTATATTCTGAAATATGTTAATGTTAGTCATGGGTTCAGAAAACCTACTTTTAACCTTATGCTACGTTATACTCTTAAAACATTTGAACAGTTCTGTGAAAGAGATATTAGGTTAATGTTAAACAGTAAAAAGTGAAACCTTTCTTTAAAATGACTACAGAAGAAAAGAAAGCTTTGCATGAACTCAGTAACTTGAAACAGGTGAGATTCATGAAAGCTGACAAGACAGTAACTTGGTAGTCATGAATGTACAAACATACTATAGAAAAAAATGTTAGACAATAGTGAAGAATAATTGCAAGTGACTGTACAACAAGTGCATGATAGCTTTACGTATATACAGAATTGTTTGTATGGGTCTATATCACATAGTCAAAGTCTCAAAACTTCGACTATGTAAACATTGAACCCAAAAGTATGAAATCTCAATAGTCACAACACTCAGAACAGCAATTTTTTTCCAAGGGAAAAAAAATCGCTGTTCCGGTACAAAATGCGGAAACACACAAACACTAAGAATTGTTTCTAATGTGGGAGGCTTCACCCCCACACCCCCAATGTGGGGGGATGTGCCCCCCACATTCCCCTACTTAAATATACCAACTCCGAGATCGCAACACAGTGGAGGAAATAGTGAAGCCATGGAACTGGCCCACCAAATTCTTTCCCTGGGAAAGAATTTGATATTCTACGGCTTCATTATTTTCAGACTTCGGACTTACCAGTTCAATGTTTTGCCATTTGTATGACTGCCTTATGAATGGACTAATAGATTTTGAACTATACAGTTTTATGTTGTTTGAATACCCTAATATAGGAATTCTGTTTGGGATACCAAAAATTTATAAAGATGCAATAAACCCCCATTTATAGCGATAGTGTCTGTACCACATCGTAGTACAGAGGGAATCTCACTGTTTCTAGATTGTATATTAAATCCTATAGTTCAGGCTTTACCATCTTACATCAGAGATTCTTGGGACTTTTTGACCAGCATAAAGTTCTTTCAGGACGTGTACAGATTTGAGGAAGGTAGTTGTTATATGTTAACCTTGGATGTGGTGTCTCTTTACCTCACTACCCCAACAAGAAGGTATTGAATGTATTAGATTATATCTAAACAAGTATACAGATATAGAGGGTTTCGATGGCTCATTTTACTAGCAGCTTGGAAATTTCCTGTGCTGCTGCCTCCCATTCCATGGGTGGGACATCCGGGAGGTGTCTGGGAGATATGGAATAACCCACGAAGGGGATAGAATATCCTCTGGATATGATTTGAAGCACCCAGCGGTCTGTTGTTATGGACTCCCATGCCACTGGGTGCAAGGACAATCATCCCCTGACTGCCTCCAAGGTAGAGCAGCTGGGCAACCCCTCAGGGTTGCTGCCCAGGTCTGTCCGAGAAGGTTCTCGAGAACCGAAGTTCCACAGACCCCCTCTGCCTCTGGGCCGGCATTCATTCTGTCCCCCTCTGCCTCTAGGGGAAGAAGAGTCCTGAGTGTCCTGGGAATACTGAAACTTCCTGAACCACATCTTCTTTTTCCCTCTCTGTTTCCAGGAAAAAGACCTTTGAGGGTTAGAGAAGCAGATTCCGATGGCAGACAGTGTCTTCTCGTCCTTCTCACTCTGGACTAGTGTCTCCTTGGCGGTCTTTCTGAAAAGTGTAGAGCTGTCATAAGGGGGTACTGGCAAAAGACTCCTTAAATGGTTCGGAAAACTGACACAACCTGAGCCAGGCATTACACCTCATGGACAGACCAAACCCAGCCACCATAGCCGCTCCTTCCATTGCATGGGAGAGGAGTCACATGGAAGTATTTGATACCACTTTTAGAGTGGCCATTTTCACGGAGAACAAAGCCTTTTCCTCCTGCAACATTGACTTGGGTGGAGACTCCTCCAGCTCCTTTACTAGGTCGCGTTGGAGTCTAGTGACATGGACCAAGTAATTCAGCGCCCTGATCAAAAAGGTAGCTGAAGCATACACCCACTACCCTAGGTAGTCCATCATCCATGACTCCCGGTCAGGAGGGTGTACCGAGGAACTCCCCTGAGCAAGTTCCTTCTTGGTGGCTGCTGCTACCACCATGGCATCCACATGGGAGCCCTTATTCCAGGATGGCCTGTCAATTGGAGGCTTAAAATTTTATCGGGTTGCTTGGAGATAGGCTCCACGGTGTCTGGTTCCTTCCTCGCCCATGAGGTGATCAAATCCACTAAAGGATCCATGAAAGGGGACACCGAGGAAGTAGACAGGCCCACACCGAAAGCCTCCAGGAACATAGACTCATCAGAAGAGGGATGGGGACAGATGAACCTCCCTGCTAGTGCAGGATTTCCATAATGTCTCCAAAGGTGACATCCTCGGGAGGTGATCTTGGGGAACCCTCTACATCATCTAAATCTGCATCCTCTGCGAGGGACTTGGAGGAGTCAAATTGCCTCCTCTTGCACGTATGCTTGTGAGGCACATCTCCAGTGGGACTCTCAGAGGAGCTCTTGCAAGCCATCTGTTCCTCGAGGGGAACCGTCTGGGGCTCTTCAAGGATGGGATGTGCCTCTGGCATGACAATGGGGACCGCAGACAGAGCCAAGGGGTCTGGGAGGAGTCTGAGGGGGGTGGTCAGGGGTCGCAATCTGATGGAGAGGACCCTTTCTACCACATCGAACTCTGGAGAGGAGACCACCTGGGAAGCTAATAAGGAGGCCAGTTTCCCTGGGTCCGACGCAAGAATCAGAGCTGGTCCCGAAGTGGATGGAGACCAGAGGGAGGGGACCTGGCCTGACAATGGACCCGATAGAAAAGGTTCCACTCCCTTGGATCTGACACCCAAACTCCGGCTCCGAGAGCGGCTCAGATCCAAATTGGTCGGATCTGAGATGCTCCAGGCAGCTGTCGGCGTTGAGGAAAAATTTACCATTGGCACCGACCCCCTGACCAAGGCCAACCTTGGATCCGAGTACTCCGAAGCCAAAGGTCGGATCGGGGAAGGAGAAATGGGTTGAAAGGAAGACAGCACTCCCCTCCAGAGGGAGGGGGAGCTGGCAAGACCCCCATCTGGATCTGTGTACGGATAAAACACCTCATCTTATCCAGATCCATATCGAATTAGGAGCGGGTTGACCATGACAAGGCCACAGACTCTGACCTGGGGGGTCAGGGAACCGAGGCCTGGGAGACTGGACATGCCTCCTCCAGCTCCGGGGAGAACCTCGAAGACCAGAGCCGAGGGGAGTCATGGATCTGTGCTGACTTGCTCGGAGAAGCAAGGTCCGGGGACCTTTTCCTCCTTTTCTTCATCTTCGACTCTCTCTCCCTTTCTATATCTTTCCTCTGCTCCGCTACCACAGGCTTAGATGCAGAAGTTTGAGTCCCAGCCTGGGAGGGGGGAGAGGCAGTCACAGCAGCCATTGTGACTGAAGCCGAAGATGAGGAAGGAGGATCAGTAGAAGGAAGAAGACCTTTGAGGCCAACTTGGCCTTCCTATCCTTTAAAGCTCAGGGGTTGAACCACGCACAAATGGAGCAATCCACACTAAGGTGGGCCACACCTAAGCACAACACACACAGAGTGTGGCCATCCGCTGGGGAGAGCCTATGGCTACACTCTGTGCAGCGCTTAAAGACAAGCTTTTCAGCCATCCTGAGAGAAAGAAAGCCTTAAAAAAGACAGGCAAAAAACTTTCTTAAGTCCAACACACACACCCACTCACCACGCTAGTCTATAGACAACACTGACGGGGGGAGGGGCACCACAGAATAAACTACTCTAACTATTTACCTAATCAGACTAACACTCGACGACAAAGTGATGGGAGGGGAGAAGGGGTACCTAAACTAACCTAGATCAATGAAAAAGAATGAAAGTTTTAAACTTACAGTAGTGAAATAACCCACTGCTAACTGGAACTCTGAAGACACGATGTATAAGCAAATCGTGGCAAATATGATCTGGGGATGGAAAGCAATGGAGGTGTATTATGGGTAAGGGGAGGAGTCTGGAGCTTAGAGCTGATACTAGTAATATAACTGGCTCGGATCTGTATTCCCACAGGTTGAAGACCAAATGAAGTAAACTACTTCAGATCTGTAAGTTAGGACAGGAAGAGCAAATTGGTTTATAGCTTGGACTTTGTTCCTAGATGTCAACTCTGTTTTCAGTATTAAGTCTTTTAAAATACTCCTTACTGAGTTTTATTCACATTTGCTCATGTTTTATTGTTGATCCTTCATAAATTCCCAGATATTTATAAACTTCCTCTAGTTCAATTTCTTTTATATCAAATTCCTGTCCCAAACTGATGTTTTCTTGGTGCTGCAGTTTTCCTGCTTTAAAGGTTGCTTTTGCACATTTATCAAGACCAAATGACATTCTTATATCATCTGAAAAAGTTTTGACTACTTGCAGTTGTGCTTTCAGTTTCTCATCTCATGAACTATACAGTTTTAAATCATCTACAAAAAGAAGATGAGAAGTCTTTACACTCTATTGTTTTCTGGGAGCCAAATTGTAGCCATCACCTAATCTGTTAAGCAGACAGCTTAATGGGTTAAAGGCAAGATAAAAGAGCAGCAGTGACAGAGTGTCACCCTGGAATATCCCCCATTTGAAGTTTTATCCCTGGAATAATTTGTCCTTTGTCGTGGCTTAACTGCATAAGTGGTTTGCCACTGTTTCATGGTCACTGTAATGTAATCAATCAGTGTAGAGTATATATTATACGTTTAAGCACTCTTTTGTCAATGAATGTGGGATACTGACAACTGTTTTTTGTAGTCTATCCATGGCATACATACATTCTTCCCCTTTTTACATTATGACTTTATTTAACAAATTATCCTTTGTCCCCTATGACTTTCTTTTATTACTCTTTTGTTCTATTGCCATGATTGAGTTTTCTTCTAAATGACTATAAACTCTGTTGGCATCAGTTCCAGCGTACAGTTTATATGTTGTTGGAAGGCAAGTTATTGGTCTATAGTTTTTATGATATCTTGTAGGTTCATTCTTAAGTAGGAGTACTGTTTTTCCTGTTGTAAATCTGGCTAGTGTCTGGGGTGCGTATATACATAGTTCTTAGTCATGGCTAAATCTTCATGCAAAGACTTAAATTTTTTGATACTTGTTTACCAGGATGGTCCTTCTGGGTTGAAAAGAACCCATTTTCAGTGGAGGTCCAGGGAGAAAAGCACCAAGTTAAAGTCTTTAATGTACAAGCAATATAACAGTAAATGCTGTGATACACAAAAAAAACTGTTACAGATACAACTCAGTATTTTAACATCAGTAAGAAAAGCAATGTATGTACATATATGTATTATACAACATAGCCTTAGGATATCAGCAAATACATTCTATGAATTTCTATGATATAAAGTCAGTAGTTAAAATTATTGTTAATTTTTAGTGTGGAATTGAGATGTTAACTATTTTTTTTATAAGAAAGAAGGATGGACTATTAGAAGTGAAGAAAATTAGAGGACTGTTCGCTAATCCTACATAGTGTTAGTTGCAATAAAAGAAGAGTAAGAGAGAAAGCTGGATGGCAGAGTGAATGGGAGACAGGGAAAACGTGGAGGAGAGATTAGCCAGGAGCAGAGCATGGGCATAGCCAGGAATTGTTTATATGCTGTTTTAAGGAAGTTTTGAAAGATACTAGATCAGGAATGCTTCTGGTTGAGAGTGGGAGTGAGTTTCACACTTTAGCAACAGAGTGAGAGTATAAGTTCTGTCCTGCTATTTTAGAGGCTTTGGAGATAGTGAGAAGTATCTTATCTTCTGACCTAAGAGTTCTGTTGGGGTAGTAAGGTTTGATTATGTTTAGAACAGGGCAGCCTAGGTGTTTATTGATCATGTGTCGAGTTATGAGTTGGATATAGAGGAGGTGATTGGGGAAATCTAGGTGGTTTAGCATTTGTATGGTTTTGGAATTGGTGGTAAACTTTGCCACTTTGTTGTAGCAGTGTTACATTTTAGATTTAATGGAGATCTGTAGGTTAGAAAGAATAGAGGCATCATATAGAAGGGAGGGTAGAAGGAAGGTTTTAGCAAGAGCGATCTTGGTTGATAAGTTCAATGAATGTTTGTTTCTGTAGAGGAGTCCAAATTTCTGGTGTTTTTTAAATCTTTTGTTGGACATAGAGATCGAACTTTAACCGATCATCTATAACACCTAGCAGTTTAGTTTGGTGGATTATTATAAAAATGGTATTGTAGCCAAGTCTATTTTGAAATGCTTTATGTCAATACACTGATTTTTTTTGGGGGGTAGGAAGAGGAGTTGTTTAGTTTTTTTTAGGATTTAGAAATAGTTGATAGTAAGATGGGATTCAAATGCAGAGAATGTTTGCTGTGTGATGGTGAGAAGTTGGGGTAGGGTAGGAGAAGTGCATATAATACTGGAGTCATCTGCATAATACTGTATGAGTGTTCCAGTGGATGAAGCAGTGCATAGGTAATTTCTAAATATATTGAAGAGCAGGGGACCAAGGATAGAACCTTGTGGGACTTCAGTGGGGGTGTGTAGAAAGAAAGTGATTTCATTTAACCGATTTACTGCATGTTTTTGTTCATGTATGTAACTGTGGAAGCACTGAGATGAGAGGGGTAAGGCCTAAGTTTGAGAGTTTGTCTAGGAATATGGAATGTGAGACAGTGTCAAAAGCCTTAGAAAGGTTGAGAAATATAGCAGATATGAAGCTACCTGCATCTTTAGCTCTGTTTATAGATTTGGTAAAGTATAGGAGGGGTGTGCTGTTATCCGGACGTAAACCACACTGGGTATGTGTAAGAAGGTTGTTTTGCATTAAGTATTTCATTAGTTTTTGATGAATACATTTTTTAAAATATTCTGGAGATGGGAGACAGAATAGCTATGGATCGGAAGTTGGCCAGCTCAGCAGAGTTTCCACGTTTGTGAACAGGAATGATATGGAACATTTTCCATATGTTTGGCACTAAAGATTCCAAAATAAATCTACTAAGCAAGATGCTGATTGGGTAAGCAATGGAGTTGGCAGCTAATTTAAGGTAATGGGGAGGGAGGTTGTCTGCAGAGGTACAGCAGGGTTTATGTTTCAGCAGAAGTCTTTTAATGAGGTTTGTAGGATGGGCTGTAAGGTGAATGTGGTTGAGTTATCAGAAAGGGGGTTGATCTGCTAAGGTGAAGAAGGTCAGAACTAACTGAGGGGAGACTGTTAAGGGAAGTTAAGGAGGAAGGGGGAGGAGTGGCTAGAGGTGGGAGTGTTAGAGATCAGATCGGCTATGGATCATATAGAGTGAATATTAAAGTCTTTGGCTATTTGAGAAGGAGGAGGATTAAGTGAAAGGCAGAAGTCTTTTCTTGTACCAGGGTGAAATAGGGTTGAGACTGAAGACCAACATTTTTGGGGATTAGTTTTGTGCTCCTGTTGTAGGTGGGTATAGTATAATTGTTTATCTTTGACAATCATTTTTTTTTACTTGGGTCCGCAGTTGTTTGAAATATATTAGTGAGGATCCATATTAGACTGGATCTTCACTAATAAGGCCAACACTGCCCACCAATGTGGTACTTTACCCAATTCCCTCAGTGACCATAATCCAACCTATATCCTTCGGCATAAACTTACATGTAACAACCCACCCTCCCTACTACAAACCCGTTCCCATGAGAACTTCCCCTCAAACATATTCACAGAAACCTTGCAATCCTGTAACTGGGCTCCCATCAAAATCCTCCCACTAGACAATGAAGTAGAATGCTTTAACTCCACATTCCTAAGGATCCTAAATCAATTGGCCCCAATCAAATCAATTAGATTACGTAGCAATCCTGCCCCCTGGTTACAAACAAATACAAGGACCTTACTAAAAGAAAGTGATAGGGCTTGGAAATCTGGCAACAACATAAAACACTCACAGCTAGACAAGCCTTCTTAGAACTTAGAAACAGTGCAAAAAAAAAAAAAAACAGATTAAAATAGACAAATGTAATCATTATATATCCCTATAAAACAAAATATAGTAACAACCAACAAAAATTCTGGGCTGCTATGAACAATATCTCCAATCCGGAAAAACCAGAACAGCACCACCAAATATACAAGGCACTAACCATGACATAGCCTCCAGCTTTAACAATTACTTCACCTCCTCCATACTAAAATTCTTAAAAGACTCAAACCACACTACCCCCCACCAACCCTCAAAGCCCAATCAAACAACACCCCAATCACCCCCCTTATCATGGCAGTATCTATATCAATCATCCAAAAACTCCTAGCAAAACTCAAACCAACTACCCGTGCTTTTGACAACCTCCCAGCCAAATACCTCCAACTTGCATCTAGGGCCATCGCTTACCCAATCTCAATACTTATAAATAGGTCCATTAATAAACATTTCATTCCATCCTTATAGAAAATCTCATACAGCATCCTCCTTCACAAAGGTGGCTCCTCCACAGATCTCTCCAACTACCACCCAATCACAATCCTTTCATCCTTTTCAAAAATTCTTCAAAGATGTATCCATTACCAACTTCTCTCTCATCTACTCTCCAACAACCTGCTCTCTAAAACCCAGCATGGATTCCGACCACTCCACAATACCACCACTGCTCTAACTTCACCAACACCATAAACCCATATAAAAATCAAGGTAAACTTGTCTCCACCACCTTCAAAGACCTATCCAAAGCATTTGACACAGTTTCCCAGAATAAACTCCTATATTCCAAACTCAGCCTTGACAACCCTACCTTACAATGGTTCAGTACCTACCTTGATAACCATTTTCAATCTGTCAAATGGCTCAAGTCTCTATCCCCTCAACTCCCAGTCAACTGTGGCATACCCCCAGGGCTCAATAATGGGCTCCCTTCTCTTCAACATTTTTAGAAACCAACTCCACACAGGAACCACAAAGCCCGAAATAGTCCAATACACAGATGACACTACCCTAATCTGCTTTGCACCCAATATCCATCTCCTGCAAATCCAAGCCCAAGAGTCTTTCACAGAAATAGAAGACTGGCTAAACAATTCTCAGCTCATATTGAAACCTAAAAAAACACACCTAGTACTATTCCACCCAATAAAGGCTAACAACCCCACCTTCTCCATTCTCTCTGCCAATAACACCCTCATAACACCAGTTTCTGAGGCCAAACTACTAGGTCTTACAATTGACCAAAACCTTAAATAGAGTAAACACATATCCCTAACCATCTCCAAAGTCCACAAAAAGCTAGGATGCCTCTATCGTACCAAAAAGTTCTTAACCTCTGAATCCAAAGATGTCATAACCAAAACACATCTCTTATCAACACTACTATATGCAACCCCAGTGTTAACTAATCTAAATAAAACCGACCTGAACAGACTTTCAACATGTTACAACAAAATAGCCAGGTTTGCAACCAATGCTAAAACTCGCTCTTACCACTGTCAGTCCTTACAGAAACTACACTGACTAGAATTCCCAAATCTACTTCACTACCACCAGCTCAACTTAGCCCATCAAATACTATACCACCCAGATCTATGATCCTGTAGCAAAGCCCTAATTGAAGTCATTCCATGCAAAACATACTATCACACCTTTACAGAAAACATCTATGTATGATGTACACTTTACACTGACACTATGTATGCCTGTGAAAATGGACATTTGTTGTCAAACAAATGTTAAATAAATAAAAAAATAAATTAGATCTATTTCTTTTTACAGCCACAAAGTGTCCAGTATTTTTAGAAAACTGTTGTTGAAATAGTGCAGAGCTTCATCTTTTGTCTTTAGTATAATTAGGTTGCAGACAGAGATGTGGTACCAAAATCCAGTCCCTAGTAGGATAGTTAATGAGGTGATAATAATTCCATGCTTGACTGGGCAGTTAATGATAGTATATAGAGAACAATGATGCAGATATGTTTGGTACTATTGAGATTTAGGAAAAATAAGAGCATTTCAACATTAGAAAAAGTAGTTGTTAAAAATGGTGTAATATTAAGGGTATAAGGGTAGAGTAGAACTATTCTACCACCCTTCTTATGGTTTCTGTCTAATCTAGCTATGCTGTAATTGGTAGGTAACACTTCTGAGTCTTTTATTTTTGACTTTAGCCAGGTTATGGTTAGGGCTTGGATGTCTGGTTTATACTGATCTATCCAAACATGCAAGGGGGATATTTTATTGTATAGGCTTCTAAGGTTAAAGGTCATAAAGTTTACATTTTTAGGGCTTGTTGTAGTGTCTTAGTTAGTATTAGGACCTGAGGTAGGCTGGGTGTGTCCACATTGTAGCAATATAGAGTTTAGATAGGAAAATAATGTGCTGAGTTTTTTTGAGGGAGTATATAAGGGGTATAAAGCAAGGTTTACTGTGTTCAGTGTATAGGACTTCTGGAGTGGAGTAGTACATTAGGTTATACAGGAATATATGTGGAAAGATATCAGAAAAGCTGCTAGAGTGAGATGTGCAGATGGTAGTCAAGGTATTTGAGGAGGATAAGTTGTTGGAGTTAGGGGTGGTAGTAATGATGCATATGTGAGGATTGTTACAGTGATGCTACAGAGGATAGTAGAAGCATTACAGTGATAGGATATGGTTGTTGGGAAACTGAGGGAAAGTCTAGTGTTTAAGGGGCATGGAAAGTAACTTATCAGCTGAGTTTGGTGCATGTGTATGGGTTGTATTCTTTAAAAGACAAATTGTATGCTCATAGGTGGACAGAATTAGGCAGAAGGTTTGACTGGATGTTTGAAAACATGGATGAGCTAAGTAAGTATAAGTGTGGAAGTAGTGGAGGTGGGTGGGAAGTGGGGGTAAGGTAGGGAGCAGAGTGACCATGAGGGTGGAACAGAGTGCGCTGACCCAACAAAAGTGGTGAAAGGGCAATGAAAGAAAAAAACATCAGTGGATTCCTACAGGTAAGTATACATTTTTCCATGCGTACAGAGAAATGCTAAATAGCAGGTCATGAATAGACAGAAAGTATAGCTAAACTAGTTGCCAAAATCTGCGGGCAGAAATTTCAAGTGCACACTAGATTTAGCATGTTCCTGTCAGTAGATAGGAAGTAGAACTGTGGTTTGAAACTGAAAAAATACAAGAAAGAACCCAGGGAACTAAAAGGGATTCTATTTGATATTAACAGGCACTTCTTACTATGAGGGGGGTTCCTCTGTGCTGAGTGTACATTAAAGAAGATAGGTCTGTATCACAAAAATGTTAGCGTGCAATGTAGCAGTAGCTTATTTTCTTTAATTATTTTATTAAACTACTTTTTGCTAAAACTGGTCAGTCCAGTAGATATGATTACAGAAAGAGCCCTACTTGTATTGCTGCAGTCCTGCAGATCGTTGTAGAGCAGCACTTAAGTCAATAGCAATGGGTAGAAATCCCCTTTCACACCAGCAGTAGACCAGGAACGTAAAAGGGGAGCTGTACCATGTTTTGAGTGGATACATGTTCAATTCTTTTACATGTAGCTTGCAGTTTTCCCTAGTTGCATGTTTGGGGATGAGAACTGTCAGGAAAAGGAAAACAGAGGTCAGTAATAAATGCACTGACATAAAACTGGATTACCATTAATCTGATAGGGGGGAAAGTAATACTTTTGGTCAGAAGTTAGGTACTGCATCTGGGCCTGGGGTTTTCCAGTTAGCAGCTTTTCTTAACTTTATTTCAATCTCTCTGGCCATTACTTCATTCTATTTCATATCCTGTACATTTGAACTTCTTATTCTTTCTTTTACTTCTATCCATTTAGCATCTTTGTTATATTCCACAGGATCTTCACAGATATTTCTCCAAAACACATCTATTTAGGTTCATAGATTAGTACTAGGCCAACTGCCCTTGCAAGCCATTTTAAGCCTAGCCAATTATCCCCTGTGAGATTCAAGCCCTGTACTTTGTGTTTGCAAGGCAAACACCTTAACCATTAGGCCACCATCCCAACCCTATTTCTTCTTTTTCTGGTGGTGTTTCAATTCTTTTTGCCTTGTTTCCCGATTCTCTATAAAACTTTTTTGGTTCATCAATAAATTGCTTATTTTGTACTTTTCCTTTATATTTATCTGCATATCTTCTAATTGTTTTCTGCCTGTACTATTCTTAGTTAATTTGTGACAGTGCATGATAGATGCTGATCTGTTCTGATACTCCACATTACTTTTATCACATCTATCTTTTTGAGTATTTTTTGTTGATCTGCTACCTCTTCTATATTCTTCTAACAGTGACGCTTCTTGTTTTAATTGCTTTATAGTTTTCTCTATTCAATACTTCTATGATGACATTCAATTTCTCCCCTTCCTTTACCTTACTACTCTGTGTTTTTGTGATAAGACTTTATCTGTTATTAATTTAGCTGCACAGTAATGTATCCTATTTACTATTGTTATACCACATGAATCTCTACAGACAGTTCTGATTACTGTGTTCATTTGTTTTATCAAGCTAACTTTTTATTTTTATTGACTTTCTATAGTCTTTTTCTTTCATTGATCTTAATATGTCTGTTAATCTCTATTAAATCAAGCACTCTTCCCTTAGATCATTTTCTTCTAAACTGAGGGCACATTCTTTGCTCTCTATTTCCTGTGAGCATTCTATAGAAAGTTCCAGAGCATCTTCCTACACCACATTCTCTTCAGTTTCATTCTGTGTCATCTGTTACTCTTTCGTATGGGAACTCACCGGCTTATCACTCCACAACACCGACTGCTTCAGAGTTGCCACAGTTTCCTGTTCATTCCCTTGCTGTTGAACTCCAGCTGAACATTTGTACTTGTTTCCTATGGAAGGCTTCAAAGTATCTTCATATGGCAACTGATCATATGTTCATCAATCCACTGGTTTATCCTTAATTTGGGGATCCATTACTCTATACTGCTATGATGTTACCTGAGTTAAATTTTCTACACTAAATCATTCACTTCACAGGTAATCCATAACCTCCGTTTCAATTTCTTTAACTTCTCCATTACTAATCCTCTTTTCTACATTTTCTATTTGTTTTCTTTTTTTTGATTTGCAAAATTTTCCATGTCTGAATGCCTTTTCCTGTATTTCTCTTCAAATATCTTTGGTGCTGCTCTTTTTGTATCAATTAGCTTTATTTCTGCTTTGCATAATTATTGCACTGTATAAAATCTCTTTTTCTTTCCCATGTCCATATTTCTTCTTCAGATGTCTTCTGCTCCTCCTATTCCTCCTTACTTTGGGGACTCATTGTTCCAGCATGCTGTGATATAACCTCTGTTAGACTTTCTAGACTAAATCCTTTACTGTGCAAGTATTCCATAACTTTAACTTCTCTTTTTTAACTTCTACTTTACTAATCTTTGTGATCTTATTTTTTATTGTGAAAATGTCCACATCTGAATGCCTTTTCCTGTATTTCTCTTTGAATATCTTTGGGGATGCCTTTTTGTGTTGGTTAATTTGGTTTTCTCCTTTGTATAAATATTGCACCAAATCAGATCTCTCTTTCTTGCCCATGTCCATATTTCTTTTTTATACATTTCAAAAGTCTCTTTACTGTGTTCTTTATATTTTCACAATTCCTTAGTTTCTTCCTTTTCCAAACAGCCCAAGGTTTCTTGGTCTATATAATATTTTCATAAACTGTTGCATTAATGAACACAATTTTTTTTATTTAAAGCTTCTTACAGTTTTTCTTGTGGAAGTATTTTTCTTTCATCTAATTTCTCTATGTGTCTTTTTGTACATATTCTCTCTGGAAATTCTAGGCTTCTTTCAAAATATTAACAATATATAAATTCTTTCTTATCCTCAATAGTCTACTCTATCAACTTGATGGCTATTTTTGACCCATTAGTTTTTGTGATTTTTGTGGACTGCTACTTCTTTCTACAACAGGGGGGCCATCCTCCCCCTGGGTCTGACCTGGCCTAGCCTCATTGTAGGAATGTTTATGTGTCTTGAGGATTCGACACTGTCATTTTTTTCCAGTTCTGGCACCAGTGCACCTACCAGGATTGGGCACTTTTTTATACTGGGTTTTGTGCACCTAGCTATCTTTTTATTTTTAACCTATTTCTGTCCATGATATACGCTATATAAAATACAGTCAATAAATCAATGTTGTCTTGGTGAGATTTTGTGAAAAACAGGGTACACCTTGTGAAAGTACTCACCAAGACTTGAGGATGAATTAAATTCCAGCAATACTACTCTCCTTTACTAGCTAACTTAACTCTCCATTCAGACCCCCTATGAGACTTAAAACATGTTTCCACAGACAAGAGGCATATGCTGAACATGTGGTGGTTCAGCAAGGGGTTCTTAAGAACATACACTTCTTAATAGTATTTATTTTGTGATCATATGCATCATATACAAAAATGATTTGAATTATATGTTAAGACTTATACTTGGAAGAGAATTTAACCACAGTATAGAAGTGTTTTTGTTAAGTTGATATAAAATAACATGAACTAAACAGGTAAAAGTGTTGCTAATTTTAGTGTTGATAATGGCTTAAAAAGCTATAACTAGAAAATGGAAAACCAAAGGCAAGCCCATCAATAATGGAAAACCAAAGGCAAACCCATCAATAAGAGAGGCAAAAGGAATGATTACAAAGATTAAAAACATAGAAGTGAAAACTATTAGAGATCAAAAAACATAACATAATGGGAAAACACAACTATTCTGAATGAGATAAAGTAAACTGCAATACAAGGTATGAAATCACTGGATCATTTAAGATTTATAATATAATGAAAATAAAACAATATGGTCCCTAATTAATTTCTGATCTTCAATTATATTCTAAGTAGTTAGTTTGTATGTTTAACTGTTTTATGTATAAGAAGCATGAGATTAAGACTAGCTAGAATATTGTGATGCTTGGATTTATAGGTTTAACACTGGCAAGTTATTTAAAGTTAAACACAAGCAAGTATTGTCTAATACAATGCCAGTTTATTAGTATTATATACACATGTAACTATTAAATAGTTGTATTACTATCAGTATATAAATGAAAATGTGGGAAAAAATAAAGATATGCTCTACAAAAATACTATTTACCAACTGTAATGATAATCATAAATAGTACACCACAGTAAACCTTTCATCCATATGATGAACTCCCACATAAATTAATACTACAATAAAAATAAAAATGTCTAGACCATCTATAAAAGATGTCCATTTCTTCATTAAAAAAGGGATTTCAAACTTTTAGATAAATCCTCATACTTATAAGGAAATCCAAGGCTGACTATGAACTTAGAATTACAGAGAATTCAAAGACAACCATGACAACCACAAGACTTCTTTAGAAAGCTTAGAAACAACCAGTTCTGTATGGAACTTATCTCTAATGGTACTTCCTTCTCTACACCCAAAGATAGTGCTAACATTTTACAGAAATTATCCTTATCCTTTGCCCTGCCTACTCTCCCTTCTGTCCCCCCATTTCTACTCACAACCCTCCTTCCAACATGATTATATACAAGTCCATCTTCACACTTTCCAAAATTAAAACCACATGTGGGCCCTGGCAATATCCCTGATCATCAGCTGGAAGTCTTAAGTCCCACCTAGTAAAAAACACCATCAAATATTCATCCAGAGTCTCTGCAAAGTCTGCATTTGTGTGGAGAACATGTAGTGTGGTGCCCTTGCATAAAAGTGGTCCCTTTACTGACCCTGACAACTGCAGGCCTATTAGTCTCTCTAGCATTATTTGCAAGGTTATAGAACATGTCATACTTAATTTAACAATGCTATAGGTGGCCTTATATCCCTGATACACATCCACTCAGATTTATAAAAGGTAGATCAGGTCTGCTCAACCTGGTTGAGTTCTGTAAAAGAGTTAGCCAGGCCATGGATAAAGATAACTGGATCTTGATAAAGCCTTCAACACTATGCCACAAGCTGGGATGATTGAAAAACTCTTCCAACTAAACATTAACCCATATAAAGTTAGCTGGATAGTTTACTGGCTGTCTAGCAGAACTCCTGCTGCTAAGGTCAGGGCTATGTGCTCTACACAGAAAAAATGATACCAGCAGGGTCCTACAGGGCTCTGTACTGTCCCCCCTCCCCAACTTTGTCATAGAGTTCTATGAAATGAAATCTGATATATAACTATGGCTAACCAAGTCTGCTGATATCTGAAAACTAGGGATATTTATCAAATGCAGTTCTGATACTCTAATTCCCCAACAAGCACTGTAACAAACAAATGTTTGTCAACATCATGGGCTCAGCCTCAATAACAAGTAATGCAGTACAGTTTCCATTCATAAATCTAGAATCACCACAACATATCATATGGATAATACTTCACTTAAATCTGACCCAGTCATCAGAGACTTTGGTACCTAGGCTGATAACATACTTTCCTTTTATCCTCACATCTCTGTGGGGGTTAGGAAATCCTTCTACTTTGTATAACTTGTCTTTTGTGGTATCTCCTCATGGTCTGGAGAAGTCAGAATCTCACTTTATTCCTCTTATTAAATCCATCGATGAATATGAAGCCCCCTTCCATATGCATCTCTATAAGCACCTAAACCAATCTGAAAGAATTAAATGTCTCCTCACCAAAATTATCTGGTCATACTACCCCTTAGCTACTCCGACAGAGTAAAAGATCTACCTCCCTATTAAGTTTCACATAGGCTCCTGAGGGGTGTTCATTGTTTAGCCCTCCATGCTCTCACTGACTCAGCACTCTCTTTAAACCCATTACCCTAATAAAACTAGTGGTAAAGCAAACATGTACTCAACAGATTTAAATCTACACCATCAGTTTACTAACATCAGATGGTACTACTGGCACCTAACATACACTAACCCCTTCTTTTGGAATAGGCTACACTTAAATATCAAGCAGAGTACTTCCCTGGCAACCTTAAAAACAGTCTGTATTATTGTATATTAAATCACAAATATTCACTTGGGATATATGGGGATAATCTACTTAACATGGTACACTGCATCTGCAACCAATATTGTGTGATATGGCTGAGCTTCTATAACGTTGTCTTGGGCATAAGCTTAGGTAGACTCTATGAACCTAGGACTGAAAGTGTTCACCATCAATACAGTACTAAGTACCCTGAGCTTTAAATAACAAGAACTCTGCTCTAAAAAGGAAGTCTGCAGACATGATACTAGCAGGTCTTGAGTCTTGGAAGTATGGAACAACTTACTACTTGAGCCATGGTATTGCTGCAAATTTCTAAGAAGCAGAAGGCAATACTGTTTATGAAGTAGCAAAAATGCAGTGCCAGATAAATGTGTGGTATGAGTAAGGAGTATGGGGCACAATACATATCCTCCAGGTCTTGTATCCTTGTTTATGGCAATTCTAAAGTCACTGGGATTGATGGCTAATTTCTTAGCTTCACACGGGTTCATTCTCAAAAAGAGGTAGTAGTTTTCATGTTTTCTAAACCTAACTAAATCAGGCACAAAAATAAATCAATTTGCTTACACTCATGTATAATTTATAGAACATTACATGATATATCTACTATGACATCCCACAGTTGGTATAGAGAATTAAGGTTAATGACCAAGTATAGGGTTTGATTCCTTCAACAACCATTTGCCTATTGTGTGACTCAGAGAAACTCATTTAACCAGACAATGCTCGTGGGTCACACCCGAAAAGGGAAACTTCTGGTCATGTGGCTTATCGAGTTAACAACTGAATATTAACAACAAAAAAAAAACATACACACACACACACACACACACACACACACACACAAACACAAGCAGAATCCTCCAGTTATATTGCTCTGGCAATTATTTTTATATACTCACTGGTCTAGTAAGAAAACGACTGCCTGCAGTTATGTGAAATAAAGCATTAGTGATGCGTCTTTAACATGATTCTACTTAAGTAGTTTAACTCCATATATTGTGATAACCTGCAATCTGTCATTGAGAATGCATGTGAAATTCAACAACAGATAAGCTCATATACACAGATAAGAAAGTATGTATGATACTATCTACGGTCATGGTTGGGAAGTGGTGCTCCAAAAAGTGTCTGCAGGAATAAAATTACTTTCTTACACAGCTTAATTTCTCCATTTCACCAGGTTAAAAAAAACAGACTGGTATAATTTTTTGACAGCAAACAGGAAGATGTCAAACTGATTAAAATAAAGTGATAACCCCTTGGGTAAAGATATTATAAAGGATTACTATTGGGTCTCCAATCATAACCAGCATGTTATGTCTTCATGACATGGATATCAAAAAATTTGCTTTGAGAGTAGCGAAAAGTAAATCTCAAGTGCTTCCATGGTACAACAATAGTGCACAATATTTATAATATTTATAATACTTAATTTGTGACTTGATTTGTGCTTTTTGGATTAAGATTTCTTGGTTTAAATGTTTTAATGTTGTTTCACCACCACCAGAGTGGAATACAGCTTTCTGTAGTGTGTCAGCATACTTATGTAATGCTGATAACTAAGAAGGGATCATTGAGTTGCGGACTGCTTTTATTTTCATCTCCTTCAGTCCCTGAAAGTCACTAACACTGGTATAAGTCTTTGTTTTTTTTTCCTACTCATTCCTTAGATGCTATAAATAATGCTTGTTTTGATATGTCTACATATAGCTGACAATTTAAGAAGGGTTCGAGGATGATTTTTAGCTCATTTTTCTTTTGCCACCCTCAGTTGCAGCAGAAAACACTAGCTCTGGTCTGGTCTGTCAAACATATTGAGAAGGGATTGTTGAGGAGTTCTGTAGATTATTCACTATAATTTCCTGTACTGGCTGCTAACTGCTCTGCTGACTTCCCTGTGTGAATGCATCTTTGCTTTTAGTGACCATCTCTCACCGGAGTCAGTGGTGAGGACAGTCTCCTTGACTGCTGGCCCAGAGTAGGGACCCATCACAAATACTACCAATTAAAGTCTTCAAATTGTGCAAATGCTCTCATGTTCTGTGTAAACATCATATTGGTCAGTATGTGGTGGCTTCTCCTGGAGGTGTACCTGCTCTAGATTGGGGAGGTTTCCCTGAGGGTAACTCTAGGGACTCTTATGCCCTAACAATACTCAGAGTCCCTTTAAATTATTAAGGGTAGGTGGTATGGATCCCACTATCTTTGATCCCCTTCTTGGACTCTGTACTGTAATGCTTAATCGATCCACAGCAAATATATTATTTCTGATTTGTTACACAATTTTAACCTAGTGTGCACAAGACAGACTTAGCTTTGGTGAGAATTTGCGTATACATGTATACACTTCACAAAATGTTTTATAAATGCAGTGCAAATTAATGTTATAAAACTGCTCATGCAGTATAATTATTCTTAAATAAAGGTAATCTGAAAAAACACAACACTGACTAGGAAATTGAGGTATATTATAGTTAAACATATTGCTCTACAGACAGGGCAGTAGAAGACAACTTCAAACAGAAACCCATCATGTAAAGACAGTTAAAAAAAACATACAAAAAACATGCATCCAAAACAAAATGAATGTTATGCTTTTTAAGCTAAATTTAGGAAACTGAATACTGACAAATGCACACAATATGTCAACATGTAACCGCCACTGCTGTTGAGAATTACATAAAGAAGTAAATGGATAAAGAAAAATATACATTATCTATATTACTGGTACCCTTCCCAACAAGATCCCTTTTTTCAAGTGATAAACTTCATGGCAGTCTGCCTCTCACAGCCAAGTCTCTGTTTAATATAATTATGAACTAACTAGAAACTTAGCAATGTACTCGCTCACTCATGTCACCAGTTAGTACTCATTTTAAGTCCTAAAGCAGAGGCAAGATCATCAAATAGTACTTAATCAACTCTCACAAGCTCATCTGGCTGCTGTCCCAACAGTAAGAAACACATGGACATGCAACAGTTTCTACGTTAAGTGCTCATTCAGTCACCACTAGGCAGTAGATGACCAAGTAAAACTGAATACATATGACCTCTTCTATCTTTCTGCCTGTCAACAGAATGAAAATTAATATGAAAAAGGATCTGACTGGGAGTGGCGTGAATGAGCAGTGAATAAATGGGGAAATACTGAAGTCTTACCATTCAGTAAGGGGGTTCAGTGACTCTTGTAGCACTTGCTAGCACTGCACTTAGGAATGAAATGGCAAAGCATAATGACTGAGGACTAGCAGAACACCTATTAATCATCTGAAAACAGTGACAGTCTGGAGAACAGAAGAAAATTATTTCTATGTACACTGAAGGGACTGGAGTACCAAAAGCATGCATCACTTCTACGAGGGGTGGTGATGGTGACAGGAGTTGGACACATAACACACCACTGAAACTATGCATATTAAAACTTTAGAAACACTATGCACCAACATTTTGTAACAGTAGTATTTTATCATCTGTAAAATCTGAAAAATATAATTCAGTGATGGCAATGTCAATATGATATACAATAAATTTGGTCTATCTACTAAGATGTATGGTGTTACTGCACAGCTGCAGACAACTCTAAAACACAGTTCATTCTCCAAAAATGTGGTCATGTTTCTTTAACTTTGTAGAATTTCTGTTGCACTGCTTTAGTTGATACTGCCCAGGCTGATCAATATCAAAGCATATTATTCTTCACAGTAATACCTATGAGAAAGAAAATGTTCCTTTGTTAATATAACAATCATTAAACAAATGCTATTGCTAAAATGAGAAAAGGAGAATACTCATTGTATACCCAGATAGCAGATATTCAAATCTAATATTTGTAGTACAAATAAGAAAATAAGACAGTTGCAAAGATCACCACCACCACCAGTGTTGCTGTAGGACTGCTGGCCCTCCCACCTGTAAATGTAAAATGGGTCCCCATCAGAGGAGAACATAAAAAAAATAAAATAATAAACAACATATCTCCCTATTCTTCGCATCCGCGCTGCCCGCAGGTGTGCTGTGTGACTGCTACTGAGAACTTGACCAGAAATCCGCAGCATCAAGCATGCCCCATTCCCCAGCTAGCTCCAGACCAGTTAGGAATAGGGGAGGGGAAGCGCAGGGAAACTCAGAACTCCAGAGAGTAGACTGCAGTGTGAACTGGACCGCATAAACTTCACATCACCGCGAGGCTAGCAGGCTACAGGACACTCCAGCCTCGCCAGCCTGACATCTCAGCATGGGCCAGTATGGAAGACCTGTATGGGGATGGAGGCGGGCGAAACAGATCAATTTACAGGACCAGCATGATTTGTTCTGCGAGACTCTTGGAAGTGATGCGAAGTGGAGGTAGCTAGAGGAGGACAGGTAGTTGATGGTAGAGGGTAGGTGATCATGTGCGTTGTGTGTCATGGATGTGTGTGGAGAATCATGGTGGTGGGTAAGAAATTGGGGCGGATGACAAGGCCCTGGGCCCAAGGCCTGAGAGCACATTCCTAAAACATTTGGTTTCTTTTCTAAAATATTTGTCTCATATCATATCTGTTCCTGTTCTCATATTTGGAAAATCTGTGGTTTCTGTATTTGGTTACTTGGCAGGTGTGCAGTGTGGGTGGTAGCAGTCTGGTTTTGGGTTGTCTGGTTTGATTGCTGTGTGGTGTCTTGCCTTCTGTCTGCATGTCTGTGTGTCCTCCCTGTGTGTGTGTCCTCAAGTGTGGGTTGTGTGCCTTTGTCCTTATTTTGGGTATTTTTCCCCATATTGGTTTCATGCTGCCTTTGTGCCAAGGTCGAGATGTTTGGGTGATAACTGAACCCCACTGAATAACTGAAACTGAACTCACTGAATTGTATTCCCCCATTATTGGCTTTGTTCAGGTGTTTTGTGCTAAGATGTTGACAGCTATGGTGATAACTGAATTCACTAAATGGTAGCCATTTAAGTATCAGTCTTCTTTTCTTTCATAGAAATAGATGATTTGGCATAGTGGTATGTTACTCTGACTGTTTTGCACAGGGTCCTGGGTTCATTACTTGGCAGTGAAATGTATGGTGGTAACACAGCATTTTATTCTAGCAACTTTCCAACATTATACAAGCAATGTTTAAAATGTGTCCCTGGTTTTGGGGCTTTTGCCCCCCCCCAAATAAATGTTGGCTTGGTCCAGATTTCTTGTGCTGCAAAGTTCAGAGATACAGCTGAGAGTCGAGTAGATTTTACAAGGGGCTAAGAGCTGCAGGGTAACAAAAGTTTAGCGCTGCTTATGCCAAGTCCCTCTTACATTGTAAATAGCACAACAGGTAGTGTAATTTTGCTTTTTGATGTGCAGAAGGCTGTGGTTCTACTCCCACAGTAGGTAGCTCTCAGTTGTATACTGATGGATGTTGTAAAGGATGGATGATGCAGTCCTCTTTGGCAAAGATACCTAGTAACTATGAACTTTCCAGTTTGCAAGCTATTACTAAGTCTCTTACATTATCATTTTCTTAATGCAACATAAGCAATTTATTCCTCAAGGGCAACAGGCACTTTATTTGTAGATGAAACAATGACATATAAAGTTGTTTGCTAGCAGTAACGTCTTCATTAGTTAACAGATTTCTTTAATGTGGAATTATTTAGCTGACTTTTACTTCTTCAGAGATTGTGCATATTTACTGATACTGGTGGACTGTTGAAGTTTGAGTAGACTTTTTATGATGGAATGTTCTGAATTTGGCAGTTTTGTCATTATTGGTGCAAGCATTTTGTTTCATTTTTTACTGGAAAAATGTTCAAAACAATAAATTTAAAATGCCCTCTAACAACTGTACTGTATTATACAAAGAATATAATTTAATACAGTCAAGAAGGTGTAGCAAAGAGCCTGTGTATGTTTCGTGTTCAAGGGGGACTATGATTTGAAAACAGGCCAAAATTAATCTTTATCTGCCACTGGCAAAATGTATTTTCTTTGAATGTGGGTTTCAATGCTGTTTCAATGAATGTGAGTTTCAAGGGCAGAGAAGTTTTAATGCTAAGTCTATTTTCATTGTGAGACTGCATTGCTTTGTTTAGCAGATATCTATTAGGGTTTATGCTGTAAAATATAAAATAAAACTTTCAAATGAAATCCATATCATCGCAGAAGTAAAGCAGTATGCACATTACAGTGTTTATGGCAAATGGGGCGAAATAACCAAGGAATGGGACATTGGAATGGCTGCAGGGGGAACGCTCCATTCGACCATGATTTTGTGAGGGGGGAAGGGCAGCAAACTCAGACAACCCTGGCTGAACTATACCTCTCAACTGTCCAGAATTTTGCAGAATGAATAGATTTTTGCTTCTTATTTTTGGTTTGTTCCTCATAAAATTTGTGTTTTTCTGCCAAATCATTTAGTAATGAAGTCACTAAATAATGAGAGACATTGAGTTTCAGACTACATAATCTTCAGAAAAATGTATGCTAAAGCAAGACCTGTTATTCCTTCAACTGTCTTAAGTTTATACAAGAGCAATATTTAGTACTGTTTGCATGTTCCCCCAATATATTTGGCCTTGTCCAGATTTCCTGCATTAAGAGGTTGAGAGGTACGTGCAAATAAATCGCTTTATAGAATTAAGAATATCAAAACCTCTCAACTGTCCCCAATTTTGGCTCAAAATGTTGCTCTCCCCCTAATAATCCCTCTGCAAAATGGCAATTTTGGAAGAAAACGTGGAGGGTTTACAATTATAAATAACTGTAATGATCAGAGTTATAGATTACTTTTATTTCAGAAATGCATGTAGATGATTTTATTTTGTCAGCTGCTCAAGTTAACAGTACTAATTTTAAAAAGGTGTCCTTTAACAGGTTCTCAGCTGTATTGTGTGGCAATTTTATATTTTTGCATAACATTTTTTGGTCAGTTTTTCATAAAATTATGGTTTTCTGGAAAATTAGTAGCAAATCATTAAAGACTGAAGTTAGAAAATAATGGCAGACATTTAAGTTTCAGATTTCATATCTTCAAAAATTCATACTAATGCAAGACCTACTACTATTCTATTATCTTTCTAAGTTTATAAGAGCAATATTTAAACATTGTCTTTATTTTTGGGCCTGTGTCCCACTTCTATGTATGGTTTTGTCCAGATTTCTTGCTCTGAGGTTGATAGGTATGAATGTCAGAGCCATCACCGTCAGCCAGAGACATTTCAAACTGTGACCTACTTGTTGCACCCCACTTCCCATTGTAGTGGCTCTGGATGTGTCCAAGCAAGGCAAGGAGCAGTTATGCAGTGTAAGTGTGCAGAGTATTCCCCCATCCAAGGTAGACCACAAGTACGGCCTTGCTTTTCATCTGTCCTTGATTTTGCAGAATGTTCTGGTTTTCTGTCATATTTTTATACTGTTGATTTATGCTTCTTATTATTCAGAAAATGCATGCTGTTGCAGTGCCCTGTTGCTCTGTATTAAAGTAGCAATGCTTTAATGACCATCAGGTAAGATTGTCGGAGATTGTAAGATGCAAGTAAGCTTTAATAAGCATACTGTTAAAGAATTACCAACATTTAAAGCGTTTTCATTGTTGCCATGCAGAGAATATTTACATAACTAGATAACGTATAAGCCTTAGGTATTGAAATGCATATAACAGTATTTGAAATAAAGGACAGGATTACAGTATTTTCTGAAGCTCATTACATTTGTTGGAGACTTGCAGTTATCTTTGCAGGCTTTACCCGTAAACTAAACAGAATGCCAATCTATCATGTGTGGTCCATAACTTGTGCAGTAATTCTTTAAGCAATTTATCTTGAGCTTGTTTCTTGTTTGCTGTTCATTTTTTACTTTGATCATGTGTTCCCCATGAAACAAGTAGATAGTTGTTGTCAGGCAGCAGGTCTTTTTTGGATAAGAAACATTTTAACAAGTGGGGGTATCACAGAGATTGCTACTTTCAGCATTTTACTTGGCAATTTTATAAAACTGAATATAAATTATAATTAGAACTGCAGTTCGAGGAGAAGTGGTTTGAGCTGAGTGCTGCTTGTATTATTTTATACTTGATTTTGACTGGCATTCCAGTAATGTATTTAAAAAGCAATTTATTTTTTTATGCCTCACAACCTTTGTGTTCCCATCTAAGATATTAAGTAAGTTGTCAAGTAGCCAATGTATTGAAATATTTTTTTCTTCTACACTTCATTTTGTCTTGATTGGACTCTCGTAATGACGGTTTGGCACCCAGGGCAACATATTTAATTAAAGTTCCAGTTGTTGTGGTTTTGACCATAGCTCAACTCCTTTCTAGTTGGCCACACCCCTTCCCATTGGCCCCACCCATTCCGCTGTCTCCTGCAGCTCCCCTTTAATTTGAAGTCACCAGCCGCCACTGGTGACCACAACATCTACTCTCCCTCAGTAATGCAATTTCATGAACAAGTCTTGCTTCTAACCAGTTAACAGACAACATCACTTAACAATTTACCACAATATTTTTTATTTGCATATACATTTAACAGACATCTGAATCATATAGTTTATGGTGTTTAAATGCTCCAGTCATATATAGAAACTTTCAGTGGCAAAATAGTGGCTGTCAGTCATGTAAAAGCAGTTGAACTACTACATGTTTTCAAAGAGATCCTCAGGCTCGGAGATTTTTTGAGTTGCTTGTGATGGTTCTCTTCCTGAAGTGTAAATATTAATTGATGATTTTGGTATTGCAGGACCAGACCTAGAAAAAAGCCAAAAACAGATAAAGCATTGATTATAAAGGATAAAAATAAACTGCTTGACATGAAACAAATAACAGAGGTAAGCAATAAAGGCTGCGTGCTTTAAGATGAGCTGCACTGATACACAAGTGCGTCAGTTGTTGGAAACACTCAAACCAGAGCCAAAAGATTAGGTACAATACCCGGAATTAACTCATTGAATAAATGTGAATCCTGAATTATTCATCTTGGATTTCAACCAGTTAAAAAAGGTTGTTGTTATCTAAGTTTTACAGAGTCAGCCTTATTAATTCAGTAGTGAAAATTGCCAATTTTAGAAGAAAGCAAATAATCTATGGTCACTTCTGAACTACTGCAAACACGTGATGGAAGGCACGAGGAGAGGACTAAGAAATACAAGTTTCAGGAACGCCAGCCAAAATAAAATCTATTTTCTTGTTTTTCTGAGCGTTCAAGGGTCCATGCAACCAGTTTACATCTAGTGTGTTAGTTTTTCTGTATGAATACTGGTAGTGTTATTGGAAGGGCTTTTTTAAAGATGCACGTTAGAGGGAGGAGCAGTGGCAGGGATAGAACACATTACTATGGTGGGCAGGGAAGCTTCACCCCATGCTACACCTTAGTAATACATACTAACCCTTAACTTGCCCCCAACCCTAATGTGCATTGTAACTTTAACAAAAGCCCTTCACACAACACTACCAATAAACAAGACACCATGCACTCACATTAAATCTGTTTCCCTACCTTAATCCTGACCCTAAACACTCACAAATGTGCACATACATACACGCACACTTAATAATCTAACATCTTACTCTAACCCTAATCCACACACATTCACAGAAACACCCACACACCCCTAGTATACATCCCACTTAACTTTTTTTGATTAAGCAAAGATTTGATGTAATGATGATAAAAATATACAAATATATATATATATATATATACACACACACACACATCTATATCGATATGTATATCTATTCTATCTATATATATATATATATATATATATATATATATATATATATATATATATATGTATATACAAAACACAGCTGGTCAGACATTACCAATTGTGTCCTAAGCCACCAATGGAAGAACTGCTGAACTGAATGCATAGTCAAGTGAAAGGTGATGGCTGTGACCTGTGCAAAATTGTGGTACAATGCCCTTTCCTGTTGCTATTATGTGATCTTGGAATTGGTGTGTGTGTGTGTGTGTGTATCTATGTATATATGCAAATGTATGAAAATATATGTATATACGTGCGTGTGTATGTGTGTGTGTATATATATATATATATATATATATATATATATATATATATATATATATATATATATATATATATATATATATATATATATATATATATATATATTACACACACACACACACATATATATATATATATATATATATATATATATATATATAGGGAGAGAGAGAGAGATCTATACATCTACATACACACACACACACACACACACACACACACACACACACACACACACACACACACACATTTATACATACATACATGTATATGAGCTACCTACAATTGGTTGAAAACTCATGCTATCAAAAAGAAAAAAAGGCTGGTGTAGCTGACAATACTAGCTTTTTTCCTTCCTTTTTCACACAGTTTATCTAATTCTTCAGTTGTTTCCTACAGTTATTCGTTCATTCAATATATTCTATCTTAGCAAGACAGCACTCAGATAACTTTGAAGGAAATAACTGCATTAAGCCATGGAGGTTCTAGATGCTTTAGGTACATTTTACAGTTTTCTTACCTTTTCATCAAATGACTGCCTGAATAAAAAACATGATCAAAGAAAGAAATTTAGTCTTATAGGTTCATAGGCAAGTATTAAGTTAGCAGTCCTTGTGGCCCATTTTAAGCCTAAGCCATGTGTCTCTCTTTGTGCTAGAAATAGCCTACCCCATTTTGCATTGATTGGCCTTACCCATCCTATGGATGATAATTATATATTATCCCTAATGAGAATAACTGGGATTATACCATAGTTAATTGAAGGGGATCCATTCATGGGCTAAACCATTTAGGAGCTGCCTATGTCCATTAGTAGTATGGGAGGGGGCAGTCCTGGGGTAAATTTTTCACTGGAAGTTTACTGTCCAACTTTGTGTTTTTCCTGCATCCTTTTCACATATCATAATTAACCAATATTATACTGTAATAACTGCTTGGAAAAACTATTAATCCAGAGGAAGCCATGGGGGTCTAGATACTCTGAGGTACATTTTTCAGTTTTTTAAACAACTTTTCCATCCACTGAGTGCCTGACCAAAATCATGATTAAGGGAAGAAATTCAGTTTTTCTCTTCAACTTTAGTTTTCCCTGAATCCTTTCAACACACCCTAACTAACCAAGACTGCACTGTAATAACTATGGTGGAAATAACTACATTAAGCCAAGGGAATGGGGCCACAAGGCACCCAGAAGCCATGGGGGTTCTAAATGTTGAGATACATTTTACATTTTTTAAACAATCTTTTAATTGAATAATGGCATGAACAAAAATCATGATTAAGAGAAGAAATTCAGTCTTGCTATTCAATTTGGGTTTCCATGAATCTTTTCAGCACATATCCTAACTGACCGAGACTACAATGTAATAACCAAATTAAGATGGGTGTCTAGGGGTGACTAAGTACCAGAAACCATTGGGTTATAGATGCACTGAGCTGCTGCATTTTAGAGCTTTTCTTTCCCCAACCTTTTGATTCACCGATGACCTGAACAAAAGTCATACTTATGGAAAGAAATTCAATCTTACTTTTTTATTTAAAGAAATAATCCAAGGCTTAATGCTCAAAGTTAACACACAGCAGTGCACAATAATCATAGAAGACAAATGCTTGTGATAATACATAAATAATATCTGGAAATACTACCCTCACATCACCGTAAAAAAGGTACTCACTTTCGATGTAGCCCCATCTGGTGTTAAACCTGGATGAAAATTAAGGGAAAAATGGCCACCTTCATACATTTCAAGTCACTGCTATCATATGCATACTGTTAGAAACCCCAAGCAAAAGCCTACAATTGAAATGGATGAAAGAAGATGAAGAAGTGTTGACTACAAACTGGTTAGATTCTGGAGAAAAAAACTGGAGGGACAAACTTGCTACAATTGAGGGTGGCAATTTACAAAAGAATGAGGAAGCTAAAAACACATTGTGGAGGTGGGCTAACAAAACAGGGCAGATTCAGGCACTGGGTCCAATTCATAATGGTAGATAAAATAAAAGAGGAGATTAGACAGTGATTTCAAATGGTAAATAACTTAGAATGGGTATATCAGGGTGTTAAAAGCAGCTGGAAGAAAGAGGGGAGAGAATGGAAATCAGATGGGACAGAACACGAACTAAAATGGGAGAGCGATATGATAAGGATGTAAAGGGGGTCACCAAAGAGACTGGTGAAAATAGGATGGAAATGTGTAAGATGAGGTACTGATAAAATTAACAGAAAACAAGGCCAAACGGAAGCAAGATTTAGACACCATCACTGAGGAAAGAGAGAGGGGAGGAATGCTAAAATTGCTTAGATTTATTACTAAAGCCCACAAATTTAAAATGTTCACTTGGATGTGCTTGCAAAAGTATTTCTAGTCCCCATCTAGACTAGCCAGGATGTTTTCAGGGGTAGAAAGTACATGTTGGAAGTGTGGGAGAGAGAGGGACATGTGGCAGCATATATTTTAGGAATGTACAGCATTAGAAAATAATCAGACAGAATTGCAGGGAACACTCAATAACAGACTCACAGGTATGGTAGGCTTATAAAAAAAAAAATTTTTCCTGCTGGGTTATCAGAAAGAGACTCCTGCAGATGACTGGGAATTATTGGAACTGATTATGACATTAAGGGGAAAAAAGCAAGAAAATAAAAAAAAATGTAAACTACCCTGGGTGGAAGAATTAGTAGAGCTAATGGGACAACTTGAAGAGAAAAAAAAGTGGAGAGAGAAGGGGAAGGAAAAAAGTGCATAATGGCATAAATGGATGAAAGATACAACACACATATATGAAGAAGGTGAGAAAAAGTAAAGACGAAAGAGACTGAATAAAGAGACAGACAGAGAGAGAGACACACACAGAAAGAGAGAAAACTCCATGATAAGGACCAGGAAGGGTAGGAGGAACAGATAGCTTCAGAAGGGATACTACAGAACCAGGGAAATTATTGAAGGAGCAGAATAGTGATGTAAATACGTAAACGTGGGGCATGACATGTATATAGTTCTGCTAAAAAACAAAGAGGAGATGAGTTAAAGATTATAAAAGCTGGGAGAAGGAGGAGAAAGTGGCTTTCCAAATTTAATACAGAACAACAGACTAAGATAAAAGAAATTTCTCCACACTCCTTAACTTTTATATATTTTTATTCTTCATATGTATATTTATGTTATCTGTCTGTCCATCTGTCTATCTATCTATCTATCTATGTATCTATCTTTAGTTGAAACTTCCCCTACACTTTTCGATAAGTGCTGTGGGATCTTTTACATTAATGCAAGCTACCACCAGCTCAGGCAGACGGAGCCTGTGTTTAATGTCTCATCCTAAAACACTCAAAAGTGTAGCACCCTCTTATGCTGCACTGCAGTGTCAGCAATTGATCTCCATGGTACAGACTTGGTCATGATGTAAACAGACTAATGAGAGTAAAACTGAGGTCAGTGGAACCTGGAAAGTGCATCATGAATAAGAACTGCACTGTATGCAAGATCTCACTGATGGCTTCAAAAAATGTACATATGTTGTTAAAAAAAGAGTATGTAGTATCCTTGAAGTAGAAGCTTATGAGATACCCAGTGTGCCCCCAGTTTGTCTGTGAAAGTTCTCCAAGGCAAGCTTAATGAGGTCTACAGAAACCTTAGTATCTACAGGTATAGGGAAGCCTTGCATTCCCCCAGTTATCATCCGTGGATCATACAAACTCAAAGTCCATATTACACTTCTGTTTCCTCTAAACCTGTCCAATAATTCTGGTTCAGCAAAGTTGAGATGAGTAGTCCTTTTTCTATATCTTTACTTTGTCTTCCTCTAGGCCTGGTGAGCATCACTTTATACTTCTGTTTTTTATATAACTGACAAGTAACTCACAGTGGAATACAGTTAGACTGACAGAGAAAGTAAGCATCTTTATGGAATGCAAATTGTATAGAAAAGGTGTGGATTCATTTTTTCATAACCATTTATACACTGTACACTTCTGTATCAAAAAATGACTATGAATTGCATAAAGACTAGCACAGCATCTTACTTGCATAGGATAGTCACAGATTTTTCACACATTCCTCATTTACATATCATTATTCCTTCATCTGCATATTTTTTCTCAAACTGGTTCTAAGAGCTGCACTTAAGCACAGCTATTGTCTCTGAATTTCATCTAAGATGCACTTCTTTGCAGCCCTCCCATATATTCGCTGCACTTGTGTAGTGCCTAAGATTACCACCCAATGCATTTATATGGTCTAATAAAGAACTATCATTGTGATAAATAAGAGCAACAGCTCTTTCCCAGCCTAAAAAAGACCTTTTTTTTCCAGTCTCTCTGAATTGCAGCAATAAGGTATACTTGTTACAGTTTAGCATAGGTGTTGATACAGCAAAGAATCATTGTGTTTTGCTTAGTTGAAGACTTTTATTATTTATATGTCATCAGTTCTGATAAGACTTTTGTTTTGCTACTCAACATCAAATGGGGTGGGGAAACAAATGGAGCATAATTTTTATGAGTCAGGCCCTTGATTTTCTTAAGAAAATTAGATTGTACAAGTTGGCCAGGTACAAACTGAAGGGGGGCAGTATAGTCAATTACTGGCCTGATGAGTGTGGAATACAGTGGAATGCTCACATCCCAGGACATGGATGCCATACTATTAGTAATAAGCTGTGCAATGAAAATGGACTTTCTTACAGTACTGGATGCATATTGATCAAATTATAGTTCATTGGCGGATTAAGTTCCTGGGTCACTAACTAGTGCATCATTTTTCAGGGGTGTGTTGTCAAATATGACGGTTGTAAGAGATCTCTTGCTTGCCGATGGATACTATTAAATATTTCTGGCATTTAGTTTTAGTCAATGGTTTTGACACTAGCTACTGGTTTGGCAAAGGCCCTCTTGGAGGATGTCTGTGTCCTCTGGTGAATTTATGATGGCTCCAAGTTTATAGTCTTCTGCATATTTTGTCAGACATAAACTCTTAATAGTAGATTTGACATTTGATAAGTATGTTTTTGGTTTCCTCCCACATTCCAGTGAGTTAGAACTGTAGCTAGGTTGCTTGCTCTCCTTGGCTGTAGGCTCCATTTTTTGTCCCCCTAACCCATTTGATGTTGAGCAGCAAAAAAAAAAAAAAAAAAGTCTTATCAATTCTGATGACATATAAAAAAATCAAGGTCTTCAACTAACCAAAGAAACTATGCAAACCATCAAAAATCCTTGTCCCTCTTCTAGGTGTCATACAGGTACTGAGGAGTGAACTCTTCCTCACATACTCAGCCTCAACAGACCCTATCCTGTTAGACTTAATGAACATTCACAAGTCTAATGAGGTATAAACACCTGCTGATGAGATCTCAATCTGAAGACAAACTTGCATCAGTATGACAATCCTCACCATGACACGAAGGAAAATCAAATTAGAAAATAATGTTATAGATCTAGGGTGAGGAAGGGATGTTAGAACTACAGAGAAAATGAGGGCATGATGAAAACATTTTTTTTTCCTTTCAAGCTTTTGGCCATAGCTGTCCTTTAGGCCCACCAGTACAATCACTTTATAATTCCATGTTTTCAGGGAACCAGGGTACTCTCCGCTTAAAAGATTTTCATACTTATGTTTACCAGACATCTTCAGCTACATTTCTAATCCTAGTTTCTTCCAGAATAGTCAACATAGTTCACAAACACACATGGCACAGGCTCAATTTCCATGCCCTTCATGTAAGCAATCTCATTACTTATATAATTTATATTTCATTGACACATTAATGGTGTAAGTGCATTGTAGCTCCTCCCTCGCACTGCATACAATGAGTTAACATATGACTAGTACTTTGAATCATATCAAAGATGCCAATGGATACTAGCATGGGCAGTTCTAACATACTTTTCTGTTACATTGAATGGTGCTACTGAAAACACTGTGCTCATTATTGAGATGTTGGGTTCCTTCACTCACCAATGACTCCTACTTAATCATTTCACACTTGCAATCACAAATCAGCAAAAGCTGTTGAGAGAAAAAATATTCTGAAGTAAACAAATGCACACAAAAAGTATCTTGGTTGGGCAAGAGCCTTGCATCCCACTTGATTTAAGGGGGGATTGTAGCCCCACACCCCCTTTCCTTAAACATACAGTCATGCACACACACATATATAGATATATCTACATACATATCTATATCTGTCTATCTATATACCTATACACACACAAGCACACAATCCCATTGCGGGGAAACAGGAAAACCAGCAATTAGGCCTTCTGAAGAAAAGCTGACTGGTCACATGTTACTGATCACACAAAATAATGTCAAATGCTACTGTTTCTTGTACAAGCCTGGCTCCTGAGATATTGCTTTAAACTGCCTGAAATGTGGTAAAGTTATGTGCAAATATAATTACTTACTTTGGTTATATAATACTCCACAGCACTAAGACCTATCTCTGGTAATTGCCTGGTATGGTGCACAAAAAAAAATGTGCAAAGTTATACCCCCAGCACATTCCCTGAAGGGCCTGTTAGTGCACTGCAGTGCATTTTTCTTAGATGTCTATAAGATAGATGATTATGAGTGGGTCACTGATCCAAACTATCTTAATTAAGTGTTTTTAAGACATCTTGGCATCCATGTCGAGAGCATATAATATGAAGTCAGGATCGGCGACCCAATCACAATTCTTTGTAATACATGGAGCTTTATTTGCTCCATGTACACTAGTTACAGCGAAAATGGGGAAAAAAGCTCTAAGTGTTTTGCCAGCTTTCACAGCCATAAGGCACTTTGAGCATTGCCAGAAAGGCAGTGCAACTCAGTCCTTTACATTTACAGTCCCCTTCCATACCTCTTTACTGTTCAAATTTTTGCAGAATGTCCACATTTTTGCCTGTTTCTCATAAAGTCCATGTTTTTTGAACAAATTGCTGAGGACTGAAGACACTAAATAATGACATACATTTAGGTTTCAGTCTCTGTATCCTTCAGAAAATGCAAGTGAACACATATTCTATTATTCTAGTAACTTTCTAAGTTTATAACAGGAAGTCAGGAGATGTTACCGATGAACAGCAGGCAGAAACAAATCTTGTATTCTGCCTCTGTCGTTCGCTGGACAATACTGGCAGATTTTACTGCCTAGCCTGAGTGAGCCCTGACCTTAACAACTCAAGCAAGGGGTGCTTATCATTTGTTTAGGTCGGGTCTCATGCCACTTTGTTGCTTAACAGATTTATCTTTTACTGAATATTGAAGCATAATCACTGTAATCCATGTACCACAAAATGTTTATTCATTACAGAGTTGGCAGTAAAAGCAAATAACACTAGTCACTTAACTACAGATAATATTACTTAACAAACCACCTTCATTGTAAACATTATACAATAATGTATTCCCTTCTCAACTAAACTTTCTCCAACACATTTCCATGTTGAGAGCAGCATCTTGCATTCCAAACATGATATATAATGAGTTTGAAGTGGGGGTAATGTAACAACAGTGCCAAAACTGAGGAGTGATTGTGATCCATGTTAACATGAATTTTGCCAATCCTCAGTAATTTTTAATTGCACTTGGAAGACAAGATATAAATAATTTTGTTGCCTACTGATCTAATTAACTGGGTGCCAGTTTGAAGGTGCAGGAAAAGCTGATCCTGGCCCTAACAAAAGTATTATCTAGTTGTGGTCAATCTAAAATGTAATTACCTGAATGCACAAACCTGGAAAATAAAACTCCAGAAAGAAGAAAAGGCACAATAAACATGATTCAGCTGTATGCTGCTTGGAATGTATTTTGTGACTTACAGAACTGCAGTTTCATGAATCTGCTGAAAGACAGCAAAAGCTGCAGAAACAAAGGTAGAAAATGTACATTTCAATAGAAAAAGTTTAAAGAAAAGAGCACCATTATAAACCTATTATGTGACTAGTGGATTCTTATATCTGACACAAAAGCTGTCTATATACTTCATGCTACAAACCCAAACCATTTCAAACAAAATCTCTTTTCTAGTGGTGTCAAGAGCACAGTGACTTTGAACAACTGATGCCTAATGCCAACTGAGAGCACAGAGTGACCTTCCTGGGCAGCATCAGGGACACTGAGATTACATAAAGATGCTGAAAGCCAAATGCGTGCCAAATCCTGCTAATCAAACAGCGATACTGGCACAGCTGTGTACTTTAAGTAAAGAAATAAGAGGGGCCCATCTCACTCTCTACCTGCTGTTTCTTTTCATGTGCAAAGGCTTACATGAGAGCTGTGGAACTGAGAAGTGCAAATGCAAATGCAATAACTGAAGCTGATTGGAATGGAAACATGCATGAGCTAAGCCCTTAGCCTCAATTACTTCAACATTAAAAGCTGTACTGGCTGGCTTGGAAAACAATGAACAGAACAGCAGGAGGTGAAGTACATTAGCTCATGGGTACTCTCACAACTTTGCATGAGGTTCATTGAGCAAAGTCATGGGTGGGGGTGCTACTTGAAGACTGTTACTTTCATTCCCCTGACATTAAAAAAAATTTATATCTGCAATTAAGAGCTCAGGCCATTAAAATATCCAGCTAAGCAGCTAGAAATTGCTGCAGTTTTCAAAAGTAAGCAAAGCTCCACTGTTTTTCCCCTTGCTCTGAAATGGCAGGGTCAAGACACATCATAGAAAGGAATGACCTGACCACAACTCTTTGAAGAGCTTCTGAAATAGCCCAGCCAACAGTTTATTTTTTTTTATTTCTTTATAACATTGTTTTCTACTATATGGTAATATCATAACGCCTGTGCATCATTAACTAAATGTGATCTTTTGCTATGCAGGCAAAAGGAACACAAAACTAAGAGCTGTATAACTGTGTTAGCCCCACAACCAGAATTATAATTTGGTCTGTGTTCTGGGAAGTTGACAAACCTCAAGGGGTCCTGTACTCAAACTAAGCCACTATTACAGACTCATCAACCACAGTGATATATGAGTTACTAAGAAGGCTGAAACCAAGCTATGAACTTTTTTTTTTGTAATATTTAACTGTTCACTAAAGAGAAGCACAAAATAATAGCAATCTGAAAAAGAACTACTGCACAAATAATGCACACTGGTATCAAATGAGCATATAAAAATAGATGAGATGCTCAAAACAAGTTACAATACCATTACGATGTCATGGACATAAAACTGCTGTGAGCTGCTGCTCACTGGCATCACCTTACATGCAGGGACTCTGCATGGGGTTCCCATCAAAGTCCTGTTGCATTATTTTTTCATTGGAAGGTGAACATTAGAAAACAGAAGCTATCTCTAATTATATCTATTAAGATAAGTCAATGCAATCCTTGTGTCACTTGCAGGGGTGATGCTGAGCATGCCACAAAATTCCTATGTAATCAGGAATCATTTCTATAAAACAGAACTCTGTTCCCAATAGGCTAATGTGACATTTATTCATTATAATGCCCACTTTATCCTATTCATGATCACATAGAGCTGGAGCTTTAGTTCTCCAAGCAAGGAAAATATGTCCTGGAATTAGTTCCAGGCAAGATGCCAATACATCATAGGATGCAATGTACCCGCACGCGTGCACACACACACACACACACACACACACACACACACACACACACACACACACACACACACACACACACACACACACACGCATGCACATACATAATGCATGTACATTTGCAGGCAATTTAAAGCATCTCCATTTCATCTAATAGTTCATCTCTGGATGTGTCAGGAAACCACAGCATTCAGCAAATATCTATGTGGACATAAGAAAGACATGAAGCCTCCTCATGGAAGATACCTCAGTCAGAAAGTAAATCCGAACAAAACAGGACAATTACAATGAAATAAAAGTGATGTGAATGACATGTACAACATGTAGTGTGATGCAGAATGTTGTGAACAGAGCTTAGCTGTATGACACTCAGTGACTCAGTGAGGTATCTCCCAACAGCTAATGAGACAGCTGATTCTTCGTACAGACAGTAATAAAATGGCAATTTTAAAATGGGAGCATGCAAAGGACAGTCCATATGTTCATAGATTAGTACTAGGCTAACTGCCCTTGTGGGCCATTTTAAGCCTAGCCAATTACCTCATGTGAGAATAAAACCCTGTACCTTGTGTCTATAAGGTAAACATCTTAACCATTATACCAACCTCCCATCCCTACTACCATGTAACCATCTAGTTAGCAATCTGTTCTACCTCAGTCACCTCTTAACTCATTCAGTATTATACAACTAGTAGCCCCACTTCCTCGTTTAGTACTATATTTTATAAAACCATCCAAAAGGTGCAAATATACCCAAACAAGTCTCATTGCTACTGCAGAGGACCAAAAACAAAAAGATCAAGTCATACAAGTTAAACTTTTTTTGCCTCACTATAACAGGGGAAAAAAATCAGCCTATGCCTACCAGATAACTTGTCCTGACACATATCATCTCTTCTGCTTTTCTCTACCTCCAATCAAACACAGCTGTTTAAAAAACAAACATTCACCTTAATGTTCATAGTATGTTTAATAGAGAAAATCAGACAAATGTATTTTAACAGCTACATATTCCTGAAACTCTTAAGCATATCAGAAATTTCATCATTAACAATAAAGCAGTCTGCCTCCCTGGCTGCACACAGTATAGGCAGCAGGACAGATCTGTGATGAAAAAGTTGGTGGGGTGGCTATTCTTAAGACTAGCTTAACTGTTCCTTTTCAGCTAGGTAACATTTTATTAAAGATATCAATGAAATATATCTTCAAGTCTCACCAAGAACCTACAGATCAGACAAGCTTACTACAATTTGACTTATAAACTAGACTCTTCTAGAAGACAATACTCTAGTAAGGTGGTTGAATATTCCAAGTCCAAGCTATTGTACCCTGGGGATTCAACCAAGATATGTCTAGTCTTAGAGACAACTCTCAATCACTGTGCAGACTCAATCAAGTGATTACCATCCCATCTTGCACTTAGAGAACCAGCATCTTGAACTGGGTCCTATCTTCTCAGCCCTCTAAAATTCAAAGTCACTGGTGCATTGTCAGACTCCCATCAGCAAACAGCAGGCAACCTTTGCCTTCAGATCTCCACTAGGAATTAAAGTTTAAAAAATATATACAAGAATGTTATATTCCTTTGTTTGGCTCTTCAAGCTGTACCTCTGTGACCTCTATGAAGATCTCCAAAAAGTTTCCAGATAAATTTGACTCTGCTTTGCTCAACCCTGCCCTCTGCTGATACCACAAAAAAACTCACACTTCCTCCTTTCCTTTGCTGGTACTCCTCTCCCCAAAACCCAGAGATCTGCTATATACCAGGGTCCAGTTTATAAAGAAAATGAAAAGTAACCACCATCATACTTGCATATTCTTTTCTAAAATGACGGCAGATCCTGAAACAACCTTCCAGAGGACATTCACTCTAGTAAGTCCATGTAGGTACAGTTTTCTTGAACAGCAGGTACAGTTTTCCTGAAAACCAAGTATATATGCTTTAAGTACCCAGATTAAATCAGATAAACATCTTCCTCTCCTTCACCATACTTATATCTTCCATTGCCAGATTTCCCTACATCCATCAGTTTCCACTATTAGATTTTTCACCACCTGCTGCTCTGATGCTTTCACCTGTATACTTAAGTACTTCCTTATTAGAAAGGCTATCTTGTCTTTCCCCTGTTCACAGCCAACATTCTTTCTAGTATTGATGTGAAACTCTTTCTCTAACATGCCCCAACTGCCTAAACCAGTGCTGTAGAATATTCCATGACCAAGGTCGCATACACTTACTATATTCTACTTCTCCTACCATTGCATTTACCTACCTTTCTGATCACTCATTCAAGTTAAATTACTTAATCAGGTACCTATCCTTAAATTCTATTATCTTAGACTATTACATTTGCATGTAAATATTTACTCTTTTAATACATCTTAGTGTAATTCTTAAGCACTTAATATACTGTTTATTTTTATGTATACTGTTCTAATTAATATAACTACTAAGCCCCTTAACATGATTACTGAGTTTTCCCTGCTAAACCTCCAATGAAAATGAGCTTAAATATAACTGAACAACCTGGTCAGCAACACAAAAAATAAAATAAAATGCATACATACATATATACATAACATACATTTTTCTTAAGCACAAGTATTTTGCTGTATTGTATTGTTCACCATTCTGGTATTCTTTCTCAGGTCAACCAATTTGATAGGCTTATAGTCACCTGCTGATTCAAACTTGTACAAGCAGAACAGTTCAAGAAGACAGTTGCCTAATGTGCCATTGATAACTTACATATAATGCTGCTGTGTGAAGTTATGTACTTACTAGAATGAGATTTGTATGGTCTACATCCAGACAATGGAATATAAAGGCTAACCATGGCACCTATTTTGGTAAGCACATTGGCTAATACCAAGTTAACTTTAGAACAAGTGGCAATAGCCCAGCTTTTCATAGGGAGTGAAAGAGAGCTGTTTTCTTCTGCTTTGATGATTACAGTATCAAACCAGAGGGATTCATCAGTGCAGTTAATTGACATTGGTATAATTGGTATATAACCCTTTGGTACTTTGCAGTTTTGCTTAAAGTGTATTGCTCGCATTCTGAAGCATTGCATATTTGTTTTAAAATTAATTTAATTTCCAGTTATAGTCTTCATATTAAAGTTACAAGTGATTTTGCAAAAAAAATGTATTGTTATACTGTGCTGTTTAACTTTTTTTTAGTCTCATGCTTTACTCAGTTTTTCTGTATAATCTGCCTACTTAGATTATTATTTTGCTTCTTTTTTTATCACATATTCATAGCTCTTAACCTTCCATCTTCAATATGTGGAACACTACTTCTCAAAATGTAAATTAGTAAGATGTGGAACACTTACAATCAACTTTCTAACAACTTCAACCAGGAAGCTCACAGCAAGATTGAAATGTGCTTCTTTATATCTTATAGGTTCATAGGTTCATACTAGGCTATCTGCCCTGGGGCAATTATAAGCCTAGCCCGATTCTGTATGGCTTACTTTGAGTATACTGTGCCCTTTTTAAGGTTTAGTTTACTGTGCCTCTGTCTAATAGTGACATGGGAGTAATCCCTGGGACAAACCTATGATCCCCCATCCACTTATCGAGATTCTTCTTGAAGAGATTCAGTGAGGTGCTCTGCCTCACATGAACTGGAATTTTATTCCAGAGCGAAGGGAGCCTCTGGGTTATGAACCTGTCCCTCCAGCAAGTTCTATTTATTTCTGTGCTGAGGTTCAAGTCCCTCGAGTGTGTGGCTCTAAGGGATTTAGATTTACTGAGGTGGAGCATGTCCATTAATTCTGGATTTGACATAGCTTTATATGTCAGGCATAGATCGCCTCGAAGTAGGCGGTATGCAACTGAGTAGAGCTGGAGTTTTTTTAACCAAGCAGTATATGGCATCTGTTTGAGACCATTGATCCTCTTGGTGAGATACTTTTGGGGTCTTTCTAATTGCTGCAGGTGTCGGGTAAGGTACATCCCAAAAGGGGCATTGTATTCTATGATGGGCCTGATGAGGGATGAATAAAGGGGCACGATTACCTCTCTTGATCTAGATGTGAAACCCTTCGTGATGAGGTGGGCTATGTAGAAGGTCTTTCTAACCACTTTGGCAATGTGGTTTTCAAAGGAGAGATTGCTATCAACTTGGGTCCCCAGGTCCCTAATAACTTTCTCTGTACTTAATGGGTTTCCACCTATGTGGTAATTTGTGGGCACATTGTTTTTGCCAAAGGGTATGACTATACATTTTTTGGCATTTAGCTTTAAACCATGGCACTGGCACCAGTTATCTGTCTCTGTGAGACCTTTCTGAAGGATGTTTGTGTCAGCTGGAGAGTTGATTATGGCGCCCAGTTTGCAGTCGTCTGCGAACTTGGTGAGCCATAGTCCTCCCACGTTTGCCTGTACCTCAGAAAAGTATATACCAAACAAGAGTGGTCCCAGGACAGAACCCTGTGGGACACCACTTGTGACCGGTTTCGAGTCTGACATGGCTCCAGCAACTCTCACTCTGTGGGTTCTGTCTTTGAGCCAGTTTGCGACCCATCTTGTGACATAGGGGTTTATATTTAAGCTGGATAGCTTATCAATGATGCCCGAGTGGGGTATTGTGTCAAATGCCTTTGCAAAGTCCAGATAGGCTGTGTGGACTACCTTCCCTTCATCTATGGCTTTGGTGACTGTTTCAAAGAAGTCAACCAGGTTCAAAAGGCAGGATCTGCCCTTGACAAAGCCGAACTGGGTAGTATATAGTGTCTGTAGGTCCCCAATGTCTTTGTTTATGAGCTCCATGATGATCCTCTCCATAGCCTTGCAGACTAAGCTAGTCAGGCTTATGGGGCGATAGTTTCCAGGGTCCGTAGAGGCTCCACCTTTGTGGAGTGGGACCACTGTTGCTGTACGCCATTCTGTGGGCACATATCCTGTAGTGAGGCTGAGATTGTATAGCTGTTTTATTTGAGGGATTAGTTCCTCTTGTAGTTCATGTAGGACACAACCTGGGACGCCATCTGGTCCCATGGAAGCAGTGTTTTTTGCTTTGGAGAGGGCAGCCTTCACCTGAGCATCTGAGATGTTTGGGAGGCAGCCCTCTGTCGGGATAGATACTTGCTTTTTTGGGGGGGGGGGTGGAGAAGTTTGCACTGAACCTGTCTGCCAGGATATTGGCGATGTCTGTGAATTCAGCGTATTTTTTGTCGTTTAGAATCAACTCAGAACAAGTCTGGGAGTTGCATCCCAGGTTTCTAACATAACTGAAAAAAGCCTTATGATCTATAGAGTATTTTGTATATCTTATATATCTATAGAGTATTTTGATGCAGTATTACTTACCATGGATATTAATTTAAAAATTCTTAGCAATGTATGTGAGACCAAACATTTCAATGTACAATATGGATTTTTTAAGATTCAGAATGAGAAATGTTCCTCAGAACAAGGTACAGATTAGATGTTTGAACATATATTGATTGTCAGTGTAAGAAGTTCTACCTACAAGACCTGGTTGACGTCTCTTTCTAAGAAGTAATAAACTTCTCCTGATGTATTTATCATAGAAATGCAGTAGACTACACATTAACACAGGTTGTGAGTCATTCTGATTTCAGCCTTTCATAATGTTGTGGCAAAAGTTTTTCATATCTGATATAATTTTCATCGGACCATTCTTATCAACATAATGAAATAAAGACAACGTACTTTTTGCATCAAAACCTGCATAATTTGGTACTGATTATGGTAAAGGAGCTTATACACAATTTCCAAGGTTTGATACATTTGCTTAAAAAGTGAACAGTGTGGTTTGAAGGTTAATCTATCTGAATTCAATCATGGGAGCCTGTGTATAAATTCCTGTAATACTCTCTGTCAGCATGCCTTTTTTTTAATCATTGCCCATGTAGTTAATATTTTTGTGATAAACCTTTCCTCAGAATTACTGCTTTGGAAGCTCATTCTTCTTTCTTTGCTGTTTTTGGTTGTGTGTGTGTGTGTGTGTGTGTGTGTGTGTGTGTGTGTGTGTGTGTGTGTGTGTGTGTGTGTGTGTGTGTGTGTGTGTGTGTGTGTGTGTGTTTATTTTGACTTTCTACTGTGCAATGAAAATGTTACCTGCTATAAAGTATACACTGACCATTTCTTCCCAGGGTCATGATTCGTTATTCCAGAAGTACTGTCTGTATACCAACGGAGGAAGGACAACAGCTGGTTGATGCTGTTATGATGGGGTAGGTAATGTTCAATTTATCATGAACACAAATAGATTAAGTTGTTGAACTAGAGCAGCCAGACCATTCAGGAGGCCAGCTTACAAAAACAATACATTTATCCACACGGAACATAGTTTCATAGATATTTACTAAGCTGTTGATCTGTGAGGATCTTAAGAAGCCATGTCCTGCATTCCCATGTTATTAGGCCTTATATTTTGTAATATGAATCTCTTAAGATTGGACAAACAAGTATATATTTGGGGTAATTACATGTTTCCCTTATCCATGATGGTCATTGGTACTAAAATGGGGTGAATATGCGGTTACTCATTCACTCATCCAAGTTACTTTTGAACAGAGTAAGAGAAGTATTCTGCTTTATATGGAGAGGAAGATGGCTCCATAGAAGTGGTATTCTCTCTCATACATAACTGTCTTTCCAGCACATTCTGTTTATCATGCAAATGAGATCAAGGTCCCTTGAGCAAGTGTTTCTGATACCACAGAACTTGGGAACATGTAATCACTCTTACAGAATACTCGAGCCAGAGGTCACCTCTTAGTAGCCTGTATGGTACACAGAAAAGAGACAAGGCTTTGAGATGGTCTGCATATTTTTTTATGATTTAGGCCCTCAATTAGTTTTTTAGCAAGGAAGCATTGTGGTTATGCCAGATGTGACAAGTGTTTGGGCAATGATATATCCAAAGGGACATTATATTTTATGATTGGCCTAATGAATGTCAAGTACAGTGGAACAATAATGTCTCAGGATCTGGATACCATACCTTTAGAAACAAGTTATGAAATAAAAAGGGCTTCTTTAAAATAGTGGATATGTGGTGATCAAATGATGGTTCATTGTCAATATATGTTTTCAAATCCCTAACTGTGGGACTGATTTTCTGTGGAGTGTTCTCAATGTGATAGTTACAAAGGCAGGGTTGCTTGCCAAATGAAACAATTATACATTTCTCAGCATTTAATTTTAGTCCACAGTTTTGGCACCAACTATTTCTTTGGGATAGATACTCATAAAATCTTGGTATCCTCTGTGGAGTTTATGATGGCACCAAGTTTGCAGTTGTCTGCAAATTGGGCAGTCACAAACCCTTAACATTAGCTTTGATCTCTAAGAAACAAATACCAAACAGAAGTGGTCCTCCTCTTGTATCAGGTTTTTCACAGGAGGTAGGGCTGACCACCGTTACCTCCCATGTTCTATTTGTGAACCAATTTGCAATTCAGTGAGCTACATCAACAACGGATAGCCTAAAATGATACATTCTTATCAGTATGCCACTTAACTCAGATATACTGCATCTACACTTGTAATGTACACTTACATAAGAGTTATGCATGTCATTAAAAGTATAACAAATGTCAGGTGTTTCAGAAGTCAGACAGTTACCGTAACAAAGGACAACACAGAAATAACAAGGTTTTACTACAAATAGTACTGGATCTACCTGTGGACTGGATACATGATTTTACAATAACTTATCAACAACACTATCACTGACAGGCATCCAATCAAAGTTATACTCATCATACTTCATATCATAAGCATTAATGTTATTTTCTCAATATAAAAGGAACAGTTTAGCAATTTTTCTCTTATTTCCTTTCAGAGCCTGTGGTCACTACATCCAACCCCAATACTGTAGGAGTTCTGCCACAAGACCCAACTCACTAATGTTTTCAATGAGCATTTGTTTTTGTACAATGTAAACAAATTTAACATGAAGAACATTGCTGTGTATTAACTCTGTCTAGTCAAACAAATACCTCCCCTGTGTTGGAAAGTGGCTGGAGAATCCCCCATATTGATCTTTTGACCTACATTATACTGTATATGCCAGCTACTTAGTCTCCCTGCATTCAGGAAATAAAGGAAAACTTGTTGCACTTTGTGCCTCTTTTCTAATTGCTTTGCACTGGCTATAAATGGATTACTTTGGCTTCACTTCGCTCCCCTACTTACTCTACTATTATACTTCTCACATACACATTTGAGTTGTGACTCTTATTCCCAAATCTTCTTATACAACCTTACTACTATCATACAAACACTCCTGCTTCTTTTTACCTTATTTACCAAGAAATGATAAAATACCAAAAAACGAATTCCATGCAAAAAGTGATGTTCACCAGATAGCGGGCTCGAAATTCATCTATACAAAATCCAAGTACTTCATAATAAAATTTAATTCCATTTACTGTTAAAAGATATTTAAAAACATAAAAACCACTTAGCACTTTCATCCCTCTAACTTTGGGAACTTCTTCAGAGTTACAAAATACAAAACAAATGATCCTTTTAAACTGCATGAAATCATTTCCTTCATTTCCTCTAAGTTAATCATTCAATAAATAAATCACATCCACATATTAATAAAAAAATAATAATATATCTAAAACCTAAAATCTTACTACACCTCATTATCAAAATTCTATGCAACACTTGACTTCATTTTTAACAAACTAGATATGGAAATACTATCATTAATACTTGTTTTTTGTGTAGTGTTCAGACAAATTTGCCATCTTAATTCTTTAAATTCCAATAAAATATCATAGTCACCACCCCTCTCACCAATAAAAAAACTTTGTCTATAATAAAAAAATAAATTTGTTGAAAGAACCACATTTTAAAGAATGTTTAATGTTTTTCAGATGGTAAATATGTTCATAAAACCTCTCTAATTTTCTGTTCGTTTTCCCTATATAATACACAGTACAAACTGTGCAGGTTGCAATATAAACCATCTTACTGGTGTTACAGTTACATTTCCCAGGACATCTTAAACTTCTCTCTATACCATCAACTATAACATATGGACCATCATTAACATAGGTTCATAGGTTGGTACTAGGCTATCAGCCCTAGGGCCTATACAAGCCTAGCCATAACAATTCCCTAGCTATTTCTTCCCACACTATTTACTTCCCTGGACCCCTGTCTAGCAGGGCGACTGACAGGTACAATATTTACAAGATTCACATTTGGACATCCTGGATATATTATTTCTTGTATAAGCAGCCTGAGGAATTTCCAGTATATTTTTAATGTTCAGTCCTCTAATGTAAACTATGTTTGGTTTATTACCTAAAAGCTCTTTAAACTCTTCACTGAAAACTATTTCCGAACAATCATTTAAAATTTTTCTCAGTCTTGGGGCTTCTTGACTATATGAAATAACCATCACCCCATTTCTGTCATTTTCCAAAGTGCTTGAACCATCACCCCATTTCTGTCATAAGTGCTTGAAACATTGCCCATGTTTGTATCAGTAACATCTGAACATCTCTGTTTATAACAATTTGTGTGTGTGTTAAGTACAGGAGCATATTTATTATTACTTCTCCCTTCAATAATTTCATTCATGATTATATTTCTTTAAACATCTCCATTAACATTTTTAATTCATTTAAAAAATCCATGTTCCTCATTATGAGCCTTGACAGTCTAACCATATGGCCTTTAATAATACTTTTCTTTTGTAGAAAGGGGTAGTAACTATTCTAATGTAAGAATGTATTAGGATACATTGTTTTCTGAAAAATATTTGAAATTAATATATTGTTAAGTTTGTCTTTCATGATGTTAACATCCAAATAATTAATGTTTAACATACCTTAAGTTGAAATTAATTTTAAAAATTCTGTGGTAGTATTTAAATAATCTACAAATGTCAAAAAGGAATTAACATCACCTTCCCATAATATTAAAATATCCTCCAAAGTTCTGTAATATCTGTAGATATTTTTCTTATATTGTGATTTAAGGACAAAATTATGCTCCCTTTCTGCTAAAACGAAATCTGCAAAAAATCAGAGCACATCTGACTCCCATAGCTACACCCCAAATTTGTTGGCAATATTCACCTTCAAAAAAGACAAAAGTTGTTCAAGAAAACTAATTCTAAGAATTGCAATATAAAATGACTTTCCAAGTTTGACAGATGGCTGCTCCTATATAAAATGTTTGAAAAGTATTCCATCCCTGTTTTATGTGGGATAACTGAAAATAAGTTAATTACACTTAAAGTGGATAATATCATATTGTCTTTCAATTTAACTTAATTTAATAAATTCAACAGATGCCATGAGTCCTTTAAAATGTGTTTTTATTAAACAACAAATGTTTACAATGAAAATCCATGTACACAGCTAGAGGTTCTGTTTTTGACCACTTTGCTGCCACAACTGGTCTCAATGGAGGATGTGTTGAACTTTTATGTATCTTTCGAATAACAAAGACAAATGGTATTCTGGGAAATGTAATTTTAATATATGCCAATATATCTTGTGTGATAACACCCTGACTAAATATGTCATGTATAATAACATCAATTCTAAAATACTCCAAAAAAAGTCATTTCTTGAATCATTGCTGTACGTTCCTATATCATATATGTCAAACATTTTACTGCTGTAAACCAAATAATCCATTAAAATGACCCCCACCCTTATCTAGCTTCATCACTCGCACTGTTTCATCATTTTTCAATAAATGTAATGCCTTTCTGTCTCCTTTAGTTAAATTGTCTATGTGAATATTACTTTGATTAATAACATATTTAATGTTCTGTTCACACAGTTGCTCAAAAATGTTGTCATAGGGTGTGGGGTGGAATGAACGTGAAAACTGAGAGAAAAGCATTACATTTATTGAAAAATGATAAAACAGTGCAGGTAGGGGGGTTGTATTCAAAAACAAATTGCTAAACTATATCCTGCAGAAAGAACTCCTTTCCCCCACACAATATGGCTTCCATTCTTCCCATGGTACTAATACTGCACTTCTAACCTATACAGATACTGTCAATAAAGCTTGAAATAATGGAAAACTGTTTTCTCCTTATTTCTAGACTTGTCTAAAGCCTTCAACACAGTTTGCCACAGTAAACATCTTCTTCAAATGTCCTCATTAGGCCTTTCTCATCTCACCCTTCTCTGGTTCAAAATCTAACTATCCAATAGGTATCAGTCAGGAAATGGCTTCAACAGACACTGACCTTTCAATGAGTCTTTTATCAGACTTATTGCCTTGTATTATATAGTTTGCTGAGAAAATAATGCACACTAAGGTAAGCAAGACTGCAAGATCACATATGGTGAATGTGTTACTGTAAAGGACCATTTTCAGTTCAACAGTATGGAAACTTTACAAATGTGCTATTTAAAAGCACACGGTGCCAGAAAAAGAATACTACTGTTGTTTACACATCTGGTGCCTCCTGGAAAAAATTAATTAAGTAATCTAATTTGTTGCTGATAAAAGCTTAAGACCCTACAAAAGTAATGTGACTGACATTTAATATTGTTAAGGCTCAAGACCATGCAAAAGTAATGTGACTGACATTTAATATTGTTACATTTGTACACAGAAAAATTCTATACCTCATGTGAAGTAACTTAAGTCAATACCAAAATGGTTACTAGCTCAAGGTTTTGCCTGGTACCTATATGATGTTATATTCCACTGCATGAAATGGGTAAATTACCCTTGAAAAATTAAAGCACTTTAGCACAACCCGTGGTCGAGTGACATTAAAGACATGCAGGTAAGTGCGAGCGTGAATGGGCGTGCCTTCGTTGAAGGTTGGACGTTGGGCTGGCAACTCGACACTGTAAAAATCCACTGCCAATCGTGAGCGGACTGGAGTTCCGCTGTGGCAACCCCTAAACCGGGAAAGTCATTCAGAAGTACACAGTCATGTAGAAATGTGATCAAGCCAAGCATATGCTTATGAGAAGTAATACTGAAAAACAATTCTGTATCTAGTGATGTATGTCTTGGTGTGTTGATTGCATTCTAAATGAATTGTACATCACTGTGCATTGTTGAGCTGTTGTGATGAAATATTTTCCCAGTGCACACTAAATCTGTGAAAATATAGGCTTAAGTACCTTTCAAATATCAGAAAGGTGACTAAACAACTGATACATATCTCTTCAGCACTGTTAAGTACTAACTTCACAATTAACAGTAATCAGTGGCCACAGGAGACAAGTGTTGGGAAGCTGTTAAAGCAATGTGAAACACTTCACTTGGACTTAAGTCCGAACAAAGTTTTACCGGCGTCCCAATGCTCTTCCTGGATTGCTGCTTTCTGTACACTTTTCATCTGTCCCTAATTTTGCAGAACATCACTGATTTTGCCTCATATTTTTGCCTTGTCCCTCGTAAACATTTTGATTTTTGGTAAACTACTGAGGATTACAGTGAGTCAGTAATTCCAAATATTAGAGATTCATATTTGTTGTTGTTCAGAAAATACATGTTGATGGAAAACCTGCTGTTCTGTTAACTTTTTAAGTGGATTAGAGCAATATTTAAAAACTGACTCTGATCCATTGTTCCTCCAATATTCTTGGATTTTCCAGAATTCTTAAATAAAGAAGTCGAGAGGTATACTGCTGTCTGTTTGACAGTGCAACTGCTTTTACAGCTTTCAAAATGGTAAAACACTACTCTCTTACACTTTCTCTATATTTGCTTTTATAACTGGTAGCACATGAACTAGATAAAGCTCCAAGCACAACAAAGAATTATGATCAAGCCTCCAAAAATAACCTGTTATTATGTATTCTCAATATGGATTCAAAGTTTCACCTCTCGAGCTTTGCTCTCAAGGTGAATTTCTTGGCATATATGTGTTGAACATATAAGTTGGTTGTGATCGGAGATTTGATCTACATCATCTATATGTTCCACAATGACTTGAAAAGGGGATGATCGTAACTATTTTAGTTCAGAATTTTTTGTGTTTTGACAGGCTCCATCTGGTTAGGTCTTTTTGGGATTTGCTCAAGGACTTTTTGCTCTTTATTTTCAAAAGAGAAACTCAGTTTGAAACATTTAATGGCTCTTGATGAAGGAAAACAATGGAATCATTTTAGTTAGTTTAAGAGATGTATAGCTGTCAAATATACAGAGTATTTTAGAGCTAATTATAATTATTAACTGTAGCACTCAAACTGGGGAATGAAAAGTAGAAGTTTTAGAAAAAGCAAACTGAGGTTGCCCCGAATGACAATCACGTAACAATGCAAGCTGTGATATTAAGACAGACTCCCTTAAAATAAGGTATCAAGGATTTTGACTAGTACTGCATGGTTTCATAATATCACATCGATCTTGTGAAGTTTGCACTACTCTCTGCGATGTTCTTGTATACCCTACAAGGCTCTTTTTTAGTCTATACAACCTGGTGGTTAATGCAAGGCTGGTACAGAACTTCAAAACAGCCACATTGGGGTTGTAAGTAGCTCCACTGGTGTAAATGCAAACATGTTATGTATACAGCCTTTAGTACATCAGTTGCTGTGTTTCTGAAATGTGTTGCCACAGTGGCTAATGAAGCTCTAATCTGTTGGCTGACTTCAAGAGGCCCATCAAATCACACCTTTTTCATCTGGTCTGTGCTGGAAATAATGATAATCACACCTGTTTTTACTTCAGTTATTTATGGTAGTGGAAACTATTTTATTTCTTTATTCTTAATTTGATCTTATCCCGGATTTTTACCAGTGATTGGCAAGTTTCTAAATATCTATGTCTTTTTTTATTTTACTGTTCTCAGTTTAGCAGCACACAAATAAACATGAATTTGAATTGGGAGCTGTATCCTCGTCTATGTAAGGAATACATTAGTCCGATGTACATATACTGATGTTGACTTTTTTCAGTCACTGTAACAAGACTATTAAGCTTATTTATAAAATGTAAACAAGCAGAGCAAAATTAAAAATTGTGTGCCCTAGAATCCTGGCTGTTTTCATGTCCCAGCAAAAAAAAACTGCCTCTTCTCTTTTGATTATATAGGTTTAACAAAGGTGTGTACATAACAATTTTGCAATTGGAAATCTAATTATTTGTGTAATGCCATCATATCATAAAAAAATATAGTAAAACACCATATGAATTCCCAGCTATTGAATATGTTAGAGGCAGAGCTGCTTCTTAACCATAACAGTGTTTTGGGGTAGGCTTGGTGCAGTTCTGAAAGTTATTAATAATTGCTTTCTCTTTCTTATAGATCCAGCCATTCATTCTCAACCCCTTTTCCCATTTTGCACATGGGGTTGGGGTGTCACTTCAGCAGTAGCAATCATCTTGAGCCAATGTTTACACCGCCAGGTGGCTAGCCCTGCCACGGTAGTTCATTCGTACCACCCACACACATGTTGACCTATGGCCAATTTAGAGTGTCCAATCCACCTACTGCATGTCTTTGGAATGTGGGATGAAACCGGAGCACATGGAGGAAACCCACGTGACCGCAGAGAGGACATGTAGACTCCACACAGAAGGCACCCCAGCTGAGAATCAAAGTGGAGAACCTCATGCTGTGAAGTGACAACCTAACCACTACACCACCCTTATCTCTTTCTTATAGATCTTCCACTGAATATGTAGATTATACTTCTATGCAATGATATAGGAACAACAAACTGTCTTAATCTCAGTACAAAGATAATACATTTTGTTGCCATGATTATGCAGACTGTGTCGGTCTCCTAATCAGGACCAAAAACACTACTGATGAAAAACTCCCTCCCTCCAATCTAAGGCGGTGGTCTTGGAAAAACTGCATTATTTTAACTTGGTTGTCATTCAGTCCACGTATCTTGGATTCCCTGCAATTGCCTGTGTGGGGATTCCCCTCTCCAATGTGCTGCTTCTCCACAATTGAAGCAAGATGTGTTAGATGAAGCCCGAGGGTCACTGCCAGCTCGGGGCTGGTCCACAACTGAAGCAAGATGTGTTAGATGAAGCCAGAGGGTCACTGCCAGCTTATGGTTGGTCCACAATTGAAGCAAGATGTGTTAGATGAAGCCCGGGGGTCACTGCCAGCTTGTGGCTAGTCCACAACTGAAGCAAGATGTGTTAGATGAAGCCAGAAGGTCACTGCCAGCTCGTGGTTGGTCCACAACTGAAGCAAGATGTGTTAGATGAAGCCGGAGGGTCACTGCCAGCTGCAAGATGTGTTAGATGAAGTCAGAGGGTCACTGCCAGCTCGTTGTTGGCAACCAAACTGCACCTTGTTCCCCTCGGCTAGCACTTTTGCTAAATGCTCTAGCAATTTCTCTACCCCTCCCTCTGCTTCTGCCTCAACTGCTTGGGTTTTCCAGCTGCCTGATTTGTAAAGTTAACCGCTTATCCTCAGTAACCTTTCTACATTTTTCCTGAAACTATGTACAGTGATTTTGAGCACTTAATACAGACTCAAAGTTTTAAAGCTTGCCAGTGTAAGAGCACTTGCTGTATTTGATTTGGTACATCCCAATAATGTTGTAGTCACATGAACTTGTTGTATAGGGTAAGTCCCAATCATGGTGTGGGCTCATTAATTTGTTTTCACAGTTTACAGTCTACGTCCCAATCATGCGGTGGGCTCATGAACTTGTTTTAACTTTATCTATAACTTTTAACTTTTTTTTTTTCTCTTTTGCTTTCTCTCATACATTCATACATTGACAGAATAAAACATCTCTCATACCTCTTACCTTTCAATCATGAGGGTACCTCCCTCGACACAAGGCGCTTCCTTGTGTTAATTTCTCCTTTACTGTACGTGCACATACATTTACTATTCTCATTTGCTGTGGGGTCCTCCCACTATTACTTTGCATACCTTACAAACAACTCAGTCAAACAAAGACAGTCATGTACTGATTCTACATTTTCCCAAACATTTTAAAACAGAAAAAACAAACCAACCCCTTTCTCCTTTACAAAACATTTTCCCTGCCAAAGCTAGTATGCTGCACATCCTGAATAGCTGCACATCTGAGTCTCTGACTATTCCATACAGAGCAGTGTGGAGTATGCGTAATGCAAGTGATACTTTATTCCCTAAAATATTCAGTAAGGGACAACCCAGCTCCCCCCCCAAAAATGTTTCAATACATGGACTGTAGACTACAGTGAGATTTCAGTACATTCTTTTACTGAGCCAGTATCATGAAGTCAGGTTTGCACATTACTGTTTTGCTGTAATTTTAAAAATGTGGAGATGAGTAGAATGCCAGGAAATTACCAAAACAGCATGTCACAAGACAACTGTACCTCAAAAAGAAATGCTGACGCAAAAATAAGTTAACATAATAATGGCTTGTATACAGAAATGGGGTTTAATCAAAAGTTACTAGTAATAAAACACACTGAAATAATCAACAATTGCTTGCAAAATTAAATTGAAAGTATTTATATAAATATTTCTCTCTACTGCTGGCAAAGTGATTAAATAAATACATAACTCTTACTGCAGGCAGAGGGGAAGAAATTTAGACTGGACGTCCCTTCCTTTCAATTCTGAGCTGACTGTTGCAGTGACAGTTTTTAACACCTTTGCAGTAGTGTTGGGGGAGGGGACTGTCAATTCATGTTGGACTACAAAAGAACACCTAGAACAAAAGCCTCTAGATACTTCTGTGACTGCAGCTAGATAACTTCAAAGTATAGTGTAAAAGAAGCTCTGAGCAAAACAATAATGAGGGTGATTAGCCAAAGAAAAGAAGCAGCCCTCTTGCAGAAGGAATACAAACTGACAGTGAGTCACACATTTCCCATTATATGTCAATGGCATGGGAATTCACAGTGACTTTTTATGTCTGGCATGAGTCAGAGAAAGAAGACTTGAAATGCTTTATGGGAAAGAGAAAGGGTTGAAGCAGAAGAAGATCACATTGCTATATCAAGCCCCATCGGTAGCCATGTTGTGGGAAACATGCTAAAATACAAATAAAGCACTTAGAGTTATTCTGAGGTGTTAAAATAGGTCTGGAAACAAAGACAGACTGAAAAAAACATAGTTTTTAGTTCTAGGGTGGTGTTTTCCTGTAAGCAGAACATTGATATTTGAGAATTTCAACCAAATCTCAGTTTACAATATACAGTACAAGCTGGCAATGTTGAATTATTCCATTCTTAAATTTAATCACTGAAACAAAAATCAGATGACCTGAAAGCAGCAAAATTTTTTTTTCAAATCTTTCAAAAAAAGCTTGCTATCTTTACACTGCAGGAGGCAGTATTAGAAGAAAGCTTGTTGGAAGACTGCAGAAGACATATTAATATTTTATAACATAGACCAATACTAGTTAACATATTCTGTAGGCACCTTGTTGGCCTACTTGTTTTCTTTAAAATAAATCAGGAATATGAGGGATAAAAATACTGGGCCGGGGAGGAGCACAACCAGTAAACTCATGGCAAGACTGTCTCTCCTCAGAATTGGCTTGGCCAAAATGTTCTGCATTATACTGTAATGTCGTCTAATAATTAATATCCACAGAAAGATATTTCCCAAGAAAACATTCACTTTCACAGTTATTCCACCTTACAGCTTATGCAAAAAGCCTAAAGCAAAACTTAACTACAAGCTGCTCCTAAAATGCCATAAATATCTAAAAAGCAAAGACAGAAAGATTTATTTCCAAAAGATCCTAAGGAATAGCTGCTTCAAAATAACAAAAATGTTCAGTCAAACCTGTATGCTCAGGAAAATTGACTCAAAGACAAGTATCTATAACTCAATAATACTTGCAGTTCTAAAGATATTCCTGTACTTGTCTAGGGTAATAATTGTTCAGAGGTCTGAGCAGAGAGATATTCATTAAATTTATCAGTGGAACTAGCCTTACCAACAGATGAAGACTTGAGACCAAAAAAAGGGCTGATATAATACATTTACCTTTTCCACTCTCTGAGCTATAAGTTGCTCCCTATTATTCAGTTATCTGTAGCTTTTCCTTTTTGTCTTTGTGAGGTGTAACAGTGAAATTAATTCAAAGAATGCAAAATAAATAAAAGAAAAATGCTAGTCTCTACCAAAAATTGACTTCCTTTTTCATAGATAAGAACATTCACTGCATGCAGCAAAGTCCAGGCATGGGCATATGTGTTTTACATGTGAGTTTGTTTAATTTTGTTTAATTTCAGATGATCAAAGTCCAACTATTTTCACTAGGTAGGGAGTTTGGAAAGGTAAACAGGAACAGAGAGAAAAAGTGCTGACCCTGACTCAGGCAACTCAGACTCAGTTGCTAGCCTGGGCAGCAGAAGCACCAATGCAAGAGAGAGAGGAATTAGGATGCTCTGTTTGTTCATCTCTCTCAGGGAAGACAGGATGGGCATGCATGTATGAAATGGGTATTCCACATTACTATCTCCACTTGAGACTGGACAACATATGGTGACACTTGTCTCAAAGGGGGCAGGGCCAATCACTCATAAAAGTGGATAACATCCCTCACAGTGGCCCACTGCATTCTTGCTCTTTGAATATCTACAGGCATGTATAGGGCAATGAAGGGCCATAAAGACAAAATGCCACCACACCCTGCATGGATGACAGCTTTACTAGTACAGTGCTCCACACACTTATCCTCAGAGGAATGAATGGACTGCAGCCAGAGGAATGAGCTAAAATTGTCAAAGGCAATGGAGCAAGACAAGATTACTATGATTAGACGGGAAGCAACAGAACAGAAAAAAATGTCACATTTCAGGGAATGAGAAGTATTCAAATTAAGAAAGGCTATATTTGAGTGGAGTAGCCTAGTAGCAAGGTTGTTGGGAATGAGCACACAAAGAGAACATCAAGCATATATTGCAGGCTGATGGGTATAACATTTAACAAAAGACATTTGGGGGCAGCAGTACCCATACACTGTCCAGTAAGAAATAAAAAGCAAAATAGAGAAGAATACAGTGTTGTGTGTCTTTATGCATGTCTTCAGGAATGCAGATTAAAAGCAATGCATGAAACTAATAATCAAAGTTACAATTTGAAGTATGCAAATTCAAAAGCCTGTTTTATGTGCAGTAACAGCAAGGATACAAAAGTCCTTGAGAAGTACTGAGGAACAAGTCAGAAAGGCAAAGAAATAAGCATCTAAAGATATTTAAAAATCCTCCCTTTTTCAAGTCATTGTGGAAGCAATGCAAATTATCCCTGCATTGTTAGCACATAGGATTAAGATGCTGCTAATCAGCTGATTCCTGTAGTGTAGGGTTTAAATCACCTCAGCTTCTATCTGCCTACTGTGGGACTTTGAGTCAGTCACTTTATCAGACAGTGCTCCCTAGCAACTAGCAACTGGGAAATTTGTCTAGGCTTCTCAGTGATCTCCTTAACCATATGCCCAGCAGCTCAGAGGCACACAGGTTTTTAATAAAGCAGTCAAGCAAATAAATAAATACAGATACCACTAAATATAAAATTGCAAGTTGTTGTTATTGCACAACATCAAGATACTATAACAGAAAAAAATTCTTATACTCTGAAATATTAGACTTAAAAAGCCACTGCTCTTAACCTGGGAGAGGGGTGCTTGTACCAAATATGCATTAAAATAAGAAGGTAAAAGCCCCCAAGTAGATATATAAAGGAAGCAGCTAGACATACCCCGCAAACTACTCAAATGTTTGTGGAAGCACAGAGTCATAGCTGGCTCATCTAGTGCCCTGTGCCTTTCTCCGACTCGGTGACCCTCAACTCTAAGCTGTGGAGCAAAAAAAAAATAATTAAATAAGGCCCTTCACTGGAATCTAAGCAGCAAAGGAGCAAGACAGGTCCAGTTCTGCACTCCGCAATTCTAAAGTGAAGAGGGAAAAAACATTTCTGTTTCTACTTTTAAAAAACTACCAAAACTAACACACAGGGAATGCTGAAGTCCTTCAGGCCTGATGGCAAAGGCAGTATTAACATTAGTTTCCATACCAACAGATTGGCATCTGACGATCATGCCCTCTAAAGCCTTATGCATGGGATAACTCCTCCCTTCAACTGACTCTGGCTATACCACTAAAAATACCTCACAAACTGATCTTTTAAAGTTATCATGAGATATATGTAATGTATACATTTTTGAAAAATAGAAATAGAGCTATTCTAATGTAATATTTCCATTCATCCAAGAAATAAATAATTTCACTTATGTTCCATGATGATATAAATAAGGGATGTTTGTAAACATCCTGTGTTTTGCCAGGATCTGTCATGGCTAAGTTCTTTATTTACCTGCTCAGTGTATTTCATCTTCCTGTTTCCATCCTTACTTGTTATCTAAACCACACAAGTAACTAAGAAGTGAAGCTTCTTAGTTTGTACTTGGAATGTACTTATAAGATTTAGTAACATTGTAACAGGTGTGTGTATCTACTGTAGTCTTGCTTTTTGGTTTGAATGCATTATAAAAGTGTCTGTATGTCAGTGTGCATTATTGAGTCAGTGTATTCAAACCTTTCAACTTTTTCATAGTGGTCATTATAGCAATAACGCACGCCTGGGTGTGGGTAATGCTGGATTTACCCACGGTTGGCGTGGTCTGGTCCAGAGGGCGAAGCCCGAGGGACCAAACAAAGCCAACCGTGGGTAAATCCAGCATTACCCAAACCCAGAAGTGGGTTATTGCTATTACACAATGACATTATTTAAGAAGAAAAAAAATACTTTTCTTAAATAATGGCATTGTATAATGCCTCCTTGCTGCCCTTCCGCAGCTGTCTGGTACTCCGCGGAAGTTCTGATATACTGCGCATGCCTACGCAGTACATCAGAGCTGTGGGCAAAAGCAATGGAGAAAGCAAGATCTCCGTTGCTTTTTACTGTTTCGCTATGTTAAATGGGTTTAACATAGCGAGACAGCTTTAAAAAAGCAACGGAGAACCTCCGTTGCTTATTTTAAAGCTGTCTCACTATGTTAAACCCATTTAACATGCCGACACAGTTTTGAAAAAAAGCAACGGAGAAAGCAAGATCTCTGTTGCTTTTTAAAAACTGTTTTGCTATGTTAAATGGGTTTAACATAGCGAGACAGGTTTAAAAAAAAAGCAACGGAGAAAGCAAGATCTCCGTTGCTTTTTACACACTGTGTCGCTATGTTAAAGGAGTTTAACATAGCGAGACAGCTTTAAAAAAAGCAACGGAGATCTCCGTTGCTTTTTATAAACCTGTGTCACTATGTTAAACTCCTTTAACATAGCGAGACAGTGTTTTAAAAAAGACTTATACTAATGGAAAAAGTCCGGGCGACCGGACCTTTTTCCATTAGTATAAGTCGATATACAACGTGCACGCTGGCCAATCAGCATGCACGTTTTGGAATATTAATGGGGGGGGGGGGGTCATGGTATAATTACATATATTCCATGGTGCCTTGAAAAAGAGAGGTTACATAATTATCACAAATAACGTATTAACTTTAAATTGCATACACTTTTGATATTTCACTACTCAAATCAGTAACAATTCTAAGGAACAGCCTTTTATTTTTCTCACTTCTTATTACATTCTATACAGTTATTGTAATGGCAGTAGCACAGAATGGATGTAGATTACTGTTCTTAGAATGGATGAAGGTGGTTTTGAGTAACTTCTCATTAAACCAGGAATTAAATATTCCATGTTTAGACTTGCAGATAGTTTTAAATGTTTTACAGTTATATTCAGTGTTCATGTTATGTTCATAACAGAATCTTTACTATCTAACACAATCTATAGGAATGTTTTCATATAAATGTTTGTCCTTAAATGTAAATGGACTCAACAATCCTATAAAGAGAGGAAGCTTAACCGAATATTTGAAAACTAAGAAAGTAGATATTGCATTCTTGCAAGAAACTCATATAATAGAAGAAGATTTGAATAGGATGTCTTTTAATGGCTACTCTATACTTGCAGAATCTCATTTTTGGACCAAAAGAAGAGGCACCATAACATTGTGGAGGAAAACACTACCAGTACCTAAAATAATCAACACGTATTCAGACAAAAATGACATGTTCTGCTTAATTATTCTAGAAATAAATAAAAAACTAATCACATTAGCCAATACTTATTGGATACCTGGTGTCGGTGCAGCAACAGCGAATAAATATCTTGACTTACTTGCAATCAAATCTAAGGGAGAAATACTATATGCAGGTGATTTTAACTGTATTCTCCCCAGAAGTGACACTACTAAATGTAATAAGTTTAAGATATCTGCACCTGCTAAAAGATTGAACAACTTCATCAATAATTCAAATATAAGAGATATTTATGAAAAAATAGAACCCAAGTCCCTAAAATACACACATTACTCATACAGATTCAGTACACAAACTACCACTGATAAGGTATTGGTTATGGATTATTTATTCTCAAAAATTCAGGAAGTTTTCATTAGCTCCTGTCCAATGTCCGACCAAAACGCCATTTTCTTTAAAATCCACATGAAATCTAGTATACTGGCAAAGAATACCAGCATACATTGTTAAGATAACTGGGTTTAAGTAATGGTTACTGAAAGAAATCAAAATATTTCTAGACATAAATGACAATGATAGTACTTCTAAAGTTATTGTCTGATATGCTGAAATCTTACATTTTTGGTAAAATCAAAACCTGGTACCTAAACAAACGAAAGGAATGGGATAGTACGCTATCGAGAATACAATCAAAAATTGATGAACTAAAAAGAAATGTAAATAATAAAGACAAACCCAAATACAGAGCTTAAACAATTAAACCTTGATTACATGGAAATTCTTAATCATAAAGTGGCAATGAAATTTAGAATCAAATTACAGTCTTACTCTGTTAACCCAAAAAACATGCATAGATTAGCTGTGAAATCAAAAAACTTAATCAATGTTAAACATATAAGGGAAACTGTTGATGAAACTAAAAATAAAACTAAAATTGTAACAGATTTAGAAGATATTCTTGAGACTTTCAGAAAACATCATGAAATAATAAATAACACAAATCCAAACATTCATAACAACTTCCCAAAAGATAACTTCTTAAATGAGAACATAGACAACAAACTATCAATAGAACAGAATACCAAACTTCTCAAACAAATAACATTAAGTGAAAAGAGAGGATTCAAAGCCTTAAGAACAATAAAGCCCCAGGATTAGATGGATTAATAGGAGAAATTTATAAAGTACTCATAGACGATACATTAAAGATACTTTTACAAGCCTTTGAGAAATTCAGAAAAAGACAAGCTCACTCCCTTCCTGGAAATATGCCATGATTTCCCCATCCTAAAACAGGACAAAGACCCCAAAATAGTAACTTTGTATCATCCCATTTCACTATTAAATGTGGACTATAAAATTTTTACATCAATATTAGCTAACAGATTAAATCAACTGATGCCTAACATAATAGGTGATGATCAAACAGGCTTCATCCTAAATAGAAGAGTACAAGACAATGTTATCAGGCTTCTTTGCTTAGTAGAGCATGCTAACAGGAAAAAAAAAGAACTATCACTTATCTTTTGACTCTATAAATTGGTCCTATTTATTTAAAGTATTAGAAGTATATAAATTCTCCCCTGACTTTATCGATATAATTAACAGATGATATTTTAACTCAATATCATGCATCAAAATTGGCGCTTTTTATCAGGTCCGCTCAACATCCTAAAAGGCACTAAAAGCTGCCCACTCTCCCCTTTATTATTTGCCCTATCAGTAAAACCTCTAGTTAACTTCATAATAGCAAATTCTAACATAAGGGGATTTTCTGTTAGTCCAAGCTATATTTCTAAAATATTACTTTTTGTGGACGATGGCATGCTAACAATTGGAAATATAGATTCCTCTGTAGATAATATAACAAAATCCCTGCAAGTTTTTGAAGAGGTTTCAGGCCTAACCTTTAATCACACCAAAACAGAAACATTATTAATAAATAAAAAAGTAAAGACTTTACTAAGAAAACACAACAATCAACAATTTTAACTGGGCAAATGACACCATTAAGTACTTAGGAATATACATGAAGTCAAACTGGAATAATACTTTAAAAACAAATTACAAATACCTATTATCCACAGTTAAGGAATTTTTAAACAGATGGAATAAAATGTATTTCACGATAGAAGAAAGACTGTCATTAATAAAAATGATCATATTACCCAAAATGTTGTTATACTTCCAAACTTTAATTGCCTCCCCATCCAAAAAGTTAATGAAGCAACTAAATTCTATGTTAATACATTTCCTATGGTTTCCTCAAAATCCAAGAATCAGCCATGCTTGGCATTACAGAAGCTGGAAAGATGGGCGAATAGCATTCCCAAGTTTAGAACTTTATGCGGAATCGACCATACTTAATGTGACAAGCCAATGGTTAAACTCCAAATATAGTTCTAATTGGAAAAATCTGCATGTAAGTATCTTATTATATGACATAGACACAAATATTGACAATATGTTTTCAGAAAATAAAAAAATCTTCCTTGTTGTCAAAGAACATTTCTACAATACCAATAAGAATAAAAAAATTCTCTTTTCACTAATTATATATTAGATAATTTTAAAAAGATAATACACAAAAATCATGTGACAAAAAGCTTAATATGTTTAATATTTCCCATAGCATACACGAAGACATGTCTGGACTTTTTCAACGTATCTAACATAAAAGTAATGGAAGAAAATGGCTTAGTTTTCTGGCACCAGTTTCTCTGCAATATTAATATCCACGAACCATGTTCTCTTATGGCCAGGTATAACATAAAGCACAACAACTGGTTGAACATACAAATATTTAGAGAATACATAGTTAATTAATTCAAAATATGTCATATCACCAGCACAACACCTTTACCTAAAATACTTTCTCTTCTTTGTGAAATAAACATTCTGCACGTTAATAATATTCTATCATTGTCAAGTATATATAAATCTTTAAGAACTAATATGCAAATCTCAGAGGATTCCTTATGGAATTTCACAGAGAGAGTAAAATTAATTTTTTCAGATAGTGATAAAGAATTAGTACTTAATTAGTTAGCACAACGTCATCCCCTTCTTGGAAAATTTTCACTTGGAAATACATCCATAGGAGCTTTATTACCCCACATAAGATGGACTTGATATCAAAAAATTATCTTAATAAATGTTGGAGATGTGAGGAAATACTTTGTGCATACTGGGAACACGTGTTTCTTACATGTAAAATAGTAACCCCAATCTGGATACAGTTCAGAAATTTCATAAAAGCATTGTGGTCGGACAAGTGTGAAGTATCTGACTCATTATTACTGTTCAATGCACCGATACCAACGCATATCCCCAAAAATACAGGTGTACTTTCTTTGGTCCTTGCTTGCAATTGCAAGAAAAATCATTATGTCAAATTGGAAGTGTAAAAACATCCTATAATTTACAGATTTTTACTATTAGCTAAACTTGTATGTAATAGGGAGTTGCAAACTATTTCAGAAAGAACTACTAAGATAACACATAAGAAATTAACTTGGTTGAAGCTTGAAAAACTACTAGATAAAATGTAATCACAACAATGACATTATATCTGTTATGGACATTGTAAATAGTTATTGTTCCATGTTATGATGTTTTTAAGACATATATTTTGCATATTTATATATCATATTTCTTGTATTATTTTATTTCATGAAAATCAATAAAAAATAAAAAAAAAAGAGAGTGGTTTATAACTGCCTGTGTGCAAAATGTATAGCAATTATACTACTTCAGCCTTGACAGAAGGCAACAGCTGCAGATGATCAACTGTTATTTGTTGAAATACAAATCTGCTGGTTATTAAATTACAGAGTACTAGTTCAGTGGATCGATAGGCAGTTTCCCAAATTAATCTCTGCTTTAGTTACTTAATCTGTAACACAATCTTGACAGAACAGATTATTTATAATACTTACCTAGTAACTATTTTTGCAGAAAAAGATAAAAAGTGCTAGGGTAGGGATGCTACATTGGCCTGACCATGACATATCAAATTTGCAGTCATTAAAGCAGCTTTAAATCGCTAATATTTAACTTATATATGTTTTAATGCGACCTTAACACCCCACATCTTTTGATTACATTATTTCTGCCACTATATATATGATTTTAAACAACAGACAAATTTAAGGTATTTCCAAAAATTCTTACTACATGTGATGGAATGTAAAAACTCTTAAATCTGTAATTTAAGAGTAGTTTAAGCTAAAAATGTACACAACTAGAATTTGATGTCTATTGGGTGGCACATTTCACAAGAGGGTTTTTTCTTTTTTGTGCATCATAAACGTATACACACACATGTATAACATATACACACACAAGTATGGTGTATAAGACACACATGCATGTGTATGTGCACATGTGCATGTGTTTGTGTCTGTGCATATGGAAGGACAAAAAGAATGAAAACTGCTGTAACCTGAAACGGTTGTGAATGCTTGTGTTTTAATGGATGTAAGAACCTTCACAATAAATATTTGATAGTTTAAAATATAAAACATGTCACTACTTGTCAAGAATAGTATATTTATTTAATATGTATTAACTGGCAAGCTTCAGATTTTTGGGTCCCTAAGGAAGTCCCTGTGAGGTCAAAGCACAAGAGAAATGTCAGTTGCTGCCAGTTGATAAATGTTAAGAAAACACACTATTTCTTGACATGCTGCTGCTGTTCTGTTTGAGTATTTGTTAAATTACAACTGGCAGCTATTGGTGTGCCCACCTGCAGTCAAAGCATACCTATAGACCTATGTCATATACTAGAGGAACCAGACTGCTACATATATAATAAAGTTATACTGGCTCAGCAAAGCGGCTATTCCACATAAATTGCCAGGAAGAGGATAGGTGTTTGCATCAACAGCAATTTCTAATCAGACATCATTCATTTGAACATCTTTTCCATATTCTTCATGCTTAAAAGTAATCTTTGTAAATAACTAATGCTACCCACATTTTAAGCATTCGATCACTATAGCTACTCCAGCTCTAGCACGTATTTCTTTTTATATGGTTACCATTTATCAAAACATTTTTTATTTCTAGCACAAACTCAATCAGGAAGAAAAATAGTTACTATTTAATATTTCTACAAAATGCATTAGAATTGAATTATAAAAAGCTGTTACAGTTGTTAAACTGCTTCAGCAACTGACTTACAATCAACAATAAATTTATATTTCTCAATTAATGCTGTGAAGTACATTTCTAAATTTTATTTTTGTCCTTGATATGACCATAAAGCTGTACACAGGGCAGTTAGCAGTGCAAGACAATAGTTCTGATGCCAAATGATTACGCAAACATTATAGATACCTGTGTCAGACTAATTCAAACAGCTTGAAAGAACTTTTCCACTGAGAAATATTTACAGCGTACAAACAGTCTGCTACTCCTGTCTAGTCTGCTTCCCTATGTTTCAAATTACTATACGCCTGCATGGACTCACGTAGGACTCACAAAGAAACACTAAGGTGCATCAGACTTCTAATATGACATAACCAAGAGAGCACAAATGAAGACAGTATACTGACACTACCAATAAACTGTACAACTATAAAGATGAAACAGTGCAAACGAACCAAACAAAGCACTAGGCATTAAGTATAAACCACAGTGCAACATCTTGCCATATAATAAGTCATAAGATATAGTATAAAGGAACAGTACATAACACCAGAAAAATAAAATAACATAGGTGCAATGCTGACTACACAAACAGTGTCTTGGGCAAAGGGCATGACAGAAAACAGAATGACCGAGATATGTAGGTCAGAGGAATAAGCAGAACGAAGGGTGCTAGAGAACAGATGTTCAAAGGCAGTGCCTTTCAGGAAATCTTGGAAGGAGTGACAAATGAAGGACAGCATGCCACAGCAGGCAACCTACACAGTACCCCATGCTAGGTAGCATGGATAAGAGACAACTACAAAGTAAGGTATGCCATGACAATGAAGCAACTGAAAGCAATGTACAATATACTAGATTGTAAGAGACCTCAAATGCAGCCACAAACAAGTCAGCAGTCAAACATATAAGTGTTCGGTAACTAAGGTAATAAACCATACAATGGAATGTGCAAAGATACAATGATTTTCACCCAGGATTCCACAGGACTCTAACATTCCACTGACTACTGACAGGGGTTTCACAGCAAATGTCTTTTTATGTTAAAAAATGACAATGTTGTCTGTAAAATGAAGAGTTACTGGTGTGTCTGTCTACAGTTATCTAACAATCTGATCACAGACCCACTCTACTCATAAATTCATTCTGCGAACAAGCAAAAAGAACGAATAGGGATACTTGAGATTAACATGGCTAGGCTTGTATAGGCTCTACGGCCGCTAGCCTAGTAACCTCCTATGAATCTATGAACAATTCAGCTGTAAATTCTGCAGTTTGTAGAAGTCATTATTCATAAGTTTTACATCACTAGCAAAATGGGTATAACAATTTAAGTATACACAATATCACATATAGGCTCGGCAAGCCAGCACATGAAACTCTACTGCCAATCATTAGCGGACCGGAGTTCCGATGTGGCGACCCCTAACCAGGAAAAGCTGAAAGATACACACACACACAATATCACATATGTATTATGTCTAGAGTTTGACCTAGTAACTCAGAAATTTATAATACGTCCTACTGTCTCTATTATTGTTTTGTCTCATTGTATCTCTTTAAACATCGTTACTGTAATCATCTGTGCATGTTATTGGTTCAGTGATATCAGTGCACTACTCCAGTAATAAAATTTAAACAAATGAATACATTCATGTTGTAATTCTGATTCATTTTCTTAACCCATCCAAAGCAAACTTAGTAAGAAGGCAATTACAATTTTATCAACAGATCCTGTTATTAATAACAGAAATGAAATTATTTTCATATGGTATCTTGTCTGTTTAATAATACATATGGAGTTATTATAATACGCATTAAATTACATGATCACAGCTGGTGAAAGTGTTGGGGTTTTATGAGTAATATGCACAGCAGAATGTTTGCGGCATGACGGATTTATATATCATGACTGACCACATACCACTATGGGAACAGTACCACACATAACACTGTGACATAACAGAGTGCCAAATACGGAAAGTGCAGATCAAATCATATAGCTTACTGGGCATAAAAGGGGCATCTCATGTTACGACTGACGGACACAATCAAAGTAGCAAATGCAGGCCAACATAATGTACCACAGAGCAGACTGTTGCTGAGAACAGTGCACCAGATTCCAATACATAACACAAGTACTGCAGTGGGCAGACTCAAATATGACCACTGAGCAGTGAGGTGCATGCAAATGCTGCTGTTGGGGACCACATACAGCTAAATACTATAAAATTATACTGGGCTGGGGAAACACGCCACACCAGAGAGATGTTTAGGTATAGTAAAGTAACTATTTCATAATGCTTGCCCAACATTTTGTTTGACAAAAACATTTTTCATTAACTCACATTAAAATATCTATGAACAATCAAATTTCATTAAACTGACATTTTTTCACAACTGTTACACTTTTGTGGAGTAAAGACTACTCTGTGTACAAACTTCCAAAAGAAAGTTCTACCAAAAAGAGATGATATATGAGAAGAAGTTTTCAGTATTACATTGTTCACATTCATCTAAGTCTGGAACTGCAGTATTTGTCATATATTCCCAGTATTTATAAGGAATAATCATTTCATGCTTTCTCGGTAGACTTTATATAGCATGGATAACAGAGCTATAAGAATTTTTCCTTAAAATGGCTCTAAATACTGATTTGATTTACAGATTGTATATATTGAAATAAAAATATTCTAACATGCAATATTTCCAAACACATATTTTCAAGATATTTAAACAAAATGTCCCGTACTGACAATATCCCTGTAGCATTTTTACAGTGAAATTAATATAAGTAACAGGAAGTATAAGTGTAGAGGTGGCTTACCCCCTGAAAAACAATAGTGTTTGGTATTTTAGCTGTTGGTTTACTATGATTACTTTAATGCAGTTTCTTTTTCATGTAGGTGGTGGTGCTTTGATGCTGTTCTTTCACTGTAGCCGAATTGTGCATTCACTGTACTCTGTCCACTTTTTCACCAAACCTCAGAGGAATCTAGTTTTGCAAGGGTAAGTCCCCAATACCTTGTAAAATTAGATATACCTACTCAAAGGTCAAACAACTATGGAGAAAACAGAAAATTCCACTGTCAGTGAAAGTTGTTTCATCCATTCTTTTTAGATCGCTCAGCACTATGTGAATTGATGAATTCTATTTGGCTGATGCTGCACTTGGTGAAAGCTGACATTAAAAGACTTCCTGTTTTCTGTTAAGTGGGAACCGCTAGCAATGGGTGCTGTGAGAAGCTTTTCCCTACACCCCTCTTGCTCTATATAAATAAACCCCAAGATCACTTCAAAATTGGGAAGTGCAGAAAACAATGGGTATTTTATAGATGAGTTTTAAATGAGTTTAGTTTTAAATAAATATATAGTTTATTGACTTACATTTGAAACATATGCTGATCTGTATGAGCTGCAATTTTAAGGGTATTGATTTTTTTAATGGTAGAGTAAAAGAGAATTGTTCAGGAAACAGAAATGTCTTGCTTCTCTATCATTTTATGGAATATATAAAATAAAAGCTGAGTAACATCACTGGAGAACATTTTAAAGATTTCAGAAACAAAACCACCAATCAATGCCTGTTGCCATATTGTTAATTTGTAATGCATCTTGTCATTTCACTTTAAGCTATTACCTTAGATTATTGCTAAAATCTTTTTGGTCATTGTAGTTTAAATATTCTGATTTATAAATAGTGATATCCAAGAAACTGGTACAATATGATTTTTAAATATAACTTGAAATTATATTTTGAAAATATTAAAAATGTCCTTAACTTCTGTTTCTACTTTTTTTGTGTTTTCAAATAGGAATATTATTTTTATATTTTTTGTATTAATTTAGGTTTATTCCTCCTATCTAGCTGATGTAATTCATGAGGTAATGAACAATAAGACTGCACTTTTATCAAGTGCTAAAGTAGTTTTATGGGACAACTACCTATTTTTATTGTGTTTAATATCATTAATATTCCTCTTTTTGTATCTTAATATTGATAGTTGATTTAAGTTATCTTGAATAAAATCAACTGATATTCCATTATTTTTCTTTTTTATACCATGCTGAGATTTTCCCAAATAAAATAAACATTTCATGGGGTCTCAGTTATATTCTCATTGCTGGAATTATTTTATTATATGAAATTAATATGTTAACCTCTTCAAGCAACTATTTTAAATATCTTAAATTAGCTATATATGTTAGACTAGTCTAATCCTCTTTCAAACTAATAATAATACAGTTTTATGATATGAAATAGGGCAAAATGTATAAAAATCTTTACATTTGTAAATTCATTTATTAGAAACAAATGATCTATCTATTCTACTTTCTGTAAGAAAAGCATACCAGTAGTGTGAAGTAAAGACAATTATTATCTTTATATTTGATAACATTTGTCAAATTAGTCCTCTCTGCCCAACATTCGGACATCATCACTTCCACTCAATCTCCCCCAGATCATAGATTCCTTTAACTTTATCTCATTATGAATTAAGAACAGTTAGCTGTTTCACACTTGTCTCAGGAATCCAGTAAGTACTTGCTAAGATATAAATATTATACAAAAATAGTTATAACCACTGAGAATTTCCAGTGGTATCATCATATGTGGAAATTTTTCCAATCATAAGAGTACACTTCCTCCACAAACCGGAAACTCCTTTTCTAATTAAATTATGCAAATGACATCATTTCAAATCTTTGAGAGCTTATCTTTGAAACATCATTCCCAATAAAAAGTTTTTATTGAAAGAAATCTATACTTGAGTGATTTATAGTGAGCAATTTAAATAGATTACTTATTTTTGGAAGATTACACACTGACTTACATTTGAAGATAATTAGGATAATGACATAAAAATAATACTTATATTAATATCTATGTGGTAAACAATGAGTATATTAAACATATCAACAGGCAATAATGTCTGATAAAATGTAGAACACTACTAACCTAAAATATAAACAACTATTTACATTAAAGTTAAGCTCACAGAAAGTAATAGGTGATTTAAATTTTAACCTTACCATACAGTAACAAAGACTCACTCAAATCAGACATATCCCGAAACAACTTTCACAGACTCACAATATCTTAAACTCTTGCCTAAATGTAAATATAATTATCACTAAAAGTGCTGCTGCCTCAGGCTTTATATTTGAATTGACCTGTTTTATTCTATAACAAAATAAATAACTACATAAAAAGCAATATAAGCAATGAAGTACTACTGCTTGACTTAAATTACCAGCCTGTACATATTACAAGTGAACAATCCTTCCATTCTCCCCTCCTCTGGAGGCTGGTATGTGTAAATACATTTTTCTCTAATATATCTAGCCTCTAAAGTAGCTATAACAAGCAAGCATGTGTATTTCTAAACAAAACAAAAATATTTACCTGATTTTGGTAATTTTTTCACAATCTGTTTTATCCAGATTGTTTCTGGGCTAATTTTCCTGTCTGGTAGGGGGAAGCCCAGATCCACTCTTTATTGTATTTTCATTGTCACCCATCTCATAGGTTCATAGTTGTGTACTAGGCTAATGGCCACGGAGCCTTTACAAGCCTAGCCCATAGAAGTGCCCTGGCATCATGCTGCCTGACGTTAGTTCCCAGTGCCTCTATCAAGTAGAGCCACTGGAGTGATTCCCAGGGTGAACTTTCTATTTCCCATCCACTCATCAAAATTTCTCTTGAAGGCGGCCAGTGAGGAGCTCTGCATGACATGTATCGGAAGTCTATTCCAGAGCATGGGCAGTCTCTGGGTTATGAACCTGTCCCTCCAGCATGTTTTGTGGATTGTGGTAATGAGGTTGAGGTCTCTGGAGTGTGTGGTGTGGAGGGATTGGGATTTCTTTAGATGTGGCATTTCTAACAGAGCTGGGTCAGACATGGCTTTGTAAGTCAAGCAGAGATCGCCTCTTAGTACACGATGTGAGACAGAGAATAGCTGGAGTTTTTTGAGTCTGTCCATGTAGGACAAGTGCTTAAGGCCTAGGATCTTTTTTGTGAGGTACTTCTGTGGCCTCTCTAGCTGTTGCACGTGTCCAGTGAGGTACATGCCAAATGGGGCATTATACTCAATGACTGGCCTAATGAGGAAAGAGTAGAGAGAGATGATGACCTCTTTCTTCCTGGATGGAAAACCCTTGGTAAAGTTGAGATGTGCCGCATAGAAGGACTTTCTGACCACAGTGGCAATGTGGTGGTTGAAGGAGAGGTTGCTGTCAACCTGAATCCCCAGATCTCTTATAATGCCTTCAGTGTTCAGTGGTCTCCCATCGATATGGTAATTAGTGGTAACTGAGTTTTTCCCAAATAGGATGACAACGTATTTTTTGGCATTAAGCTTAAGGCCATGGTTTCAACACCAGTCATTGGTCTCAGTGAGGCCTTTTGGTAGGATGTCTACATCAACTGGAGAGTTAATAATGGCTCCCAGCTTGCAGTTGTCTGCAAATATGGTCAGCCAGAGTCCCTCTGTGTTTGCCTGGACTTCTGAGAAGTAGATTCCAAGCAAGAGAGGACCCAGGACCGATCCCTGTGGGACTCCACTCATGACTGGTCAGCAGTCTGACTTGGAGTCTGCTACTTTCACACTGTGGGTTCTGTGAGCCAATTTGCAACCCACCTAGTGATATAGGGGGTGATGCCTAGTTTGGTGAGTTTATCAATAACTCCTGAGTGAGGAATGGTATCAAAGGCATTGGCCAGATCGAGGTAGGCTGCATGAACTGCCTTGCCCTCATCCACAGCTGTGGTGACTGACTCAAAGAAGTTAACCAGACTGAGCAGGCATGATCTACCTTTCACAAAACCAAATTGTGTGGGATCTAGAGTTTGGAGATTCCCTATATCCTTGTTAATTAGGTCCATGATGATGCGCTCCATAGCCTTACATATCAGACTCATCACGCTAATGGGGCAATATTTCCCAGGGTCTGTAGTCGCTCCCCCTTTATGGAGAGGGATGACTGTAGTAGTGCACCATCCAGTAGGGACAAAGCCTGAAGTGAGGCTGTGACTGAACAGGGCAGACAGATGTAGTGCCAGTTCACTTTGTAGTTCATGTAGAACACATCCAGGGATATTGTCGGCTCTCATGGAAGCTGTATTCCTGGCTTTGGACAATGCAGCTTTAACCTGTGCTGCAGTAATGCTGGGTGCCTGGCATTCCTCTGGTATTGTGATTGGTCATTTGGGGAGGAGAGAGGGGTAAAGATGGCACTAAATCTGTCGGCCAGTATGTTGGCAATATGTGTTGGCTCAGTATAGGAGGTACCATTGTGCAGTAACTCAGAGCAAATCTGGGTATTGCCATGGAGATTCTTGATATAGATATAGAAGGCTTTGTGGTTGTTTTTAGTGTCTGCCGCAATTCTGCCTTCATAGCTGGCTTTAGAGGTTTTGATGAAGGAGCTCAACTTTTTGTTGAGGCTAATAAGGGAGATTTTCCAGTCTTGGGGCTTCACCTTTTTCTGCAACAGTTTCTTCCTTCTGTTACAGAGTTTATTAATGCAGAGGACCACCAGACTGACTTCCTTTTTTGGATGAAAACATCTTGGTTCTGTTGGGTATGGCTAGTTCCATGCATTTATGTATGTGTTCGTACAGTGCATTGGTGTATAATTCGTCAGTCATGCATCTATTTTCCATTGACATGGGTGCTGTGAAGTTAGCCACCTTTGTTTTTAGGAGCCCAAAGTCAGCTTTGGAGAAGTTTTTTATGGTGGTTACCTTTGCGGGGGGAGTGGGTGAGATATGGATTTCCATTGTGATTAGTTTGTGGTCAGATCTAACCAGGGAAGAATTGACTATTGGTGTAGAGCAATGGTTGCCCATGTTAGTAATAACCATGTTGCTTCCTGTAGTGGGGGTAAGAATGAGCTGGTCCAGGGCATTGGAATTGGAAAATTCCAGGAAGCGATGGGCCAGTGTATTGCTGCACGAGTAACTTTTCCAGTTGATGGAGGGGTAGTTGAAGTCACCAATATGAGAGTGTTAGGTTGCACCCTAATAGTTTCCAGGGTGCTTAGAACGTAGAGTGAGAGTCTTGGGACATGGCTGAGGACCTATAGCAGGCTAAGACCCGAATCGCCTTCTTACCCAATGTTAGTTGTACCTGAAGTATCTCAGATGTGTTATGCTGGGCTACTAGTCTGGAGGTGTGCATATTCTTTATTTATATGGAGACACCACCACCTTTGGAGCTTCCGTCCATGTTCTGGTCCGAAAGGTATGGAATGAGTTATAGCCTGGTAGTGCAGGAGTGTATTCTGCTGCTTTAAACCAGGTCTATGTTACAGCACAAATGTTCTTCATTTTAAGGAGTGCTTCGAGCAAGTGCATCTTGAGATTTATATTTCTAGCGCTGAGCAGCATGACCCTCAGATTGGATTTATTTATAGTTGTTATGGTGGTAATTTGTTCTTTGGAATATCACCTAAAAAAGGCACTATACAGGTGGCAAGAGCCTTAGCCAGTATCCAGAAACCCAGGGGTGACAGATGCAGTCCATCTCTGGCAAAGCATCGAGGTCTGTCATGTCATTCCAAGCAGACAGATACTGGATCCCCTTAGAATGACACCAGAAACTTAGCCAATTGTTGAAGTCAATCATTTTCTGCTTGTACTGCGGTATCACTATGGGTGATGGTAGGATGTTGCTCAGGGCTAGGGTCATACCTACTTGGGCTATATAATCCGAGAGCTCCTCCATGTCTCTTTTCATGTAGTCTAGGGGACGTGTATCTCAGGTCATTCACACCCACATGGACAGTGACAAAGTCATACTTGTACTTGTTGTGGAGTAACCTGAGTGCGTGTGTTATGTGTCGGATTCTGGCACCTGATAGACAGCTGACTGTTACCTTCTCCTTATTCAACCTAGTGAGTGGGACATCAGTGTGCTTCACTATCGAGTCACCTGTGATTAGTGTATTGGGCAAGCTGTTTTGTCTTAGGGCTTAGGTTGTGGGGCACACTGTGTAGGTGAGCTATGTGTCTTGTGGTTTGTGCTGCGTTGTGGTGGTCAAGTGCATTTCTGCCTTGCAGGTCTCTGCTGTTTGGGTAGATATCAAATGAGATTCTCTGCGAAGGTGGGTGTGTGGTTTGTGTTTTTATGTGAGAGCTGTGATGGTGGGTGTTCTGGAGGGCTATGTGTTGCATGTGGTGTGGTGCAAGTGTTGACCTTCTCCTCTTGACCAGTTATTCTGGTCTAGGCTTGAGAGTGCTTGGCTTCCAATTTGGATATATAAGTGCATCTCTCACAAGTCTGAGTGTTGGGAGGTAAGAGGAGAGGGTTGTCTCTGTACATGAGGCAGTTACTACACTGCCTCAGAATGCCCAAGTTCACCAGGTTAATAGGAGAAAGTACAAGGAACTGACCTTTAGACATGCCAGGAGGACTGATCATTATTACTAAGTATTGGAGCTGTTTCCTTATATATTCCTTTTACAGATAAAGTGTCACTCAAGGTGTCTGAGTCTGTACAGAACACTGCCAAACAATTGAGGGGAAACTAATACGCAGACCCTGAAAATTTAAGGATGAAGTATTTAGGCAGATATTCTGAAGTTAGAAAGAAATCAGTTCTTACTGAAAAGTAAATAATTAGCTTATCAAGAATGTTGAAAAGAGGGGAGTCGCATGAATGGCTACTGTCTGGCTACTACTAATGCTGGTCTCAGCACAGCTTCACTCTGTTGGGATACAGTACTCCTTTGCTTCTTCTCTCACCAGAAGCAAAATGTTAGCACCAATCCCAAGAAGAGGAGCAGGCCACAGCCTGTTTAGTGATCTACAGTCTTGTCCCAGATGATGCAAGGGTCTGCAGGCTTGTAGCCTTTTTCAGGTAGATGCCTCGAATAGCAACCAGACCAATCAGGTACATTAAGCACAGACGCTCACTATCCAAACAAAAAGAGGAATCAATGCACTCTGCTCCTACTCTCACCAGGATCAGAATATAAGCACAGATTCCAAGCTGTCACCTATAAAGCAGTTATTAAGCTTTCTGGTGATCAACAGTGTCCATGAAATAATGTAACTGCACTCCTCCTCTCACCAAGAGAAAACAGAAGCACTAATCCCAAGATAACTACTGAGCGGCAGAATGTGGGCTCTCCAATAACTGGTGGTCTTGCAATAGATGCTTAAAGGTAAGATGAAGAAAATGGTTTATCCTAAACACTGCAGTGTGCACTAGAGGAGTTAGCTGTGAAAGTAGGTAACTTAAGTTTTACCTGTTTAAAAAGTTAAGTTTTAGTGGAGAGTCACTATTTTAAAACAGCAAGATAGATTGAAAGGGGGTGGTCCCTTTTGTATTCTGGTACTATGGAATACAGTAGGATGGCCAATAAATTTAAATAGTTGAAGGGGAGTGATTTCACAAAATGCTAATGTTGTGCATACTCACACCAGCCAGTAAAAGCAGAGAGGAAATGAGATATGTGGTCAAATTAACATAAGGGGCAGGCAACTAGAAAGACAGTAGTGTTTAAGAACAGAATAGCCAGGTGGAAGGGTGGGAAAAATTTCTGTCCGACTCACAAAAGACAGAGCTGTGGTCTCTTTTCAAGTTTTAATATGCAGTTAAAAGCAGAATACAAGTAAAATACAGTGTAAAGAAAATAAATCACAGTATACAAAATAGAAAAAGGCAATAAAGTAATACAAAATATAACAAATAAAAAGCAAACTAACCTTTCCCTCACAGCAAACTGTAGCAGAGTCTGGGTAAACCTTTCCAATATTTTATTTCATCCCTTAAATAAAAGGTTTAGTTCCTAGCTCTACTCCCTCAATTCACAGATAATTAACCTTAAATTACCTTTTCTAACTTATGTGTGACTCCTTAATTGACCTGTTCTAATTTCTGTCTGACTCACAAGAGAGAGAGCTGTGGTCTCTTTTCAAGTTTTAATATACAGTTAAAAGCAGAATACAAGTAAAACAGAGTATAAAGAAAACAAATCATAGTATACAAAATAGAAAAAGGCAATAAAGGAATACAAATATTGGAAACTATAATCATGCCCACTTCCTCCAATTTACAATTCCCAAATAATCATGGTCTTAAAAAATACCAACCCTATACACTAAACCATAGAAACAAGACAATTCCCCAAATGTTCTCCCGCCGTTCTCATTAACTTAAAAATACCCCACATCTACCAAACACATAAAACTTTATTTACCACTTTATTAGCTCTTACTACATCAACTATTACCCCATCATATTCACACCTACCACTTATGACTTATGCCATTATTACTCAGTCAAACATGACTATCTAACTGCATCTCCTTCCAACTATCCTTTCTCTAACCTTACTAATATTTGTTTTACTCCCCACAGACTGTCTCGCTGTCAGCATCAGGCATGCTTTACACAATCAACAAGTACAAATGAACAGTACTACACTACACATGTCTACATTTTCTCTGCAAGGATTCAACATCACTTATGTACATAAGGCAGTTATCAATACAGTTTGCCCTTTAACAATATTATATTATACAATATTATAACAACATATAGCCAATTAAAAAAACATACTGTTAAAGCTGTACCAGAATTCTCAGATCTTGCGACAATCACTATAATCTAGGACACTACATATGACCAGTAAGTTTATTACTGTTATTATTAGATGAGCCTTCAAGTTTTTCACTTAAAAATTATTTGTCTTAACATAGCAAACCTTAATGAGGTGGCCTATGCTAGAAGCATGGTTCCTCTTTGAGAATCCTCGTATACTAACATCAACACAAACATGGTTAAAAGATGACTTGTGTCCATCACATTACATCTCTAGCAAGTGCACTATGATAACCAACAAGAGACTTAGTACCATATCAGGAAGGGTGCCCTACTATCAGACAAATCCAATGTGTCCTTACAAGTTAGAAACATTTCACAATTAGCACAGATGTCAGAGCTCCTAAACAGGTGACAGAAACCCTTATTTTAGGAGCCCATACACTTCTAAACATAGTATCAGTTTACATACTTGCATCCTTGTCCATTATAGAAATTCAAAGTACCCTAACCAAAGTTTCCCTTTTTTTGAGTATTTCCTGATTGGAATCACAAAAGTAGAAGGGCATCATCAAGTTTGGCAGTATCCCAAAAAGCACTATTATTCTTGTTGAGTTCAATATAAATGGCACAGGATCTCTATCCTCCAAACTCAATCCTATACTGCAACACTTAGGCCTTGCCAATTAGTTAAATAAACTACAAGATCTAATTATTTCACTGGTAGGGACTCTACCACTAACCTAATTATAACAAACATAAAGCACATATGTATACAGATCAATACTCTTCCTAGCAACCTTAGCGACAACTCTCCTCTACTATCTACACAATCCTTTAGACATTTAAAAAAAATGAAATTGTTGCATGGAGACCAGTTGTGAAGGGAAGTGAAATGCATTAAATGCTCTACTCCTAACAAAACATTGGTCAAACTTGTTCCCTCTAGAAAACCATAAGTTGCCCTTAACATTGAGTACAATACCCCCTTTGGTATGTACCTAACCAGGCATATCCAACAACTGGAACGTCCACAGATGTTCATCAATAAAGAATACAAGACGTAAGTAAAATGTCCTATGCAGACAGCCTCAAGACCCTATCCCTGTTTTCTGTCTATTTTGAGTGGAGCTCTATGTCTGGCATACAGGGCATTGTCAGATCCCACTCTGATGGACCGCCTGCCTATCCACAAAACAAACCGCATCAGAATTACCCATTCTAAAGACTCATACCTTGTCTGTGACATAAATAGGACCTGCTGGAGAAATAGGTATGTATCCCAGAGATTACCCTGTCTATGGAGCAGGCTACCCATCCATGTGAAGCAGAGTTCCTACCTAACCCAATTCAAATGCAACTTGGACAACTGGATGAGAAACCAGAAATGTATCCCTAGTTTGACACCTATGTCTCTAATGGACATAGGTAATCTGTAAATGCCAGAGCACTTCTATGGGCCAGGCTTGTAAAGGCTCCAGGGCCATTAGCCTAGTACACACCTATGAACCTAAATGGTTCATCTCCCAGGCTCTTGCTTACACTTATCAAGGGTATCAGAACTTGTCAGAGATTTGGGATGCATGGCTAGGCATAAAACAGCCCTTGTGGTCATTAGCCTAGTAAACAACTATAAACCTATGATGACACTGCTTTGTGCATTGATGCATTATATATTATTATGATGCTTCATGACTAGTTTGTATCTCTACCCTGTCATTGTCTTCCTTTGTCCCTTGTTTTGTGGCATGCATGTGTTGCCTGAATATCTTACCAGCTTACAGGCCCATTTCGTATATTGGCAACCTTTGTATCTCCTGTCGTGTGCTAACTGTTATACACTTTTTACTCACGTTCCCCATCCCCCCACTTGTCTTGACTTTCTCAAACCTTATTTTCTCCAAAAAGAGAAAAGGGGCCTAATCCCACCAAAAAAAAAAAAAAACCCATAACCTTGTGACTCCCTCTGACCTTCCTGTTCATTCATCTATTTTGTGTGGCCCTCTTTTTGACCCTTATCCTGTATCTACATTTCTATCTCCCTATTTCCTAGGGTGTTTGCATTACTTGTGGTCCCACACATGTCCAACACCCTTCTTTTTGTTAGCTACAGTTAGTGCTGGTAATATAACCATATATCCCACTTCACTCAAATTAATATTTTTTTATCTATTTTTGTGGATTACAATGAATTTTGCAAAAAAATACATATGCTGCTATTTCATTTTTCTGTTGTGTTTTATGACAGAATATGCAGTGTATATTGCAGGTATTCCCAGTATACAGGGAATATTGTGAATGTTCCTTTATGTTTTGTTATTCTTACCTCATGTATTGTGATGACTATGTATGGTTTTATATACATGTCACATATCTACTTAATGACATTTTTTGTTAGGCACGCAGTTTCAGGTTATGTATGATATTGCAACAACATTACTGCTTACCTTTTCAAGTTGCATTATGCCCCTTGGTGACCCTATTTAAGTGCACTTTGGATGATTGGATGGGTAACCAGAAATTCACTCCAAGAGTTCCACCTGTGTCCCTCTTGGACAGGGGCAATAGGTGCTGATTTTAGTGTCTGTTTGAACCAGACACCTTTGAGAACATGGGTTGAACTTGCCTAGGCTTGCAAGGGTCCTAGGGCCATTAGCCTAGTAACCTCCCATGATCCTATGAACATATTCCATGATAAACACACACCTATTCAAAACTCCATTTTCCCACTAATGTGGAGTAGATTAAGAGGCTAGCTTTGCCCATGGTTTTATGTAACTATAAATATCCACAAGAAGCAAACTAATACTGTCTGGAAACAAAACCTGGGAATAACAATCTGCATCAAACTGCTCTCTTCCTAAGAATGGCAACTAGACTTACTACCAGCTTTACAAAGGCAATCTACCTTAGATAGAAAAAAAAGAAATTGTTTCTCCAAAACATTTCTGGATGGTGGTTAAATATCTGACCATATTACAGACAAAAAACAGTCTATAGCCCAAACCAATCCAGAAAATTGCAACAATCCTTTTTCAACCAAATGCAATTTTTGCAACACACTATCCATAACCTTAAGAGCTCTCTCACAAATGACCATTAAAACACAACTCCTTCGTACTGAGTTAGATTCCCTTACTGACTACAGCAATACTTTCTACTTCAAAGAAATCTGAGTTAAGGAAATCCTCAAACAACTACAGCAACCAGATATTAGCTCAAGAGCTAGGTTTCAAATGGCATCTGACCACACTGTTAAACCTCTAACTCATATATTTAATTTCTCCCTTAATTCAGGTATTATCCCAAGTCAATTCAAGTATGTAATCCTTATCCCCTTTCCTAAAACTTCTTTGCGTAAGACCTTCAGGGGTGCATGGATTTCAGACCAATATCTAATCAATGTTGTATTGCAATGACCTAAATACAGATAGGAACTCTCTAATTAAACTAAACAAGAAACTAAGAGAACTAATTAAATCCAACAAGGCCAGTTATGAGGTCAAGATAGTTTCACAGGCTAAAGACAACCACAGGCCCTTCTAAAGTTGTCTGAAACCTCAAAGGCAGCACACACTAGTGTGTTGAACTGGTGATAAATGGTGGCACCTTTGCTGAACAGAGCAACATGGTAAATTTGCTGGCTTACAAACTCAGGTTCAGACTTCACCCTCACTGTCTTCCCCATGAAATACCTACTACCATACACCCCACCCCCCAACTATTAATAGGGAGCAAGTCCTGGCAGTACTCGCTAAGGCCAAAAACACAGCCTCAGTGAGCCTTAACAATATCCCAGGATGCTTCCTATATAGCTTGCAACATGATCTATCAGGACCACTTGAGCCACTTTTCAAGTACAGCCTAAAAACAGGCTTTGTATCATGAGAATGGAGGACTGCGATGGTTATCCCATTTCACAAGGGTTGACAATCAGCCAACCCCAAAAACTACAGACCTATTAGTCTGACTAGTGCCAAGAAATGCATTATGGTGCCTTTTGGGAAGACTGACTCCCAAGCTAATAACTACATTAATAAGACACCTGTAAGTGTTGATCCAGTAGTCAGGACTCCGGGAAGACAGGCAGACAAAGACCAAGACGTAACCATCTCACCAACAGGGACTCCACCACTGTCCTAACTGCAATCAAATTTTTCCTCTCTCTGCACCTGGATACTCAAAACAAATGATCTATGCCAGCAATTCCAGTATTATGCTCATTGGCAGACAGTAATATGGCCTTTGCCCAACACACAGCCAAGGTAATAAAAAAATCATTCTATGTCACCCAGCATATAAGTAAGGGTATGGCATCCAGTTCTAATGAAGTCATAGTTTACCTTTACTTGTCCCTTAACAGACCCATAATTGAGTATAATGTCCCCTTCAGCATGTACCTGGCCAGACATATGCAATAGCTAGAACAACCACAAACGTTTCTTACCAGGAGAATCCAGTGTATAAACACATAACCTTATACGGATAACTTTAAAGCCATATCTCTATACTTTGTCTCCCACAGGTTACTGAGAGGCAATCTATGCCTGGCATACAAGGCAGCCTTGGATCCAGCTATGACAGACCTTTTTCACATCCACAAAATGAACGGCATCAGAACCACTAGATCCAAAGATATAAATTTTGCTTGTCTCAGGGTATTCCCATGCACAGGTTCCCCATCCATGTCAAGCAGAGTCCATCCCTAATCCTATTTAACTGTAACCTTGACCAATGGTTGGGAAATCAGAAATTCACCCCGAGTCTGGCCCTCCATGTTCTCAATAGGTAAAGGTAGACAGTAATCCCTAAACTAACATACCATCACCCCAACATAACCTCAAGAAACTTTCGAACATACCCCTCCATATAAATGCCCATGACACACAAGGACACAATTGGGTTGGATTGCATGGCTAGGCTTATGAAGACCATGGTGTTCATTAGCCAAGTATATACCTATAAGCCAAATTACTTGAAAAGCAACTATACAAATAACTTTTCAGCTGCATAAATTCTTATGTTCTATCCCTTTTGTAATTTATCCAAATCCCTTGGGTTTCTAATACCATGACGGGAATGGACCCCGTTCCTAAGTCAAAGTACTATTAAAGTTCATGAAATTAGTATTGTTTCACTCTTTGATGTCAGCTAGAAATGCTCTTCACAGCACACACAACATACCGAGTAATGACTCCTTCTGCAGTTCATATGGAGTTATATGTATTGGTAGCATATCTAAATAAGATTTTAGACTCTTTTTTTATAAGACCCGTTGCCCCTACTACTATTTGAGTATCTCTGTTCCACATTGCTCTCATTTCTGCTTGCAGATCCTGATATTTTATAACTTTATGTCACTCTGTGTGCAGGACCCTGTAGTCACTGGGTGTGGCAATTTCAATGATCAATGCTACTTTTGTCTTCTTTTCATGGACCACTACATCTGGTTTTCTAGCATCTATCTTTTGAACTGTTGGAAAGGGGTGATCCCATGTGATGTAAACCATCATTTTCTATGATACTTTGTGGCTCATGTTTCCACAGTTTTTCAGACAATTCAGTACCATAATGTTTGCACAATCCCCAGTGCAACAGTCTTAACACATTATTATGCCTTTCAGTATACAGTCCTTCTGTCATTAGTATGTCACAAGCAGCAACGAGGTGTGTGACTGTTTCTAATTCGGTTTTACATAACCTACACTTGTCTGTTTCTCCCACATTTTCAATGGACTTTGTAAACCAGCGTGTACGTAGCCCACTATCTTGGGCCTTTCATCTCTTGGCTTGAATTTGCCTCTCCTTAACCATTCCTGCATTTGTTCCTGATTTACATGAGGTTCTTCCAGAAGTTTTCTATACTTGCAACTATATTTATGCATTTTTCATATTTCTTGCCTTCTCATCTGGTCCTTCATCTTATATGCTTTCTTTTGTTTTATGGCACATTCAGTTGCTGCCTGATTTTTATCTACTTTTGGTTTGATTTCCATTCCTGCCTGACGTCAATATTCTTCTGCTAGATTAAGCAGAGACGTCATCTTAGATTTATTCTCTTCAATTTTCAAAACTTTCACTATGTTTGGGTCTTGTGAGGTCAGCAGATATGTGTGGAGTCCCATGATTGCAGATCTATACATGCAATCAATTTCAAGGAGGCCCATACCTCCTTCGGAATGGGGAACATATGATCTTGGTATGCACTGATTATTATAGATCATTTGGTGAGAATGAAGCATTCTTCTTGATTTCCTATCTAACCTATCCAACACATTTTGAGGCCAGTCAATCACTCCAAAACTGCAAGTTAGGACAGGAAAAGCAAATTGGTTTATAGCTTGGATTTTGATCCTAGATGTCATTGCTGTTTTCAGGATTAATTTAAGTCTTCTAAAGTATTCCTTACTAAGTTTTATTCATATTTGTTCATGTTTTATTGCTGATCCTTCATCAGTTCTCAAATATTTATACACTCCAAGTTCTTTTATATCACATTCTTGTCCCAAACTGATGTTTTCCTGGTGCTGCAGTTTTCCTGCTTTAAAGGTTGCTTTTGCACATTTATCAAGACCAAATGACATTCTTATATAATCTGAAAAAGTTTTGGCAACTTGCAGTTGTACTTTCAGTTGCTCTTTTGATGAGCTGTACATTTTTAAATCATTGACAAAGAGAAGATGAGAAGTCTTTATACTTTGTTGATTTCTAGGAGCCAACTTATACCCATGGCCTAAACTGTTAAGTAGACAGCTTAACAGGTTAAGGGCAAGGCAGAACAGAAGTGGTGACAGAGAGCCATCTTGGAATATCCACCTTTGAATTTTTATCCCTGGGATAATAATTTGTCCTTTATCATGACTTAATTGCAAAGTGGTCTGCTACTGTTTCCGGGTCACTGTAATGTAGTTGATCAGTGTACGGTGTATCGTATACATTTTTAAACACTCTTTTATCCATGAATGTGGGATACTGTCAAATGCTTTTTTGTAGTCAATCCATGCCATACTTAGATTCTTCCCCTTTTTACAGTTCTCCACTATGCCTTTATTTAACAGCAAAGGATTCTTTGTTCCATAAGACATTATTTTATTGCCATTTTATTCTACTGCCATAATTGAGTTTTCTTCTAAATTAACTATAAACTCTGTCGAGATCAATTCCCCTGTATAGTTTATACGTCATCATAAGGCAAGTCACTGGTCTATAAATTTGAGGGTGGCTTGCAGGTTCACTCTTAAGTAAGAGCATTGTTTTTCCTGTTGTTAGCCAGGTTGGTGTCTGTTTGGGGTGTGCATATAAATAGTTCTTACTCATGGCTAAATCTTTGTGCAAAGCTGTTAATACGTTTAACCAAAAGTTAGGTACTGCAATTGCACATGGGGGTTTCCAATTAGAGGTGTTTCAATCTCTCTGGATGCTGCTTCATCCCATTTCATATTCTGTACCTTTAAACCTCTTATTGTTTCTTTTATTTCTTTTATTCATTTAGCATCTTTGTTATGTTCCACAGGATCTTCACATCTACTTCTCCAAAATGTACATATGTCTTCTTTTTTGGCGGACTTTTAATTCCTTTTACCTTGTTTCTCAGTTCTCTGTAACACTGTTTGGGTCATCAGTAAACTGCTTATTTTGTACTTTTCCTTTATATTTATCTGCTTATCTTCTAAGTTTTTCCATCTGTGCTGAGATTTTTAGTTTATTTGCGATAGTGCATGATAGATCCAGATCTGTTCTAATACTGCACATTGCTTTTATCACATCTATCAATCTTAGTATTTTTGTTGATCTGTTCCCTCTTTGATATTCTTCTAACAGTGACACTTCTTGTCTTAAGAGCTTTATAGTTTTCTCATATCAATACTTCTATGATGATATTCAATTTCTCCCCTTCCTTTCCCTCGCTACCCTGTGTTCTTGTGGTAGAACTTTATCAATTATTAATTTAGCTGCACAGTAATATATCTTGTTTACCTCTGTTATATTGCATGGATCTCTATGGACAGTCCTAATTACTGTGTTCATTTGTTTTATCAAACTTCTGACTTTTTGGGTTTTATTGTTTATTATTCTTTCTTTGATCTTAATATGTCTATCTATGTCCAATAAATTATGCAACTCTTCTCTTAGCTCATTTTCTTCTAAACTGAGGGCTCATTTTTTGTTTTCCATTTCCTGCGGGCATTCTATAGAAAGTACTATACAACTTCCTGTGGCACATTCTCTTCAATTTCATCCTGTGCCATCCATTGCTCTGTCATATGGGAACTCACTGGCCTGTCACTCCTCAACAGTGACTGCACCCAAGTTTACACATTTTGCTGTTCCTTCCCTTGCAGTCCGGCTACAAGTAAACATTTATACTGGTTTCCTGTGGAAGGCTCCAAAATATCTTGATATGGCACCTGACCACTTGCTTCCTGTTCCACTGATTTCCCCTTAATTTGGAAATGCATTGCTCTATCCTGTTGTGGTGCTTACTGAATTAGATTTTCTACACTGAATCCTTCACTTCACAGGTACTCCATAACCTCAGTTTCTATTTCTTTAACTTCTCTGTCACTAATCATCTTTTCTCCTTTTCCTCTTTGTCTTCTTATTTTTTGTATTGTAAAGTTTTCCATGTTTGGATTTCCTTTAGCTGCATTTCTCTAAAAATATCTTTGGTGCTGCTCTTTTTGTTTTGGTTAGTTTTGCTTTCACGTTTGCATAAATATTGCACCGTATTAAATCTCTTTTTTTTCTTTCCCACGTCCATATTTCTTCTTCAGATGTCTCCTGATTGTCCTGCTTCTCCTTACTTTAGGGACTCACTCCATCATGCTGTGACATATCCTGTTAGACTTTCTACGCCAAATCCTTCACTTACCCCGTAACTTCAACTTCGATTTTTTTAACTTCTACTTTACTACTCTTCTTTTCTACATTCTTTGTTTGTGATTTTTTTTGTGAAATTTTCCATATCTGGATACCTTTGCCTGTATTTCTCTTCAAATATCTTTGAGGCTGCCTTCTTTATACTGATTAATGTGGCTTTCTCCTTTGCATAAATATTGCACCACATCAAATCTCTCGTTCTTTCCCATGTCCATATTTCTTTTTTATACTTTTCAAAAATCTGTAGGTTTTGTTGTTTATATTTTCACACTTCCTCAGATGCTTCTTTTTCCAAACAGATCAACATTTCTTGATCTATATACTGTTTTTTTCATAAATCTGTTGCATTAATGAATACAATTTTTTCTTGTGGAAGTTTTTCCTCCTTTGAGTGCATATGAAGTCTATCACAAGACAGTGACTTGAAAGCTAAAAGCTCTCTTGGCAGGGGTGTGCATCAAAATGTCACCTCTCCTCCAAGGGATTGTGGCTGTATGCTTCTTGCTCCAACCTGCCCTCTCCACAAAATGGGCATGTCCATTCTCACCTGTCACCTCCTTTAAGCACCCAAGCCACTAATCAAATTCAAATAATCTAGGCCATAGTCAGGTCTTTATTTCTCCATGACATCAAAATGAATTGGACCAATAAAAAAAGATTGCCAGGTTCACCTGGCCCCTATTGGTTGGCCTGACTGCCCAGCTGTTGTCCCATCAATCAAGTGAAACCTTCTCAGATTTGTCTGAGTGCTTTTGAGCTCTCTGCTGACCATCTGATGAATTTTCAAACCTATTAACCTTTTTGTCCTAGTCCATGTAAATTTACCATACAGTGGCTTTCTTTGCTATGCTAATTGTACTCAAGCGCAAGCGGAGTTGTAAAACTTCAAAGAAAATGTCTGATCAAGTCTGAAAATAAAAACATTCAGATTTATTTCATTTCTTAAATTTATAATTAGGACCAAACAACACTTAATAAAGTCCATTCATAAGAGACATTTGATATTAATGGGGCTAATTAACTCTGTTTAATACTTACTAAAATGAATTGAAATATCATCTTCTTCTTTTGGCTGTTCCCGTTAGGGGTCGCCACAGCAGATCACCTGTTTCCATTTCTTTCTGTCCTCTGTATCTTGCTCTGTCACACCACCATTTACCTGCATATCCTCTCTCACCACATCCATAAACCTTATCTTAGGCCTTCCTCTTTTCCTGTTACCTGGTAGCTTCATCTTTAGCATCTTTTTCCCAATATACTCAGCATCCCTCCTCAGCACATGTCCAAACCAACGTAATCGTGCCTCTCTGGCTTTGTCTCCAAACCTTCCAACCTGGGCTGACCCTCTAATATACTTATTCCTAATCCTGTCCACCCTCAGCACACCCAGTGCAAACCTTAACATCTTTAATTCTGCCACATCCAGCTCAAACTCCTGCCTTTTTGTCAATGCCATTGTCTCCAACCCATATAACATATGTAGTCTCACTACCCTCTTGTAGACCTTCCCTTTCACTCTTACAGGTACTCAATCTGTCACAAATCACTCCTGGCACTCTTCTCCACCCACTCCATCCTGCCTGTACTCTCTTCTTCACCTCTCTTCCACACTCACCGTTACTCTGAACTATTGACCCCAAGTATTTAAACTCATCCACCTTCATCACCTCTACTCCTTGCATCCTCACCATTCCTCTATCCTCCCTCTCATTCACACACATATATTCTTGACATGTACGTATTTACTTTTAAAGTAATGACCCATTAATACCTACACGTTACAACGTTAGAGGACAGTTGTACTAAACACCAGATAACTTAAATGGCCTTTATTTATTTCTTTAGATTACATAAGAAAATAAAAAAAAAGAAAAACTAAGTAGATTGAGTACAGTAATCATCGTCCATGGTCTATACATTTCAAATTAGTTGAGAAAGGCTCATATGATAAATATATCATAACATATACACTATACTTGGTCTTATGAAATATTAAAGTGTATAAATATAGAATACAGTTTAATTTTATATATGTTTATGACTACAAATATTAGTATTTTGTTATTCAAATCTATTGCATCGAAAAAAAATTAAAACACAGCATATTACATGAACAGAAAACTATTTAGAAAATAATCAACTCTTCTAAATTAAAGGTTGAATAATATTTAAATTAATCTACTATGACTTATGTTTAGTTATTCATGTTACTTAAATACATTGTAGAGAACAATACTCAAAAGTATGAAATTTGATCATAAAAGGAGAGGTGAAGTCTCAGTCTTAAAATTAAACGAAAAAAAGTCATAAAAATAAACTTGCATAATAAAAACATGTTCTGAGAAAGATTTCCCTTCTTTTTTCACTAATACACCTTTCCCTTCAATGTATCATGCAAACACCACTGCTTTTTACAAAAATCAAGAAAGTGTCAATGAACTGAAAATAACACAAAATAGTTAAAAAATAATTTACCTTTATTACATTTGTTAAAATTTGAGTCTAATACAATACTATCGAATGATTTTTTGCACTACTAATTACATTTATAATCCTCAGTCTAGATCCAAAACACCAAAATACAACCAAAGCCCATCAGTAAAGATAATATATGCCTCTTACCATAATAAAATGAAAACTATCTGCAATCTAAACAAAATTACTTGTTGTTATAAACTGTATCATTTCTTATAATCAAATGCAACAAAAATGCCTGTAAAAAGAGAAAGCTTCTATTTTGTTAACTGACTAACCAGATATTATTAGGGGTCTATATCACATAGTTGAAGTTTTATAACTTCGAACACAGAATGCTCGAACCATTCCGTTCGAAGTTACAAAACTTCGACTAGTGATGACAAAAAAAAATAAAAAAATAAAAAAATAAAACACAAAATAAACTGTTGTAAGCAGGGGGGCAAGCACCCCCACTACTTAAATATACCAACTCCAAGACCGCACCACATTGAAATGAATGAAAATCTCCCCTTACGGAGATTTCCATTTAAATGCTCAAACTTATACAAGTTCAAACTTATGGTCTCTACAATATGAGGTTCGAACGTGTACAAGTTCGACTATGTAATAGGAACCCATTATTAGATCTGTATACGCAGCTTTTTGGAGACATATTAGCCATAACAAAGATATCTATTTAGACAAATACTCCACTTACAGATGAGTGCATCAATATGATCTGGTCCAAAAGTCTAACTCATCTGCATATTCATGAACCCTTCATGAACACTTCAACCAACAATTACATCAATTATTACAACTCAAGTACAAATAAGCCAAACTCATTTACATCTCATTTCAAGTAGATGTCCAAAATCTATCACAGTGCAAATAATTTGCATGTCAATACAAACTGAGATAGGTTCCCACACTCAGCTCTACTTGTTCTTCTTTTGGCTTTTCCCGGTTAGGGGTCACCATAGCGGAACACAGGTCCGCTAATGATTGGCAGTAGATTTTTACAGTTCCGAGGTGCCAGCCCGACACCCAAACTTCAACGAAGGCACGCCCATTCACACATGTCTTTCGAATGCCACTCGACTGCGGGGAGGACATGCAGACTCCACACAGAAGGAGCTCCAGCTGAGAATCAAACAGGAGAACCTCTTGCTGTGAGGCAACAATGCTACCGCTGCACCACCACAGCTTTCCCACACTCAGCTCTACTACAGTCACCATATCAAAAGCCCATCAAGTAGCAAACTAAGTCGATGCCAAACTACCCATTTAGACATCAGAGACTGTGTATTATTACTTTGATATCCAGATAATGTCTAATTCATTTTAAGCATTGTTTATCCCCATCACCTCAGTATCCCAATATGCATACTCACAATGCCTGTCTCTAAATGAAGGCTTCTAAAAGATATGTCTGTTGCTCAAACTATTTTCCAAAACTATTTACTTGCAGCAAACCTTTATAAAACAATAAACTTTGTAAGATTTGCTTCAAGGTACACTGAATTCAACAACTGCTCTCCTTCCCAGGGCACATATAATCCTTGGAACTAGAAAGCCCCAAGGACTGGAGCTGTTATTCAGGGGATACGCTCATGAAATTAATATCCTTCCAATGATGTAATTGATGTGATTAACATTAGCATGCTTGTAAATTAATCAAATGAAGTTAGATACCAAAGGGCCATACACATAAGTACAAAAACACCCTCACATGTAAGCCACAATCACCATCACTTTCACATTCCCGTGATCTTCTTGTAGGACAATTCTTAATAATATATATATATATATATATATATATATATATATATATATATATATATATATATATGGGATCCATACTATTTATCAAATGACCATTTCACCGAAAGTGAAACGGCTGAGCACATTTTCGCAAAACTGCTTTTCACCGAAAAAGCACTTTCATGACAGTGTGCTAAGAAAAAGACGAAAATGTGGAGAAATGGCTGTTGCTGAGACTGTAGCACAGTGGGATAAGGGAATATTCCTTTTTTCCCCACTGTAGTGCGATTTCAGAGTGAGAATATAAAAGTAGGGGGTGTGCAGGGGGGCTTGCTCCCCTGCGTAAACGTCAGGACTGTGTTTTTTTTTTTTACTTTTTAATTTTTTTTGCACACTTTAGTGAAAGTACTATTTTGGTGAAAAGCACTTTCGCTAAAATGTGTTCAGCCATTTACGTTTCATGGAAATGTAATTTTGTGCAATAGTACTAAATCCATATATATATATATATATATATATATATATATATATATATATATATATATATATTGTACAGGTTATAGGTCACATTAAAGGTGGGAAAAGTTTTGAAATGATTTATTGTGGTCTCATTTTTTTTATATCACAAAAACCTGGCATTTTAACAGGGGTGTGTACACTTTTTATATCCACTGTGTATGTGTGTGTGTGTATGTAGAATAGTTGAGTAAGAACTTACTATAACCTTAGATGTCCTTCTCTTCCATGTTGCAGTATTCATTATTGTAGGGAGGTTGCTGGCTGCAGCACCGGACTTCCGGCCGGTATACCTAAGTCTTAGGAGCAGGGGTATGTGCAACATTTGATGTCAGAGCCATAAACTGATACTGGCTATAAATGTGATGTCTGCACGTACCCACTTCATAATGGAGTGCAGCATACAGTAGTACCCCTGGAAGCAATCAAGAGGAAGGAGGAAACTTTTCAGACCCAGATGTAATACCAGGCCAAAGGGTGCCTCCTGGAGGCATATGCTTGATGCTGAGGTTTGGTAGATTGAGAGAAATCTGTCCCCTCAGGTGGCTAAACTGGTAAAGAGGGGGTAGGAGGGTGGGACTGAATATTGCAACATGGAAGAGAAGAACAGCTAAGGTTATGGTAAGTTCTTACACAACTATTCTATGTCCTTCTATTCTCATGTTACAGTATTCATTTCTTTAGGGCGAGTACCAAAGCTTTAGGTATGAACGTGGGAGGAGAGATGAGGTCCCTGGTCTATTAGGCCATGTAGAATGGACCTAGCAAAGCCGCTTCAGGCTCTAGAAGTCAAATCTAGTTTGTAATGTCTGGTAAAAGTATGGATTGATGACCAGGTAGCAGCTTCTAGGATAGAAGTGTAGTCTACCCCCTTGAAGAAAGCAGAGGAGGCAGCAGCTGCCCTAGAGGAATGAGCCCTCACGTTTTCTGGTACGGTTTTGCCATGAAACAAGTAGCGTACAGAGATAGCCTTAGATAATCCTTGAAGACATAGTCTGTTTAGAGAATGCCTTCCCCAAGGCCCTTGGGTGAAAGGAGACTAACAGCTGGTCAGACAGTCTAATGGGTTTGGTCTTGTCCAGATAATACCAGAGTTGTCTGTGGACATCTACGGAATGTAGTTTTTTTCAGAGGAATTTTGAGGTTGAGGGAAGAAAACAGGAAGGTTAATGGTCTGATTCAAGGATAGCTCATTAACCACCTTAGGCATGAAGGAAAGGTTAGTCCTGAGGAAGGACCCTGTCTTTATGAAATATGAGCTAAGGAGAGATGGCCATCAGGGCTTGGATTTCAGATACCCTCCTGGCGGATGTGAGGGCCACCAGCAGTACTGTTTTCCAGGTACATAACTTCGGTGAAGCAGAGTGGGCTGGCTCAAAAGGAGGTAAAGTGAGTTTTTCCAGGACAAACTTCAGGCCCCATGTAGTAAGTATTGGTTTGCAGGGGGGATCTGATATGGAGGAACACTTTTAAAAAGAGCTTAACCTCAATCTGGATGCCAGAGGAGGTACCAAAGGAAGACAAGTGGAAATGGCAGACAAGTAGACTTTAAAAGAAGAGTATGTTAGTCATGAATGGAGAAGCTCACACAAGTAGGAACGGACCATGGGTACAGGAGTGAGTAAAGGGTCCTGGTTTTAATTTTGACACCACCTGGAAAATCTTCTCTATTTTTCCACATAATTTCTCCTTGTACTGGGTTTCCTGGCCTCCTGCAGGACACTGAGTACATCCTCTGAGTATAGGTGCCTGAAGGGGATCAGTACCCTATCGTCCATAAAGCGAGTCTGAGACTGTTCATCTGAAGGTGTATTAGGGACCCCCTGTCTTGTGCGAGTAGGTCTAGACGGTGGGGTAACCTGTGGTGATAGCCCTTGGCTAGTAGATGAAGAAGAGGAAACCAATGCTGTCTTGGCCAGAAGGGAGTCACCAGCAGGATTTTCGGTTTGTCCCTCTGAATCTTCAGGAGGACCTTTTGAATCAGTGTGAAGGGGGGGGGGGGGCATAAAGCTACATCCCAGGCGAAGAGAAAGAGAAGGCATCCAATTTCTATGCCCGAGGATGTGGATCCCTCGTATAAAACAGAGGCATCTGCCTGTTCTGGGAGGAGGCAAACAGGTCTGCCTGAGGAATACCCCACTTATGTATAAGATCTAGGAACACCTCTCTGTGAAGCATCCATTTGTGAGAGGGTGCAGAAGTTCTGCTGAGAGTGTCTGCCATAGCATTCGCTGCTGAAGGAATGGAAACTGCATGAAGGTAGATTTGCAGAGATGAGGCAATAGACCAAATCTGTATGGCTAGGCTGCAAAGAGGGTAGGACCTTGTTCCCCCCCCCCGCTTGTTTGTGTATCACAAGACAGTCATATTGTCTGTGACTACTTTCAAGTTGCCTAGTAGGAGGGCTGGTTGTAAGAACTGTAGTGCTAAGAAAAGGGCCCTCATCTCTTTGATGATGATGTGATCCCTTTGCCTTAGCGGAGACCATTCTCCCTGCACTTTGCTTAGTTTTTGCTGGTGTTGTAAAACTGCACCCCAACCCAGGTCTGAAGCATCTGTGAAGATTTGCTGTGAAGGTGGAGGTAACTGCAAGGGCATGCTCTGGTTGAGACTGATGGCTGTAATCCACCATTCCACCTTCTTCAGGCATGGTAGTAAGGGGAGGGAGATATCCAGAGGATGGGAATATTGATTGGAAGGAGTCTTTAGTACCCACTGGATCTTCCTCATATGCAGCCTTGCCAGAGGTAGCACTGGTATCAAGGATGCCATGTGTTCCAGGACTCTCAGAAATTCTCTGGCTGAAAGTGTCTGCAGAGAGAGAAGCTTCTGAAGGTAAACAGTGAGGTCTTTTACCTACTGGCAGGAGATGAAGGCTGCCATCTTGTCGGTTCTTATCCTGCACCCTAGAAAGATTAGGTCCTTTGCAGGCTCAGGTGGTACTTCTCATGGTTCACAGTGAACCCTAGGTCTGCCAGGGTTCTGGTCACCAGGAGTAGGTGATTTTGCAGGGTGTAAAGGTCCTGGTGAAGTACTAACAAGTCATCTAAATATGGGTATATTTGAATGCCCTGTGTTCTGCAGGGGGCAATCACAGGTGCTAGACACTTTGTGAACACTCTGGGGGCTGTGGAGAGCCCAAAAGGTAATGCAGAAAATTGAAAATGAAAGGAACCTACTGGGAAATATAGGAATTTCCTGTAGCAGGGGTGAATAGGAATGTGAAGGTAGGCATCCTTCATATCCAGGGATACCACAAAGGCCTGGTGAGGGATACAGGGCAACAGCAGCTGCAAGGTGAACATTCTGAATGTGAGAACCTTGAGATAAAGTATGGACAAATATAGAATTGGTCTCCAAGGACCATCCTTTCTTGGGACCAAAAACATTCTTGAGTAAAATCCTTTGTTTAGCTGGTGTGGTGGGACCCTTTCTATGGTGCCATGGGCTTGAAGCTGATCCAGAATAGAGGGGAAGAGATGGAGCTGACTTGAGAGGGGCTGGGGTGTCCCCTAGAAGGGGGGTTGAGCCCACCAAGTCATAAAATAACCTTACTGAATTATGGAGAGGATCCAGGTCCCTGAGGTGATCTTCTGCCAGGGGGGTAAGGAGAGGGTGAGGCAAAGGGACAGGGGCATGGAGAGAGGTAGTAGGTTTGAGTCACAGTTGAGGGGTTCTGTCCTGGTCAGGCTGCCTCTGAAAGGGAGTGTTATTACTGGAGGAAGGGGGTCTAGGAGTGGAATGTTTCCTAGATTGCCTCCGTCCTTTAGCTTGTGGTGGAGCAGAATGAGAAGACTGTCTCCTAACAAAGGTAGTCCTTTGAGGGTAGTTTCTATGGTAGCTAGGGATAGGTGAAACCAGTAAATGTTTTAAATTTTGCAACTCCTTTCCCTTTTCTTGCAGGGATTTGAGGAGTTCTGCTGATACTTCACCGAAAAGGGTCTTATAATCTAGTGGTGCATCCAGCAATTTGGTTTGTACATCCATAGGCAGAGGTTGTAGCCTCACCCATGAACATCTTCACAATACAGAGCCTGAAGCTGCAGATTTAGAAGAGGCCTCCACCGCAATGTAACTGCACTTAATGGAGTACCTCGTCACCTGTGACGCAGTGAAGAGAAGGGAGTTTAGTTGGGCCTTAGCAAGCAAGTCTGGTACATCAGGTAAGAGGGCTGCAGCCTTAGAAAGGGTGCCTAGAACAAATCTGCCATGTGGGTTTGATAGATTAATGCTCTGATGGCAAGAGTGGAAGAAGTATAGACTTTCTTCCCTAGCCTATCCATAAACTTGCTGTCCTTGTCAGTAGGGAATAAAGAGGTAGAAGGCAGCTGTTTGGAGGATTTGTCAGCTGAGACTGCTATGACTGCAGGGTCTGTGGGGGGGGGTTCTTAAAAAGGTACTGGCTATCCTGAGGAACTTTACAGAACCCGTCTGAATGCTTAGAAGTTGTGGGTTGAGAATCAGGGGCCTGTGAAGCAGCCAAAAAGGCATCTTGAAAGGCTGGAAGCAAGGCAGGGACTGCAGATGGTGAGGGTTGATCCATCTGAAGTAGTTCAAAATAACTCTTTTTGGTTTCTGAGACATCTGAGGCCTGCCATTTGAAGTGTTCTCTCATGACAGAGATGGTATCTCCAAAAGAAAATTATTCCCCCTGGAGATTCAGGACTGACAGAATCCTCTTCCTCACAGGTAATGAAGTCCTTGGGGGAATCAATTTGAGAGCAATAAGTAAGGGAGTCTTCAGAGGAGGAGTATTCTTACTCTGACTCTTCTAAGGCCTGCACAGGAGTAGTAGCAGGAGGATGTACCTGTGACTGTAGGGCCTGGAATGCCCTGAAAATATTTTGGGAGAAAACTTCCCATCCAGGGGCAGACTGATGTTCTATATGCTTTAATTTTTTTGTTTTCTCTTCAGGGGAGTTGAAGGATGGCATGATTTAGAAGCTGACATCTGGGAGGATTGCAGAGCAGGAGTGGGCCCCTCCGACGCTATGAGCCATCTTTCCCCCTCGCCATCAGGGAATGATGGCTGATCAACCTCAGTGGACGTACTCAGCATTTCCATTGGGCCGGCTTCCATTACGGTTCCCGATTCCAACTGAGAAACAAGCTTCCGATGGGACCCTCAGCTATCATCTGCCATAAGAGTCTCACCGGACTCCTGAGGTGCAGAATGGGCATCAGGCCTAACTTTTATGGTCTTCTTCCCAGGCTGCTCGTCCGAAGTAACTACCCCACCCTCCATACCTAATGCTAGATGCCGGAGTCTCTGATTCCCTAGGGAGAGTTTGACAGCAGCCAAACTGAAAAGAGTTTTAAGCACAAACAATTTACAAATGTCGCAATGCGTATGTTTGTGGACCTCCACTAGGCAAAACAAGCACTTATTGTGCATGTCCTTGTGTGGAATTTGTCTTCCACAAGCACACTTCCCCTTTCTAATTGACATCTACATCTGAAAAGCTAATGAATATAAAAAAAACCCCAAAGGGGACTTATCTGAAGGGGATGGCTGTCAAATGAGCGAACTGCTTCCTGAAGCTGGCGATCAGGAGTCCAAAGATCACTGCGGCAGAAAAGTTCTGATGTGGCTAAGTGCAGACGTCATCTTTATAGCCAACATCAGTTTATGGCTCTGACATCAAATGTCTCACATACCCCTGCTCCCAAGTCTTTGGTATACTGGCTGCAGTAATTAATACTACAACATGAGAAATGAAGGACGTATGTGTGTGTGTGTGTATGTATGTATGTATGTATGTATGTATATATATATATATATATATATATATATATATATATATATATATATACATATATATATATATATATATATATATACACACACACACACAGAAATATATTAACTTTACCAAATTTTGATAACAAGCAACAAAACTAAATCCCATTAACTATACCTCTGAGTCCTAACATGATTCATGTGTAAATAATTAGTCATCTACAGGAAGGCTGCACATACTAAAATCTGTGATACCAATACATTTACATATAAATGAGCCATATGAAAGGCCATAAACTGAAATGTGAATTATAATTTTCTGCTGAGATAATTACTATACTAAGTATTAACAGTGAATTGATTTGAAATTGACTTAATTATACATTACTAAGCAGTCATTAAAGGATTAATATGCGACTACACAAACATATAATTCTGAGTCTTTATGGACAGCAGCAATGCATGTGTGAGTCTTAGATGTGAATAAATCAAGCTTGCACTGGGAGTCTATTAGTCAGACTTTACATCTGGCAAAACTTAAAGGTATTTCATGAAATGGTTGAACATGCTACTGTTTGCAATACAAGAACATCTAGTGTAAATTAATATATATTACACATTTATAAGTAAAATATAAAAATGTATGACTCTGTCATTGTCCATGTGGGTGTGAATGACCTGAGACGTACTTCCCTGGACTACATTAAAAGAGACATGGAGGAGCTCTCGGATTATGTAGCCCAGACAGGTATGACCCTAGCCCTGAGAAGCATCCTACCATCGGCCAGAATAATACCGCAGTACAAGCAGAAAATGACTGACTTCAACAACTGGCTAAGTTTCTGGTGTCATTCTTAGGGGATCCAGTATCTGTCTGCTTGGGATGACATGACTGACAGACCTCGATGCTTTGCCAGAGATGGCCTGCATCTTGTCACCCCTAGGTTTACAGATACTGGCTAAGGCTCTTGCCACCCCTATAGTGCCTTTTTAGGTGATGTTCCAAAGACCAAATTACCACCATAACAGCTATAAATAAATGCAATCTGAGGGTCATGCTGCTTAATGCTAGAAGTCTAAATCTCAGGATGCAGCACTTCTCAAAATGGAGAACATCGAGACCTGTGCTGCAACACAGACCTGGTTTAAAGCAGCAGAAAGCACTCCTGCAGTACCAGGCTATAACTCATTCCACACCTTTCGGACCCAGAAAATGGACCGAAGCACCAAACATGGTGGCGTCTCCATATTCATAAAGGATATTCACACCTCCAGACCAGTAGCTCAGCATAACGCATCGGAGATAATTCAGGTACAACTAACGGTGGGTAAGACAGCGACTCAGGTTGTAGCCTGCTATACGTCCCCAACCATATCCCAAGACCCTCATTCCATGTTCCTAAGCACCCTGGAAACTATTAGGGTCCAACCCAACACACTCATACTTGGTGACTTCAAATACCCCTCCATCAACTGGGAAAACTACTCATGCACCAATGCACTTGCCCAATGCTTCCTGGAATTCATTAATTCCAATGCGCTGGACCAGCTCATTCTTACCCCCACTTTTTTCTGTTTCCTAATTGTGTGTTTCACTGAACAGTGTGCTGTGTGTCTCTCTGCAGTTAGTTCCCCACCCCCACTCCTTGTTCCTGTGTTGGTGTTAGTGCTGGTGGCTCTGGAATTGCCCGCCCCTCCTGTAAGTCTGTATTAGAACACTTCTCCTGGGTCCATCTCATTTGCTCACTTAACCGAGTACAGTGAGATCATATTCTATTTTATTTATTTATTTTATTTTACATTTGTTGACCGGGCTAGTCCAACTGGATGCATGTCCATTTTCAGTAGAGGCCCGGGGAGATAAGCTCCACGTTAAACTAATAAAACAGGACAGCAAAAAGTCAAAAAATATCTCAATACATTATTCATGAAGATTTTCATCAAAGAACTTAATTACACAGAAAGTGACTACTGAGTTTAACAAAGCAATACAGTACTATTTACATTGTAAAGGGTTTGACATTCACCATAAAGTCTGTTAGGTAGGAAAGTACAGTTTGAAATGAAGTATACAGGTTGTCTTAAAAAATATAACTCTAAAAAACAAGAAAGTTTAGATGTATACAATTAAATATTACACTCTTAGTAAAAAGATAGTTGGTCTATACACAAGGTGGAAGACGTGCACACAGCAGAATGAATGTTTCAATAATCATACTCAGTGACAGTTCCCTGGGAGTAGGATACTCAACTGGGAGTAAGGGAAGAAATTACTAATCCCACATTGAGGGTTTTGGGGGAGAGGTATACAATAATGTTGTACTAGGGAGTGTTAGTCAGGGTTAGTACATGGGCATAGCCATTGTGTTTTTAGGATGATTTTTAGTTGCTTTTTGAAGAGTGGTAATGATGACTTGAGATGCTAGTGTTCACGCGACTTAATACAGAGAAAAGATTTGAGAAGGCCAACCCACTTAGGTTCTTCCTTCCTATCTCCTTGCACTTAAAAAAAAATTGCACTTTATTCATCTGCTTTTACTGTATTTGTGTTTCCTCCTACTTTATTTTGCTTTTCTTAAAAGTACTCAATTTTATTTATTCTGCTGCATTCATTACTGCTTGGTGTGTGTGTGTCTTTCGGCTTATCCCGGTTAGGGGTCGGCACAGCGGAACTCCGGTTCGCTAATGTTTGGTAATGGATTTTTATGTGCTGAGTTACCAGCCCTACCTCTTTCATGCATGCCTCCACACAGAAGACGTTCTAGCTGAGAATCGAACATTCTTGCTGTGAGGCGACAACTCTACTGCAGCACCACTACCGTGGGATAGCCTGATTAAATTGTAACTGCTATTCTAAGTCTTTTGGTTTAAGCACTTGGGCTTCATACCAGTTGTTTTACATTAAGGTTTGTGGTCTGCACTGTTGTGGCAGGACAGGTAGCTTACATCCTTCTTAGCTGGGAATTGCTGATTGAAGGCCCAGTGTCTGCTAGTATATTAGTTCTGGCTTAAGCACTTGGGCTTCAGGCCAGTTATTCTACATTAAGAGGGTTGTGTTCTGCACACTTGTGGGAAGAGAGGCTAGATTCTGCCTTTCTGAACTGGGAATTTCTGGTCACAGGCTTATTGTGCCTGCTTATTTGAACTGTTTCTTTCTGAAATTGGTGCGCCTTGTTGCTGTAGCATAGACCAGATTCAGGCCTGATGAATTCTAGCTTTGTTTGTATAACCTGAGCACTGATCCAGGCCATATTTTTTTAAGAAAGTTCCTCTGCACCCTAGTAGCAGGAGTGTGCAGTTGGAGATAGTCTGATTGAAGACTGCTGGAACAGGGCACAGTTTTGAGCTTTTTTCTAGTTAATTAGGTAACTTGTTTAAATCAGTTTGTTCATTTTCTATTGCTTTATATATATATATATATATATATATATATATATATATATAAAATTGCACTTTATTCATCTGCTTTTACTGTATTTGTGTTTCTTCCTACTTTATTACTCGGGACACTTCTACAACTCTGATATGCAATATATAACAATAAGTATCCTTTTCTGTGCATTTTAAGTGTTTCTTTGATTGTATTTGCTTTATTTTCTGAAAAAAATATATATACATATATATATATACATACATATATATATATATATATATATATATATATATATATATATATATATATATACACACATATATACTTTTTTCCCACCTTTCTAAGCTAGTATAGTCTAGTTTTCAGGTTAGTGCTGAATTCAGGGCTGTGTTACAAATCTCTGTGTTTGCCCATTCCTTACTTTGATAGAAGGAAGTTTCTCTGTTCACCTGAGAGAAAGGGGAGCATTGAGCAGCCTATCTGTCCCTGGAGGAGTGGTTTCAGCCCAGAAATTAGTAGTTTATTTGCCATTTTGGGCTAATTTCTATCTCTCTCATTTCCCTGCTATTTGCCCAGTTTTGTTCGCTGGGCAGCGCCGGTTAGCTAGGGTAAAACTATTCCCAGCTCCACAAAGTCTCCTCTTCAATTTTCCCTTGGAACTAGACAAACGTTCAACTTAACCACTCAAGCCATTCATTTCTCTGCCCGGCACTTGCTCAAAACTTAGAGCAAGCACTTATAAGCCCTAGCAATAGACCCTCCTGTACTGTACAGAAGGACAAGGCTCTCTACCCGACCTTACCAAACACACAGTAAAACAGTACACTGTACCTATCCAGGCATGTCCAAAGGGCAGTTTCAGGTGTATTCTCCAGTCCAACTGGTGAATCTGGGCATTTTGAGGCAATGTTACAACAGCCTCATGTACACAGACAACCCTCTCCTCCTACCACCAAACACTAAGACTTGCCAGAGATGCAGTTATACAGCCAAACTAGAGGCTAAGCTCTCTCAATCCAAAACTGGATCAGACAGTTAAGAGGAGAAGGGAAATACTTGCATCACACCACCAGTCTCACATAGACCCATTAAACCAGCACCAGCAAAAAACACACATAAATACATGAAAACATACTCGTAGGCTCTAAATAAAAATCTGCAAAACCAACAGAGACCTCCAAAGCAAACAATCAAGCAACCTCCACCCCCAACAGAAACCATGAAACACATACTTCACAAAACCAGTGTGCCATGCAATCACAGCCCTTAAGGCAAAACAACATACCCAACATACTAGTAATAGGTTCATAGGTTCATACTAGGCTATCTGCCCTGGGGCAATTATAAGCCTAGCCCGATTCTGTATGGCTTACGCCACCCCTTGATTTGAGTATACTGTGCCCTTTTTAAGGTTTAGTTTACCTGTGCCTCTGTCTAATAGTGACACGGGAGTAATCCCTGGGACAAACCTATGATCCCCCATCCACCTATCGAGATTCTTCTTGAAGAGATTCAGTGAGGTGGTCTGCCTCACATGAACTGGAATTCTATTCCAGAGCGAAGGGAGCCTCTGGGTTATGAACCTGTCCCTCCAGCAAGTTCTATTTATTTCTGTGCTGAGGTTCAAGTCCCTCGAGCGTGTGGCTCTAAGGGATTTAGATTTACTGAGGTGGAGCATGTCCATTAATTCTGGATTTGACATAGCTTTGTATGTCAGGCATAGATCGCCTCGAAGTAGTCGGTATGCAACTGAGTAGAGCTGGAGTTTTTTTAACCGAGCAGCATATAGCATCTGTTTGAGACCCTTTATCCTCTTGGTGAGATACTTTTGGGGTCTTTCTAATTGCTGCAGGTGTCAGGTAAGGTACATCCCAAAAGGGGCATTGTTTTCTATGATGGGCCTGATGAGGGATGAATAAAGGGGCAGGATTACCTCTCTTGATCTAGATGTGAAACCCTTCGTGATGAGGTGGGTTATGTAGAAGGTCTTTCTAACCACTTTGGCAATGTGGTTTTCAAAGGAGAGATTGCTATCAACTTGGGTCCCCAGGTCCCTAATAACTTTTTCTGTACTTAATGGGTTTCCGCCTATGTGGTAATTTGTGGGCACATTGCTTTTGCCAAAGGGTATGACTATACATTTTTTGGCATTTAGCTTTAAACCATGGTACTGGCACCAGTTATCTGTCTCTGTGAGACCTTTCTGAAGGATGTTTGTGTCAGCTGGAGAGTTAATTATGGCGCCCAGTTTGCAGTCGTCTGCGAACTTGGTGAGCCATAGTCCTCCCACATTTGCCTGTACCTCGGAAAAGTATATACCGAACAAGAGTGGTCCCAGGACAGAACCCTGTGTGATGCCACTTGTGACCGGTTTCGAGTCTGACATGGCTCCAGCAACTCTCACTCTGTGGGTTCTGTCTTTGAGCCAGTTTGCGACCCATCTTGTGAAATAGGGGTTTATATTTAAGCTGGATAGCTTATCTATGATGCCCGAGTGGGGTATTGTGTCAAATGCCTTTGCAAGGTCCAGATAGGCTGTGTGGACTACCTTCCCTTCATCTATGGCTCTGGTGACTGTTTCGAAGAAGTCAACCAGGTTCAAAAGGCAGGATCTGCCCTTGACAAAGCCGAACTGGGTAGGATCTAGTGTCTGTAGGTCCCCAATGTCTTTGTTTATGAGCTCCATGATGATCCTCTCCATAGCCTTGCAGACTAAGCTAGTCAGGCTTATGGGGCGATAGTTTCCAGGGTCTGTAGAGGCTCCACCTTTGTGGAGTGGGACTACTGTTGCTGTACGCCATTCTGTGGGCACATATCCTGTAGTAAGGCTGAGATTGTATAGCTGTTTTATTTGAGGGATTAGTTCCTCTTGGAGTTCATGTAGGACGCAACCTGGGACACCATCTGGTCCCATGGAAGCAGCGTTTTCTGCTTTGGAGAGGGCAGCCTTCACCTGAGCATCAGAGATGTTTGGGAGGCAGCCCTCTGCCGGGATAGATACTTGCTCTTTTGGGGGGGAGGGGGTGGATAAGTTTGCACTGAACCTGTCTGCCAGGATATTGGCGATGTCTGTGGGTTCAGTGTATTTTTTGTCGTTTAGAATCAACTCAGAACAAGTCTTGGAGTTGCATCCCAGGTTCCTAACATAACCGAAAAAAAGCCTTATGATTGTCTTTGGTGTCCTGTGCAATTTTTCTCTCGAAGCTGGCCTTGGAGGGTTTTATGAGGGATCGTAATTTTTTGCTAGTACTGATCAGAGATGGCTTCCCTATTAGGGATTTTGCTCTATCATGTAGTAGCTTCCTCCTTCTGTTGTACAGTTTATTTATGGCAGGGGTCCACCAGACTGGACGCCTGCCTTTGGATGATTGGGTCTTGGTTTTGTTTGGGATAGCATGATCCATGCATTCCTGGAGATGTCCGTAGAATGCGTTTATATAGGATTATGCAGTTTGGGCCGTAGTTTCCACTGGCCCTGGGGCCTTGAAGGATTCCACTTCGGTTTTGAGAAGTGAGAAGTTCGCTTTTGAGAAGTTGTTCACTGTGGTTTTCTGGGCTGGGGGTGGGGTCGGGATGTGGACATCCAGTGAAATTAATTTATGGTCTGATCTTACCAATGAGGGATATACTTCTGGTGTGGAGCATAGAGACCCCATGTTGGTATTGATCAGGTCTAGTATGTTGTCCCCTCTTGTGGGAGTGGTGACTAGTTGTTCCATAGCATTTGAGTTTATAATTTCCAGGAACCTTTGGGCTAAGGTGCTGGGGCTTGAGTAGTGCTCCCAGTCAATGTTTGGGTAGTTGAAGTCGCCCAATATAATGGTGTTCGGAGAAATCTTCATGTTCTCCAATGTTTTCAGGAAAGCCGAGTGGGATTCCTGACTTTGAGAGAGTGGTCTGTAGGATGCTATAAACTGAAAAGCAGTCTTGCCCACTGTTAGTTGCACATGGATGGTCTCCGATACTTCAGGCAATGCCACTAACCTGGAGGAGTGGATATCCTTGATAAATATGGAAACTCCCCTTCTTTGTGGTTCGGGTCCGGGTTTTGGGGCCGAAAAGCATGATATGAGGTATAGCCTGGTAGTGCTGGGGTGCTCTCTGGAGCCTTGAACCAGGTTTCTGTCACTGCACAGATATCGATGTTCTCCATACTGAGGAGAGCTTCGAGTGCATGCATCTTGAGGTTAAGACTTCTGGCGCTTAGCAGCATTACCCTTAGTTTCTTGTTCCTTGTGCTGTCTATGGGGGTGGGTTTGACTTTTGAGCCTTGCCTAAAAAAGGCACTATGGGGCTGGCAAGAGCCTTTGCCAATATCCAAAAGCTCAGTGGTGACAGGTGCAAGCCGTCCCTAGCGAAGCAACCTGGCTTGTCGAGCATGTCATCCCAGGCTGACAGACACTGGATCCCCTTTGAATGACACCAAAATTTTAGCCAATTGTTAAAATCGATCATTTTGTCTTTGTACTGTGGCATCATTCTAGGTGAGGGTAAGATGCTGCTCAAGGTCAGGGTCATACCAGCCTGGGCTACATGATCAGAGAGCTCCTCTATGTCCCTTTTCATGTAGTCCAGGGAGGTATGTCTCAGGTCATTCACACCAGCATGTACAATGACTGAGTCATATTTGTATTTGCTTTGGAGTGACCTGAGTGCTTGCGTTATGTGGTGGATCCTAGCACCCGACAGGCAGCTCACTGTGACCTTCTCTTTATTCAGCCTGGTGAGTGGGACATCAGTGTGTCTGACAATAGAGTCACCTATTACAAGAGTATCAGGTGTGTTATTCAGCCTTAAGGGCTGTGGCTGCTTGGCACACTGACTTTGTGGGTTATGTGTTGTGTGTGTTTTGTTTTGAGGTAGCGTTTGCTTGGATGTCTGCTTTGGAGGTCTCTGTTGATTAGGTAGACTCCTGACTGGTTACACCAGGTTGCATCTCTCACATATATTTGAACCTGTTTCATGAGACAGTTGTGACATGCTAGAGTAATATAGGGAAACTGAATTTAAGATGGACCAATAGAGGACAGGGTAATCAAAGAGGGTTTTAAGAGAGGAAGATGAAGGAATTTTGGAATTGACCCAAAATGGCCAATAAAACTACAGTTTCACTGATCAAAAATGGCCTCACAGAAACTTACAAACAGTTCAAGAACAGCAAGCCTGTAACTGAACAAAAGCAAAAGAGATAGTAGAGGTTCACAAGTATCAACAAGTTATAACAGTGCAGTAAATGACCCCACACAAGAGAGCAAGGCGAAAGACAGAAAAAAAGCAAGTTTTGAGAAAAACGAAAAATAAGTGCAAACAGGAAATTAAGTAAACAGCTCTAGGTTGTGCTCTAAATACAGTTACTAATGCAGTAATGGTTATTCCACTCCACAAAGGTGGAGCCACACCAGACCCTGTGAACTATCGCCCTATAAGCCTGACTAGCTTAGTCTGCAAGGCTATGGAGCGCATCATCATGGAACTCATTAACAGAGACATTGGAAACTTCCAAACACTGGACACTACCCAGTTTGGCTTTGTTAAGGGAAGACCATGCCTCCTAAACCTGGTGGACCTCTTTGAGACAGTTACCAAGGCTATAGATGAGGGAAAGGTGGTACACACAGCCTACCTAGACCTCGCTAAGGCCTTCAACACCATTCCCCATTCTGGTATTATAGACAAGCTCACCAGCCTGAACATAAACCCCTACATCACAAGATGGGTTGCCAACTGGCTCATGGACAGAACCCACATAGTGAGAGTTATGCAAACTAGGGGCTATAACTGACTCTCTGGCTGACACAGATATCCTCCAAAAGGGTCTCACTGAGAGTGATACCTGGTGTCAAAATCATGGCCTCAAGCTAAATGCCAAAATGTGCATAGTCATAGTGATCTGGGGACCCAAGTAGATAGTAATCTCACCGCTGATAACCACATTGCCAAAGTTGCCACCTAATCAAAGGGTTTGCATCCAGATCAAAAGAGGTCACTGTGACTCATCAGACCCATCATAGAGTACAATGCCCCATTTGGGATGTACCTTACAAGACACCTGCAACAGCTGGAAAGACCACAGAAGTACCTCACCAAGAGGATCACTGGCCTCAAACAGATGCCCTATGCAGCTTGACTGAAGAAACATACCATCTACTTAGAGGTGATCTCTGCCTGACAAATAAGGCCATGTCCAACCCAGAATTGATGGACATGCTCCACCTAAAGAAATCCTTATCCCTTCGAGCCACATGCTCTAGGGATCTAAATCTCACCACAATAAATAGGACATGCTCTCTTGACCAAGGTAACAAAATATTTTATGTCTCCACATTTAACTTGTTCTCCGTAACTCATGAAAAATTATTAAAACAATATTGGAATGTTTTAAAAAGACAGGTTGTCTCTTTAAAAGATGTTAGGTTAAGGTTCTCTTATAGAAGAGGACGTAATTTGAAAGATTTTTTAGTACAAGGAATTTATAGGAGACCTCAGATAAAGTTAGTGACATCAATGGTTACAAAGGGTACAACAAAATGTGGAAGCTGTTCAGTTTGTCAGCACATTGTTGATTGTTTTCCTAATATGAACAGGAAAAAGTTTAAAACACAAGGTACTTTTTCATGCAAAAGCACAGGAATTATTTATGCATTGAGTTGCCCGTGTGAAATATATTACATAGGAGAGAGTAAGAGAAGTTTAAGTGATAGAGTTAAAGAACATGTGAGGGATATAAAAAATAATAAAGCTATCAGCCCAGTTGCTGAACACTTCAACACAAATCATCAAGGGAATTGGAAAAGTTTACAAGTCACGGTCTTGGAACAAATTAAAACAGATTTTATGAGTGAAGAGTGTATTAAATATTGTTTAAGAAAGAAAGAATCTGTTTTAATTTTGAAATATAATACACTAAAACCCTTGGGGATGAATAAGGAATACAACTGGAGGAGCTTTATTTAAGGGCATTTGTTCTTTTAAGAACAACAGTTCTATTTAAACATAGTTAATTGATTAACTGCATTATTGTGTGTAATAAATTGGTATATAAGACGGGGTATGCTTGGGTAAAAAATGTACTCTGTAAAGGCTATTGTATTAGCTGAGGCGCTAGAGAAAGTTAACTGTTCTTTTGGAATAAAACTACTTTTCTGGTCAATGTAAGCATTTTGGTCATCAATTTCGGCATCTATCTAGAGGTGTTGTGATTCTTGGAATCTGCTGTGGGATATTTTCATTTTGTATTTGTGGTTTTGTGATATTTTATGTCCAGAGAATCGTATATGCCTCTACCCCATATTTTTATGGAAATGGGGATGGCTTTATCACAGCAGAACAATAGTTCAAGTTTACCGCTTGTTCAAAGACAAGGAGAGACTATGGAAAATCTAAACTCGGGAGTTAATAATATGTCCAGCACTTCATTTCAGACATTAAAGAAATGGGAAGAGACTAGAGTTTGTGGTACTGGTAATCCGTTCACTACGGTGGGTAAGACTACAGAAATATATTCTCTACCGGCTGTCCAAGAACTGTTTACTAAGATAGAAAAATTAGTATATAAAGAGACTGCAGTTCATTTTAATCTGATGAGTTTAAAAAGTTATCAGGAACTTAAAATAACACCAAGGGGTCTTCGAACAGTGAGGAGTCCGTCCACCCCTTTTGATCTTTCGGATGAACAGGAGTGTTCATTTCATGATAGATGGGTGACAGCAGCCATCGTTGTAGTACAGAATGGGTCACAATACTAGTGGAGAGAGACTCACTTAAGAGAGCTAAGCTCGTAGAAGAAACCAAACAAGTATGTGGGGATATTAAGGAAACCTCAGATACAGTTTTGGAATCCTTTTTGACTAACATCAATGATCGTTTGTCTTCCTACGAAAAAGAACTGACACAGAGGAAGAAGAGAAAACTTCAGAGAGATCTACGGGATTATGAACATAAGCGGGCTTTTGTTCTTACAACCAATCAACAACCGTGACGTCAGTAAGTGAGATTTGCCCGGGGACAGGAAGTTCATCCTGCGCGGCATCAGAGCTGTGTGTCGGGGGAGAGTGCAGTATCATCAATGGATGAAGAAGAATGTGATAGAGAGGGATATCCAGCATTACTTGATCCACAAAAAATGGCAAATAATTTCATAGGACTTTTCGAAATTATAATGGGCCCAGAAACAACTATAAAAAATGCACATGGTATGGGTCGGATAACCACAAAGGACAGGGATATGGTTCCCATTCCAAACGGGGTAAATGGACATGATTTGGAGGTACTGAATCAGTTACATGTCGTTGATACATATGTAGTTAATTTATCTGATTATGTTTTAAATGAAACTGAAGTTTCTGTATTAAACAAAGGTTTGAAATTTGTTCCTTCTGTGTTACCCAGAGTCCACAAAATAAAAGTGGACTTGTTCAAATTAGTACGTGAATTGCATTTAAAGGATTATTTTAATAATAAAATGGATGTTAGAGTTTTGACTACAGAAACTAGTTCCTCCAGTGAGGAGGACTTTTATTCATGTAATTCGGAAAGTGAAAATAATGCATATTGTTTGTTGGATACCACACAGGTACCAGGTAACAATGTATTTATTCCGCCTTTTAAAAATGAAACAATACAAAGGTTTTATCACACCGTGAATCTTGGTTTTAGAAAAAGAGGCTATGGATTTTTTACGATGCAGTAATAAATTTAATTTAACTAAGCAGGAATGGGTTATATTAAAAGAATTAAGTGAGAATGCCCAGTTAGTATTTAAGCCCTCAGACAAAGGAGGCAAACTGGTAGTAATGAATTCTTTTGATTATTTAGGAATGTGCAAAGAACATTTAGATAATGAACAAACTTATACAAAAGTATATATGTCAACTTATAAACCGGTTAAGAAGGAATTTGATGCTTTGATACAAAAAGGAGTATGCTTAAATTATTTTAAGGCCTCTGAAGCTAAAAACAAATTTACAAGTAAAAATAGTAAGATGGCAATTTTTTTTTTGCGTCCCTAAGATTTACAAGACTGGCAAGTTTCCACCAGGTTGCCCTATAGTATCAGCAAGAAATTACTAATACTTTGAGCTGTTTTTTGCATCATTTCTTATCGAAAACAGTGATTAAACTGCCTTCTTATATTAAAGACTCTTGATTTTATGGAAAGGATAAAACAAGTAAAATGGGAGAAGGGTATATTTTATAGTTTTAGATGTGGTAAGCCTCTATACCATTATTCAGCACAATTTAGGAATGAGAGCAATTGATAATTTTTTAGGAGACAATCCATGTACTCAGTATTTTAAGGAGCTTATTTTTTTCTGTTTAACTAATAACATTTTTGTATTTAATGATGTTCTGTATAGACAAAAGCAAGAAACAGCCATGGAGGCAGCATTTGCCCCCATGTATGCTAATCTTTTTATGGGCTTGGTTGAAAATATGCACATTTATAGAAGTGTTTTTTACAGAACATACGTATTAGATTATTGTAGATTTACTGATGACCTTATTTTTATTTGTAAAGGAAGACAAGAGCAAGTAGACTCATTTGTGCAATATTTAAATAATGAGTTTGCAATTAAGTTTGAGGGAATGCAGACAGGAATTAAAGTTAATGTTTTGGATGTTACAGTGGAGGTATTGGATAATGGGAATATAAAAACTAACATCCATAGAAAGTTTGATCAACCAAACTTTATTTTTCATGCCTCTAGCTGCCACCCTCCACATACGCTGGCAGCAATTCCCTTTGGGGAGATGATGAGAATTGAGAAATTATGTAGTGATAAACATGAGTGTGCAGTGGAGACAAATAAAATAATTACCATGTTTCAAGGGAGGGGTTATGAAGAGAAAAACATCAGAGAGAGTTTAAAGAGGATTACTAATAAAAGAAATGGGAAATTCATAAGACAGGAAAGATTAAGTAATAAACCATTGGAATATTCTCTTGACCAAGGTAACGAAATATTTTATGTCTCCACATTTAACTTGTTATCCGTAACTCAGGAGAAATTATTAAAACAATATTGGAATGTTTTAAATAGACAGGTTGTCTCTTTAAAATATGTTAGGTTAAGGTTATCTTATAGAAGAGGACATAATTTGAAAGATTTTTTAGTACAAGGAATTTATAGGAGACCTCAGATAAAGTTAGTGACATCAATGGTTACAAAGGGTAAAAAAATGTGGAAGCTGTTCAGTTTGTCAGCATATTGTTGATTGTTTTCCTAATATGAACGGAAAAAAGTTTCAAACACAATGTACTTTTTCATGCAAAAGCACAGGGATTATTTATGCATTGAGTTGCCTGTGCAAAATATATTATATAGGAGAGAGTAAGAGAAGTTTAAGTGATAGAGTTAAAGAACACGTGAGGGATATAAAAATAATAAAGCTATCAGCCCAGTTGCTGAACACTTCAACACAAATCATCAAGGTAATTGGAAAAGTTTACAAGTCACGGTCTTGGAACAAATTAAAACAGATTTTATGAGTGAAGAGTGTATTAAATATTGTTTAAGAAAGAAAGAATCTGTTTTAATTTTGAAATATAATATACTAAAACCCTTGGGGATGAATAAGGAATGCAACTGGAGAAGCTTTATTTAAGGGCATTTGTTCTTTTAAGAACAACAGTTCTACTTAAATATAGTTAACTGATTAATTGCATTATTGTGTGTAATTTATTAGTATATAAAAAGGGGTATGCTTGGGTAAAAAATGTACTCTGTAAAGGCTATTGTATTAGCCGAGGCGCTAGAGAAAGTTAACTGTTCTTTTGGAATAAAACTACTTTTATCGTCAACGTAAGCATTTTGGTCATCAATTTCGGCATCTATCTAGAGGTGTTGTGATTCCTGGAATCTGTTGTGGGATATTTTCATTTTGTATTTGTGGTTTTGTAATAAATAGGACATGATTCCTGTCACAGAGACTTCTCATGCTTTGGAACAATATTCCAATCTACATTAGGCAGAGCTCCTCGCTAACACTCTTCAAAAGAAACCTTGACGAGTGGATGGGAAACAGAAAGTTTACCCCGGGGATCACTTCAGTGGCTCTGCTGGACAGAGGCACAGGGAACTTATCTATGGGGGCGGCGAAAGCCAATACATTCTGTCTAGGCTTATAAATGCCCTCGGGCAGATAGCCTAGTACCTACCTATGAACTAGAGGAAGCAACATCCTTGACCTGGTTATTACTAACATGGGCAACGGTTGCTTAACACCAATAGTCAGTTCCTCCCTGGTTAGTTCCGACCACAAACTAATTACCATGGAAATCCACATCTCACCCACACCACCAGCAAAGGTAACCACTATGAAAAACTTCTCCAAAACTTACTTTGGGTTCCTAAAAAAAGAGGAGGCTAACTTCACGTCACCCAAGCAAATGGAAAATAGGTGCATGACTGCCAAATCATACACCAATGCACTGTACAAACACATACATAAATACAAGGAACTAGCCATACCCAACAGAACCAAGATGCTCTCCTTCAAAAAAAGGAAGCCAATCTGGTGGTCCCCTGCCATTAAAAAACTCTACAACAGAAGGAAGAAACTGTTGCTGAAAAAGATGAAGTCCCAAGACTGGAAAAACTCCCTTATTAGCCTCAACAAAAAGTTGAGCTCCCTTATCAAAACCTCTAAAGCTAGGTATGAAGAAAGAATTGCGGCAGACACTAAAAACAACCACAAAGCCTTCTACAGTTGTATAAAGAATCTCCATGGCAATACACGGATTTGTTCTGAGTTACTGCACAATGGTATCTCCTATATTGAGCCAACAAATATTGCCAGCATACTAGCTGATAGATTCAGTACCATCTTTACCCCTCTCTCCCCCACTAAAGGACCAATCACAATACTGGAAGAATGCCAGGCACCCAGCATTATTGCAGCACAGGTTAAAGCTGCATTGTCCAAGGCCAAGAATACAGTTTTCATGGGACCCGACAATATCTCTGGCTGTGCTGTGTTATACATGAACTACGAAGTGAACTGTCACCACACCTGTGTGCCCTGTTCAATCACAGCCTCACCTCAGGCTTTGTCCCTACAGAATGGCGCACTGCTACAGTCATCCCTCTCCATAAAGGGGGAGTGACTACAGACCCTGGGAATTATCGTGCCATTAGCCTGATGATTCTGATATGTAAGGCTATGGAGCACATCATCATGGAGCTAATTAACAAGGATATAGGGAATCTCCAAACTCTGGATGCCACACAATTTGGTTTTGTGAAGGGTAGATCATGCCCGCTCAACCTGGTTGACTTATTTGAGTCAGTCACCACAGCTGTGGATTAGTGCAAGGCAGTTCATACAGCCTACCTCGATTTGGCCAAGACCTTTGATAACATTCCACACTCAGGAATTATTGATAGACTCACCAAACTAGGCATCAACCCTATATCACTTGGTGGATTGCAAATTGGGTCACAGATAGAACCCTCAGTGTGAAAGTAGCAGACTCCAAGTCAGACTGCTAACCAGTCACAAGTGAAGTCCCACAGGGATCGGTCATGGGTCCACTCCTGTTTGGCATCTACTTCTCAGAAGTCCAGACCAACACGGAGGGACTCTGGCTGACCAAGTTTGCAGACAATTGCAAGTTGGAAGCCATTAACTTCCCAAGTGATGTACACATCCTACAGAAAGGCCTTACTGAGACCAACGACTGGTGTTGAAACCATGGCCTTAAGCTTAATGCCAAAAAATGCGTCATCATTCCCTTTGGGAAAAACTCAGTTCCCACTAATTGCCACACTGATAGTAGCCCACTGAACACTGATGGCGTTATATGAGATCTGGGGACACAGGTTGACAGCAATCTCCCTTCGACCACCACATTGCCACTGTGGTCAGAAAGTCCTTCTATGTGGCACATCACATTACCAAGGGTTTTGCACCCAAGAAAAAAGAAGTCATCATCTCTCTCTACTCTTCCCTCATTAGACCAATCATCGAGTATAATGCCCCATTTGGCATGTACCTCACTAAACACCTGCAACAGCTGGAAAGGCCACAAAAGTACCTCACGAAGAGGATCCTAGGCCTTAAACACATGCCCTACATGGACAGACTCAAAAAACTCCAGCTTTTCTCTGTCTCATACCATCTATTAAGAGGCCATCTCTGCTTGACTTACAAAGCCATGTCTGACCCAGCCCTGTTAGAAATGTTGCATCTAAAAAAAATCCCAATCCCTCCACACCACACACGCTCCAGGGACCTCAACCTCATTACCACAATCAACAGAACATGCTGGAGGGACAGGTTCATAACCCAGAGACTGCCCATGATCTGAACTAGACTTCTCATACATGTCAAGCAGAGCACCTCACTAGCCCTTCTCAAGAGAAATCTTAATGGGAAATAGAAAGTTCACCCCGGGGATCACTCCAGTGGCTGTACTTGATAGAGCACCGGGAACTATGGCATGATGCCAGGGCACTTCTATGGGCTAGGCTTGTAAAGGCTACAGGGCCGTTGGCCTAGTACACACCTATGAATCTATGAACCTATGAAATAACACCCACCTTTCCTTTTCGCAGCGTGTTAAGAAACAGATTAAAAAGAAAGCAATCTGAAGTATTTAATAATTTCAAAAACAATTCAACTAATTAACCAAGCTCTGTGTGAGAAGAAACCTTATTTTTAAGGAATTCTAAATAGTTTTTGATTTTGTTTTTTACGAGTCATTACCTGAATGTCTCTTTGCAATACTATATGTAGAGTACATACTTTTCCTCGATGTCTGATATTATATGCTATTGTTTTGCCTCTACAAAAGTATACAGTTTTCCACTGAAGAAACAAAAAATGCTTAGTGTAGCTAGAAATGCAAACATAAATGTATCACTTTTATCTTTAACAGTTTTATTAAAGGTCAGCAAGCTTTTAGTTTCCCATTTCCCTGTATGTTTCTGTTTTTTACTGATGGTGAATTCAACCTGTTTTGTCTAAACAGGATGGAAACTTTACGATAATTAATATTGGGGGAATGCGACCTGAAACTGATTTCTAATACAAATCTGTGTGCTCTTTCAATTTCATAAGAGAGACATTCCTACAAGTGTCACGTCTTAGGTGAAGTTGTTAAGGAATTAATTATGTTGTCTCCTGACATATTTTTAGTGATACCAATTCTCAGCTTATTCTTCTAGTTTCCACATTTTCAAGTTTTTCAGTTAGTAAAATAGTCCGCCTAAGAAGAAAAGTTGTCTCCTCTTATTTTCATTTGTGATCTATATTTGTCAGGGCTGTTTCCCTGTAGTTGATTATTTTATCTTGAAGATTAAATTAGGGATTTTAGTAACTCAAAAGGACTGGAAAAACAGATTGAGCATTTTTTTTATTGTAGTAGTTAGCTCTCGTAATGAAGACATTCTATGCTGACTTTTAGCTAACTTTCCACTATTTCTTCTACGTATCTTGTTAAGCATTAAAGCTTTACTGATAAAGTTATGTGCAAGATGCCTAGAAGAGTTAATGTTCTTGAAATTAAGAAAAACTACTGCTTAAAATATTTTCTTCATATCTGAATAGAATTTCAATGTGTAAAGAAAACATGCCTTCAAACTATTTCAGTAAAAGAGGGGTATTTGTAAAGTGCTTCCACTTAGCCATCTTGAATGGAATCCTTTCTTAACACCTTAATCTGCCTGCTTTTGTTCATTTCATATTCTCAGCTTTCCTTTATCATCTATCTTCTATCTCCATCTCCCTTACTCATCATATACATCTCAGTAAGCTGAATTCTTGTAAATATCTTGTATATTCACTGTATACATTCTCGTAAACTGTCTTCAAACCATTTGATAATTTGTCTGCCAATGGCACTTTTATAAAATGCACTTCTAAATTCTTGACTGGTACTGCACAATGTTACTGTACTTTTCCTTAGCTACAGTTCTACATTCAAATTTATCTGTACTATAATTTCTGGAACTATTACCACTGCTTTTATTGATTTCTCCTGTAAAGGGTCTTTTAGTTTAAAGTGGGATCACTTGCTTAATAACTGCAATCAGTCATACAACAAAACAAGTCAAGCATGTGCCTTAATACATTCCATGCCTCATGTATTACATGCACTGGGGCAGAAGCTATCTAAACTAAGTTTGTGGTAGTAAACAACACTAAAAACATACAGGTTTATAGGTCCGTATGTTATTGGTAGGCTAATAACCCTAAAGGGTTTTTTTTAAGCCTGGCCATGCTTCCCAAATGTATTGAACAGGTTTTGATACCGCTCTTTTTACAGGAGGCATAGCTTGGGTATGAGCGGTCGGGCATTTATATGCTTTCTCTTTCTAATAGGGACATATGTGGCAGACAACGGGTAAATGTATTTTTATTCATCCTCTGATTACCACTTTGTGCTTAAATAATTGCAGGGAGGAAACTATCTGCTTCACACAGATGGGAAACCAGCACATCCTGTCATGTGCTTCCTCAAAATATCATAATACTTTATATTATTATATTTATTTTTTGATATTTTATTATTTTTTCTTTGTCTGTATGTGCAACTGTTTCCTGCATTGAGAAAAAAGCATTGTAATTTTGTTCAGCTACACTGCTGTGTAATTCTGAATAACAATAAAGTTTTCTTTGACTTTGACTACAAATTTATGGCTGCTGCCTAAAACCCTTAACAGATACAGATTCACAGAGACTACAACCCTGAAACCAGATGCATTGGCAGCCCCCAGCATCAGCTTTGGATACTATAAAGTCAGTGACTGCTCTGTAGTACTATACCATGAACTTAAATAATCACTTTTCTTTAGTGAATTGTAACACATTAAAAAGTAATACAAACACTCTGAAACTTTAGCAACCACTTTCTTTCAGTGGATAGCCCGCAGATATAAAAATTCAAACAGAAACAAACATTTAATAATGGGGCAAAGCCCCAAATGCTCTACATGGCAGGCTTTTCTTCCATATCCCTAATTATAATTACAGTTCTCTGAGACTGAAGTAGTTTGAAGAAAAAAAAATGAAAACCTTTGCCTGCAGCAAGCTCCCTTTCCAACACTTCATCTAATTGTAGCATTTTATCACACTGCCACTATATTTAAAACTGGGTTGTTGCTTTGTCAGCCTTAAAAAGTTTAGTCGCAAGAATGCACATATGATTAGAAGTTCTATTTCCCATACTGCAGTATACCATAATTGGATATACATACCACTTACCCTTGTATCACCTTGTGCACTGCTGCCATCTTGAATTGCTGGTACTGAAAGTAATGATTGCAGATGCCATAACAAAACAAACATGGACCGATCAGTTTAGCATATTCATATCTAATGACTCTAGCAGACAGTCTCAGATAGGTTGGTGAAGCTAATCACTGATGAATGAATGCTTCTCAGCCAGGTTACGAGAGTGGTGATTCAACTGTTTACCATTCTGTTGCTATTTCAGTAGCTAGGGAAAGTCTCCCTTAAAGAAAAAAATGAGGGTATTGTGCCAAAAGAGACGGTCATCCTTATTTATTTTTGTTTGTCAATTGTTAACCAGGTTGGTGAACTGGTCTATTAACCCTTTTCAGTCATTAACCTAACTCAAAGAGGGCAGAAATAATGGCAAATGATAAAACAGAGAACGTTACAGCATTGTAAATTATAATACTATGAACATAACAGTATGCAAAGAAAACAGTAATGACATTCTTTACAAATTTTGATTATTTACATGATTTGACAAGTTCTATAGTAATGGACAGTCTTAAATGTTTAGATATAGTTGATGAGGTGTGGGACTGGATTATTATCCAGTGTCATGAAAACAGTTACAAGTGGCTTCCTCCTGAAGGTGTTTCCTTAGTCTAGTTTTGAATGCTGATGGAGTCTGCTGTCTTCTTCTTATCACTTGCTAATATGGTCATCTTGAAAGGGAATCTGACTGACTGGAGGCTTTATTTGTTGCTGTTTCTTAATGTGTAGAAGCTTGTTCTTATATAGCTTACATTTCTCCATGGGTGCAAAAAACTTGTTTTAGCATTTTAAAAATGAGAGTACCATGAAAAATCATTACTCTGTCAGATACAGGAAATAACTGACAGTTGTCACAGTGATGCTGCATGGTGTGTCTGACAGTCTTAAGTACCTCACAGTGATGCAGTATGGCATGCACTTCTTCTTTTGACTTCTGGTAACAAATCTGCAAATTCTATTTTCAACAGGCTATAGTTTGTTGGTATTATAAGAGTGAAAGCATAACATTGGTAAGCTGTACACAATTTTTGGTAGTAGCATGTTTTTGGCAATGGCTGTCCAGACTGTAGGTGTAAGCAGATGGGAGATATGATAAAAAAGTTATTTGTGAGTGTACTTCAGTGGAAATTGTGTTTCTGTGTGTATAAATGTTAGATGTGGGTCTAGAATAAATCACAGCTATATCTGTTCTGTGATATATGGAATGCTATTGCTACTGGAACCTAAGTGCGAACTGTGGAATTGATGTTAATTTTGGTTCTGTTGCAAACAAAATATTTTTTTTTGGGGGGGGGTAATATGTAATTTGTTAGTGGTAGTTTGTCAGTGGTTGTCCTAATGCAAATTTAAGAAGATGGGTTGGAGGTTTAATTGGAAGGTATTTCAAGTTTTGATGGAGTTTAGGAGGATGTTTCTGCATATATTATAAGATTCAAGGATGGATCTGCATATATTATAAGATTCAAGGCAGATGTTGTTTATGAAGCATGAGAAAAGTAAGAGACCAAGAACAGTACTTTGTGGTACACCACTTTTTAGAACTGACTGGGTTAAGAGTGTACTGTTATAGCAATAACCGATGATGTGAGTATGGCATATTGAAGATTTAACCATGGTTGGTGTGGTTTAATCATGAGGGTGAAGCCCATGAGATTAAACAAAGCCAACCATAGGGAGATCTTTAATATAGCACACCCAGGAGTTGGTTATTGCTATCATACAATGACATTACTTAAGAAAAAAGAGATATTTACTTTTCTTAAATGTCTTTGTATAAAAGTGTTGTGGTGTTCTTCTGCATTGTTTCCCAATTACGCTGCTTTGTTGATATACTGCGCATGCGTATGGGACTTCTGTTCCTGCATTTATGCAGTACAGTATATCAATGCTTTGGAAAGCAAGCAAAGGAGACAGGAAGATCTCAACTTTTTTTTTTTGAAAAGAAAAGAAACTGTAACAGTTTAGAGGTACAAGAGAGATGGGGAAAATACAAGGAAAATCAAGTATGTTTCTTTAGTCTTGAAGAACGTACCTGATTTTTCTTGTATTTTTCTATACTCCCATAATTACCTCTCCACCTCTTATTTTAAGAAATGTGGACAAAGATATAAATAAAGAAGGGGATGGGTTATGTTGCTGTTATAAACTTTAAGTTTTGAGAATGATTTGGATTGTTGGAAGGAAAGAAAATCTGAAACTGAAAGGCATGTCATTATTTAGTGACTTTGTTAGTCAGTGATTTGTTGGGAAACCACAAATTTTATGAGGAATGAAGTCACTAAATAATGACACAAATTTCAGTTTCACACTTTCTTTCCTTCAGACTAATACGTGTCTACACATAGCAATAGATAAAAAAGCCTGGCTGCTCTATGATACTTTAGCGGCTGGACTTTTACCATTGGCATAATCTTGATTTACAACAGACACGCTGGTTGGGCTGATCAGTCAGCATGCTCAGTTTTGAATGTTAATGGCCAGTCATTGTATAATAGCATATACTTGCTTACCTTCAGCAAGGTGCAATAACATAAAATATCTGTTCTGTTCTGCCATCCTGATTAGTAGTCTCTACTAATCATTCAAATGGAAAACTGGATGACTACCTTCCTGTGAACAAGCTGATATAAAATGCGGTCACCCATATGCATGCCTTTTATACTGCTCTCACACTGTACTGGATATGCCATTTAAAGTAAACATAATATTGGTCTTCTCTCATTGTTTCTTGAAAATTACAGCATCACATGTACATAATACTGTAAAATAAAAATGCAGTGGCTCACAAAACAGAATAGTGGAAATAATACATTTTGCTGTAAAAGTCTTCAATCTACAGACTTTGGAAGTGCAGTTCAAAGACATAAGCATATAATAATACCACATGAATATTCATTGTAACTTGTATCATTACTTTAATACAATCTCCTTAAACAAACTGTTATGGTGATACATTTCCGGAATGTGTTAAGGAACTGCTGAAGCCAAGCAGCACTTTCTTGAATTTTCAGACAGAATTTGATTTTGGATACAAGATCTTATATTCAGACCTTCATTTATTTGCGACTTTAAATATGGTGTGTGTTTGTGCATGTGTGAGCACACATATACATAAACCATGCAAGGCTTCTGCAACAATAACAGCGATGATGTAGCACTTCTGCATAACTTGACACAGCTATTGGTTGTGCATATTATTATGGGTGCGCAACAGACATGGCACAGATTAGCACTAAAGAGCAGTATCTAAAGGAGCTCTATAAACATTATGCATGTTAAAGTGTGGGATAGCACTGTGACTAGCAGCTGGGAGAGAACTGCTGTCCAAGAGACAAGTTTGCAAAAAAGTACAACTCTGTGATGAACTCACCACAGCAGTAAATAAACAAATAACAAATTAGGAAAACTGTCTGTATATGATTTGGAAGTATGCCACAGGCGGATATTCATTTGCCAGACATATGCAGCAACCATATGGCTGTCTGAGAACTCATACCATGGTCATTAAAATGCAGCACAGCTATAAATCTGAGAATGCCATGTATCTTTTGTTGTTCTGTTTTGGTCCCAGTAATAGCAGGAAGACAGGTTACATAAACAAATGGTTTTGAAGCTAGTTAGAGAAGGCACAGAAACAGGAAACAAACTATAAAAAAAAATTTCAAATCCCTATACAAATGTCACAACACATAATACATACAGGAAGGAGAAGGCATTTTTAAAAACATTTTCTGAACAGACTGATGAACTGGAGACATCCCTCCCCATCACAAACATTACATATACACACACACACACACACACACACACACACACATATATATATATATATAGAGAGAGAGAGAGAGAGAGGAAAAATTCCTCCAATCACAAATATTTTGTGTGTGTGTGTGTGTGTGTGTGTGTATATATATATATATATATATATATATATATATATATGTATGTGTGTGATTGTGTGTGTGTGTGCGCGTGCGCACACACACACACATGTGTGAGTGCACTTAAATAATATCACAGTCTCAAAAGGGTGTAGGGTGGGTGCTGGGTCTTCTGCAGCAATGATCCAATTATCATGTTACTTCTAGATGTACTGTTAAAGTGAAAATGTCATAAGGCTTTACAATGAACATATTAAGGATCATTGTTGCACAAATCTTGTAAAAGAATTCAAAGAATATAAAGCATACTGTGTGTTCCACAGACAAGTGTATGGTTTAAATCACCCTCTGCAAGACTGCTCAAGCAAATTTTTCCCTTCGATTTAACTGAATATCCAGTTTGCAGCTGTTCCACTGGCAAAATGATGGGACACCCACCTGTGTTCCTGAGGACCCTTGTCTAACTACTGGCCCAGTTATTGTTAAGGTCAGATGGGACGAAAAAACAACTGATCTTCCCTAGGAATGGAATGGGAGAATATCTTAAAGTGGATCCTGCCAGTAAGTCGCTGGTGGAGAACAGAGACTTGATCAGATGCACGTACTGATGAGGATAGCTCAGTTGTGACATGGGCTATGCTAGATAAAGGGGTCTGTGACATTTTCTCACTGTACACACAGCACACTGCATAACAAGCATTGGGTATTAGTCAAGACACGCATTAGCAAAAGTAAGGTAATAATCATTAATAAAAATAAGAAGACCCAATTTACAGAATTTACTTTAGTGTGCAGAATAAAACTTTGCTACAGAATCTCATACTTCCTCACCCCCACACTTTCAAATGCCTTTGCTGATATATGCTTACTTATAAAATTGAACAGAGCTCCATCTTGTAACCCTACAGCCCTGCTCAAACACATGCAACATATAAACCACTATAAACAAAATCTGCAGAATTTGTTCGTGCAGAATCACAAACTCATCAGTGCCAACTACTACAGTGTTGCACCTGGCTTCCTATAAGTAACAAATACATGTCTACTCATCTGCCACATCTACTGACACTGCCATCCATGAAAAGAAAATTACAGATCAAGCAGCCAAACTGCACAAATAGACACAGCCAAGAAGATAGCATTACTCTCATTAGACCATGCTTTAATACCTTCAAAGAGAAATACTCCTAGCTGTTTAGAATTGACTAAGTGCAGAAGTAAGGCAGCAAGAGACACTTCAATTACTTAGAAAAGGACTAAAACAACTGTTTGATGACACTAAATGCTCTTGCTTCTCTGATGATGGTTAATCCTTGCAATCCATATTTCTTGTAAATATATACTTGTGACTGTATTGCTGACACTGCAGTGCAGAATTCGGAGTATTGCACTCCTGAGTATGAAGTCCTTCATATGAGAAATTAAACCAAGGTCTCATCTGCTTGAGTTGGTGGTAGCCCAGATGTATGTAAAAGATCCCATGGCACCTACAGAAAAGAGTAGGGTAAATCCTCCAGTGGCCTAGCCACATTTCTCCTAGTAATATAAATAGTAGTTCATGTCTACCACTTAAAAGCAGCCACTCTCCTAGTGGAACTAACCAAGTCAAAAAAGGATAGATGGATAAATTAATTAATTAAACAAATAAATAAAAATCATTGTATATACACTAAATATGATTACTTGAGTTTATAAATGTAAATAATATAAAAATGTAGTTTCTCTACATTGTTAGTATACTGTGTATTCTATTATATATAATTATACACATATATAAAATGTAGTTTATCTACATTGTTAGTATACTGTGTGTAGTATTATATATAATTATACACATATTTGGTTATCAAACTAAAAAATAAAATAATAGCATGTCATCACCAAATAGCTATAATTTTGATTGGTAATGCTTTTTGATGTTCTTACCTTCAATTTCATAATTTTCCTTATAAAGTTTGCAAAGGTTTCAATAGCTGATGCAAACAACAGTTGTGGTAATGGACAGCTTTACTCTTTATTGTTAGAAAGGTTGAAAGGATAGAAGCATACTGGTAAATAAAGTAGAGGATTAACACTCTGCCCTATTAATATGCTGCTTCCTGTGCTGCTAGTACAGAGTTTCAATCTTTCTACCTTCATTTGCATACTGTGTGACCCTGAGCAAGTCACTTAACCAGACAGTCCTCTGAAGCAAATGGAAATTTGTGATTTGCTCCTTAATGGCTTCCTGGACAGCATACTTACTAACTACATAAAAACCTAAATAAAGGGCTCGACTTTAACACATGCTTTAGAATTTATATGTAATTGTTTAATCAAGACAATCAATTTTTTTTCATTACTAAATAATTCTAAAGTTTTAAACAAATATTCCAATTAATAGAATTAAATGTATTCTCTATGACTAGGGAGATAATAAACTGACTATGGCTGATTAAAATTTGCTTAATCTTCTTCTTCTTTCGGCTTTTCCCCGGTTAGGGGTCGCCACAGCAGATCACCTGTCTGCTCATGATTGGCAGTGGAGTTTTACGGTGTCGAGTTGCCAGCCCGGTGCCCAGCCTTCCACAGAAGGTACACACATGCACGCACTCACACCTAGGGCCAATTTAGAGTGTCCAATCCACCTACAGCATGTCTTTGGGATGTGGGAGGAAACCGGAGAACCCGGAGGAAAACAACGCAGCCACAGGGAGGACATGCAGACTCCACACAGAAGGCACCCCAGCCGAGGATCGAACCGGAGAACCCCTTGCTGTGAGGCGACAACGCTAACCGCTGCACCACCGCGGCCACCCCAATAAAATTTGCTTAATCAATTAGTATTATCCCTTTAACAGTATCCTGGGTTTGTCGATTTACTATGAACCAAATCTGATGTTCACCAATAACTTTATGTAAAATATTCTTCATTCTTTGAGTGTGCACAGATATGAAAAAATTGTAACATACCTTTAACAAAGATATTGATCTACAGGATTAACAATGTTTAGATATTTCTCTTTTTCTAAAATAGGAGTGATTAAGGCATAATTACATGATGGAGGTGTTTGATAAGAATGTTGGATTAATAAAGACAGATGTCTTCAATAACTAGATTATGTTCTCATGAAATATGTTTCAGCATTCTGGGATTATACAATCTAGTCCTGGAGCTTTACCTACTTTAACATTTTAAACTGTTCTTTAATCTCTATCATTAAAATAATTTTTAATAAACTAGATATTTGATTTTCATTAATTTTAGTAGTTATATTTTTTTTTTTTTTTTTACAAATTTCACCCCATGAGATTCTCAACTATATCACTTATTTCCTGAGTTAAAATTGTCATAAAATTCTCTAAAAGCTTCTAACATTTCATCTATAGCCAATGTCTTTTCCTTAGAATTAAAATATTTTTATTTGCTGAGATTTGGAAACCAGTTTTTATTTTAATCAGCAAGTCGATGACATCATGGGAATCACAGCATAAGACAGAAGGTTTACTTTCTTCAAAGTTACTTCCGTTTTATGTTTTTAGATTTTTTTATATATTTTGTTAAAGATTTAACTAAGGTAAATATAATTTTTCTCCTTCTGGACTTCCATTTTTGCTTGATGTAATTAGTTAAGTATTAAGATATCACAATTGCATTGTTTATGTCACTTATAACACTACATACTAATCTTACCTATCCAAAAGTCTTTTAATGAGTCTGAAATCAAAATATAATTTACATTATTATTATTATAATTCATACACTCTTCTATTTCCTTACCTAACCAATTTTAAAGGCCTCTTATTTTGCTACATATGCTGGTTTCCGTGCTGCTAATGTAACTCTATTCATATTCATTATTATATTAAAACAGACAGCACTGTTATCTGACAATGGGCAACAAATTGATCTGCCTCTTTTTTTTAATTTACTGAAATGGAAAACCTAACTACTCTAGCATAAATCTCAAAAGCATATGAGTAATGGGTGAAAAACATATATTTATTTCCAGAGTAATCCATTACATCAATATCTGTGCAGTAACAGAAACCTGGTTCAAGGCTCCCGAGAGCACCCCAGCACTACCAGGTTATACCTCATACCATGCTTTTCGGCCCCAAAACTTGGACCGAACCACAAAAGGAGGGGGAGTATCATTATTTGTCAAAGATACCCACACCTCCAGGTAGGTGGCACAGCACGAAGCATCAGAGACTATCCATGTGCAACTAACAGTGGGTAAAACTGCCTTCCAGTTTATAGCCTGCTACAGACCACCCTCCCAAACCCAGGAACCCCACTCGGCCTTCCTGAGAACACTAGAAAATATGAAGGTCTCTCCAAACACCATTATATTGGGCGATTTCAACTACCCAAACATAGACTGGGAGCATTACTCTAACTCCAACACCCCAGCCCAAAGGTTCCTAGAATTTATAAACTCAAATGCTATGGAACAACTTGTTACCACTCCCACAAGAGGGAAAAACATACTGGACCTGATCATCACCAACATAGGGGCTCTATGCTGCAGACCAGAAGTGTATCCCTCACTGGTAAGATCAGACCATAAACTAATCTCACTGGATATTCACATCCCGACCCCACCCCCTGCCCAGAAAACCACAGTGAAAAACTTCTCTAAAGCAAATTTCACACTCCTCAAAACTGAGGTGGAATCCTTCAAAGCCCCCGGGCCTGTGGAAAATATGGCCCAGACCGCAGAATCTTTTATAAACGCATTCTATGAACACCTCTTCAGGAATGCATGGATCATGCAATCCCAAATAACACCAAGACCCAATCCTCCAAAGGCAGGCGTCCTGTCTGGTGGACCCCAGCCATAAACAAACTATACAATAGAAGGAGGAAGCTACTACATGATAAAGTAAAATCCCAAAAAGGGAAGGCATCTCTGATCAGTATTAGCAAAAAACTACGGGCACTCATAAAATCATCTAAGGCCAGCTTCGAGAGAAAAACTGCACAGGACACTAAGGATAATCATAAGGCTTTCTTTAGTTATGTTAGGAACCTGGGTGGGAATTTCCAGATATGCTCAGAATTAGTCCAAAATGACAAAAAATACACCAAACCCACAGACATTGCCAACATCATAGCTGACAGGTTCAGAGCAAACCCCCCCCCCCCACCAAAAGGGCAAATATCTATCCCAGCAGAGTGCTGCCCCCTGACATCTCAGATGCTCAGGTAAGAGCTGCCCTCTCCAAAGCAAAAAAACACAGCATCAATGGGACCAGACAGTGTCCTGGGCTGCGTCCTACATGAACTCCAAGAAGAGCTAAACCCAAACATAAAACTACTGTTCATCTCAGCCTTACTACAGGATATGTACCCAAAGAGTGGCGTACAGCAACAGTGGTCCCTCTCCACAAAGGTGGTGCCTCAACAGATCCTGGAAACTATCGCCCCATAAGCCTGACTAGCTTGGTCTGCAAAGCTATGGAAAGGATCATCATGGACCTCATAAATAAAGATATTGGGGACCTACAGACACTGGATCCTACCCAGTTCAGCTTTGTTAAGGGCAGATCCTGCCTCTTAAACCTGGTCGATTTCTTTGAAATAGTCACCAAGGCCATTGACAAGGGGAAGGTGGTCCACACAGCCTACCTGGATCTCACAAAAGCCTTTGATACAATACCCCACTCGGGCATTATAGATAAGCTCACCAGCTTAAATATAAACCCATATGTCACCAGATGGATAAGCTCACCAGCTTAAATATAACCCCCTATGTCACTAAATGGGTTGCAAACTGGCTCAAGGATAGAACCCACATAGTTAGAATTGCTGGAGCCATGTCAGACTCCAAACCAGTTACAAGTGGCATCCCATAAGGCTCAGTCCTGAAACCTCTCTTGTTCGGTATATATTTCTCAGATGTACAGGCCAACACGGAAGGACTGTGGCTGACTAAGTTCGCAGATGACTGCAAACTAGGCACCATAATCAACTCTCCAGCTGACAGAAGCATCCTACAAAAGGGCCTCATAGAAACAGACAACTGGTGCCAGAGCCATGGCCTCAAGCTAAACGCCAAAAAGTGTATAGTCATCCCCTTTGTCAAAAACAAAGTGCCCACAAATTACCACATAGGTGGTAATCCATTAAGTACAGAAGAAGTAATTAGGGACCTAGGGACCCAAGTTGATAGCAATCTCTCATTTGAAAACCATGTGGCCAAAGTGGTTAGAAAAACATTTTATATAGACCACCTAATCATGAAGGGATTCACATCTAGATCAGGGGAGGTCATCATGCCTCTTTACTCATCCCTCATCAGGCCCATAATTGAGTACAATGCCCCTTTTGGGATGTACCTTACCAGACACCTGTAGCAACTGGAAAGACCCCAAAAGTACCTCACCAAGAGGATCAAAGGGCTCAAACAGATGCCATATGCTGCACAGTTAAAGAAACTCCAGCTCTACTCAGTGGCATACCGCCTGCTCAGAGGCGATCTGTGCCTGACGTATAAAGCCATGTCCCAACCCAGAATTAATGGACATGCTGCACCTCAGAAAATCCAAATCCCATCGAGCTACGCGCTCGAGAGACTTGAACCTCAGCACTGAAATAAATAGGACATGCTGGAGGGACAGATTCATAACCCAGAGGTTCCCTTCACTCTGGAATAAAATCCCAGTCCAAGTTAGGCAGAGTCCCTCATTGACTTTCTTCAAGAGGAATCTTGATGAGTGGATGGGAGATCGTAGGTTTACCCCGGGTATCACTTCTGTGTCACTATTAGACAGAGGCACAGTATACTAACCTCGAAAAAGGGCATAACAAAATTCATTTAAAATGGGTGGTGAAAGCCAAACACACTCTGGCTAGGCTTATAAATGCCCTAGGGCAGATAGCCTAGTATGAACCTATGAACCCAAGATCAATATTTTCATACCAAGTTTTTAATATTTTTGCCACAGGTGATATTATAGGATTTATTTCTCAATACTTGTATAGTAACTTCTTAAGTACAATTAAAATCATCTCCTAAGATTAAACTTTCCTTCCAGTTACTTAAGAGGATTTTCAGATAAAATTTTGCATATTTAGCATCTATTCTGAGAAACCAATATTGATTATCTAAAATATACATTACATTTGAAATTCGAGAAGTATAGAAGAATGCATATCCTTGTTATCTGAATATTTGCATAATTTAGGAAAGATGTGTTTTTTTCATAAAATTATTGTAGCTCTTTTCTCTGAATGTAGATACACCAATGCTCTGCAAAGTTTTTAAATGTTAAGTTATTTAAGTCTTGCTCTAGTAAATGGGTTTCCTCAAGAAAAACAGTATCAATTTTATTTACATCTAGAGTTACACTTATTGCCACATTTCAAGCTATTAAATACAATACTTTTAGAGTAATCATGTCCATTTATATTGTTTATTCCATTAGAGCCAAAGTCTTCATACCATAAATTATTGTTCAAATGCTGTAAACCATACAAGTTTAATGATGTGAACTTATAATTTATGAATAAATTTAAAGGTTCTACAACATAAATGCATAAGTTGATATACTAAATATTTACAACATAATATAAACGGAGTTTACTAACACAATTAGCATCCCAAACCTCCATGGATACAAACATGCTTAGACTGAAACAATTAACACCCTAACCTTCCATGGATACAAATGTTCCTTAGCCTAAAACAACAGTCTAGAAAGACTATTCCCAATATTCAAAGCAGCATTTATCATTTGTATGAAGTACTCTGCAGATCTAGGATCTTTGGAAGTGTTTACATGGGCATTTTAGGCTCCAAAGAATTTTTCTTCAGGTAGACAGCAAATGTTGGAGTTGTGATGGGGAAGAAAGAGGTAAATGGGCACATATTTTCTGGGAGTGTAATGAGTTGACACACTTTAATGATTCCCTGCAGACTGCACTGTCAGAGATACTGGGTGATGAAATTGGTGTAACTAAGGAAATGACTTTTTGAGCTATGATACAGAAATGGAATGCCTAGACAGAGTAAGGCCTTGCTGAGTCTAATTATGGTGGCTGCCAAAAAAAGCAACTACTAGAAAATACAAATCAAGGCCTAAACCAACTTTACTAAAAGTAGTGAATATAGTAAGAGAGATACAATAACTGGAATTGGGATGTTTAGAAAAGAGTAGGAGCAAATCACATAGGAAAAATGGGAATAGTGGGAACAATACATCCAGAAGAAGATTGAGGTTTAAAGGGTGGCAGGATCTGAGTGAGCTATGTAGTGTCTGACTGACAATGACTGGTTAGATTATAAGAGAAGTATAATGTTTGCAGCTACAATTATGTCAATATGGTTTGTGATGTATGTTTGCAACTAAAATTATGTCAGTATGGTTTGTTTTCAATTATATACATGTAGGATTGCCTATGTCATATGTGATAATTTAATAAAGAGGTTTAGGTTTATTTTCTTAAAAAAACAAAGAACTTTGCAGATCTATATGAGATTTAGTGGATAACGTTTTACTGTTAGTTAAAACCATTCCATTTCTACCTTACAGGGAAAAAAGAAGAAACAGCTATAAATTACAACATTAAATGTGTTGAAGAATAATATAACTCAATTATGCATATACATTACAGTAATGTTTGCTGAATTTTGTGAAAATTCTGGTATATGATTATTTATATTTAAGTTAATGGCTGGTATTCATTGTCATTCCGAGTATGCATAATGGATATTTGCACTTTCCTTGCTTAGCACAGCCACAACTCATACAGGCTATTTGTGTGCATGGGAGACAACCTCAAACTTATATAAATGAAACATTAATTAGAGTCTAATATTAGAGATGTAGAACTTCTAATGATAATCCGCCCCTTCCTACTTGCTTGCTATCCATAGTCATTTTATGAACCGTTTTTGAGCATCTACATATAAAAGGCAAAATCTTGCCTTTTCTATCAACTTTGCATTTGGTAAAAATGCTTACTTTTGCTGCTAGTTTTGTTGTTTCCTGTTCTGAGCTGCTTGCCTTGGTCAGTCCAACAGCATAGGTGCCCAACAGTGCTTTTTGGCCAAGAAGGCGAGGCTACAGGCAAAGAAAAACTCATTACAATTTTGATAATCATGAAATTCTTGATAGGTTTAGAGCTGATATGGACATTTTAAGAGCTTTGCTCAGCATATATAGCCCACTAATAGGAAATGGGGAGAAGCATACACTTTCTCATCTCTGTGGATACTAAAATACATACAACCCTCACTATACTTGCCACTGGGATCTTCATGTCACAGAATGGGGACACTGAGTATTTTTCAGGCTTCTGCCTTGATGATACTCCACCATTTCCTTGACATACTCTTGGCATTTGTGGATCAGTACATCTATTTCCCAGTGTTATCTCAGGACCAAGCTTGAACCATGTATGCCTTACATGAAGTGGCATGTTTCCCTGAGGTTTTTGGTGAAACAGACTGCATCCATGCTGCTATTAGGGCCCATAAGATCTTCAGTGGGAGTGGTACAGCAATAGGTTAAGCTACCATTAAGTCAGCTACCAGGTAGTATATAATGCATGGCAGTGTATCACCAATGTCTCTGCCCAGCATCCTGGTACTGCCTATGATTCCCATATTTACACAAGCTCACTCTACTGCATCTTTCTACATGGAAGGGTGCCCCAAGGCCACCATGCTGGTAAATGGAAATTTTAATTTTAATCTAATTAGTTATTCTTAGTTAAATATATGTTATTACTAAACCACTCTTCCTTTGTCTTGTCCCCCTACCTTTACTTTTTTTTCTAGGTGATGCAGGCTATCGCTTAAAAGTCTGGCTAATGCCTCCTGTGGGGAATTCAATAGAACTGCAGAGGAAAGTTGTAACAACATCCTGGCACAAACATGAACTACCACTGACAGAGTTTTTGGCCTGCTTAAAGCCCATTTCTGTTGCATGGATGAAATTAGAGGCTGGCCTTCAGTATGACCCTGCTAATGCTTGTAGGGTGATTACCACCTGTTGCATTTTGCACAATATGATTATGCACCGGTCAGTAGTGAAATGACCTACAATGACAATGTAGCTCCCAGTATGGATCCTACCATGACTGATGATAGTGTTAGTGGCCAACTGGAAGGGACCCCAGTGGCAGGCTCACAGACAGTATTTGTCTGTGCAGGGAAAAAGGCATCATCTAGTCCACAGCTATTGACCAAGACATTCAGATTAGTGTTTCATTATTACAAAAAATGCATACAAAATAACTAAAGTGTGCAGTGTTTTGTGGGCTATGTTGTGTGGTGCATGGCTTAATGTCATCCTTCATCAGACAATCAGCTCTTTTCTTTACATATATATATATATATATATATATATATATATATATGTGTGTGTGTGTGTATGTATCTGTCTATCTATATATATATATATATATATATATATATATATATATATATACACACACACACATACACAGATAATATTTTTTCTTTTTTCTACAACAGAGTCATTCATAAGGTATATACTTACCTACTGTTTATAATAATAATGCCTGACTGTTCACAGAGACCTGCTCATTGAACAGAACTGGTATCATATAAGGAATAAATACATTTTCAACTGTTTTGTTTAGTGAGCTTTGTTTAGAGACTATATTTTAGTATGCATGTCCTGCTTCTGTTGTAAAGTTCATTAATGTAAAAATGGTATTGGTATTGCAGTATATGACTGAATGGTTGCTATTGCATTTTAACTTGCATTTTTCATGAGCTGGCCACAGGCATATGAAAGGAAAATTTAGGATATTTATGCGTTTTACACCTTATGTTTCTCCACTTTTAATTATGTTAACTAATAACTAATTATTTTTATTGTAAGGTACTGCACATCAGATTAATTATTTCTGTCTTAGACACTGACCTTTGTGTCATCAGAATCAGTAACAGCAATCATCATTTGTACAGTGCTGAGGATGAAGTGGCAACAGTGCTTGTGTTGGTGGCAGGATGAGTGTTACTCATGTAATCATTTCTTCCACTGCATGTTAAGCTGCTAAAGGCACATATTAGTTCCTCCCACCTCCATTTTCATGTATTCATTTTTTAATCATTTGTGTAACTTTCAGCATTAGCATTCCTCATCTTGCTCTCATATTGAGTGAGCCCCTAATGGTGTTAACTAATGCACTATGCAAGTAACCACCGCCATCCTTCTTTCTACATTGGATTTTTCTTTGTATTGTAAGCAATACCATTAGTTAGCTGAAATGTAGATTCAAAGCCTGTTAGTACTAAAGTACATTGTACACAGGCATTTTACTTCTATCTTCCATAACTCAACGTGTATGCATATATATATATATATATATTATATATATTATATATTATATATATATATATATATATATATATATATATAAACACACACACACACACACACACACACACACACACACACTCATTATCTGTAATGGTAACCCCGACTTACAGAAGGCCAAGGTCAAATGTAACACACAAAATGCTTCCTAAAGATAGGACAGGAGATGCTGCCCATGAACATGAGGAAGTGCTGGCATATGAGCTTGATGTAGGTAATCCTACACAGATCTGACAATGTTGCATGACCGAGAAATCAAGTGAGAGATTCAGCTATGTGCAGATGAACAAAGATGAGGCCTGCTTGAATTCTGTTGTGCTATTAGTTCTCTTCTACTATTTCCAGTACTTTTCTCAGAAGCACTTGTAGTGCAACATGCTATACCTCCACATGTCCACACAGTATGCTGTCCTCTTCCCCAACCACAATTGAGTCCTACTTGAGTCTGGTAGGTCTTGAGTAGTGCACGCATGGAAGCAGTTACTGGCTGTTGTGTGCCACAATGCTGTGAATGAGTGTGGTCGTGGCATTATCCCTACTCTCTACCACTTTCATATAGTGCTGAAAATCCTCATGTATGCCCTGCAGTATTCTGACCATATCTCCCCAACTCACTGACAATGGACTGAGCCTGAGCAATGTTATAGCACATTTGTTACTGGACTGTCAATGCTTTTGTATTTCTGCAGGTAGCTGTGACATTGCTACCCATGAGATGGTGCCTTCTCAAGAAGGTGTCCCTGTGGTTGAGTTGTTGATGTGCATGAGTTCTCTCTCTCTCTCTATTTTATATATATATATATATATATATATATATATATAAATATATATATATATATACATATATATATATACACATACATACAACCTGCAATGTAATGCCCCTATCAACTTGACCTTGTGATTCAGTGTTACTTTTTGCAGACTTATGTAAATGTCATGGTGTTTATGATCCTGACATCAAACTTGGTGACTGCCTACCACTGTTCTCAATCTGTCTCAGGAGTATAATAACATTATCATGATAAACAGCCATTCTGAAGTTAACATCTTCCAGCTGTGATGTCAAAGTGGGACTGCTACTTTCTGCAGCTGATCTTTTAAAAAATTAATTTTACTAAATTAGTATTGAGACGATGAAGCAAAGTACTAAATGCTGTGTAATGAGTTGTGGAGGGCACTTTCCATGCACGCTCACTTCAATTTCACAGATGGTAGAAATGGAGGGTTCACTTGATAGTAAATATTATGTGTTAGAAAATCCAAATTGTACATCAGCACCCTGATTGGAGAACAAACGTTCTCCAACAGGGTATTACTGTACAAGTAATGCCCACTGAAAAACGAGTCCACTACTTCATGGCAGCATATCAAGTTGCAATGGAGCTTGGACTGAATAAACTAATGGTCGCTATTATTTTACACTCGCTAAGCAGCACTTCTGCTGTTTAGCGAGTGTAAAATATTGTAAAAAAAAAAAACTGAAAAAACAAAAGTGTGTGTGTGTGTGTGTGTGTGTGTGTGCATATGTCTGTGTGTGTGAGTGAATGCATGCATGCAAGTGAAAGTGAGAATGATTGAGCCATTATTTTACACTCATAATGTGTAATTAATACCCTACTATGGGGTGTAGAGGCCTTCCACTTGCAGTGTCGGGCCTCACAACACCCCTGGGCAGGCATTAATGACATATTAACACACACACCCTGTCAGGCATTATTTCTTGTTTACATGTAAGCAGTTTTCCACTGCAGTCATTCTGCTACTGTGAATATTTCATGGTGGATGCACTAACCTTCCTGAACACACATCTGTGGATGTTGTAAGATGGGTAGTTATAAGTGTTCACACCATCTCTGATTAGGCTCAAACCATCCTCATCCGTATCATAGTCATCTCTCTGCATCAAGAGCCGGTATTCCTCACTGGGTGCTAAAGGGATAAGTGTGGGAGGTCCCCCACCAGTACTGCTATGGACAATTACATTCTGTCTTGCCTTTGCTATGGCACATCCCACCATATCGTAGGCTTTTTTTTTTTTTTTTTTGCAAACTGACAAGGTGCAGTCCCTCCCAACAGTATATATGTTTATAACCAGCTGGTTGAGATTGTTTTGATCCCTCTTTTCCAAAAAGATGCTGGCCATATGTCCTTAGAGCCCCCATGCAAACACAGTTCACCTCAGGGCTGAAATTGTCTTTTCCCTGTCTTGAGAACTGCTACTGCATCATGCTTTAACCTTGAACAACATATAAGAGTAACCCTAATAAAATTTGATTTAACAAAATTAAACCCTCTCATCACCCCTCAAAGAATATTAAAGCATGTCTGAATTCCTTACACATACATCCCTTTTTACACCATGACTGCAGTATCATAAGTAAATAAATCAACATTTTAAAATTGACCAATAGTCACACAATCCATTTCAGCAAAATGTTGCAGAATAGCTCATCAATGGAGTGAGTTTATTTAAATAAGAAGGTGGAGGGGTGAAGTGCCACATAGAGGGGTGTATGTGGGCTTGCCTCTGCTGACATGCTTTATTTTGTTTGTATGATTAATAAAAACTATTAAAACATGACGTGTTTAAATTTCATACAAAATAATATAGGTTAATTACTCTTTAAACATTAACGTCTGTGGTTCAAAATTTGTATAGCAGATGCAACTGCAATGAATAAAAGGATTTAAGAATAAGTATTTGAGGTCAGCAGACCGGAGGCCCAAAATGAGCCAAGTTACCTTCTTATTTACACAATTCAGAGCCCATTCTAGAGGTATTGGTGGTCTAAGGGATTTCAAATGTAAAGTATCTCAAAAATGCTTGATCAAACTATCTGTGGTTAAAGGAGGCTCTACATGTAAACAAGTAAAAATGACTGAAAGATGTACACATTACAGTGTACTCAAAGACTTTAGAAACAGAAATAAAATGTTATATTAATGGCCAAAGCTTTGTCCCTTCTGATGGGTGGAACTGTCTAGCATTTGAATGTTTTACTTCTTTGAATACAAAGAGGACCTCATTAAAAATATAAGATAGCTGTGAGAAATCAACCTGAAATGCTCTCAGCTGACAAGCTGACAGCTTTGAAGTATGGCTATAATACCTTTCTTTGTTATGTTAATAACTTGTGATGGAGAAGTAGTGCAAATGGTTCTGCTACTGACTTTCTAGTCAACTACATCTATCTTGTCCAAAACAAGGCACCAAAATGAGTTTTGCTTTTTGTCTTCTTCTATTTAATGACATTTTTATTTGAGATGTTAGGAAACCTGCATAATGAAAACAAAGATTCCAAAGTACTGAGAAAGTATTTGTCGTGAGCACAATAAGGCAGTCTTGAATAATGGAACAAAAAATGGAAATTCAGATGTGATGCATACAGATACAGTTTAATGTACCCAACATCTTGTTGCATCTAGGAATATATTTCTCTCAAGTTTCCACTCATGAGTGATAGACAATTAATTTCATAGGGAGCCTGCTGTTTTCTGTAGACTTTTGTATATAAATTGCCTGAAAAGTTAAACCTAACTTGACTGTCTTCTATAAGTCATCCATTGCCAGTCTCCATTACAGTTAAACTTATGTGCCCATTCTGTAGCAACATGGAGAGCCCTTAGTTGAAAAACTGAGACGAATGATTTTAGAGACAGATTGATTATCAATATTTTTATCATGTATTTGTGTTCCTTTCTCTGTGACAGAGACTAATTTCCTATACTTTAGTCCTTGAGTCTCCAAGAATAATTTGATTCATGTCTAATTAGCTTCTGATTTGGGAGATGAGGAAAGAATGAGAGAAACAAACAGGGCCAACTTCTTGGTCCACCAAATGAACTCACTCTTTAATGAATATAACAAAAGAAGAATGTAGTTTAGTGGCTTTGTAGTTACACAGATTCTTCTGGTTCCACTGGATTTCACTATGTGAAGCCCTGCAAAAGCAATCAACAGAACTTGATATAGGCATAGATCCAACTGCTTTCGAAAATAACATGGCTGATGAGTGACCTTCTTATCCATCATCTTTTAAACCGTGCCCTAAGAATATTTTTATAACAAAAACGGTCTCCAGAAATGGATTCATTTGGAGGGGTTGCAGATTTGACCTCTGGAGGTTGGCAGTATTGCCAGATTTCTAAAAAACACAGCCGAATTTGTTACACAGTTGAAATGATTGCCAATGTTTGAATGAGGTAGTTATCCAGGTAAAGATGTATGTGAATTCCTTTCAAACTCAGACGTGCATGTGCTGGAACTAGGCAGTTCATATAAAAAGGTGCATTGGAGAAACTGAAAGGCAAGGCTGCAAAATGATAATTGGAATTTCCCATATCGAGTCTGATAAAGCTCTTGTAAGGTTCACAAATGGGAATATGCAAGTAAGCATCTTGCATGTCAACAATTTTATTTATTTATTTTATTTTACATTTGTTGACTGGGCTAGTCTAGCTGGATACATGTTCATTTTCAGTAGATCCGTTACTGTCTTGAACTTTTCTGCGTTTATGAATTTGATCTAATTTAACAGCAGTAATATTTGGCTTGTCCGACTGAGCTGAAGAGCTCAGTGGATTGTCCAGGGAGAAAAGTTCCAACATATTATACAATTTTCAAGGGTTGGGAGGGTGGCCTAATGGTTAAGGTGTTTGCCTTACAAACACAAGGTGCAAGGTTTGAGTCTCACAAGGGATAATTGGCTAGGCTCGCAAGTGCAGTTAGGCTAGCACTAACCTATTGGTTGGGAGGGTGGCTTAATGGCTAAGGTGTTTGCCTTACAAACACAAGGTGCAGAGTCTGAGTCTCACAAGGGATAATTGGCTAAGCTTAAAATGGCTCACAAGGGCAGTTAGCTTAGTACTGAACTACGAACCTATTATAAATTACCATTAAACAGCAATGTTATAGGATTATTACAAGGCATTAAGTAGCAATACAATGTTATACAGTAAAAAAAAATAATGAGCCAGCAAACTGCATGCTGTAAATATACAACAAAGTATATTTAATGAATCTCACATAGTAACAAAAGAACAAAAAGACCAGTTCCGGCTAGAATAATTACATAGCCTTTATCAGTGTGTCAATAAACAGGAGTATAGCAAAGCTCTTTCACAATGTATAAAAAGAAATAATAGGTCATTAAGATGAATATAGCTTTTGGGGGTAAGTGGTTACAAAAACCCAATTTTATCATAATGTAGTTGCATGAAGGCAAGACAATTACTATAGAGTGTTTCTCTGAGGCATTATTCAGACACCTGATCTCAGGGTGATTAGCTGTGAGGTCTGGTGATGTGATACCCATCCTTCAGACACCTGATCTCAGGGTGATTGGATGTAAGGTCTGGTTATGTGATACCCATCCTTCAGACATCTATCTCAGGGTGATTAGCTGTGAGGTCTGGTGATGTGATACCCATCCTTCAGACACCAGATCTCAGGGTGATTGGCTGTGAGGTCTGGTGATGTGATACCCATCCTTCAGACACCTGATCTCAGGTTGATCGGCTGTAAGATGTTTACTCCCTATGGACTTCAGTTAGCTTGGCAATGGTCATCAAGACACAGAAGCCTGAAAGGAATCACCTCAGCACAGGCAAAGCTTTAAACAGTATGTCAGCACAAATTCTTCACTCCAGACTCTGTGACATGTCCACCGGATCCCTCCCACCCAGTAGGGCTAACTTACAGAGTAGAGCAAAAGTATGAATTCAGGCTCACAGCATCTCCTAAGTACATCTCTAACATTAATCAAGAAGAGCGGCATAGATCCATTAACAGCTTAGCTTGCATTAGGGAAGTATAACAAAGCATCATCAATGAACGCGACCTATGCAGGACTGAGGAGGATAATGAGAGTTAACAGGATCATATCTTCTTGTACAGATGTCAGCGTTAGCACCCCCCCCCCTCTCCCCGAAGGACTGAAGTGGGACACAGAAACAAACACTCAGAACCTTGCATTGAAGCATAAGCTAGTGGAAGTATGAACCTTCCAAAGCCTGGCCCAAGATGTTGACAGCATGTGTAATCAATAAACTAGCCTTTTCTTCAATTATTTCTGCCACATTTCACTAATGTGTGAGATAACACCCTTTTTATATCAGCCAGTTTTCTCTTTCAACATAAAATTACTTGTGAGCACTATGGAACTTGAAACTATTCCCTGAGTCAATCCGCTGGGGACCGCTTATAAATTCCTTCCTCAGTGAGTCACTTCTGCCTGTCTGTCAGCTTGTCCATCACTCACTAACCCATGCATGAGTCACAATGATTTATATATGGAAACCTGCTCAGAGGAGAAGAAGAGTATATAGGGGTCTAAATCCAGATAAACAACTGAAAAGTATATCTCTGTTAAAAAATTAAAGTCTTTAATAAGTACATTAAATTTTTCCAAAACTACAAAACACTCCAAGAACATCTAAGTGTGGGAGATAGGGCATCCACTACATCCTTCTGAGAGGAACAGTGATAATGTAGAAACGAGCAGCCAATAAATATTACAGGAACTAAGGAAAGTGGAGTCAAACAACTCATTTGCTACAGACCTGTGTTTTAGCCCTAATCTTAGCCCTCAGGGGAATCATTTCCTTTTTCCATCTGAGAACAATGCCACACCAAGGTTAGGACACAGCAGTAGCCAATAAGTAAAGCAAGTCTTGACTAATACAACCTTTAGGATTTTGATCCATGAACAACCACTGGCTCAACCAATGCCACAGATGTATATCTACATACCTACCAACAATCTCACCTACCTATTACTGCATAGATTTATAAATAAAAAAAATAATCACCACAATATTTAATCTTTCTCTGTTTACTTAAACAGAAAGTGCTCAAGCTTTGTGGTTTACAAATAATGCCTGGGAAGTGAAGACACCTATTCTGAGTGTTGCTTTTTATGGTGAAGAGCCACAAGGCAGGGGCTCTCCCTGTCCCATTACTCCTCATCACAAAAGTGCCACTGTCTAGTTTTTTACAATCTAGGCTTGATAATGATAATACTGCTTCCATCAGTAGCATAACGTTGTTTGCAGATGACTGTGTTATTGCAGATAGGGACTCGATGTCACTCCCTGGACAGAATCAGTACACCAAATCATTTTGGAGAGGACTCAAGGCTAGTCATTAATAAGGAAAAGATAACGCACAGTAAGCTAAATAATAATCCACTGCCACCTGATCTTCTGTTTAACCAGGCTCCTCCTAGTCAGTAATATCTGGGATTTATCATCTAGCTAGATGCAAAGGAACAGAGAGCAAACAGGTATCCTTGTTAAAGACGGTGGACCAAGCTTGTGGGATGCAGACAAAAGTAGGTCTGTTTTAGAATCAGATGTTCAGTACAAAGATGATGTCATTGCCCCAGTTCCCCATTATTTTAGAGACATACCTAGAGAGCCAAAGAGAGAGCATGTTGTAAGGTTGCAAGCTATAATACTGAAATTTTATAGCAAGGTAAAGAAGCAAGGGTGTTTGAAGCAAATTAATATACTTTCACACTGCATACATGATGGGGAATACTAAAACTGAGATGGCATGTTCTTGCAATCAACCTAAGCTCCTTGTTTAAGACTAGAGATGTTGATATGTGCCCATGGGTAGAGGCATTTGGTATGCTGTGTCAAAAGCAGTCTATTGTGAAAATTAGTTGTACTGTGAATCATATAGTAACAACTTGTTAAGGCTATAACCACATGAAATGAAATGGCCAAAGCCTCAACTTGATGAAGCAAATAATTATAACCATATTCTGCACCAACACACTCCCTCAAGTGAACATACTATCTCCAAAGTTAAAAAACAGTAGAGAAAAATGAGAACCCAAATAACTCTGAAACCCTGCTGATAACAGAAATTGCACTGGCAGTGTCTGTCAGTGGGAAACAGCAATCAATGAGTTGCAACTCTAAGACTGTACTCAATGAGTTGTTGCAACCTTGTCTACTTCACATTTGACTAAAGGTGAAAGTCATGCCAAGGAACCTATAAAATGGACAGATGGGGGTAGAAGCAGACATTCCAAGAAGGTCCTGGTGTCATCATGGATTGTTATAAATATATATTGGACTGGGGCTCCTTTCTCTCTTTCCAGCCAATGGTGAAGCAGGTTAGGCAGGAAAAAAAGTAAAGCAGATAAATTTGTTTTTCACATAAATGATGGAGCCATCTGTTCTTTGTTTTAGAGGTTGGGGTTCTGCAATAACAGATAAATTAAAATTAGTTGCAATACGGATACTAGTTTAGATAATTGGGCCAGTTTAGGGTCAGTTTTGCAAGTATGCTATGAGTGTGCTGAAGGGATGGTTGAGGCTTCTTGAATGGTCATATAGGTTGCAGCAGACAATGAATATGACCCAGTGGCAAAATACAGTCAGTGTTTGGGGTGAGAAGCTCACTTGGGTTTGAATAATGAGCTTTGAAAGGAAGTTTGTAAAATCTTACAGGTTTTAACACTAGAGAGTGCAGCATATGTGACCCATATTTGTATTTTACTAAGGCAGCACAAAACTTCAGCAAAGCTGAAAAAGTTAAACTGAGATAGGGTTGTTGTTATAGATGTGGGCATACTGACACCTGTCACATGTCCGGCACACATACTGGGTCTGCCCAAAATATACTCCATATGAAAGGAATATATAACAATTATCCATTGCCTAGTGGAGCTATTTTACTCAGGAATCCATATTTACAACTTTTGGTTAGCAAACTAAAGTTTCTTGACCTTTTTCTTTTATTATGGAAGTTTACACCTTGGATGTTTTAATTATGGGTAACTGAAAAGTTTATTTTCCAAAGATTCCACGAAAAGGAGGTTCACCAAGTTCCACTTAAGTGGGTATGTGGGGCAAGAGTCCAGAGTAAGCTGTTTCCTCATCAGGAATAGATTGACAGAAATTGCAAATGGTCCTAACAACAAGGGTATAATATCTATGGAGTGGCTCTAGATGAAACATTCTGTTTCTACCCACTATAAAGGTTTGATGGTTAGACAAGGATGGCTGATTAAAACTGGTAACTAATATGCTAAACTGCACTGCTGAATTCCACTGTGGGTTACTGGCATTTACATAAGCAATGTTTACTGGCTGATGTCTGTATAATGGCATGTATGATAATTTAGATCTATTTTCTATAAGTGAACCCAGCATAAAAAAATGAGTAAAACATTGTTATGTAGTACTCTGAGAATGGTATATTTATTACTAGTACACAGGGACCACAAACTATGCTGCAAATATATTTGCCATTTTATGTACCAGCTTAGTTATAAGAAGTTGCATGCATGAAAATGCTGTTCCTGGTGGTCAGTAAGTGCAAGGGGTTCCAGCCATATGGAACTTCATCCATACTTTAAACATCAGTCTTACTGAACTACAATTAACAACAACATTGATGCCTGAATACATATTTGAAAGTGCGATTGCGTAAGTCAGCTTACCATAACAGTAGATGTTTGAATGATCACTGCTGTAGTAGCCTAAGCTATATGGGTTATATCCTGCTACGGACATAACAGCCGGCCAACTACCAAAGCTTCAGGACACCTTCCATCCACCCAAACTACTAGTCAGATTGAGCTGAGCTGACTAAAAGTCAGATTAGGCTCCCTTCAAAGCTTTCATGCCAACAAAAAAAGGGAGGTTAAAGCCCTGAGAAAGACAATGCTAGGAAAATATAATAATAATAATAATACTAATACAAATCATACATGCCCACACCCTAGCATAAAACATACACAAAAAAAAGGGGGTGGGGGATTGGCTTCTGCAGCAGTGATCAGATCATTCAAACAGATATTGTTATGGTTAAGTTTACTTACACAACTGTACTATGTTCTGCTGCAGTGGATATATGGGTAGATTACCATAGCTTAGAAAGACAGGGAAGAAGAAGGATGAGGGTTCATGAGCCCCTGCAGAATGGTCCGAGACCCGTCAAAGGAATCCAGTTTATAGTGTTTTGTAAAGGTATGCACAGAGGTCCAAGTTGCTGCTTTTAGAACACTTCTAGAATTCAACCCTTTCTAAAAAAACACACAAGAAGCCAAGGCCTTAGCAGAATGAGACCTGACCCTGCATGGAATAGTTTTGTTGTGGTGGGAGTAACAAAAAGGTGTCTTTTCTTCTTACCATCACAAGAAATGAACAACTGATCAGAAGTTCTGAAAGATTTTGTTCTGTCGAGATAGTACCAAAGATGTCTGTGGAAATCCAGGGTATAAAGAAACTTTTCTCCCTTATTTTTAGGTTCTGTTAAGATGACAGGAATGGCAGCTTGGTTTAAAGTAACTTGGATACCACTTTGGGCATAAAAGCATTAGTTCTCAAATAAACCCTATCTGTGTGAAAACTGAGATAAAATTGACCTACCGGAAGAGCCTGTAACTGAGATAGTCTTTTTGCAGAGCTCAGAGCAATAATTAAGACCGTTTTCCATGTCAAGAAACTCAAGTCAGCTTGTTCAGCTATTTCAGATGGAGCAAGAGTTAGTTTTAATAGCACAAAATTAAGATCTCAGGGAGGGACCACTGGTTTTCTTCAAGGTTTCTTGTGGAACACTCCTTTCAAAACAAAAAATTAATTGGGGACTACATCGAACTAATGTGATCTGTGGGCAGAAATGCTGAAATGGCTGACAAATGAACCTTCATTGTGCAGTAAGGCAAGTCAGGGAATAGTAACTCACACAAATAATGTAAACTATAGAAACACTAGCCCTGAACTGGTACAGCTGATTTTGTTGGCATCAACTAGAAAATTGTTTCCATTTGCTATTGTATGGTTTCCTAGTAGCAGGTTTTCCCTGCCTCCTTTAATATTTGCTGCACAAATTTATAAAAAAAGGTGTCTAAAAGATCCTGTAATACAGGCAGTCAGTTGTTTGGGGCTGGGAGGTTTCAAACACCCCTGGTCTTGTGAGTAAATCCAGTATGTGAGGAAGCTTGCGGCAATTGCTTTGGCCATTTCCAGTAGACAGGAGAACCACTTTTGCCTGGGCCAAAAGGGAGTCACCGCAATGATATTTGGGGAGTCCTTCTGAATCTTTAGAAGTACCTGGATATTGAAAAGGGTAAAAGCATGCAGGAACATTAATATCCAAAGAAAAGAAAAAGTATCTGTCTTTGCAGGCCTTATTGCAAGGAGTCCTTGAGCAGAATTCTGCTCATGGATTGCTTAGACAGGAAATAAAAAGATCTGTTTGAGGTGTTCCCCACAAATGGATCAAATCCTGGAAGAACCTCTGATTCAGTTTCCCTTCATTAGGGTCCTGGTCCTGCTCAGCTTGTCTGCCACACAATTTTATTCTGACAGAAAGTAAGATGCCTGTAGAGTGAGATTGTGCTGAAAAGCTGTATCCCGCGTTACAATAGCTATTCTGCACAGAAGGTAAAATCAGGTTCCCCTTTGCTTTTTTTGTGTACCACATCCACTGTGGTGTTGTCTGTAAAAGCTTGCAGAGATCCCAGGGACTGCAGGTGATTTAAAGAGACGAGTACAGAAGAGAGATAACATCTATTTTATGTTGATGTGTTTTGGTCTGTCTTTTTTGTTCAAACGATCTTGCACTTTTGTTCCTATAGATACTACAACCCAAGCAAAGTATGATGCATCGATAGTGAATGACTGTTCTGGAGCAGGAGAGGAGACTAGGAGACCTGGATTCTGAGAGATCTGATGGTCTGTACCACACAGTCTCTCGTCAGAAATCCTAGAATTGGAATGTGAAATGTCAAGGGATGCTGGTGCTAGGAGTTTTCAGCTACCATTGTAATTTCTCATGTGGAGTCTTGCAAGAAGTATCATTTATGATGTGACATCCAGAATCATAAGGAATTCCCTTGCTAAGACGGAAGTATGGGTGGAAAAACTCAGGAATAGATCTAAATGCAGATCAATCTTTCCTGTGGAAGAAAGGATGTTTAAAATGAGGTTTCCAGCAAATAACCCAGAGAAACAAATCCTCTGAAAAGGGCTTCTGAATGTTCTCTTGGAACCCCAGCCTGTGTAGATCTCTTATCAAAGTGAGGGACTCCTGACATTTTGAAAGAGACTCTGCAAAGGTGAGTCAAATAAATAAATAAATATGGAAAATGTGAATACCTTGCAGTCTGCAATAGGTGATCACAGAAGCTAGACACTTTGTGAACACCCGTGGAGCAGTAGACAGCCCATACGGTAAGGCAGAAAGCGGATGATGTGATCCAGGCAAACTAAATCTTAAAAAGAAAACTAAAATCTGAATTATAGGAATGATATAGTATGCAACTTTTAAATCTAAGGTCACTGGGAAACTCAAATGAGGAATAAAAGCTAAAACGTTATGAACTGACAGCATTTTCAACTTTGGCACCATCACAAAAGAAAAACTGAGAACTCGTCACTAAGAAGCCTCTTTATTTGGCACCAGAAACATCCTTGAATAACATGTTTCTCCTAACTGAAGAGAAGAGACAGCTTCTGTCACCCTTGAGCTAGCATATGCTGAATGACAGGAGGGAATAAAGCAGTTTCATCTGGTGGATGAGGAGGAATCCCCTGAAAAGGAGGGCAGCAGGCTGACTGTCAGCAAAATTGCAGGTTATGACAAAAACATTGTCCAAAACAAAAAGAACAGTAGGAAGAGGGATGTGTTCAGGAAATTCCTGTTTAATAAATCATAATATTTTCTAAGAGACTGAGAAACATGACTGTTTTCCAACGAAAACAACTGATTAATTCTGGAAATATTCTCAGAAAAGAACAGTCCTTCACAAGGACAATCCAAAGTCATACACTCCTCAGAATCTGAATCAGGTGCCTGATTACCCAGGAAGCGTAGCAGCAATAGTCAGTAAAACAGGTAAATTGTAAAAAAAGCAACTTTTTTCCCTGAAAAAAAAAAGTCTAAAACACTTTAAGCACATACCCCAGCTCAAAAAAGTAAAGGAGCACCAGTTTCTCCATGGGGAAAGTAATTTTAAATAAGGTTTAACAACTTCTTACCACAAAAGTAAAAAAAGAAGCATTTCTGTTAAAAAGTGAACAAGTTACAAAACAGTCAAAAAACACCAGTTTCCTATCTAAAATATAAATATTTTACAGCTAAAGTAGTTTTTGTTACAAAAATTAAAGTAGAAGTTATTTCCCCAAAGAGCAAGTACAGTTGTGTACACTTAACATAAATGTAGATGTTCAAGTACCTGTCAGGTTTCCTGGGAGCAGGAGGGAGGGTGTCAAGAGTCAAATTGGATTCCATAAAAACATCATCCACAATGTCCAGGACAGGAGGAATGGCCAAAGGTCTGTGCTGTGGTAAATCTAAGAATTCCCCGAGTCTCTTTTTTGACTGAGGATAGTCTTGACATTCCCATTGGAAATGCTCCCTTAAAGTATGAAGGGTTTCCCCAAATTAAAAATCCTCGGGTGGAGAGGCAGAAGGAATGAATTCCTCTGCATCAGAATCTGCATAACCAGAGAGGGGTTGTATATCTTCATATTCAGAAGCATCAGAGTCATCTGACTCTTGTTCAGATAAAACTACTGGGGACACGTCTCTTTTTCTTTTGGAAGAGGTAGCCTGGCTTCCCCTAATAAGCATAATAAGGTCTTCTGTCATTTTAAACATTAGATATTGAGGCAAGGAAGCAGGTGCCTGAGCTTGGGTCATTGATTTTTGGGTGTAGTTCTTACCCTGGGCCTTAGAAACCCGGTAGTTTTAGAAAGAACTGAAGAAGCGAAAGAAGTCGTTGGTCTGTGTCGAGTATCGGTAGTGCGAAGTACTTCCTCGGAAGCCGTTGCCTGCTCAGCAGCTCCAGACCAATCCAAGGTAGAGACATCGGCAGGATCCTTAGTTGAAGAAGAGTCTTGCGGCATACCAGACTTCGAAAGGGTCTTGGTAGCAGCCTGCAAATCCACAGAAGCAGGCATTAGGGGGCTGCAAAAGCACCTCACTGAGGACTGGAGAACTGAAGACCAGCTTAGCGGAAGTGTCGTCGGCAGTTTTGGACTTTTGCGGTCTGTCTCTGTCTTTATCCTTACGTTTTTTTGGAAGATCGGTAGTCAGATGGCTTACCAAAGCCATAACAGAATTCATGGACTGAGAGCAAAAATATCTAGCTACAATAAGGGCCCGATAGTGTATAGTTCTGGTATTGAACAAAGCACAAATGCGACAGCGAGGGACGTCGTGATCCGGGCCTAAACAGGTGACGCAGTAAGAATGGAAGTCTCGGTGTGGTATTTGCTTTCCACAGGTGAGACAATTGTCAACTTTTTCTGACATCTGTTAGAACAAGAAAAAAGGATCCCCAATGGGGTACTTAGCTTTAGAAGACTTCAACTTCAATTCGGAAATGAAAACTCAGGTAGCGGCCGACCGGCACTCGTGCAAACTGCTTCTGCTTTGGGCTCCTCAGCAAGAAAGACTGGTGTAATGGCGTTGGCTGCTTGATTTTATACCACTAACGACCTGATGTCAGTCCTGGAGCGACAGCAACCGATGCAGAAATACTAAGCCTCTAGTATTTGGGCCAACTGAGGGCTACCCCCTGGCAGGATAACCCAAATGTGATGACTGTAACAGTGAAACACGAAGAACATCTAATCTGCCCAGCAATGGAACAGTTTAGCCAACCAATGATCCTTGCGAACCCACAGAAGAACACTCTGTTCATTAGCAGGAGGACTCTGAAGGGCTTGGCACCTAAACCTGACTTATAGTCAGCTCAGCTCAAGATGACTAATGGTCTGGGTGTGTGGAAGGTACCTTGAAGCTTTGGAGGCTGGTCTTTGGTAGGATATAACCCATAGGTTCATAGGTTTATACTAGGCTATCTGCCCTGGGGCATTTACAAGCCTAGCCAGAGTGTGTTTGGCTTTCGCCACCCTTTTAGATCAGTTTACTGTGCCTCTGTAGAGTAGGTCACAGAAGATAGCCCTTTTAAGGTTAGTTTTCTGTGCCCCTGTCTAGCAGGGACACAGAAGAGATCCCAGGGGTGAACTTATGCTCTCCCATCCACTCGTCAAGATTTCTCTTGAAGAGGGTCAGTGAGGGGCTCTGCCTAACACGGACTGGGATTCTGTTCCAAAGTGAGGGCAGCCTCTGGGATACGAATCTGTCCCTTCAGCATGTCCTATTTATTTCTGTGCTGAGGTTTAAGTCCCTGGAGCGTGTAGCTCTAAGGGATTTGGATTTCTTGAGGTGGAGCATGTCCATTAATTCTGGGTTGGACATGGCTTTATACGTCAGGCAAAGATCACCTCTGAGTAGGTGGTAAGCAACTGAGTAGAGCTGGAGTTTCTTTAGCCGAACTGCATAGGGCATCTGTTTGAGTCCCTTGATCCTCTTGGTGAGGTAATCTGTTTGAGTCCCTTGATCCTTTTGGTGAGGTACTTTTGGGGCCTTCCAGTTGCTGCAGGTGTTGGGTAAGGTACATCCCAAATGGGGCATTGTATTCAATTATGGGCCTGATAAGTGATGAGCAGAGGGGCACAATGACCTCTCTTGTTCTAGATGTGAACCCTTTCATGATAAGGTGGGCTATATAGAAGGTCTTCCTAACCACTTTGGCAACGTGATTGTCAAAAGTGAGGTTTCTATCAACTTGGGTCCCCAAATCCCTAATTACTTCTTTCGTACTTAATGGATTACCACCTATGTGGTAATTTGTGGGCACTTTGTTTTTCCCGAAGGGGATGACTGTGCACTTTTTGGCATTTAGCTTAAGGCCATGGTTCTGGCACCAGTTATCCGTCTCTGTGAGACCCTTTTGGAGGATGCTTGTGTCAGCCAGAGTTGATTATGGAGCCCAGCTTGCAGTCATCTGCGAACTTGATCAGCCATAGTCCTCCCGTATTAGCCTGTACCTCAGAGAAGTATATACCGAACAAGAGAGGTCCTAGGACTGAGCCTTGTGGGACGCCACTTGTAACTGGTTTGGAGTCTGACATGGCACCTGCAATACTGACCATGTGGGTTCTATCCCTGAGCGAGTTTGCAACCAATCTTGTGAGATAGGGGTTGATATTTAAGCTGGTGAGCTTATTTATGATGCCCGAGTGGGGCACTGTGTCAAAGGCTTTTGCAAGATCCAGGTAGGCCGTGTGGACTACCTTCCCTTCATCTATGGCCTTGGTAATTGTTTCAAAGAAGTCGACCAGGTTCAAGAGGCAAGATCTGCCCGTAACAAAGCCGAATTGGGTGGGATCCAGTGTCTGGAGGTTACCAATGTCCTTGTTTATGAGTTCCATGATGACATGCTCCATAGCATTGCAGACCAGACTTGTCAGGCTTATAGGGTGATAGTTTCCTGGGTCCATTGTGGCCCCACCTATGTGGAGCAGGACCACTGTTGCTGTATGCCATTCCTTGGGTACATATCCTGTAGCAAGGCTGAGATTGAACAGTGACTTTATGTGATGGTTTAGTTCTTCTTGGAGCTCGTGTAAGACGCAGCCCGGGACACCGTCTGGTCCCATTGATGCTATATTTTTTGCTTTGGAGAGGGCAGCTCTCACCTGTGCATTTGTGATGTCAGGGAGGCTACATTCTGTTGGGATAGACATTTGGTCTTTTGGGGGGGAAGGGGGTGGGAGTTTGCACTGAACCTGTCTGCCAGGATGTTGGCAATGTCTGTGGGATCAGTGTATTTTTTGTCATTCTGTACTAACTCAGAGCATATCTGGGAGTTGCCCCCCAGATTACTGACATAACTAAAGAAGACCTTGTGATTATCTTTAGTGTCTTGTGCAATTTTTCTTTCGAAGCTGGCCTTAGATAATTTTATGAGGGATCATAGTTTCTTGCTAGTACTGATCAGAGATGCCTTCCCTTTTTGGGATTTTGCTCTATCATGTAGTAGCTTCCTCCTCCTGTTGTATAGCTTATTTATGGCTGGGGTCCACCAGACTGGTCTCCTGCCTTTGGAGGAGTGAGTCTTGGTTTTATTTGGGATAGCACGATCCATGCATTCCTGTAGGTGTCCATAGAATGCATTTGTAAAAGATTCTGCTGTTTGGGCAGTATTTTCCACTGGCCCGTTGGCTTTGAAGGATTCCACCTCGGTTTTGAGAAGTGTGAAATTTGCTTTTGAGAAATTTTTCACCATGATTTCCTTGGCTGGGGGTGGGGATGGGATATGGATGTCCTGTGAGATTAATATATGGTCTGATCTTACCAATGAGGGACATACCTCTGGTGTGGAACATTGAGTCCCCATGTTGGTGAGGACCAGGTCCAATATGTTATCCCCTCTTGTGGGAGTGGTGACCAGCTGTTCCATAGCATTTGAGTTTATAAATTCTAGGAACCGTTGGGCAAGTTGGGGCTTGAGTAGTTTTCCCAGTCGATGTTTGGGTAGTTGAAGTCACCCAATATTATTGTGTCTGGAGAGACCTTCATATTCCCCAGTGTTCTCAGGAAGGCCGAGTGGGGTTCCTGAGTTTGGGAGGGTGGTCTGTAGCAGGCTACAAACTGAAAGGCAGTTTTGCCCACTGTTAACTGTACATGGATGGTATCCGATGCTTTGTGTAGTGCCACTAATCTGGAGGTATGGGTATCTTTGATGAATATTGATACTCCCCCTCCTTTTGTGGTTCGGTCCAAGTTTTGGGGCTGAAAAGCATGGTATGAGGTATAACCTGGTAGTGCTGGGTGCTCTCTGGGGCCTTGAACCAGGTCTCTGTCACTGCACAGATATCGATATTCTCCATACTGAGGAGAGCCTCGAGTGCATGCATCTTGAGGTTTAGACTTCTGGCGTTGAGCAGCATTACCCTTATTTTTTTTTCTTGTGCTGTCTATGCAGGTGGGTTTGTCTTTTGAGCCTTGCCTAAAAAGGCACTATGGGAGTGGCAAGAGCCTTAGCCAGTATTCGAAAGACCAGGGGTGACAGGTGCAAGCCATCCCTAGCGAAGCAACGTGGCTTGTCAAGCATGTCATTCCAGGCTGACAGACACTGAATCCCCTTAGAATGATGCCAATACTTTAGCCAATTGTTAAAATTGATAATTTTGTCTTTATACTGTGGCATCATTCTTGGTGAAGGCAAGATGCTACTCAAGGTCAGGGTCATACCGGTCTGGGCTACATGATCAGAAAGCTCCTCTATGTCTCTTTTCATGTAGTCCAGGGAGGTACGTCTCAGGTCATTCACACCAGCATGGACAATGACGGAGTCATATTTGTACTTGCTTTGGAGTGACCTGAGTGCTTGTATTATGTGGCGGATTCTGGCACCCGACAGGCAGCTTACAGTGACCTTCTCCTTGTTCAGTCTGGTGAGAGGGACGTCAGTGTGTATGACAATAGAGTCCCCTATTACAAGTGTGTTAAGTGTGTTGTTTAGCCTTAAGGGCTGTGGCTGTGTGGCACACTGACTTTGTGAAATATGTGATACGTGGGTATTGTTGCGGGGTAGCAGTTGCTTGGATGTCTGCTTTGGAGGTCTCTGCTGCTTTGGCAGATTTTTATTTAGAGCCTCCGAGTATGTTTTTGTGTGTTTGGTTTGCTGATGTGATAGGTCTATGTGAGACTGGAATAGTGGTGTGTGTGGTTACCTTCTCCTCCTGACTGACTGTGATAGTGCTGGGTTGAGAGAGCTCAGCCTCCAGTTTGGCTATATAGTTGCATCTCTCACATATATTTGAATTTGATGGGAGGAGGAGAGGGTGGACTGTGTACATAAGGCAGTTGTAACATTGCCTCAAGATACCCAGATTCACCAGCTGGACTGGAGAGTAAACCCGAAACTGACTATTGGACATGCCAGAACAGTATAAGGAACAGATTTTTGACTGATCAGAAAGGACCAATAGGGAGCCAAGTACTTATAAGGAGTATAAGAGGGTGTAGTGCTTTAGTTAGTGTTTACTTATAAGATTACTTATAAGATCAAGTGTAGGGCTGTAGAATGAAAATAGAGTGCTTACTTTGAGATTTAGAACAGTTCTACGGGAAAAAGTGAAGAGCAGACTTTGTGGAGCTGGGAATAGCTTAAACCCGTTATAGCTTTGGTTACTGCAGCAATGATAAAATGAACAACATCAGCATTTACCATGTATGCCCATGTATCTGCCTGAAGGGCTACATGAGAGGTGCAAACTACACTTGCTGAATTTGTTAAAACTCTTTACATCTCACTGAGAAGTCTGTCATGCACAGTTAGCTTATGCATGATACAACTGTTGATGCCTGTGATATGTATGGTGCCACTATGTCTCAGAACCAAATGGATACCAATGTGCATACTCCCTTTCCTGCTGCTGGTGATTCATGAGGGAGTCGAAGGCAGATTGTAAGTGCTAGCTTGGAAGGAGATATATGATATGGGAGCACAGGCGGCATGCTAATGGAGGAAATGGTTTCAAATCACTATATGTATACTTGTTTTGTCCTGTGTGCCATAAATAAAATGTCATTAAATGGCTATGCATATTTCTTTTGTAAGGCTGTCCTGTCTAATTCTTCACCGAGGCTGAATATGAAGTTGTTAGTCATCAACACACTGCTATATTATAGAGGAAGGCACAAGCATGGAGCATTGTAAGTGACTTCATTAGGTTACACTCTAGTTGACCATTAAAGGTGGACTCAAGGCACCTGAACCACTCATTCAAGAGGTCAAACATTCCTCCCACTGTTTCCCCATGTTTGGCTGTGCACTCTGTCATGCCTATGGCTACTGATTTGAACTAGTAAGTTAGGATCACCATTCAGAGAAGTAGTATACAGGCAGGATCACTTGAGAAAATAACATATTTATCATTGCACACCATGCTCACAGATTTTTGATATTGCCATCTGCACTAGACTCTTCACCCTCCTTTACAAGCTACTGATTCACTCACTTCTACAGAGAATATAGAGTGACTGCATGTCAGTCAGAGCAGGACCACTTAAGCCCAAGGGTTCATCAAGCAGGGAGTGCTATTAGCAGGACAGAAATCATTACTGCTGCTTAACTCCAAGAAAGGGACCATAGTCAACTGGAATATCCATGTCCTGAAGATTTAGATGAAGAGGGAGACACTCTCCTAGCACTAGCCCCCTGAAAGGCAGACCAAGAAAATGTCATGATCTGTAGCAAGGGTATGATCAGAGGTGGATGGTACCCTTAGTACAAAGGGAGGTGCTCAACAAAATTGGTGCCAGGATATCGTCTGTGCAAAAGCATCAGGTTTATATATCCTGTTAGTGTGCTCCTCACCCCCCCCCTTCTCAAGTCTCACTGCATGACAAACAGCAAAAGTTGGACCAATGCTGCAGCTTCAGCCAATGGCATGGTTAGTCCATGCAGATCCACAGAAGAATGCTCAATTTACTCCGGTGTGTCTTCAAACCTATGGGACGTGACAGCAGTAAACTCCCTTGGCTCAAGCTCTACTTTGCAGCCTATAATAGGATGAAGCAAGGAACTCCAAGTGAGACAATAATGCAACTGTGTACTAAAGAATGAGAGAAGTAGTGCTTGAATCTCATCTCAGGACTTGCTCCCAAAACAACTGTACCAGCTTACAAAATGGCAACAGTTGAGAGGTATGAGGAGAAAGCTTCTGGTGTGTGAAGAGGAATGGACAACCAAGATAGCTGACTTATTAACAGCAGGAAGCAATGGTGTGTGACTGGCCCTCTAATCCCTTAACATCTCCCTTTCCTAGACTCTTGCTTCCAACAATGAGCAGGACTCTGCTGCCAGTCTATATGCCAGCTTCTACCATCCATGCCACCTATTTAGTATACAGAAAAATCTCCCAACAGCTCTCTGTGCATTCCATAAGTGTCTGGGGTGTAGCTCTGTTACTATGGGCAGTGCAGCATGTCACGCTCCTTTCACAGTCATAATGTACAGTCTGGTGATTTGTCTGCTGCAGGATCAGTAGGAAGACTTATTTATTAAACTTTGCTAACCAGGTGGGTGGAATCTTTTCAGCTACGATGCTTGTTAACAGGCATATGGAGAGGTACAGACAATTAACATTTACAGACTAATGTTATGTTAGTTCTTTGACTCTGACAGTATAAACCAAGGTTGTGCAAAGTATTTGACAGTAAATATGCCATTACCTAGGTGTTAAGTACAGAATAAGAAAAAAAAGTAGTTTTATACATATATACAGAATATTTACATCCTTACACATTGTCACATAATAGCATTACATGAGGCCTTTCTTAAAGTTTTTTGAAGCAGAGTGTATTGATTCCTTTTGCAGTATGGCATAAGGTGCCTGTGGCAGCATGACACTTTTTCTCCTTATTCTCTCTCTTTCTTTTTTTCTGTCCCATTGGTTTACAACAATTTTGGTATCCCAGTGCTGGCTGCCTTTGTGATGTCAAGTGTTAGCATGAAAATCCATAGACTTTAAAAGACACATCCCTGCATGTGTTGGACTTATCCATTAAAGTCTATCTGCACATCCCACATGAAGTATACACTTACAACACTAGGGAAATTCCACAGATCATTTGGGCAGTTAATAAAACATTTGAGAAGCTTTCTATTAAAAACAGCCAGAATTTACTAGGAGTGACAGAGTGGGAAATGCACTGTAGCACTTACACCATCAAGTCCCATGATTTTTATTTTATTTTACATTTGCTTTCTGGGAAGGTCCGACTGGGCCAAAAGCCTGTTTTCAGTGGATGACCAGGGAGAAAAGCTCCATTGTTGTGTCTTTCGGCTTTCCCCGGTTAGGGGTCGCCACAGTGGAACTCCGGTCCGCTAATGATTGGCAGTTGATTTTTACGTACCGAGTTGCCAGCTCTGCCGCACAACCTTCAACGAAGGTACGCCCATCCACGCATGTCTCCACGCAGAAGACGCTCTAGCTGAGAATCGAACCGGACAGCGTCTTACTGTGAGGCGACAACACTGGAAAAATTAAAAAAATTAATTTACAACCGAAATATTATATCAAAAGAAGTTTTTACAACTGAGATATTATAACAGAACTATACATAGTATTCAATAACAAGCATATGTATACAGTGTTTACGCAAAACATATTCAAGATGTAGTTAAGATGAAAGAGTAGTAGGCAGCTTGAAAGTGCGGCAGACAATGCAAAAGGAAAGGTATCAGTAGGGTTGTGAAAGGAGGAATGGACAAGCATGCATCTGATTACTACACCTATAAATTTTGATAGGTCAAGCCAAAGCTTATAGGCACATATTTTGCCATAGAGTACCAAAAGTAATAAGGGGTAGAAGCTGGTTATAGTTAGGCATGGTGTAAAAGTTTTAGCAGTAAAATAAACTTTTTTAACCAGGCTTAGAGCATGAGCTACAATATCAGTTTCAAAACACTTTAATAAAGAATATTAGGCCTGAGACCCAAACCATGAGAATGTAACAAACTAACTAGGCAACACAGGGCCTGGAGAAACTTCCTAGTATGAAAAGATGCCACCACAGCATGTACTACCAGGGGATGCAGGTGCTCTGATTAAAGGCGCTAGAGGTCCTCGAAGACTCCTCTTAGAGAGTTATTGCAAAGAAGATTCCGGATATCACTAACTGTAGAGGGCCTCTAAAAGTATGATCACAAGGCTGCACGTCACATATCTCACATGTACATCTCTATCTATAATGTATTTCCCATACCTTCCTGGTTTTAGGAATTGTGCTTCCCATTTACTGTTGCTTATCTGTCATGTCTACCTTTACTTATTTGTATCTGCTTTTATTACGATGTGGGCTGTATCTGTATTCACTTATAAGCTGTTCCTGTAACATCAACAGGTTGGTAAATGCCTAGCGCTGCGTTTTCATTTTCATATGTACACACCAAGATAAAGTTATGCCTTACACAGAATTTTTACTGTGTACTGGTTGGGCTTGTGCATCACTGCCCACAACACCAGCCCTGTAAAATAACATGACATCGACTTTAATGGTATTAGCAGAGCATGATTTTCTAGAAGTTTTTCTCCTACTATGTAATCTGTTATGTTATATCTTTTTATGATTCCTATGACTTAACTGCAAAACTCTTGCATGCTATTTTTGCTCTTCAGATCTTTATTTGAATTACTCAAGTACATCTTGGTTTGTATGACTCACGATTTGCTTTATGATGGTGGCAAACCATTTGCATAAACATACTGTAATGCAATGCTGGCTTATAGCTACTTTACCTTTGCAAACTCCATCCTCAGAAATTAAGAAGGTACAACATACAATATTTGTGATTTCCTTCCAGAGATGACACACTTTAAGAAAGACAGGGATTTACTTTATTGTTATACATCTATTTTGTTAACTGGGTAGCTGAACTAGTCTAAGGGATCCTTTTCAGCCACAACCTGGGCAACAGTGTCAAAGACAATAGCAATTAAGAAATGCACTTAGGAATAAAAAGGAAAAAAAAATACCGTCACTATGGCATTTTACAAAGATTACATGTACAATACCTAGCCAATGTGTGGCAGTGAGTAAGTTTATAGCTACTTTACCTTTACAAACTCCATCCTCAGAAATTAAGAAGGTACAACACACAGTATTTGTGGTTTTCTTCCAGAGATGACACACTTTAAGGAAGGCAGAGATTTACATTTTTATAAATATTTTAACTGGGTAGCTGAACTAGTCCAAGGGATCCTTTTCAACCACAACCTGGGCAACAGTGTCAAAGGCAATAACAAGTAAGAAATTTACTTAAAAATAAAAAGTAAAAAAAAAAAAACAAATATTGTCACTACGGCATTTTACAAAGATCACATGTACAATACCTAGCCAATGTGTGGCAGTGAGTAAGTTCTAATGAAGTGTGTTATCCAGTGAGACAAGTTAAGGCAAAAGTGATAACTTTTTATATTTATATAAATTGAGAGTTCATCTCAGTTAAGTATTAATGTATTTTTCTGCCATTCTGTCTTATTTTCATCTCGTCACAGTGAATAGGTAAAAAATTAAAAAGCGTTTACATGAATTCATACATTATGAATATGCAAATATGCAATGCAAACTTCATTATGAATACAGAACTGCATTGTAAACATATTGCATAGCTCACAGGTCTGTAAGATGATACTATAGTAACATACTAGAAATGAGCTTGTGAATGGTCCGTACTTAGTTTTATGTCACCCTAGTAATTAAGACCACAGTACCATTAACTGCATTTGCTTTTCTGTATGTATGATATAACAAGAAAATAAAAGACTGAAGTTTCACTCTTCTATAATTTTTTGATAATTCTGCACTATTTCTTTATTCCACTTCTACTTTAGAAGTTTCTAAGAAATTCAGGAAGTACTCAGGCAGCCGCAGGAATAGCTTGCAATTTCACATATGTGTAAATGCATACATTCACAAAATAAACTAGAGGTAAGTAATAAATTGTACATAAATCAAACATTCAGTACAGAAAGAAGCTAGACTGCAGATACTAATGGTATCACAATATTCAAAAATAATTTTTTGGAAATATGAACCCTTTTTCATGAAAACTTTAAAACTGATGAGAAAGCATATTCAGAGTATTGAAAGTGATAGTATAACATGTAGTGTCAGAACACATGTAACAGCATATGAAGAGGCCCAAGTGTCAGTAATTCTGAAACAAAATACAGGTGGGGTGGGTGGCATTTCACTAGGCATGAAAAAGAAATGATAGAGTTCAGTAAAATAAAGGACAGTACTTACCTGATGGGGAAGCAGTAAGACAAATAGCAAGATAACAGACTTACCTGAAAAAAAAGTATAAACAGCATTATAATTATGAAATAAATTAATGCAGTGTTAACAAATACATACAGACAAATATACACAGATTGCACAACTATGTAGATAGCTACTAATGTTTTAAAAGGTTATAATGATTCAGTTTATCAATGCATGCTTCAGACATGCCAAAGTGAAAGAATCAATCTGTTTCTATTGGGTCAGGAAGTTTTTACCCAGATGTCATCCATATGCATTTTTCTAATAAAGAGACTATAATGGAAAGACTGAGGCTTAAGATGGTTTTCTATAAACTGTTCATGGAAATAATGATTTGCTGGAATAAACAAGATATTTATCAGTAAACTAAAATGAATAGACAGTCTTGGATTTCTTTGCTTCCTCTCTCTAGTTTGTCTACTTTTTACAGTTTCAGGTTTCTGAGATGAACCCATTGAATATTTCCATGTTTCACTTTAATCTAATACTATATACATTTTTTTTTCAGCAGATGAAAAATAATTTGCCCTCTTTTGGATACACTCAGTTGTTCTGAATGTCAGATCTCTCTATACTTACACCTCCTATTAGACAGCTGTATTGGACAGCAGCAATTAGCATTTGCATCATACAGTAATTGTGCCTCAAGCTACATTATCATATGACCATATAGCATGATACTATCTTTTGGTAGAGGGTGATGGCTACAGTATGGTTTCAATTTTTTTTTCACTTTTAATAAACAATGCTGTCTCTGTAAGGCAAGCTTATCTCTCAAAACTGTCGTGGAAATTTGTGTCTTTGGAAAATTTACCATCTCATAAACCCAAATCCCTTTCTATGATTCCTAGAGATAGTGGGAAGATTTTGGGCTGCACTAGAAGCAGACCATAAATGCCATGCATCTTTCCAAGAAAGAGGACTCAACAAATGAATTAATTTGCAGTGCTCAACTCTCGTGCAACATGGTAAATGCATGATCCATCAAACACATCTAAACACACTGTGTTGTCAACATTTACTATCTTCTCCTCACAGTATGCTATATTACGTAAGGTGGCAGCTGCAGTGGTGCAGCAGTTAGCATTGCCGCCTCACAGCAAGAGGTTCTCCGGTTCGATCCTTGGCTGAGGTGTCTTCTGTGCAGAGTCTGCATGTCCTCTCTGTGGTCACGTGGGTTTCCTCTGGGTGCTCCGGTTTCCTCCCACATTCCAAAGACATGCTGTAGGTGGACTGGACACTGTAAATTGGCCCTAGGTGTGAGTGTGTGCGTGTGTGTGCCTTCTGTGGAAGGTTGGGCACCGGGCTGGCAACTCCACACCGTAATCTCCACTGCCAATCATAAGTGGACAGTTGATCTGCTGTGGTGACCCCCAACCGGGAAAAGCCAAAAGAAGAAGAAGAAGTGCTGTGGAAAAGCCATCTGTATGGGGTTAATAGGGGCTTGACCCGATTCACCTAAGACTGGTAAATTAATGTCATAATTAGATGAAGTGGTCCTTCTGTGTACTTGCACTTGATAAATCATGCCATTCCTGAGCAATACATGTGCTAGTCTCAGCACATATTATTGACATGATGCCTTCACTGGCAAACAATTAATCCTCATGAAAAAAAATTATTTAACATTTTTTAACTGGAAAAGTTCGACTTGGAATGAAGCTAATTTTCAGCAGAGGTCCAGGGAGAAATGCTCCAGATATGTCTTTGAAATGTGGGAGGAAACCGAAGCACCCGGAGGAAACTCACACGAATGCAGGGAGGACATGCAGACTCCACACAGAAGGCACTCCACCAGAGAATCGAACCGGAGAACCTTTTGTTGTGAGGTGACAATGCTACCGCTGGATCACTGCACCATCCTAAAATGTCCCGAAAGTCCTAATATCCTGAAAGTTTCCACAGCTGGTGAAGTTTTTTGTTTTCTTTCATAGATAAGCTAAACAGCTTAAATGTAAATCCATATGTCACAAGATGGGTTGCAAACTGGCTAAAAAACAGAACCCATAAAGTCAAGATTGCGGGAGCCATGTCAGACTCAAAGCCAGTCACAAGTGGTGTCCCACAGGGCTCTGTCCTGGGACCCCTCTTGTTCGGCATTTACTTCTCAGATGTGAAAGCAAACATGGGAGGGTTGTGGCTGACAAAGTTCGCAGATGACTGCAAACTAGGCGCCATAGTCGATACACCAGCTGACACATACATCCTACAGAAAGGCCTCACCGAAGCGGACAACTGGTGCGGAATCACGGCCTTAAACTGAATGCCAAGAAATGTATAGTCATCCCCTTTGGGAAAAACAAAATACCCACAAATTATCACATAGACAGTAACCCACTGAGTACCGAAAAAGTAATCAGAGACCTGGGGACCCAAGTTGATAGTGACCTCTCATTTGACACCCACGTTGCCAAAGTGGTTAGAAAGACTTTCTACCTTGCCCACCTTATCATGATGGGGTTCACATCCAGATCAGAGGAGGTCATCATGCCCCTGTACTCCTCCCTTATCAGGCCCATGATTGAGTACAATGCCCCATTTGGTATGTACCTCACCCAGCACTTACAACAGCTGGAGAGACCCCAGAAGTACCTCACCAAGAGGATCAAGGGTCTCCAACATATGTCATATGCTGCCAGGCTAAAGAAACTCCAGCTCTATTCAGTAGCATACCGCCTGCTCAGAGGTGATCTGTGCCTGACGTACAAGGCCATGTCCAACCAGGAATTGATGGACATGCTCCACCTCAAAAATCAAAATCCATAAGAACCACGAGAGCCAAAGATTTAAACCTCAGTACAAACATGAATAGAACATGCTGGAGGGACAGATTCATAACTCAGAAGCTTCCCATACTCTGGAACAAAATCCCAGTCCATGTTAGGCAGAGGCCCTCACTGACTCTCTTCAAGAGAAATCTTGACGAGTGGATGGGAGATCATAGGTTTACCCCGGGGGTCACCCCTGTGTCGCTACTTAACAGAGGCACAGTAAACTAATAAGTAAGGGGGTCTTCAATGTGTCACTACTAGACAAAGGCACAGTATTCTAAATTTATACACCTTAGTACCACTACATGGGGTGGCGAAAGCCACATCTCTAGGGCTAGGCTTGCAAATGCCCCAGGGCAGATAGCCTAGTACTAAACTATAAAACTATGAAACTATCATTCCCTCCAGCTGACCATCAGCTCTTAGAGCTGTCCGTACTGCTCCTTACCTTTAGTGTCCCTGGTATATCCCCCCGCATGGTGGGGACTGCTTTCTTAATGCAGGATCAGAAAGGGAAGTAGAGTGGTTGTTAATGCCAATAAACTGAAGAGTCTGTGTCTGATCATCACCACTGGTCTATCTGCTGGTCAGGTTATCTGAAAAGACACCCCTATGCAAGGAAACTGCCAGTGGTGCTGAATTTGCCCCACTTTGAAATTCCCCATCTCTTTCTGCATTTATCTATTTTATACTCTAAGAGGTTTAAGACACTTAATGGCTATAGTCATGCTCTATTATGCAAAGGCACCTGAGACACTGTTTTTTTTATATGTGCTGTGCTAATCTTAATAACACTGCCATGTGTACAACAACTTCATGTGAAAGAATAATTTCTGGCACTACAGTAGCTGAGGTAAAAGGAACAAAGCAATACATTGTAAAATACCCATGACTGCGTCTTACACCCATTTTGCTTCATGCACCCCACTGGCATCAGATGATGCAAAAATGACTCGTCAATTATATCCTCACAAGAGTCACCATCATCAAACATCTTCTCCAGAGTGACAGCAGTAATAAATTTGTCTGAATCATTTTAAGTTCACGGAACACAATATTCTCTCTTTAGGAGAAATTATAACAACAAAAGGCTAGATAGATAAATAAATAACAAACAAACATGCTTTTTAATAAGCCAAACTACAGTTTAATATTCTATATACAGGTGGCTTTCCTATGCTCTGTCATAAAAATTCCAGTTCTGTGTGGTACTGGATACGTTAATGAGGACAGTGATGTCTCACTGTATCAGTAAACAAAATAGCAATAAACCTTATTCACTCATTAGGCAAAAACTCAGTTTAATATTCTACAGACTGCTTTCTAGTGCTTTCTCAAGAAATGTCCAGTGATGTGCAGCATTTAATAAAGTAATAAGGACACTGTCCTCTAAATGTATCAGCAGATACACAAAGATTAATCCAAGGTTCCCTATAAGGAAAATTTACAAACTGGGTTTTGATACTTTAAATGTTCCAAAGCTTTGTATGGAATCTTCTTCATGAGCTGGAAGCTTTGTTCTACTCATACACACATACTTGTCAATAAAAACTAGCAAAATATGCAGATGGCTCTATAATATTCCATTCAGAAGCAGACACACACAGCTGATGCAACTACTAATTTTCAGTCTAGTTTGACTTAACTTCCAAAATGGATGGATGATTCAAACCTTCTCCTCAACAAGACTAAGATGAACTGTTTATGTCATAAAAACCTCGGAATGACAAAAAATCTGCCTTTTCAAACAGTATCTTGGAAAAAGACAGTACTTTTGGTGTTTAACTCACAAGAGTTACCTGGAATCTTCTTTGTATGAGATCTGAAATTCAGTATATATGTCAAGACTTTTACCCCTAGTATAAATCAAAAGCTTGGCTTTGCAAAAACGGCAAAACATTTCATTACCACTTCAACTACAGTCGTAACTGTCAGAATGCACTTACTTCCTGCCCTAGTTTATGCTTCCAGTATCCTTACAATTCTGCACTCATCACTGTTCTCAAGAGTAGCTAAAGTTTCAATTAAATCTTTCATTTTGCTGCTGGTGACCCCTAGCACAGACAAGTTTATCCTGCTCAAGTCCCTGAACTCAATTGCTACATACATACAGCACACCTGAGCACTGCACAATTTTGTCTTATACTTTTCAAATAAGTACCCAGTTATTAACTTACAAACTGAATAGTAGGTGCCCACTCATCACCTGCACTCAGCAAACTCAGACCCCACTGTCAAAGAGTCACCATGGAGAGACTGCCTTGACGTAGTATCAAAACAATGGCACAATCTCATACACACACACACACACACACACACACACACACACACACACACACTAAAGTTCTCCTTTATAAAAGCATTCCATAACCATTTCTATACTTATTGACATTGTAAATTAGAAGACATATTATTAAATTAAAATAATTCAGCTGCATTCCCACTTCACTGTGTCTCTGTCAAATATCAGTATCTTGAATTTATTCTGTCTCAAATAACAAATCAGTAATATCTCCCAGACTTAGAGAAAAAACATCATGTTTCATGTATCTATGTATAGCAACTTATAGACTCTATTATGTGAAAAAAGAAGTTATGTCTTACCATAACATTCCATCTGTGTTGTAGATTTTTGTTCATTCATTACTAATAGGACCTTGGTTCCATCCTCGGAACCAATATGGCCATTTCCAAGCTTGCGCCAGCAAAAAACTCTCAGCTAAGACCTACCCATAATGCTCCTCTCCTAGTTACTCCAGATCGAGTTTGCCCACCCCTAGATAATAGGCGTAGTAACAGAAAAAATAGTAGAAGGCTCTGTCTGAGCAAATACCCTAACCAGGAGTTCCTAAAGTCCACCAGGAGTCCAGGCAGGGGGAAGGAGGGCGGGAAGTAATGGACGAACAAAGATCTACAACACAGATGGAACGTTATGGTAAGACATAACTTCTTTTTCTGATGTTGTAAATCTTTGTTCATTAATTACTAATAGGACTGACCCCAGCTACTTGAGTCCTGGGTGGACCTAAGGAAGGATATTCCTCAGCACCATAGAACCAAAAAATGCTCGTCCCCTGGAGGCCAAATCCAATTTGTAATGAGAGATAAAGGTATGAGGTCTTGCCCAAGTGGCTGTTGCGCAGATATCATCCATAGAGGCTCTGGAATGAAATGCTACAGAAGTAGCCATAGATCTGGTAGAATGGATCTTTATTCAGATAGCTTATTCTGTTGGTAGATAAAGGTAATGATGTTTCTAAACCAGGAGGATAAAGTCACTTTGGAAACAGGTTTACCCAATCTGGATCCTGCAAAGGCCACAAACAATTGATCTGTTTCCTGAAAGTTTTAGTCCTGAACAAATAACAACGAAGCTGTTGATGCACATCAAGGGTGTGCAAAAGGTACTCCCCTCTATTAGAATGCTGAGGGAAGAAAACTGGCAGTAGATTGGTTAATGGAAAACACAGAAATGACCTCGCGCAAGAAAGAAGGGTCAGTACGAAGGGACACCCTATCCATGTGGAAGATCAAGTAAGGTCTCTTGACACTCAAGGCCTGCAGCTCAGATACTCTTCTCGCTCAGGTAAGTGCTACTAGAAGTAAGGTTTTCCATGACACAAATTTTAAATCACATGAATCAAAGGGCTCAAAAGGAGGACCTGTGAGAGAATAAAGTACCAAAGTCAAGTCCCAGGGTTCTAAGGGAGGCTTGACCGGAGGTTTAACATGTAATACTCCTTTCCAAAAGGTCTTGCATAGGTGGTGTGACATAAATGAAGAATTATCAAGTCCATTATGAAAACTGGCGATAGCTGCTAAATTGTACAGTGATTGTCGATGCTGAGCCTCCTGCATGTAAAAGAGTAGTCAGGTACTGTAGGATCTTTTGAATAGACACAGAGAAAGGGTCTAAGCTCTGATCTTTGGCCCAGATAGAGAACCTAGTCTATTTACTAGAATACACTTTCCTGGTGGAAGGTTTGTGTGAAGCCAGCAGAATTTCACAAACAGGAGATGGGATGTTAGGCATCCTGGCAATCACTGGAAGTGGAGGAACCAAGCTGTGAGCTTGAGACTGTGCAGGTTCGGATGAATCAGTCCCTAAAGATGAGATAACAGGTCTTGGGAATGATCCAGGGTCCACGGGCTGTGAATCAGATGAGGCCATAGAAATGGGAACCAGACTTGACAGGGCCAGTAGGGGGCAATGAGGATCACTTTGCTTCTCAACCTCTGAGCTTTCTGGAGAAATTTTGGAATGAGGGGAAATGGGGGAAAGGCATACTGAAGACCCAGGGGCCAATCGTGCGTTAAAGCATCCCTCAGTGGTTCCCCCTGAGAGGAGATCAGGGCAAAATAGCTTCTGCATTTGTAGTTTAGGGGGGAAGCAAGGCTTGCCCCAGCGTTGGAAGATCCGATCTGCTGTTACAGGGTTGAGGGACCACTCGTGGGGCATCAGGATGTTCCTATTCAGATTGTCAACAATAAGGTTGGAACTCCTGGGAATGTACGTTGTTATAAGAAAGTGGATGGAAGCTATCACCCAGTGCCAAATCCTCATGGTTTCCCAACACAGGGGATAAGACCTGGTTCCGCCTTGCTTGCTGACATATCAGATGACTGACATGTTGTCTGACTGAATTGCAATGGTCCCAGAGGGTAGGGATGCATGGAACACTTGCAACGCCAAGAAAACTGCCCTCAGTTCCAGGACATTTATGTGCAAATTGGCCTCCATTGGGAACCAGATGCCTTGGACATTCTTTCCCTGGAAATACCCCCACCAACCTAACAGGGAAGCGTCCGTGGTCACCGTGGCCATGGGGTGGGGAAGACAGAATGGTCGACACCAAAGATTAGTTTGTGGCTTCATCTACCATAGCATTTCTTCCTTGCAATGGATTGTAAGATGTATCATGTGGTCGAGTGGGTGAGTTAGCAACAACCATTGTGCGGAAAGGAGCCACTGCAGGATTCTCATGTGCAGTCTCGCCTGTGGTACTAAAGTAATGGCAGCCACCATGGAGCCTAAGATTTGCAGTACAAGACATGCTGGTACACAAGTCTGAGGAAGAAGGTCTTGGATTTGGTGCCTTAGTTTCGAAAGCCTGTGAGGGGGGAGAGAAGCTTGACAGGATGTTGTGTTGAAGACCGCTCCAATAAATTCCAGTGTCTTCGTTGGGGACATTTGAGATTTGTCTTTGTTGATTGTAATCCCCAAGCGGAGAGCGAGACCTTGAGTGTAAGAGAGGCTGCAGACTAGGAGAGTCCTGGTCTGAGCAGTAAGGAGCCAAACGTCTAGATAGGGAAACATCTGGAATCCTTGTAGTCGAAGATGAGCTACCACAACTGCCATAAATTTGAACACTCAGGGGGGCTGTAGAGAGACCGAATGGCAGTGCCCTGAACTGGTAGTGATTGGCTCCCAGCCAGAAGCGGAGAAACCTCTGGGAGCGGTGATCCATCTTTATGTGGTAGTACGCATCCTGTAGGTCTATAGAGCACATCCAGTTGTCCCTCCCTAGGAAGGGAAGAATGGACTGTACCATGACCATCCGGAATTTTTGAAGTTTGATAAATTTGTTCAAACAGGCTGAGATCCAGGATTGGTCTCCAGTCCCCTGTCTTTTCTGGCACTAAAAAGAACCTCGAGTAAAGCCAGGATCCTGTCTGGTCTAGTGGGACTGGTTGGATGACTTTTTCTTAGCAGCTTTTCTATTTCTAAGGCTGCTAATTCCCTCTGATTGGGTGGTACATCGGGGATTCGTTTGACGGGTCTGGGAGTTAAATCGAATGGTATTTGGTAGCCTCTGGATATTATACTCTGCACCCAAACATTGGTAGTAATAAGATGCCAGGCTGGTAGATGCACAGAAAAATGACCCCCGACTGCTTCCAGAGGAAAGCAATCAGGCCGCTGCTAAGGAGCGCTGGTAGGGTCTGCCAGAGAAAGAATCTCTAGCGCCCTGGTTATGTGGACCCCTTCTACAATCTCTAGCGCCTTGGTTATGTGGACCCCTTCTACACCAAAAGGGGCGTCTTCCACATGAGTTGCCCCCTCTGCCCTGGGGGGATTGTTCACCATGAGTGTCACAAAAAGATCCTTGGAATTTCTTGAACCACATTTTTCGTCTCTTCTGGTTCCTGTAATAGGACCTCTGGGGGTTGGAAAAGCATATGCCCACAGCAGACAAGGTCTTTCCGTCTTTATCACTATGTACAAGTGTGTCTCGTAGTTTGGGTACAAAAAGTGCAGATTCATCAACAGGTGCATTGACGAAGGAAGATTTAAAGGGGTCTGCAAAGTCACACAACCGCATCCAAGCATTACATCTCATGACAATGCCTGATGCAGCAGTTCGAGCTGCCCCCTCGGTGCTGTGAGATATCAAATGCATCGAGGAGTTTGAGATGGATTCAAGGGTAGCTAGCTGTGAGGCAACAGTATCACGCACCTCATCAGGCAGCACCCCCACCAAAGAGGAAGACATTTTAGAAATTAGGTCTCTTTGGAGGTGAATAAAGTGTGCCAGATAGTTCAGCGACTGAATGGTGAAGGTTGCTGAAGCATGGGTCCGCTTCCCTAGTCTGCCCATGGTCTGGGACTCCCTGTTCAGAGGATAGACAGTGGAACTATCTTCTGCCAGTTCCCTCTTGGTGGCTGCTGCCATGACCATAGAATCAACTGTCAACTGCTTGGACCAGTGGGGCTGGTCTTCAGGTGTAGATAAAATTTTGTCTGGCCTCCTGGGGATGGGTTCTACGTTGTCTGGGGCCTTCCAGGCATGTTGCACAATGAGTTTAACAAGGTCATTTGCCAGTGGGGTCACCCAGGAAGTAGATGGCTGGGCATGGAAGGCCTGCAAGAACACAGATTCTTCAGAAGAAGGGTTAGAGGACTTCCAGTCTCCCCGCTGCTTGAGAAGTTCGAGAACGTCTCTGAATGAGATGTCGTCTGAGGGTGACCATGGGGACCCTTCCCCCCTCATCACAATCAGCGTCTTTGGTGATAGATTCCACCGGAGAATCAACGTGCTTTCTCTTGCATTGTTTCTTCTGGGGTGGTTCCCCAGTGGGATCTTCTGAGGAGGACTCCGGAGAAGGGGTTTCCTTCAAAGGGGGTTCTTGTGACTCCCATGCCTGGGGTCGCAAAATAGAGGTTGGGAGAGGTGCATGCTGGGGGGGGGGGTTCTGATACTGATGTCATTGGTGCTGACTGTGAGCCTTCGGAGTGAAGGATCCTCTCCATCACCTGGACAGCAGGCCCACCAGAGGAGGGATGGGAGCCCGGAACCTGGAGGGACAACCTCAAAACCAAGGTCAAACCCCGCCCTGAGGAGCCCACCTCCAGGTGAGGAACTCTGAGAGAACTGGAAGCCGTTGGAGCCGTGGACATAGATGGCACCAGGGAGAAAATAGGCACTGGGCTAGGTACCAAGGTACGGACCGTCCAAGCACTGCTCCGAGGGAGCATCGGCTCCACCGGAGCCGATGCAGCAAGGGTGGTTGGTGCCAACAGGGGAAACTGCTGTAGGAGCCGAGACAGTATGCACCAGAGTGGACATCGGTACTGAGATCTCCCGGATCTGGGTAGAGGCCAGAGGAGGATAAACAGGGGAAGATGTAGTAAAAGATTCCGAGCCAAGAGGGACGGAAGATCTAGCTGGAATGGGCAATCCCCTAGCTTCCAGAAGCTGGTCCACAACCCACACTAGATCTAATTCAGGAAAAACTCCTAGTGGATCTAAAGGAGGCTACTGAAGGAGAATCAGGTCTTTCTAGGAAGGGGCTAAACCTCTGCCCCAAAAAAAGGTCATAAGTTGGAGAGTATCTTGTCCTTGGCAAGTATTTGAGTTTTGGAGCAGACGGAGCAGAAGAAACTGTCTGCACCGTGGCTGGGGATGGTGCCGAAGCAAGTACAGTTATCGGAGCCAATGTGGGATCCTAGGACAGCACCGAAGTTAGTGGTGCCGAGGTTGCAACCAAAATAGGGGTGAATATCATGGATGGCACTGAGGGAGAGGACAAAGAGCCTAGTGCTGAAGAGGTCTGCGCCGAGGGCGCCGGCGAAGCACGGAGCCAACTTGGTTCCATAACTGACGGAGATGCAGGAATGGAGAGACTCCGTTTTTCCTTATTTTTTTTGGTCTTTGGAGGGGGTGAGACCTCCGACCCAGATAGAGCCTCCGAAAAAGGTGTCTTGAGTAAACCTTTTAAAATAAGTTTATCTTTACATTCTGCTAGTGTACAATTACTAAAACTAGCACAAATGTCACAGTCAGCTTTAATATGATCCACTCTAAAACAGTAGACACAACGAGCATGTGCATCCAAATTAGGCCATCTTACGCCCATACTTGTCACATTGTTTAAACCCCAACTTAGCTTTGTCTGACATAGTAAGACAGCAAGGCTATCCTATTGAAAAAACAAAATAAGGCAGAGAATACCAATGATGGTATTTAAAAAATACCACAAGTAGTAAGGAAGGGCCTGTCAAAGGCAGGAGAGAGGGACAATTCCAATAGAGGTAAAAATTAAATTACCAAAGTAAAGGGTAGGAAATAGGATTAGGTTATAGGCTATAGTGAGAAAAGGCTAACATGACTAAAAAATAAACAATTTTGAAGAGAAACTGTCTAAAAAAATAACAATTTTCTACTTAGCTTTGAGAGACATGGCTAGCACGTCTGACTAGGAATGCGGCAAAAGAGATCTGGAGTAACTAGGAGATGGGCATTATGGGTAGGTCTTAGCTGAGAGTTTTTGGCTGGCGTGAGCTTGGAAACTGACATATTGGTTCTGAGGATGGAACCGAGGTCGTATTAATAATTAATGAACAAAGATTTACAACATCAGATATATATTTACATGTATATGATAAACAGAAAAATGTGGTTCATATAAACTCAATTATGTGAAAATTACATATATGTAAATGTTAAATAGAAAATGTGCAGCATATCACAGAAAAAGTAGCCCTCTTAGTTTCCTTTAGTCTCATCATTTGATAACCAAGTTTCTTGGGAGATGATGTCTCCATGGAAGGCCAGACAAAAAAAATGTCAGTGTAAAGTTGATGGTTACTGAAAAAGTGGCGCCTTCTGGAGGGGACCAAGAGAATGTGTTGCAGTAGTAGCAATAAAGCTGGTTCACATAAATTTTACTCATTTCCTTTAAGGAAAGTTGAGAAAGAGACTTTTTTTTCTTTTGTCTTCTTGAATTATTACAGATGAAGTTGAAAGAGTGAGCAACAGTGACATAGTGGATAAATAAGCAATATGCATTTACAGTTGAGAAACGCACATGGACGGCCTGGTTTCCAAATTTGCAAACTTCTGGCAAAACTAAAGCACTGCCAATCAAAATATAATCAAACGTCAGCAATGGGGGGTTGGGGGGGTGGGGACAGGTATATCTGACATGCTGAAGCTACTAAAGGAGAAAATACTAATATCGGATCTGTTACTTTAAGTGCATGAGTGTAGATGGTCCTTCAGTAGGGCAGATGTAGGGCAGATGGGCATGGTCATCTTTCAGTTTCGACAGCTAAGCATCCCTAGTCCTACTTTGAAATGGATGACCTTTGCAGTTAAAGGATGACTGTTTGCAAAACTGATAAAAGTAGTTATGTTGGTGTTAGATAACTGGTTTAGATAGCACACAGAAGATTCCTTTGGGACATCTCTGTCACAGGCTTCTATGTTCCTGAAGGGACTGCTTTGTCAGTAGAACTTATGTTTTGGATTTTTCTACAATGGCTTTTTTGTCCAGGTACTTTTGTTCACTCCTCTGTAACTGAAAAACTAGAAAAGTCAATATTTTTATGTGCTTTCTCCAGATTTTTATAAGACTTAGCTTTTTCAGGCTGTGCAACTTTATCTATGTCAGTTAAGACTGCAAAGCCCTTAAATATCTAAGATTTCTAGCATTATTAGACTTGGTGGAATGTTCATAGCTAGGACAATCATGAGCTACCTCTAGAAACGTTAGTCATTTATAGTCAGTCTTTAAGGGCTATTTCCCCACAAAAAGCATATCTGTTAAAGGACTTAAGCACAGAATATGTTACATCAAAACGACTCTGAAAGAAGAAATCTAAATGATTAAATGCAATAATACACATAGCAACTGCTGGTAATAAAGAAAGTCCACTGATGCACTCAAAATCAGAAACCACAGCCAACTGACTAATAATTTCCAAGTAGTGAGAAGACCCAGTATGAGTGCTAGCCACTGCTTTTTAAATGATGGCCACTAACATACAGACATCACCACCAATACAAGTGAAAGGCCTCATTATACTTGGAAACAAAATGGCTAATATTGATGCAGTTCACTGGCCAGTAAACCCAGATATTAAGATTTACTGCTGTAGTGACTCTCTTCAATGTAAGATCAAAACCTACCTACAGAACTGAACAAACAGCCAACTAACTATTCCTACAGTGCCATTGCACATATCCAAATTAGTCTATGGGAGAAACACATTAATGAGTTCTAAGCCTTCAGGACTGATATTTTTCAAAGACTTGAAATACATCTCTCTTTTAAACCAGTTTTGTGTGAAGGGATAATAGCAGAGTCAGAGAAGGCAAAAGAGGTATTTCCTCTAGAATATACCTGAGTGCAACAGTCTTCCCTCTTTCCCTCAGAGAAATAGTGGTGGTCAGCATAATCATAAGCGATATTTCATAGGTCTGGAATACTGAAATCTCCATCTTTTGAAACTGTGATGTTAAATTAGATTGGTTATTCCACCCAATAACAGAGTGGACTGGACCCTCTAACTTGGCCATATTTGTGAGCATGTGTGAGTGTGGTATGGAAGGACAACTGCAGCAGGGCTAGCCATCCAGCAGGGTAAATGGCTCTAGATGACTGTTACTGTTGAAGTGACACCCTGACCTCATTTGCAAAAATGGGAAGAAGGGGTTGTGGATGTATCGATGGATGGAAGGATTCTACCCAATAACTAGTTGATGCTAAGGCATCCCTTAGGCTGTTTTATAAGGTATTTATGCATTCTTTAATCAGGCAGATAGCACTCAAGTATATGCACATTTGCTGAACTAACAAGGAGAGCATTTGCACATTTGTATTCCATATGGAACGCACTCAGTTCATGAGCTACTGATGCTCAATGTCTGGGGCATCCAAAAACTTCCTACATAGCCTATGCAAGTCATACTGTGCTGCCATATAAAGATTATAAGTTCTAACAGATCCAGCTGTTATAGGCTCAAACTTATTTCTCACACTATGGATAGGAAACTGTGGAATTCTTTATTTACTGCTAAGTGCTTCATTACTGGTAAAACCAAGTTATGGAGTTCTACAAAAACTGCAGTTCCAGGTGACTAAAAACCAGCTAAAATGCATTTCTTCAGCCAAATTACACATTAGCTTGAAGAGAATGGGGCTCAAATAATGAAGGACAGAGAGGCATAGATTGTCATTCTCAGCAACATTAGACAGTGCACCAAGGGTTAACATACTTTTACCGAACTTTATGCAGTACAGAAGATGGTGGCATATGACTTGCAATGAACCTATGGGAAATGTGGAGATGGTGAGGCAGTTCTGGTATGAAAATCTGAAATATACCACAGCAGCAGATTGCTAGATGGAATTCTGCCAATGTGCAGATGCATAAGCAGAATACCACATTAGTAATTTTTGCATGCTACAGGTACGACACACCAGGCTATTAGACTCCCATCACAGCACTGCCCAAGTGAGCCTTAGAGCATTGTCCTCATGGGAATGGCCAATTCTGCTTCACATGGCTTCAGTGCAAGTACAAGGGAAGCAGAAAAACAGATACTACATCAAAGGGACACAACTCAGCTTTGGTTCTATAGTTTAAATTTGTAATACAGTAATTACACAGTCTGCCTTGTGTGCTTTGACTCAGCTTTGAAACAACAATATATTCTCAAACAGATATACTAAAGAGAAAAAAGTAGCTCTTCACATCTGTATGTGGTGGGCCATTATTAAGAGAATAAAAATGTCAGTAACAGAAGACCAATCAAGCTAAGCTCATGTGAAACAGATGCTGCTAAAACTAAATAACCCATAGTGCTACACGGAACATCACTGAAAACTTAATTACACATTAAGTTTAAGCTATTAGGAGCCAATGGACTTCTTCAACTTCCATCTGTTTCTAGAAACAGGAACACTGCAACTTTGAAAACAAGCACCCCCCCCCCCCCCAGCTTTTGAAGCATCTCCTTTCAAAGGTAAGAAACATCATAATTATATATCCTTTGGAGGTCAAAAGCCTTGGGGATGATGGTCTCATTCTGTCTTTTATCTCTACAGATGATATTTTCCATGGTCATTTTTAAGGTGTATTTAGTACGTGAAAGGAAGCAATCAGTACAGTAGTGTTGCAATTTACTTTGCTGCTTTGCTTCAAAGGAGTCAGCACTGCCTGCATGTGTCAGCTACACCGTGCAGATACTCACTTCTTCAAGCATTTTACTACAATGTTCTCTATTCACAGTTCTTTTGTTTGCATAGAAAATGCAAAAAAAAAATCTCAGTCATATTACCTAAACCTTGTCTCGTTTACAAGGCATGATGCCTCCTACCACATAACAATTGGTCTTATTATTTATGTTTTCTGTTAAAGGAGTAGGTTTATCATGACCAACGTTCCTTTTTCAAATGGGAACTATGGAAAACATTAAAAGTAAGTGACTTGATCAGTGCCAAACATTTTCCAATTATGCTGTTAATTTTCATTTTCACAGTTTGTATCAAATCAAACCAGTATTTTAATCACTGAACTGTACTCATTCATGTGTCCTTTCTTCCTTTACAAACACCCATGAGGCAGAGGTCAATAACAACAAGTTAAGTTGGACAAGATAAACTACAATACCCTTGAAAGGCAACTCAACAAATATAAACAGGCAGAAGATTTTCTGAGGTTTTGCCGTTGAAATAAGCTAGTTACATTTTGCATGGCAAATGTATTAAATAAATAATAAAAAAAAACATGTTGATACTATTTTACCTTTTTTATTTACCTCAGCCCCACACTGCCCTTCAGACATTCTGGATACAATCATGCATGATTTGTAGAAGGCAACAGCTGGACAATAGATATCAACTATGGTCATACTGCGGGTGTGGACTTTTTGTGTTAAACTCTACTCAGGAATACCACAATATTCTCATGCATGCATAGCATACAATGATATAAACCTGGGCCTGTATGAATGCTCCTGCATGTCTGGCTCAGTGCAGATATAAGTCAGCAGTTTCCCATTACCCTTCCAAGTCACTGAGGCAGCAGAATAGACTATTCAATTCTTTCCATTCTTAGCAGGTCAGGTACCCTGATTGGCAGCAATGAAGATAAGAATAATTCCTCCATACCACTATGCCAGCCAGTTATAACAATTTCTCTGAAATCCATACCTTTGAAATGTAACTCATTATGAGTCTTACAAATGCCACATTCCACACAATTCTACACAGAAAGGGTCTGCCACACATTTACTGTGGAGAATTTTTAAACAAATAATCATGGTGAACACTACTGACTCATATTAACTCACTAGAATAGATTTTTATAAGTATGAAGAAACAGCTATTAAAGATACTGTGAGCTTCCTTGCTGGCAGTGTCAGTAAATGTTCCATATTTTGATCATTTGTTCCACATTATCAATGATAATGTTCTACATTTTGGAAAGGGAAGTTGAAAGCTACGGTGAAATAATCAATGTTTATATTCATGTGGCAAATTCCTGCATCCTCCAACAAGAAGTACAGGGGCTGCTATCAACCTCCTTATGGAAATAAACAAAGTAAACATCAGCCTATTGGAAAAGTTGAGTTTATTGGAAATGAGTGTTTTTGTTTCTCCAGTTTAGTTAAGACTTCTTCAGAATTAAAAATCAATTTCCATCATAAACAAATTACATTTAAGATTCACATAACCATGGCATCATGAATAATTAATCATGTTCAATTAAACTGAAATTTCAATTAAAAAGTAGAACTTCATAAACAAAACTTTAAATGACAATAAAAATTATGAAACAAAAGATTTCATCTTAATGAACACAATTGTAAAATATTTTTAAACACCTTTATTGATCACTTTAGACACAGGGAAACATGCATTTGTATAAAAGAAAACAAACCAAATTAACATGTTCCCAGTTACAAACATTACAGGGCACATGCATTATTCTGTATAACTATTATCAATCCAAAATTACATAAATTGCTCAATTCCTGCCTTCCCTTAAACATCACACCTCCTCCAAAGCATTATTCTGCATGTATTGCTCCAAGATTTTTATTTTTACTAAGTAATTTGCTCCTATCCTTTTCTAAAGATGCCACTTCCAGTTCATCACTGTTACAATATTCAGAACTTCAACTACTGTTGGTTTAGACTTTGATTTCCATTTTCTAGTTACTGCATTTTGTCAACCACTAGAATTAAACTAATCAAGGCTTTACTATGTTTAGGCAATTCCCAGCTCAAAAAGAAAAAAAAATAATTTCCTTACTTATACCCATTTGCTCACTCAATATTTCTGATGGAGTATGCTGTAGAGAATTTTTAAAGTTTTCCAACTTATTACACTCCCAAAACATATGCTCCCAGTTACCTCTTCCTTCCTCATCGCACCTCCGACATTTGGCGTCTACCCGAGGAAAAGTTCTTAGGAGTCTGCCTGGGGTATAGAAGTACCTATGCAAATGTTTCTAAGCAAAAATCCTTAATCTTCTAATTCCACATTTGATGTATATATATATATATATATATATATATATATATATATATATATGGATCACCTTCAGTTTACCCGACAGCGCCGACCCCACGTGGAAGAGGAGCGAAAGGACCGACAACGCAGTTGACCGACATGCTGGAATCCCGACAGCTGGAAGACCGACAAGGGGTGTGTGGTAGACTTGGTAAGTATGCGATAGTGAGGGATTTAGGATTAGGGAGCGGACAGGTAAGTGTGCAATAGTGAGGGATGTAGGGTTAGGGTGTGTGAAAGGTGAGTGTCGTGATAGTGTCGAGTTAGGGTTTGGGTAATGTAAGTGTGTGTTAGTGACGGGTTTATGTTTTAGGGTGGGTTAAGTGAGTTAGGGTTAGGGTGCAGGTAGGGTAAGTGTGTAGTGTCGGACCTTGGGGTTAGTGGGTAAGTGAGTTAGGGTGCAGGTAGGGTAGTAGTGTCCGCGGTGTGGGACCCTGGGGTTAGGGGTGGGTAAGTGAGTTAGGGTTAGGGTGCAGGTAGGGTAAGTGTAGTGTTGGACCTTGGGGTTAGGGTTTGGGTTAGGGCTAGTGGATATGTCATGTAGTGTACTGTGTTGTTTACGTGTAGTGTGTCAGTGTAATGGTGTTCGGTGTTTTGCGTTGTCGGTATTTTTTGTTGTCGGTCTTTTGGTGTCGGTGATTTGTGTTTAACTGAAGGTGATCCATATATATATATATATATATATATATATATATATACTTCTTTCAACTTTTCCCGGTTAGGGGTCGCCACAGAGAATCATCTGTCCACTCATGATTGGCAGTGGAGTTTTACGGTGTCGAGTTGCCAGCCCAGCGCCCAACCTTCCACAGAAGGCACACACACACATGCACACACTCACACCTAGGACCAATTTAGTGTCCAATCCACCTACTGCATGTCTTTGGGATGGGGGAGGAAACCGGAGCACCCGGAGGAAACCCACGTGACCACAGGGACGACATGCAGACTCTGCACAGAAGGCACCCCAGCCGAGAACCGCTATATATATATATATATATATATATATATATATATATATATATATATATATGTACTTCCACTGTTTCCTTGTGAATTGCTTTTGTGCATTAGAGAAGTGTAAACTGTACATCAGCTCTCTGGAAAACAAACTTTCTCCAGTAGGGTATTAACGTACAAGTAATTTCCGCTGTAAAACGAGTTTGATGCTTCACTGTAGCATATCGAGCTGCCGTGGAGCTCAGACTGAGAAAACCGAATGGCTGCCATTATTTTATGCTTGCTAAGCAGGGCTTTTGCTTTTTAGTAAGTGTAAAATGTGAAAAAAAGAAGACAATTAAAAAAAATGTGTGTGTGTGTGTGTCTGTCTGTGAGTATATGCATGCATATTAGTGAAAGTGAGAGCGAGTGAACCATTATTTTCCACTCTAAGCAGCACATTTGTTGTTTAATGAGTGCAAAAGAAAAAAAGAAAAAAATTAAAATAAAGCTTGTGTGTGAGAGTGTATGCATGTATGAGAGTAAATGAGAGAGCGCTTGAGCAAAACAGAAAAAAATGTGTATGTACAAGTGTTTATGTTTCGGCCTGCATGCATGTGAATGGGTGCATGAAAGCAGAAGAGACTGTGTGTGTGTGTATGTGTGTGTCCCTGGCAGCAGCAGTTTTGCATACCTCTTGACCTCAGAAATAGTTCTCAACCTAATAGCACAATAAAACTGGAGAAAGCCTGACATAAAGAGGGACAAATGCTAAGAAATAGGGACACATTTTAAATATTGCTCTTATAAATTTAGAAAGTTGCTAGAATAACAGGATTTGTGTTCGCGTGCATTTTCTGAAGGATATGAAATCTGAAACTCAAATGCACATCATTATTTAGTGACTTCAATCTTTAGATCATCCCAGTGGTTTGTCAAAAAACACATTTTTTATGAGGAATAGACCAAAAATATGAAGCAAAAATAATGGAATTCTGCAAAAATTGTTGAGAGGTATGTTCAGGTATCTGGATGAGCCTAAAATAAATGGGACAAAGGCTCAAAATAGGAACATATATTAAATGATTTGTGTTAGCATGCATTTTCTGAAGCACATGTGTGTGAGAGAGAGTGAGTGAGATCTACCTATGGCAGCAGCAAAGAGGTTTGTATACCTCTGGATCCTTCAGCTGAAGAAATCAGGATAAAGCCTAAAATAAAAGGGGAACAAAGGCTCAAAAATAAGAACAGATTTTATTTACTGCTCTTATAAAATTATAAACTTGCTTAAATAAAAGAATTTGTGATAGCATGAATTTTCTGAAGGAAATACAACTCTGAAACTCAAATGTATGTCATTATTTAGTAACTTCTGTCTTCAATGACTGGCAATAAACCAAATGTTTTAGGAGTCAGGGACCAAAAAAATAAACACTTGGATGTTTTTTTAAAGTGTTATATTTTGGATGTAAAATGCTTCCGTCAACACCTAACATCTGCTCCAGCAAGTTTGAAACATTAGGCGGAGGAACTATTTTACAACAAAAATATATAAAAAAAATAATACAGTACTTAAATAAATAAGTAAAACACAATAATTTTACAGACAGCCCATTCTTTAAGTGCAATAATGCCCAAAAGGGTATGCATTAATGTGTAATTAATGCCCTTCCAGGAGTGTTATGAGGCCCGCCTCTACACCCCCTGGAAAGGCATTAATTACACATTAACACACACACACACACTGGAGGACATTATTGCTTGCCTATACAATGACCGTCCATTAACATTCAAAAATGAACATGTTGACTGGTTAGCCCAACCAGTGTGCCTGTTGTAAATCGAGAATACACAAACGGCAAAAGTCCAGCCGCTAAAATATCACTGAGCACCCAGACTTTTTTGTCTATTATTATGTGTAGACATGCATACGCCTGAAGGAAACTAAGTCTGAAACTGAAATGTGCGTCATTATGTAGTGACTTCATTCCTCATAAAATTTGTGGATTTCCGACAAATCACTGAGGAATGAAGTCACTAAATAATGGCATGGATTTGAGTTTCAGACTTTCTTTCCTTTAGACAATGCAAAACAGCAATATTACCCCATCTCCTCCTCTATTTAGTCCACATGTCTTAAAATAAGAAAAAAAACTGTAACCTCCAGACAGTTCAGAGGTACTTATGAGAGCAGAGAAAATACAAGAAAAATCAGGTACGCTCGGCAAAACTAAACATACCTATTTTCCTTGTATTTTCCTCATCTCTCATACCTCTAAACTGTCCGTAGGTTACAGCTCCCCCCAAAAAAAATATATATAAGCAATGGAGATCTTCCTATCTCCGTTGTGTTTTACAGAAGTCCCATATGCATATGCAGTACATCAACAAAGCAGCAGAATCAGGAAACAACAGAGAAGAATACCACAGCGCCATTATACAAAGACATTTAAGAAAAGTAAGCTATTTTTTTCTTAAATAATACCATTGCATAATAGCTAAAACTGACTCTGTGGTGTGGTATATTTAAGATCAACCATGAGTAAATCTTCAATATACCACACCCACATAATTGATTAACGTTTATATCACGTTATCGAAAGATGAAAATAGCGAAAGCTATTTAATCAGCCCCAAAACATCTAAACATGAAAATATCGAACATTCAGAACAGCGAATTTTTTCCCGATGGAAAAAATTCACTGCTCCGAAACACACACACACAACACAAGCACATCCAACAAACAGCAACCACACACATACACTTAAATTCCTACATCTAACGCTACACTAAACTAAACATACACTACTATTTATCCACTTACCTTAACCCAAACCCAAACCCTAACCCTAAGGTCCATCACTATCGCACACTCACCTAACCCACGCCCTAATCCTAACTCACTTAAACCACCCAAACCCTAACGTACAAACAATTGCACACTTAGCTGAACCCAACCCGTAACTTTCCACCACAGCACTAAGAATAGCGAAGCCACAGAAACGGCCAACAGAATTCTTTCCCGAGGAAAGAATTTGCTATTCTTAGCGTTTGCTGAATAGTGATCGATATCAGAGCATTCGAAGTTTTAATACTTCGATGTTCTGATACAGACCCATTGATTATTGTTATAATATTTTATACGCCCTGCTAATTATCCCTTTTTTAACAGCATCTTTTGTTCTAGATTCAATTAAAAACTCTACAACAACAGGTCTTTTGCTTAGGATTCCCGTGTCCCTTTCTCTTTGCCTATACTCTATCAATCCCTGATACAGTAAGCAGTTTCTAGCCTGCAGTCCAAATGTCTTCTTGACTTCTACCCATTCTATTACCTTTTCCTTTCTAGTCATTTGCTCTCAATACTTTTGCTGCTTTGCCAGTTTTCTCCAGTAAATTCTAGCCCTCTCTTGCATTTTCTCTGTATCCCTAACTGCAGGCATCTCTACCAGCAAAATTGTCTTTCTCCATATTCAAGTTGGCTTAGTTCTTAGAATACTTTCTGCTACTTTATGAATACAATATTCTGTATGGCTCTTGTTATTCTCCTCACAGATTTGCATCCAAAATCCCACTCTTTCTTTATTTCTTGAATACCCCCACTTAATCATCATTCCTTTCTACTTTGAATTATAGCTTTCTGTTTGTATTATGTTTATGAGCCTTAACTGTGTAGCTCTCAAATATCCATTCAAATCAGGTAATCCTAAACCATCTTGTCTAATGTAAGGATTAACGTATCACACATGACCTTTGCTTCCTTCCCCTCACAGATAAATCCCTTAAACTCTTTATTAAATATTGTCCACAACTTCTCTTCTGGTTGATAAAAATATACACGATCGGTATAAAACAATAAAAGGACTAAAACATTTCAGTGATCATCTCTTTTTGTTCATATCCATAATCAAGAGCTTCCAGTTTCTAAGTCTTTATATTATTTTTATTTAGTCTGTTTCCACACATCCTTAGCTGCCAAAACAGAATCCTTTTTAATCCACACTCCTAAATACTTCATTTTATTCTGTCCAAATAAATATGAGTAGTGCTGAACTAGTTCATGTGTGGGTACATAGTTTACAGCTATAGCCTTTGTTTTATCTTCATTAATTTGATATCCCAGAAAGAAAAATGAAACTGTCGCAAAATGTTCCACAACAGTGAGATGTCCTTTTCTGGTTTTATCAGGTGCAAAATAATATTGTCTGCAAATAAAGCCAGCTTTTCTTGATTACCATATCAAATATATCTTTAAATTTCTGAGTCCCTTATTTTCTTTGCCAGTGGCTCTAAATAGAAAGCAAATAACAAAGGGGGAAAGAGGGCATCCCTGCTAGGTTCTTCTGTTCAGACACATTTTTATCAGATAAGAACCCTCCCGTTTTATTTTTTCCTGCAATCCCTCATATATACCCCAAACTAACCTTATTATTGTATCTGGGAATGCAAATACTTCCGTTACCCTACTCAACTTTAAAACACATTTAACCTGATACTGTCAATTAACCTCGGATATTGATTAGAGATGAGTGGCAGTTGCCAATTAACTTCCCTAAATTCAAGTCTTGAATTAATGTCTCCTCTACTGGGAATGTAATTTACTCTTGTTAAAACTCTGAATGGACATTTTCTTTAATTTTTTCATAGTGAAGTATGTTTATATAGGGCACTGTCAATCTTTAATGGGAATGGCCAATAGATGCTCATAGATATATTGAATAATCTTCTTGATTGCTTTTCCTATATAAAAAGAATCACAGCTTGAACATGTAGTCAAACAGACCACTTACTGTCATGTATAAAACAATCTTTTACTGTGTGTGTTTTATTAAAATGTCACAAAATAAATATGCTTCATTTTTTAATAAACTGCTCAGGCAATTCCAATAGTTTGGTGCTTCCTTTGTTTACTTTACGTATACATTATTAGACAAGGGGACAATGGTTTGAGATGCTGAATAGTTACTGTTTTCAATAAGAAATCAGATCATTATGGATTTTAAGTGCAAGCCAGCAGTGATTACTTTTTTGGGAGACCTCTCTCTTCATATTTGTATGAGCATGGAGTCAGTATATGTATGTTTGGAGGAGTGGGGGGAGGGGCTTGCCACCCTGCAAGAAGCTCTTACTTTTGAGTAGCTGGCTGGATTATCTGCAGTTTAACTTGCAGAGTTAATTCCACTATACTTACCAATCTCTGAGGTTTAAGTAGCATTTTGCCAGCTTACCTGTTCTAAAAAAAGGGAACAAATTCTTACCTACAGCTGTGGTTCACGGTGAGATCATGAGTTTCAGTCTTTTAACAAGGAATTGGGAAGGATATTTCAAACTGGTCTGCACACATGTTACATAATGACATCACTGCATGTCAGGCACGGCAGTGGTGGAACTGTGTGCAGCAGAAAATAATACAAAATTCAAAACACCCATTCATGGTGGCTCATTTGAGCATAATGCATGCCTCATATGATAATATTGTTATGATTAGCCAGTGAGAGAGAGAAGATAGGAAAGAACAGGACAGACATGACAAGACAAAAAATGTATGTGAGAATAATAGTAATACAAATATGTAGACAATATATCCAGTAATTGTTAAGAAGGTAAATAATGTAAGTAACCAGACTCTGATACTTCTAAATGAATAGATATCCTTACTGCAACACTTAATTGTAAACCTCTGTAACCTATTACTTGAAAGAGTATCTTGTCTCCAAACTTATCCTACAGTCCATTAACACTGATACAACAAACTATTATATTAGCAGTTATTACAAGCAGTGCAACACTGTGTGTGTGTGTGTGTGTGTGTGTGTGTGTGTGTGTGTGTGTGTGTGTGTGTGTGTGTGTGTGTGTGTGTGTGTGTGTGTGTTTATCACAAAGGGAAATTATGCCTTCTATAGCACTTATCACAGATGTACAACATCTGTAAATTACATAGGGGAGCACACATTTTACACAAGCTCCACATATATATACTTTCTTGGAACAAACATAACAAAGTTGTAAAAAGATGGGAGACATCTCCTTCATTCTCGGTATCACAATGTTTTTGTTTAATTTTATCAAGAATGCTTGCATTCCTAAAATCTAAAACAAACTCTTTTAAATATTCATGGCTTTGTTAGGGAGAAGAGTCATCCATAAAATGGAATAATAATATTATACTTGCATTTCTTGAACAAATTCTGGCCCTACAAGACCTTCATAATAAGAACGTTCTGCCAGATCAACAGAAATACATTCTTACAAGGACCGCTCCATCAACATGGCTTAAATTGTAGGGTTTTGTCTGATAATGTAGAAAGATAATTGAATATGGTGTTTTGGCCATAGAGATTACAACAATTTATGTTTTAACATAAGTATGCATGCTAACTGCTCACATGCAGTTCAAGAGTAACAGATTTTAAAGATTCTGATTGTTAGAAGCAGCATAGCTATGTCTTTCCTCATTGTATTTCCAAGTCCATCCTTACCGCTCCTGCTCTGTTGTACAGTATGTTGTTAATTGGCTGGGACAGTGGAGCAGTGAGTAGCACTTTCACCTCACAACAGGTTCTCTGGTTCAATTCTCAGATGTGGTGCTTTCTGTAAGGAGCATGCATGTCCTCACTGAGCTCTTATGGGCCTTCTCCAGGTGTTGGAATTTACTCTCACATCCCTAAGACTTGGTAGGTGAATTGATGATTTCTAAACTGCCCATAGAGGTGAGGTGGGGTCTGAGGTACAGACAAAAAGGCCTGCCAATCAAATTACATTCCCTACGGCAGTAGCGTTGTTACCTCACAGCAAGAGGTTCGCCCGTTCGATTCTCAGCTTGGCTTGGGAGTGCTTTCTGTGTGGAGGCTGCATGTCCTCCCCGTGGTTGGGTAGCATTCGAAAGACATGCGTGCGTAATGGACATGCCTTAGTTGAAGGTTGGGCGTCGAGCTGGCACCGCGGTGTTTCGTAAAAATCTACTGCCAATCATTAGTGGACCGGAGTTCCACTGTGGCGAGCCCTTACCGGGAAAAAGCTGAAAGACAAACAACAACTTACCTAGTAACTCTGTATGAAAAGTGACTGATGCTGACAGAGTCACTACAAGAGCTCATGCTGCGACTTGTATGCATGCATGAAAAGATGCTGCTCTTTGTAACACAGTATGTGGGTGTGGGTATGGGTGTGTGTGTGAGCTTTCACAGTGTATTTATAAGCCATGAATGCAGCATTTAAAGCACTATTCAGTCCCCATATGAATATCTGGCCTTCAAAATATGAAAGCGCACACAAAATATTTGCCAAAATCAAGTCAGTGAAACGAGTAATACAGTATATGTGAAGGAGTGCAAGAACTTTTACATTTTCTCCTTAACTTAAAAAAGGAACATAAGCTTTATTAACATAACTAAAATACTACCGACATTTCTTAACCTATCACAATGTCTCTGAAGGATAACAAAAAGAGAGAGATTAATTAGGTTTGGTAGGAATGCAATGTTTATAGAACCTTCCCTCAAAGAATGTCCCATAGAAGACTGCCTCTGTAAAAACACAACACATTCTGGGGGGTGAGAGAGCATTAAATCAACCATAGTGTGCCCTACAATACTGAAATATAATTAATGTGAAAAGCCACAACTTAAAATAGCAGAGTTTGAACTTAAAAAAATGAAGCAGAATTGTCAAATATTTTTGTTTCATGAGTAAAGTGAGGTGGTCTAATATTGGTAAACATTTGAAAGGGATATAAAAATAAAGATAATTTTCAAATACTGTTGTACAGGTAAGCCAGTCTAAAGTGGAATACTGTGAAAGCAATAAAATTACCCTTCTGTTGTAACAACATGATGGCATACTTAAAATGCGATTCACTTAACACCAATGGTTTTAGGCCATCTTGTTAAGAAGAAAAATATATTAATTTATTTAGAACAACTAATTGCATTTACAGTCTTACTAAAAGAAGTGCACTTGAGACTTAAGGAGTTGTTAAAAATGAAGACATACAGATGAATATAAATAAATGAGAACAATATTAAATCATCCAAGAAAGACAAAAGTGGTTACATTACGTTACACAGCCATGATGGCAGAAAAAGGATAAGTTGTCTATGTCATCTGCCCTAAATATGTAGCTAGTATCTCTTTAGGCCCCTTTAATATATTGATTCATTTAGCTCACCATCATTCCCAGATTTTCATCAAGGACTATGTGGTCTTACATCTACTATCCAACTCAAGTGACTTTTTACATTTAACTCCTACTCTTTTTGTAAAAAAATTGCTTTGTAAAGTCACTGTTGAACTATATACACTTAAAATGGTAGTCATACATCTTCTTGTCTACTCTGTCTTTCCATTTGGCCTGTATGACCATCACATTTGCCTTTAATTATTTTCTGCACCACCTACCACTTATTTCCTTTCCTATTTATCCTCCAGTGAGAAAAGCTTTAATTCCTGTAACCTTTTCCTAGTGCCCTTTGTCCCCAATTCACTTTATTACCTAGTAATCTTTCTTTGTACCTTCACAACTAACTTGATAATCTTATCCTTGTGAAAGCACCATAAGTCAGCATATCACTTCATATATAACCTGACCGTGTATCTACACAGGGATGATATAACCTTCTCTGTTCCTAGCGGTTCATCCCCTAAGAACAGAGTCTAGCATCTTACTGGGCATCATTACAACTTCTGAGTTTGTAAGCTGGTAGTTCATTTCTGTTTTACTACCACAAGAAAGTCTTTTTTGCATGTGTGTGTGCGCTTTTTGGGTCACTCTTCACAGATGATAATCCACTTAAGAATTATTACAGCCCATACAAAGAATATCCTTTTCATGCATTAAATCTCATATTTCATTTCTTTTCTGAATCCACCATTATTCCCAGATCCATGATAGCATTTCTTCCCCACCATATATTTTGAACCTTTTCTCAATGCTCCATATCATCTGATACAACAATAACCAACAACACTGGGCCAAGAACAAGCTGTGGAAACCCATCAACCACTTTGCATTACTCTGTGGTCTGCCTAGCTGTTACTCTTTGCTTCTTTTCAAACAACTCACCTTTAATCTATTTAGTCAGATTCTCTACTACTCCAAGTCACTTCAGTATCAGTAACATGTGAGATACTTACGTTGAAGACTTTAATTAATTCATGCTATAGAATGTTAGCTGGATTTCTTTTGTAAAGTTTCATAATCCAAATATAAAACAAAAATCAGGCTAAACTGGCATTACCTATTTTCCACAGACATATGTTGGTACTTGTCCTGAATGTCACTGTTCTCCAAGAAAGCATATAGTGTTTCAGGGTCTTCATGATTTTCCCTGTTAGCAAGGTCAAACTTATGGGTTTTTTGTTTATTGGGTCAGTTTTAGCTGTTTTCCTTAAGAAATGACGCCATCATGGCCTCTTATCAATCCTGTAGAACCTCACTGCTGACAAATTAAAGATTGAAGATTTATATCAGAGAACCTCTAAGTATACCCTCTACAGTATCCTTACTGCACTCTATTCTTTCTGCTAGATCATCCTCTAGATTTTTTTTTAATTGTTGTGTACCCCTATTCTATCTACCACATACTCTCTTTTCATTTAAAATATGAAATTTACTTTCCTTGGTATGGAATGGACTGCCCAATTAATTTCCCTAGTGAACTATATTGGCCTGAACCTTTTCACTGCCCTAGCCCTTTTTCCCCTGAGCTCTTTTCCATATTTGTCTGTATATGCATCCCTCTCAACCTTTTACCACAAGAAATCTGGTCAAAGCCTAAAATAATGGTGGGACAAAGGCCCAAAAATAGGGATACATTTTAAATATTATTCTTCTAAACTCAGAAAGTTGCTAGAAAAACAGAATCTGTGTTAGCATACATTTTTTTAAAAAAATATGAAGTCTGAAACTCAAATGTATGTCATTGTTTAGTGACTTCAATCCTCAATGATTTGCCAGAAAACCATATATTTTAAGAGGAACAGACTAAAAATATGAGGTAAAAACCTGGACAGTTGAGAGGCATGTGTATCCACATATAGTTTGTTTTCTGTACTTGACTGATGTCCCATTTTGGAACCATATGGTTTCCTATTTGTTGCTGTATGCCTGTCTTAATGTGCTATGTTTATAGCTGTAATTTAGAGCTTTATTCCTTAGGCCTCGCTGAAAATGGACATGTATCCAGTCAGACTATCCCAGTCAACAAATGTAAAATAAACTATATATAAAAGTCTTCTCATCTTTGCTTGGCAAAATGTTTAGTATTTTACCCTTCCTCTTGCCTTTCTATATAGCTGAAATAATCTGTCTTGGTCTAGTTCCTAAACCATTCCTTTTTTTGTCTTCCTGCTATAGATGTAGTAATGCACTGGGTCTATATTAGAACACCGAACGTTCAAAATTTCGAGTGTTCTAATACTGACCTGTTTTTCAGTGAATGCTGAAAATATCGGAGAAATAGAAAACTGAATTTTTTCCTAGGGAAAGAATTTGGTTGTCCATTTCTGTTGCTTCAGTGTATTCAGTGCTGTGGTGGAAAGTTATGGGATGGGTTCAGGCAAGTGTGTGATTGTGTGGACATGACGGTTAGGGCGGGTTAGGTGAGTTACGGTTAGGGCGCAGGTCAGGTAAGTGTGCGATTGTGTGGACGTGGGGGTTAGGGTGGGGTAGTTGAGTTAGAGTTAGGGCACGGGTGAGGTGACTGTGCGATAGTGATGGACCTTAGGGTTAGGGTTAAGGTACGTGGATAGTTAGTGGTATATGTATAGTTTAGTGTAGGGTTAGGTGTAAGAGTTTAGGTGTATGTGTGTTGCTGCAGTATTTTCAGCATTGTAGTGGAAAGTTACAGGTCGAGTTCAGGTAAGTGTGCGATTGAGTGCGGATTAGGTTAGTTAGTGTTAGGGTGTGGGTTAGGTATATGTGCGATTGTGTGGACGTGAGGGTTAAGGCGAGTTAGGTGAGTTAGGGTTATTGCGCGGGTTAGATATGTGTGCGATTTTGTGGACGTGAGGGTTAGGGCGGGTTAGGTGAGTTAGGGTTATGGCGCGGGTCAGGTAAGTGTGCGATTGTGTGGACGTGAGGATTAGGGTGCAATAGTGACGGACCTTAGGGTTAGGGTTTGGGTTAAGGTAAGTGGATAGTTAGTGGTGTGTGTATAGTTTAGTGTAGGGTTAGGTGTAAGATTTTAGGTGTATGTGTGTGGATTGCTGTTTGTTTGGTGTGCTTGTGATGTGTGTGTGTGTGTGTGTGTGTGTGTGTGTGTGTGTGTGTGTGTGTGTGTGTGTGTGTGTGTGTGTGTGTGTGTGTGTGTGTGTGTTTTGGAACAGCAAATTTTTCCCTAGAAAAAAATTGCTGTTCTGCATGTTCGATGTTTTAAATTTTCGATTCATAGGGTTCGATATTAGAACACTCGAAATTTTGCACGTTCAGTGTTCTAATATAGACCCTAATGCACCAGCCTGCCACTAGGAGATTAAAGTCTCAAAACTGTTCAGTTTTTTCCCTTCCTTTATATTACATCATCCATGGTTTTAGCATCTTGTAACTGATGTACTGTATCTAACCAACATATCTGATCTTTTTCCCCATTCTGGGTGCTGATTTCAATCATTTGATAATCTCTGAAGTTTCATTCTTCTATCCTGTTTTACACCTGTACTACCCCACTGTATCTTTGCCTTCAGTGATGATGTGTGTACTTACTGCCTGTCGCTGTCTTTCTTTCTTTATTCAAGACCTCCAGTTGTCCTTCTTTTGGCCTTCTAGCCATTCAGTCCACCTCCATTTACTATCACAATCATCATGACAGACCTTTGAATTCTAAATTTCAGCATAGCTCCCCTACTTGGAAAGAGGTGAAGTCCATTAGTGGTAAAAATGCCCCCCTCCTTGCCTTAGCTGAACCATTTAGCCGCTAGCCCATATTACTGCTTTTAAGTTCACTTTCTGGGTCAGCCACTTTAGTCAAGGATCTTGCCCTTCCTTGCTCTGCTAGAACTTGACACCACTGGCACCTCCAAAAATGCCATTGCATGCACCAACCCTATGTATGGCCTGGTTTCCTCATGTGCTTCTTCTGAAGTTCCTCTTACCAAGTCAGTGATGCTAACATGTAATATAGTAGGTGTGTATTACTCTTGGCATCCATGAGGTGTTCTCAGTTTATATCCTGTCTAAACTCAGCCCACAACAGCTCTTACTCCCACTTTGACACTCCAATTCTTGCTTGCCCACTTGACAATCTTGATGACTCAGTTCCCCCTTTTCAACTGCCATTTCTGCTACATAAAGCCCTAGGATGGTTTTATCTCTTCCAGCTATGTTCATTCTTCTGAGGAGCTGCCTAACAGTCTACAACACCCCAGCCACTTTGGTCCCCTTGCCCTTTTTCAGGATTTACATCCTACCAATCACTTCACTCCTTTTTAGGCTTTACATCCTACCAATCACTTCAGTTCTTCTCTTTGTCTCTGTCAGTTAACCTTCTTTACCATTTATGCACCTGTTTCTCTCTTCCCTTCCTCTTCCTTTAGTGTTTGGTACCATTCCCATCTCCTAGCCTGTCTTGCCTTCCTTCTCATCCTCTCCATTTACAATCTTGAGCTGCTCCTCTATTTTTGCACCACTGCTCTTTTTACTTCTTGCCTTTCTTTGTATTTTCTTCATCTGCTTGTTTGTCATCTTCCCTTTGTACCACCTATCTACTGAAACTACATCTATCCAGATCTCATTAACACCCCATCTGCCTTCTTGCAAATTATTTGGCATAGGCTGTGAACAAACATGTCATTCTATTTAGCTGAACTATCTTAACTCCTAGCAGCAGAGTCCTGTAGGTTCTACATCCACCTCCACATCACAGGTTACGGTCCAAAACGCCAATAGCACCTGACTCATCTGAGTCCCCCATCCAGACCACATTCCTTGTCTTCAAATTTCATTTATTAGTTCTTCCTGTTTTAGTAATTCAAATACAGTCTGTACTGATCAATTTCTGCTGGCTGATTCCTAAATACTCTTACTTAAGCCAAACTACCAAACACTTTTAGATAGTTTAATAGGGTAATGGGTTCATACTAGACAAGTGACCACAAAGACCAATGGGAGCCTAGCCACTGCAGTTTACATGCTACCACTGTGCATAAGGACTGAGAGGTGTGACTGGGGGTGCCTTTACAGTCAACTAATGTCCAAATTAGATTTAATATGTGTCAAAGATTTGCACTAGCACTGACTGGTAGCTCATTCCTGAGAAGAAAGAGGTCTTTTGGGACAGGGATCTGTCACTCCAGCAGGTCTTGTTTAAACTGTGGTCTAGATTTAGGTTCCCACAGTGGGTATTTGTGGTGTTTTCAGTTTTAGAAAAACACAGCAAGTCAACAGATGAGGGTCATTTGCTGTTTTGCAGCCTCTGGACAGGTCAACATGGAGAGGTCAACAGGAGGCATAACAGAGTGACAAAGTCTTTAAGTGTTCCACGTAGCTTATGACACTCTTAGCTTCATTTTGTGTGCGTGTGTTCTACTTGAATAATGTACTTGGACAGACACATGCCAAATAGGGCACTATATTCAATTATGAACCTAGTAAGAATAGAGTAGAGGTTGGACTAAGGCTTTCTTGAACCCACAAGATATTCCTTTAGTGATTAACTGGCCTGTATAAAAAGATTTTCTAACTACAGCTGATAACACAGAGGATTATGACTGAGTCAACGATCCTAACTGGTTTACTATGTCTTTAAGACATGGATGCCAAGAAATTCACCTTGACAATGAAAGTCGAGGTGATTCTTGGCATCCATGTTGAGAACACATAATAAGCCAGTTAGGATCTAACATCCATTGATAATTCTTTGTAGTGCATGCAGCTTTATCTGCTCCTTTTACTACTAGCTACAGTAAAAAAAAAACACTAAGTGTTTTGCCTACTTTCAAGGCCTTAAATCACTTGGCAAGCACGGTCAAAATGGCAGTATAACTCTGTTCCTTATGGTTACACTTACCATCCACTCCACTCAACTGTCCAGATTTTAACTGAATGCCTGAATTTTTCCTCTCATATATTTTGCCTGTTACTCATAGAGTCTGTGGTTTCAGAGAAATTACTGAGGAGAGAATTTATAAAATAATGAAAGACATTTGAATTTCAGACTTCGTATCCTTCACAAAATGCAGGCAAGCATGCATCCTGTTATTCTAGGAATTTCTAAGTTTATAACAGGAGATGGGGGACATGTTACCAATGGCCAGTAGGCAAAAAAAAAACAAATCTTTTATTTTGCCTCTGTCATTTTCTGGTCATTACTGGCTGATTTTACTGCCTAGTATGAGACCTGACCATAACAACTTAAGCAGAGGTGCTTAACTGGTCCTCATGCCACTGTAATGCTTAAATGAGTTGTCTTTTTCTGAATATCAGAGCGTAATCACCAAGCTCCATATACCATGGTTTATTAAAATTCCATCAGCTATCACACATAGCAGGGTTTACTGAAAACAGATAGCACACAAAGACCTAAGAAACTCTCTTTTTTCATGAAATGACGTGGTACTGGCAAAATATAACTATTAAGAAGACTAGGTAAGAGTCTTGAATAAGCCTTTCCTTTGTATGCATTAAACAATCTAGCTTGTTAGGAATAAGTTCATAGATAATCACATACCACTACCCCATACAGTACTTATAGCACAGTGGAACCATGGATAGACCAGAATAACTTAATACAGCTGATGCACTGGCAAAACTTCCCAGTCCAATTGTGATTCTTAACATGAGCTCAAACATAAATTATCTACTTACAGTTTTGACCTCATGGCACTACTCATCTTGTAACATATTGTATGGTCCAGTGGTATATGACATGCAAACCTGAAAGAAGTTGGAGCAGTGCAATAGCAGGCAGGGGTAGCTAAATGGTGTGGAAGTAACCATAAGGACACCAGGTTCTTTGATGCAAGGTAACATTTCAGCTAAAGCAGCAGAATTAATTTATGTATGAGAGGAACCATTCTCCTGCTGGGCCACACTGAGTTGGCATACATACTAAAATATGTGCAAGCAACCCAGCACAACATGGTCCTTCATCTTAATGAATCAAATGCAGATACACTACAATGCAGCAGAATGCTCAGAGGTTAATAGGGACTTACTAGGCTCTCAATCCACAAGGATATTTACAAGCCTAGCCTGTATTCCCATGAACTTTTAGCCCTTGGAATTTAAGTATGAATAATCCAGACCTGGGCAAAATATTTACATGTTACCCTATTCACAAGGGACAAGGATGCTAAACAGGGAGTGAATTTGTGTTTTGTGATCCATTATTCCAAATTACATTTCAACAGCGTAAGTGAAGTACTTTGCTTTATGTGGAGGGGAAGACATTTCCAAAGAAGTGGTATTCTCTCCATTCATACATATCCCTTCAACATGCGTCATTTACTTTGCAGAAGAGACAAAGACCTTTTGTGTAGGACTTGTTGATGTGCAGTAGAGCTGACAGGACAGGGTTTGTTGAGGCTCTGTATGTGAGGCAGACATCAACCCACAGTAACCTGTATGATATCAAGGAGAGTAACAGTGCTTTGAGGTGGTCAGTGTAGTCTTTATGATTTAGGCTTTTGGTATTCTTTGTGAGAAACCACTGTGCCTGTTCAAGCTGTGTTAAGTGTCTGGACAGGTACATCCAGAAAGAGGCATTATACTTAATGACTGGCCTAATAAATGCTGAAGATAGTGGCATGATCACATCCCTGATCCTGGATGTCATACCCTTACTAATAAGCTGATGGGCTGCTTTTTACAGTAGTGGATACATGGTGATTGAAGGAAAGTCTGTTGTCCACATAGGTTCCCAGATCCCTATATGGTTGATGTGCCTTGGGTCAAGAGTTTGTAGATTATATATTTCCTTATTTATTAGTTCCATAATGAGCCTTTCCATCACCTTACTGATGAGGCTGATCAGACTTATAATATAATAAATACTATTATTATTATAATATAATAAACTTATAATTACTTGGGTCCACTTATACCACCCTTTTTAAGCAGGGAGATGACTGCTTCTGTCCAGCACAAAGCTTTTTTGGTGGCAGATATTGAGTAGCCTCTGTAAGAAGGTGGTTGACAGGTCCTACTTCAGGCTTGCCATTTAGGCACCCTGATGTGTTGGAAAGTGCTTTGTGGAGGGGGTGTGGTTGTGGGTATGTGACCTGGGAATGCAGGGGGAATAAGTGTTGAAATTAGAGCTAAATATATCCGGGTCTATATTAGAACATCGAAGTTTCAAAACTTCGAATGTTCTAATATTGACCCCTATTCAGCGAAAGCTGAAAATATCGAAGCAACAGAAAACTGAATTTTTTCTTAGGGAAAGAATTTGGTTGTCCGTTTCTGTTGCTTCGGTATTTTCAGCGCTGTGTTGGAAAGTTAAGGGTCGAGTTCAGGTAAATGTGCGATTGAGTGCGGGTTAGGTTAGTTAGGGTTAGGGTGTGGGTTAGGTATATGTGCGATTGTGTGGGCGTGAGGGTTAGGGCGGGTTAGGTGAGTTAGGGTTACGGCGCAGGTTAGATATGTGTGCGGTTTTGTGGACGTGAGGGTTAGGGCGGGTTAGGTGAGTTAGGGTTAGGGCACGGGTCAGGTAAGTGTGCGACTGTGTGGACGTGAGGGTTAGGGCGGGGTAGGTGAGTTAGGGTTAGGGTGAGGTGAGTGTGCGATAGTGACGGACCTTAGGGTTAGGGTTTGGGTTAAGGTAAGTGGATAGTTAGTGGTGTGTGTATAGTTTAGTGTAGGGTTAGGTGTAAGATTTTAGGTGTATGTGTGTGGATTGCTGTTTGTTTGGTGTGCTTGTGTTGTGTGTATGTGTTTTGGAACAGCAAATTTTTTCCCCAGGAAAAAAATTTGCTGTTCTGTATGTTCAATGTTTTCAGCTTTCACTGAATAGGGGTCGATATTAGAATATTCGAAGTTTTGAAACTTCGATGTTCTAATATAGACCCATTTATCCAGCAGTAGTATGAAGTCTTCAGTGTCTGACTATTTGTTTTAGCTCTGTGCAGTATTGGTCATTTCACTGATGTCTCTAACATAGTTAAAGAAGGGTTTGTCTATTGCCTGGGGGTTAAGTTTGCCTCATATCTTGCTTTCGTTGATTTGATCAGGGACTAGAGCTTCTTATTGAGTTTATAACAGCATATTTGTCATCTTAACAGTTACATTTGCTATTGCACGCAATGAGGGGTTTTTTTTATTTTATTGCAAGGCCTGTTCACATATGGATTCAGCAGCACATTTATTTTTTTTTACTGGCATTGTGTGTTTCACCAGAGGGATAGATCTCTCTAGTATTTTATTTACATGAAGTGAGAAGAGCAAAAAGGTTCACATTCATTGTTCATCGTAGTGGAAGGGAATGTTGAATTTTGCCAGATCGTCACTCAGTTTTAGTAGTTTAGCTTTAGCATAATCTTTGAATACCGAGTTACTAGAAGATGCTCCCAGCTTCAGTTTTATGGTGTATATAACTAATTCAGGGTCCAATTTGACCAGGGAGGATGTTACAACTGATAGGGAATAAAGCTGTCCCATACTGGTGAGGACCAAGCCCAGGATTTTGTCTCCCATAGTAGAGGTGCTTACGAGCTGGTCCAGTATGTTTATATTTATGAAGTCCAGAAATCTCTGGGTATACATTTTTGAAGATGTATACGTTTCTCAGTTGATGGAGGGGTAGTTGAATTCCCCTAAAAGATTGACATCTGGCTGAATGCTTTGGGCTTCCAAACTAGTCAGGTAGGAGGTATGGGACAACAGGGATATAGTGGAGTCCTATAGTTAGCAGTGATATGATATGGGGTTTTGCAAGTTGGACATGGAGGAATTCTAGGTCATTGTCCTGCCTAATGAGTTCTACAAATATAGATATGTCATTGCCTTTACTGCCTTCATCTACTACAGTGGGTGTAAATGTGTAGTAGGTGTTGAAACCTTGCACTGATGGGCTGCTTTTGATATTCTTAAACAAAAGTCTCTTTGATGTTGCATATGCAGTTGTATTCTAGGGTTATGCATGCCAGTAGGGAGTGCACTTTTATTTTATTTTTTTGTTAAAATTTGTAGCATTGACTATCAATACCTTCATGTTATCTGTATTTTGTTTTATTATGCTAGAAGCTGACTTTGCCTAAAAATGGCATTATGGAGGTGGATAAGGATTTTACCAATATGCAAAAGCCATTTGAGGGGGGGGGGCAAGTGGAGGCCAGCCTAGGCAAAGCAGTATGAACTGTCTAACATGCCCTCCTATGCAGATATATATATTATGTCTCCTTTGAATGACACCAGACACTGAGCCAATTGTTGATGTCAATCATCTTTTGTTCATACTGTAGCGTTATTCCAGGTGAAGGTAAGTATAGTTCAAAGAGATATGTTTCTGGTGTCATATATGTATTTGTGGTACAAGGACTTGAGTGCATGGTGAATCCTGGTCCCCGATAGGCAACTGACTATGACCTCTCCTTGCTCAGCCTGGTATGTGATGCATTTGTGTGTCTCACAATGGAGTCTCATGACTAGGATGTTGGAATGTTTGGATGTTTACCTTAAGGGTTTTCATGTTAAGAGTGCAAGTTTCATGGTAGGTGCTGCTTGAGTTGAGTGTTTGTGAGGTTGCTGTAGATACTTCCTGTTATAGTTTCACTTTGGTGGTGTTTTACGTTTAGGTAGATTAGATTTAAGAGTTTCACCATATGTAGGTCTATCTATTTGATCTGTGGAGTTTAAAGTAAGTATAGCATGATGATGTGTGTTGCAGACAAGGCTTCATGTGATAACATTATATAACTATATCTCTTACACACTGTGGTAGATGGTTGAATATCAGTACGGGGTTGTCAGTGAACATGAGACAACTGCTGCATTGTTTCAGGATGCCCATTTTAACCAAGCTGGCTACAGAGAGAGCTGAAGGATGCAAATCTCTGGTTCCAGTTGCTTACTGCTGTGGGCTGAAGGGGGAGTAGTGCCTAAGGGATTAGGAGTTGCTTAACTGGAGTTCTACCTGTCTAAGATGAACAACACAAGTACACATAAGAAAAGGAATTACTTACTATTAAATTATTATTATTATTATTATAAATAAAATGAATTACTATTAAATACAATCAGAAGTTCGGAGTAGGTTATATAGAGACATTTATAGTTCTAAGTACCTTCATCTATACAGTGCACATTTAAATAGCTGAGTTAGGAGCAGCACCTTACACAACACAAGCAAAGCAAAAAAAATTAAATTCTACTGGTGATAGCAAAACAGCACAATTCAAGGTACTACAAGCAATAAAAGACCTAAAATATCCTAGTTCTTCCTCTACTCTCTCTCTCTGGACTGTAAACCATAGATCAAAATAAAACAATAGGGCAGAAAAGGTAGCTAAATAGCTTACACAATTGACAACAGTGAAAGAGGAGAAGGAGGGACTTTAGTAGTCAGTTTGCCATAAAGGTTGGAAGCAGACAGAAGAAGTGTCCCCAACCCATGCAAGCCACAATGGCCAACATCAAAACCAAGGCACTGTGATATATGGAATTAAGGAAATGAGCAAGAGAGAGCAATCCAATCAGAAGAACAGATCGGTAACAGACAAGATAAAACCAGACACACAAGTTTGTAAAAGCACAAGTCCCATCTCTATTAGTCTGTGAAATTACTGCTGAGGCTTTAGTTAGTTTTAACAACCATTTTAACTGAAGAACAAAATAATTTACTTACATAAAATTCAAACAAAACTCTAACAAGCCAGAGATGGGGGCACTAAACCTTGTAACCCACAGTATTTCAGATTTGCAAGCTGTTTAGTTAAAGCACAAAATAATAGACTTACAGCAAAATGCTTTAAAAATCATTCTGAAAATATAAGAATAAATCAAATACAGTACACAGCTTATTTTTCTGGTGTAGAAATACTCACTAGCTTGACTTCTTATTATTTATAGATGTAGCCAAGAACTGTTTCTAAGCCAGGCAAGCCACAATAGCCAACAACAAAACCACAAAGTGACATATAGAATTAAGGAACCAAAAGCAATCCAATAAGTAAAATACAACTATAGGAAACCAGATAAGACCAGGCACATCAGATTGTAAAAAGAAGAAGCCCCTCTCTTACTGAGAATGTGAAAGTACTGTTTTAGCTACAGAACAAAATAATTTACTTACAGAAACTTCAAAACAACTGCATCAAGCCAGAGATGGTATCAGATACTAAACCTTGTAGCCAACAGTATTTCAGGTTTGTAAACTGTTTAGTTAAAGCACAAAATAGTGCACTTACAACATAATACTTTATGATGTTGACCAAATATATCAAGTATCACCGGAAATTCAAAAACAAACCACCCTGGTGGAACTTCAGCAGTGTAGGGAGATCCTAAATCTTCCTTTTTCAATGATAATATCAAAATTATTAAAAAAATAAAGAACACTGTTAGGTCCACTAAAGGAGCCCATGAACTTAGGCTGGCCTCTGAAGCCAAAGATAAATCTTTCTTTAACTATGTTATAAAACTAAAACATCCTACACTGCTCAGAACTTATTCATAACAATGTCTCCTATTCTGATCCAACAGAGTTTGCCTATATCCTTGTAAACAACTTTAATGTCAACTTCACCCCCCCAAGACTTCTATTCAAAGCCTTGAAATATAGAAATCCCTTATTTCGCTCAATTATCTCTAAAGATCATTTAATGAAACTGTTAACCAAGAACAAAAGTACTTCCTCCATGGGTCCTAACAATATACCTGGTTGTATAATCACTACCATTAAACATGCCCTTGCAGACACACTCCTCAAATTGTATGACTCCAGTTTAGCTTCTGGTTCTGTCCCTGATAAGTAGCATACTGCAGTGGTGATATGCTTACAACCAATTCAAGGAATTACACAGCTATCAGCCTTATAACCCTCATCTGCAAAGCTATGGAATACACTACAACTAACTTCATAAAAATGTGGTATCAAGAATCTTGTTAGACCTGACCCTTTATGTTTGCCAGACAACCCCTACCCTCATCATACTTTATAGACAACACTCCACTACAAACAAAAAATGCAGTCAGAGACCTAGGTACTTGGGTTTATAGCTCCCTCTATTTTGACCATCCTATGACAATGGATATCAGGAAAAACTTTTATTTAGCTCAGCTAATTGCCAAAGGAATATCACAAAGTCTAAAGAGATAATCGCTCCCCTTACACTGAGGACAGATCAGGTCAATTAGGAAGCACAATGCCTCTTTTGGGCTGTATATCACTAAACAAATCAATCAATTACAAAGTTCAGAAAAGTTCTTCACCAGAAAGATCACAGGCCTAAAGGCCCTGAGCTACCAAGAAAGTCTGGAAGCTCTATCCCTTTATCCAGTGTGTTTATACACTTGTGAGGGGGAGGGGTTTCTGTTTTAATAACAGTGTCATTAGAGACCTGATTGCCCTGGATCTCCTGTTTACCACAAGTCCAATATCTCTGCCAGTACTAGAACCAGAGACCTAAATCCTTACCAACAAATAAATCACGGTGGAGGGACATGTTTATAACCCAGCTTCTCTCAAACCTGTGGGATGAACTTTCCCTGCATGTTAAGTACTGTGACTCACTATCATTTTTAAACATAAACTACAAAATGGGATAGGTATTACACAGTTACTCTGGGATTGACTGGTATGACCCTCCTGCAGAAAGGATGTATGGCCGGAAGGAGGGCACATGGTCTTGGAATATCTATGAATCTGTGAAGTTATACCTTGATGTTCCAGAGTCATTACAGTTGCATCATCTGCTGGCATCAACTACTTATTTATTTTATTATTTGTTTAAATGTGTTAACTGTGGTAGAGCACTGATCCACAAGGACCTTTTATTCAGACATAGCCCAGAAGCACTGTCAGGCTAAGTGACTTGCTTAGAGTCACACAGTAGGCGAACAGAGGCTGAAGGAATTCTGGTCTACAAGAAGCAGCTTTATAACAATCATTGGTTTAATCACCTGTGTTAAAGTGCATATTAGCTGCTAGAGTGCCTGCTGAAACAGTTACAAAGATAGATACCATCATGATATTTCTTAGAGTTTCATTTCTCCAAGTCTTTTGAGATTCTAATACCATGAGGGGAATGAACCTTATTTGTAAAAGGGTATTTTTAAAGGTCATGAAATTAGTATTGTTTCAATCTTTGATGTTAGCCAAAAGTACTCTTCTTAGCACCTGCAATTCATATGGAGTTATATGTATTAGTAGCATACCTAAATATGACTGCAAATTCTTTTTTTTATCAGACCCCATTGCCCCTACTACTATTGGAAATGCCTGGGTATCTTTCTTCCTCATTGCTCTTATTTGTGCCTGCAAATCTTGATATTTTAAGACTTTGTGTATCTCTGTAGCTGAGATTGTAATCACTAGGTGTAGAAATTTCAATGATCAATACTACTTTTCGCTTTTTTCATGGACTACTACATCTGGTTTTCTTGCATCTATTTTTGAATTGTTGGCAATAAGTAATCCCATATGATGTACACTTTACCATTCTCTATAATTCAGTGTGGTCCACGTTTCCAATGCTTTTCAGCTACTTCTATGCTGTAATGTTTGCCCAATCCCCAGTGCAACAGCAACAATCTTGCAACATTATTGTGCCTTTCAGTGCATAAGCCCTCTGCCATGAGAATATCATACCCAACAAGGTGTGCAACTGTTTATAATTTTTTTTTTTTACAAAATCTACATTTGTCTGTTTCTCCCATATGTTCGATGGACTTTGTAAGCCAAAGTTTAAGTATTCCACCATTCTATACTGCCATTATTAATCTTTCAGCCTTTGGCTTTAACGCACCTCTCTCCTCAACCATCCCTGCATCAAGTCCAGATCAACATGAGGTTATTCCAGGAGAACTCTATACTTGCCACTATATGTATGGCTCTTCACATTTCTTTCCTTCTCATCTGATCCTCCTCCTTATATTCATTCTGTTTTTAGCACATTCAGTTGCTGTCTGATTTTTCTCTACTTCGGGTTTGATTTCCATTCCTACTTGCCATCTGAATGCTTCTACTAAACTAACAGAGAGGTCATCTTAGACTTCCTCTCCTCATGTTGTAAAATTCCCACTATGTTTGGGACAAGGTCAACAAATATGCATGGAGTACCATGATCGCAGATCTATACATGCAATCATTTACAAGGAAGCCCATACCTCCTTCAGTGTGTGGAATATATAACCTTGATATACACTGGTTTTTAGATATCATTTGATAAGCGTGAAGCATTTTTCTTGTTTTTCTGTCCAATTGATCCAATATCTTTTGGGGCCAGACAATTACACCAAAACTTTAAATTAAAATAAGAAAAGCAAATTGGTTTATAGCTTGGACTTTATTCCTAGATATCAAGGCTGTTTTCCCTATTGCTTTTAGTTTTCTGAAGTATTCTTAAAGAGTTTTATTTGCATTTGTTAATGTTTTATTGGCAATCCTTCAACTTCCCGCTCAAGTTCCTTTATATCACATTCCTGTCATAGACTGATAGTTTTTTCTTACTGCAACTTCCCTGTTTTAAATGTTGCTTTTGCATATTTATCAAGACCAAATGTTATTCTTATATCAACTAAGAAAGTTTTAACCACTTACAGTTTTAACTCCTTATCTGAAGAACTGTACAGTTTTAAGTCGTCCACAAAAAAGTAGATGAGAAATCTTTAATGAATGTAGTTTTCTGAGAGCCAAACTGTAACCACGACCTAATCTATTAAGAAAACTGCTTAATGTGTTGACACGACAAAACAACAGCAGTGACAAAGAATCACTCTGGAAGAATTTTTATCCATAGGATAATTATCTGTCCTTTGTCAATACTTAATGACAAAGTGGTTTGTCACTGTAATATAATTGATCAATGCAGGATATAACTCATACATCTGTAAGCACTCCTTTATCCATGAATGTGGGATACTGTCAGATGCTTTTTTGCAATTTACCCATGCCATACTTAGATGGCTTTATTTAGCAACAAATCGTCCTTTGTTCCATATGACTTTTTGTTGTTAGCCTTTGGTTGTATTGCCATGACTGAATTTTCTTCAAAATGACTATAACTCTGTCTGAATCAATTCCAATATATAGCTTGTACATTCTCAGAAGACAAGTTATTGGTCTATAGATTTTAGGATGGCTTACAGGTTTGCTTTTAAGGAGGGGTATCACTTTTCCTGTTGTTAAATAGGTTGGGGGTCTGTTCAGGATGTGCATATAAGTAGCTCTGTTCCCTCTTCTATATCCTTTTAACAGTGACACTTCTTGTCTTAATTGCTTGTTAGTTTCTCTGTTTGATGTTTCCATGATGGCACTGTATTTTTCCCTTCCTTTCTCTTATTACTCGTCTGCATTTTTGTAGAAATACTTTATTAGTTTAGCTATAGAGTAATATAGCCTATTTATTTATTTTTGTTTTATCATGTGCATTTCTGTTAATAAACTTGATTACCATGTGCTTCAGTTTTATCAGACTTCTAACATTTTGGGTCTTATTTACTTTTTATAATCCAGTGATTGTAATATATCTATCCATCTCTATTAAATCAAGCAGGTTTTCCCTTAGATCATTTTCTTCTAAATTAAGAGCACATTATTTGCTCTCTATTGCCTGCAGGCATTACACAGAAAGTTTCAGAATGTCTTCCTGTGACATATCCTCTTCAGCTCCATCTTGCATCATCTGTTGCTCCTTCATATGGGAATTCATTGGCTCATCACTCCACAACATTGCCTGAATCAGAGTTGCTACTTTTTCTTGCTCCTTTCCCTGCTATGCAATTCCAACTTAACTTTTGTACTGGTTTCATACTGAAGGCTCCAGAGCAACATCTTGTAGCAAGAAATCTGATGCTTCTCATTCCACATGTTTTGCATTAGTTTGAGGACTCTGTTCCATCATGCTGTGACATTATCTGAGTCAAATCTTCTACTCTAAGTCCTTCACTTCAAAGGCACTCCATAACTTCAATTTCTGTTTTTTTAAGTTATTCATTACTAAGCCTCTTTTCCCCTTTGGTTTCTTATTTTTTGTATTGTGAAATGTTCCATATTCAGGTGCCTTTGCCTGTATTTCTCTTCAAATATCTCTGGTGCTGCCTTTTTGTACTCATTAGTTTTGCTTTCTCCTTTGCATAAATATTGCACCATAATGAATCTTTCTTTCCCATGTCCATATTTCTTCTTCAGATGTCGCCCTCTCCACGTGTTTCTCCTTAATTTGGGGACTGATCTCTCTTTCCTTCCCATGTCCATATTTCTCTCCCTTTTTAATTTCTCCAAGTCTTTTGGGTTTCTAATACCAAGATGGGAATGGACCCCATTCCTAAGTCAAAATATGATCTAAGTTCATGAAATTGCTATTGTTTCAATCTTTGATGTTAGCCAAAAGTGCTCTTCACAACACCCACAATATGCTTAGAAATTACTCCTCCTGCAATTCATATGGAATTACATGCATCAGTAGCATATCTAAATACGATTGTAAATTATTTTTTATGAGACCCATCACTCCTACAACTATTGGAGCTGTCTGGGTATCCTTTTTCCACATTGTCCTCATTTCTGCTTGCAAATCCTACTATAGGTTCATAGGTAGGTACTAGGCTATTTGCCCGAAGGCATTTATAAGCCTAGCAAGAATGTGTTGGCTTTCGCCACCCCCTTAGATTAATTTCCTGTGTCTCTGTCCAGCAGAGCCACTGAAGTGATCCCCGGGGTAAACTTTCTGTTTCCCATCCACTCGTCAAGGTTTCTTTTGAAGAGTGCCAACGAGGAGCTCTGCCTAATGTAGATTGGGATCTTGTTCCATACCATGGGAAGTCTCTGGGACAGGAATCTATCCCTCCAGCACATCTTATTTATTGTTGTGGTGAGGTTTAGGTTCCTAGAGCGCGTGGCTTGAGGGGATAAGGTTTTCTTTAGGTGGAGCATGTCCATCAATTCTGGGTTGGACATGGCCTTGTATGTCAGGCAGAGATGCCCTCTGAGTAAGCGGTATGCAACCGAGTACAGCTGGAGTTTCTTCAGTTGAGCTGCATAGGGCATCTGTTTGAGGCCAATGATCCTCTTGGTGAGGCACTTCTGTGGTCTTTCCAGCTGTTGCAGGTGTCTTGTAAGGTACATCCCTAATGGGGCGTTGTAGTCTATGATGGGTCTGATGAGTGATGAGTAGAGGGGCACAATGACCTCTTTTGATCTGGATGCGAACCCTTTTGTGATTAGGTGGGCCACGTAGAAAGATTTTCTAACTGCTTTGGCAATGTGATTATCAAAGGTGAAATGACTATCTACTTGGGTCCCCAGATCCCTTATTACATCTTCTGTATTTAGGGGACTACTAACTATGTGGTAGTTTGTGGGTACTTTGTTTTTTCCAAAGGGGATGACTATGCATTTTTTGGCATTTAGCTTGAGGCCATGATTTTGACACCAGGTATCCGTCTCAGTGAGACCCTTTTGGAGAATGTCTGTGTCAGCCAGAAAGTCAGTTATAGCCCCTAGTTTGCAGTCGTCTGTGAAATTGGTGAGCCATAGTCCTCCTGTGCTTGCCTGTACCTCTGAGAAGTATATGCTGAACAGGAGGGGTCCTAAGACTAAGGCCTGGGGAACGTCACTTGTAACCAGTTTAGAGTTGGACATAGCTCCCGCAACTCTCACCATGTGGGTTCTGTACATGAGCCAGTTGGCAACCCATCTTGTGACTTAGGGGTTTATGTTCAGGCTGGTAAGCTTGTCTATAATACCAGAATGGGGAATGGTGTTGAAGGCCTTAGCGAGGTCTTGGTAGGCTGTATGCACCACCTTTCTCTCATCTATACCCTTGGTAACTGTCTCAAAGAAGTCCACCAGGTTTAGGAGGCATGATCTGCCCTTAACAAAGCTGAACTGGGTAGGGTCCAGTGTTTGGAGGTTCCTAATGTTTCTTAATGAGTTCCAAGATGATGTGCTCCATGGCCTTGCAGACCAAGCTAGTCAGGCTTATAGGGCGATAGTTCCCAGGGTCTGTTGTGGCTCCACCTTTGTGGAGCAGAATAACCATTGCTGTGCACCACTCTACGGGTACATAGCCTGTGGAGAGGCTGACTTTGAACAGTGTGCTTAGGTGAGGGGTTAGTTCGTCTTTGAGCTCGTGTAGGACGTAGCCTGGGACACCATCCGCTCCCATTGATGCTGTGTTTTTGGCTTTGGAGAGGGCTGTTTTAACCTGAGTGCCTGCGACTTCAGGGACTCTACATTCTTCTGGTATGGTTATTGTCCCTTTTGGGGGTGAGACAGGGCTAAAGTTTGCGCTGAACCTGTCTGCCAGGATGTTGGCGATATCGGTTGGTTCAGTGTATTTTGTGCCATTCTGCACTAACTCCGAGCAGATCTGAGCATTGCCACTTAGATTCTTGACATAGCTAAATAATGCCTTGTGGTTATCTTTGGAGTCTTTGGCAATTTTTTTTCAAAGCTCGCCTTGGTTGATTTTATGAGTGATTGTAGTTTCGTGATGATACTAATCAGGGATGTCTTCCCTTCTTCGGATTGTACTCTTTTCTGTACTAGTTTCCTCCTTCTATTGTATAGCTTGTTTATGGCAGGTCTCCCCCAGACTGGTTTCCTTTTCTTGGAGGAGTGAGTCTTGGTTTTGCTTGGGGTGGTACAATCCATGCATTCTTGTAGGTCCCCTTGGAATGCATTAGTAAAGGATTTTGCAGCTTGGACAGCGTTATCCTTCAGCATGGGGGGTTTGAAATTTTCACCTCAGCCTTAAGTAATGTGAAGTTTGCTTTTGAAAAGTTTTTCACTGTGGTTTTCTTGTCCGGGGGTGGGGAGGAATGTGGATAGCCAAAGTGATTTGTTTATGGTCAGATCTAACCAGCGAGGGGTTGACCTTCAGTGTGGAACACCGGACGCCCATGTTGGGATGACCAGGTCCAATATGTTGTCACCTCTGGTGGGAGTGAAACACAGCATTTGAGTTTATAAATTCTAGGAAATGTTGGGCAAGGGAGTTAGTACTTGAGTAGTTCTCCCAGTTAATGTTTGGGTAATTGAAATCCCCCAGAATTAGGGTGTTTCGTAGGACCTTTATGTTTCCCGGTGTTTCCAGAAACGCTGAATGGGAGTCCTGGGACATGGTGGGTGATATGTAGCAAGCTACAATTTGAATTGCAGTTTTGCCCGTTGTTAGTTGCACATGGATGATCTCTAAGCATTGTGCTATGCCGTTAACCTGGAGGTGTGGGTATCCTTGATGAATATGGATATGCCCATGCCTTTTGTATTTCAGTTTGGGTTCTGTGGCCGAAATGTATGGTATGAGTTGTAGCCTGGTAGTGCTGGGGTGCTCTCTGGAGCCTTAAACCAGGTTTCTGTTACTGCACATATATCAATTTTTTCCATACTGAGGAGTGCCTCGAGTGCATGCATTTTGAGGTTTAGACTTCTGGCATTGAGTAGCATTACCCTCAGTTTTTTGTTACTTGTGCTATTTACGGCAGTGTGTTTGTCTTTTTAGCCTTGCCTAAAAAGGCACTATGGGGGTGGCAAGAGCCTTGGCCAGTATTCGAAAGCCTAAGTGTGACAGGTGCAAGCTGTCTCTAGCGAAGCAGCGTGGCTTGTCGAGCATGTCATCCCAGGCGGATAGACACTGGATCCCCTTTGAATGACACCAGAAACTTAGCCAATTGTTGAAATCGAGAATTTTTTCTTTCTACCATGGTATCATTCTTGGTGAGGGCAGGATGCTACTCAGGGTCAGGGTCATACCAGCCTGGGCTACGAGATCAGAGAGCTCTTCCATGTCTCTTTTCATGCAGTCCAAGGAGGTATGGCTCAGGTCATTCACACCAACATGGACAATGACAAAGTCATATTTGTACTTGTTCTGGAGTGACCTGAGTGCTTGTGTTATGTGGCGGATCCTGGCACCTGACAGGCAGCTAACAGTAACCTTCTCCTTATTCAGCCTAGTGAGTGGGACGTCAGTGTGCCTGACTGCAGAGTCACCTATTACTAGCATGTTGGGTATGTTATTTTGCCTTAAGGGCTGTGATTGCATGGTACAATGGTTTTGTGAAGTATGTGTTTCATGGTTTGTGTTGGGGACAGAGGTTGCTTGGATGTTTGCTTTGGAGGTCTCTGTAGGTTTTGCAGATTTTTATTTAGCTCCTACGAGTATGTTTTCATGTATTTATGTGTGTTTTTTGCCGGTGCTGGTTTAATGGGTCTATGTGAGACTGGCGGTGTGATGCAAGTATTTCCCTTCTTCTCTTGACTGTCTGATCCAGTCTTGGGTTGAGAAAGCTTAGCCTCCAGTTTGGCTTTATAATTGCATCTCTCGCATGTATTAGTGTTTGGTGGTAGGAGGAGGGGGTTGTCTATGTACATGAGGCAGTTGTAACATTGCCTCAAAATGCCCAGATTCACCAGTTGGGCTGGAGAGTACACCTGAAACTGCCCTTTGGACATGGCTGGATAGGTACAGTGAACTGTTTTACTGGATGGCTGGTAAGGTCGAATAGAGAGCCTTGTCCTTCTGTACAGTACAGGAGGGTCTAGTGCTATGGTTTATAAGTGCTTGCTATACATTTTGAGCAAGTGCTGGGCTGAGAAATGAATGGCTTGAGTGCTTAAGTTGAAAGTTTGTCTAGTTCCAAGGGAAAAATTAAAGAGGAGACTTTGTGGAGCCGGGAATAGTTTTACCCTAGCTAACTGGTGCTGCCCGGCGTGCAAAACTGGGCAAATACGGTATTTAAAACAGGGAAATGAAAGAGATAGAAATTAGCCCAAAATGGCCTATAAACTACTAATTTCTGGGCTGAAACCACCCCTCCAGGGACAGACAGGCTGCTCAAAGCTCCCCTCTCTCACAGGTGAACAGAGAAACTTCCTTCGATCCAAGTAAAGTATGGGCAAACACAGAGATTTGTAACACAGCCCTGAATTCAGCACTAACCTGAAAACTGGACTATACTAGCTTATAAAGGCAGGAAACAAGTATGTATATATGTATATATATATATATATATATATATATATATATATATTTTTTTTTTTTTGTGTGTGTTTTTTGGAAAATAAAGCAGATACACTCAAAAAAAACACAGAAAAGGATACTTATTGTTATAGATTGCAGATCAGAGTTGTAGTCAATGTCCCTAGTAATAAAGTAGGAAGAAACACAAATACAGCAAAAGCAGATGAATAAAGTGCAATTTCGTTATATATATATATATATATATATATATATATATATATATATATACACATATATATAAAACAATAGAAAACGAACAAACTGATTTAAACAAGTTACCCAATTAACCAGAAAAAAAGCTCAAAATTGAGGTCTGTTCCAGCAGTCTTCAATCAGACAAGTTCTAACTGCACACTTCTGCTACTAGGGTGCAGGGGAACCATCTCCAAAAAAAGATGGCCTGGATCAGTGCTCAAGTTATACAAACAAAGCTAGATTCACCAGGCCTGAATCTGGTGTATGCTACAGCAACAAGGCACACCAATTTCAGAAAGAAACAGTTCAAATAAGCAGGCACAATAAGTCTGTGACCAGAAATTCCTAGCTCAGAAGGGCAGAATCCAGCCTCTCCTCCCACAACAGTGCAGACCACAAACCTTCTTAATGTAAAATAACTGGCCTGAAGCCCAAGTGCTTAAGCCAGAACTAATACACTTTTAGAATAGCAGACACTGGACCTTCAGTCAGCAATTCACACCTTAGAAGGATGTAAGCTACTTGTCCTGCCACAACAGTGCAGACCACAAACCTTCTTAATGTAAAACAGCCTGTATGAAGCCCAAGTGCTTAAACCAAAAGACTTAGAATAACAGTTACAATTTAATCAGGCTACTACCAAGCAGTAATAAATGCATCAGAATAAATAAAATTGAGTACTTTTAAGAAAAGCAAAATAAAGTAGGAGGAAACACAAATACAGTAAAAGCAGATGAATAAAAGTGCATTTTTTTAAGTGCAAGGCGAGAGGAAGGAAGATCCTAAGTGGGCTGGCCTTCTCACATCTTCTCTCTGTATTAAGTAGAGTAAACACTAGACTCAGAATATGATCTCACTACACTCGGTTAAGTGAGCAAATCAGATGGACCCAGGAGGAGTGTTCTAATACAGACTTACATGAGGGGCGGGCAATTCCAGAGCCACTAACACCAAAACAAGAATAGGGAGAATGGGTGGGGAACTAACTGTAGAGAGACACACAGCACACTGTTCAGAAACACACAATTAGGAAACAGAAAAAAATGAAAATACAGTACTTTTAAAACTGCAAGTTTGTACTTAACAGAAGACTAAAATACACTACTGCAAGTTTTACTTAACTTCAGCTTCAAATGCAGATGTTTGTAGCCAAGCAAGTCTCTCATGAGTTGAGCATAAAATGATTTCTCAAACTTTGTTTGTTATGACTTTGTGTTGTTCTGGATGTAAGACAATGTACTGGGTTTAACAATTTCAATTATTACTGCTACTTTTGTCTTCTTTTCGTGGACTACGATATCTGTTTTTCTCCCATCTATTTTTTTAACTGTTGTTAACGGGTGACCCATGTGATATAAACCTCATCATTTTCTTTAATGCTTTGGACTCATGTTTCCAATGCTTCTCAGCTACTGCAATATTATAATATTTGCACAATCCCTACTGCAACAGTCTTGCCACATTATGCCTTCCACTTCTGACATTAGTGTATCACACCCAGCATCAAGATGTGTGACTGTTTCTAATTCTAAAAATTGAACAACACAGGAATCGACTCCAGGGCCATTAGCCTAGTACACACCTATGAACTTATGAATCTGTCTAGCTCCAACCTCACCACCACGAGTGTTGAGGGAAAAAAACAAAACAAAGAAACCAGTGGTCTTAAAACTTCATCAATGAGCTCAGTCACAATAATTTCTTAAAGTCATGAAACCCAGGTAGTGTTCCAAAGCAACAAGCCTTTATTCATGACAGACTGCGAGCCTCAGTAACAAAAAATCAAAAATATTACCTGCATTTGTCTGCTTATCCCACAATTTCAAAGGACTTTGTAAACCATCTACGTAGTCCACTATCCTGGGCCAATATTAACCTTTTGTCTTTTGATTTAAATTCACTTCTGCATTAGATCCTCATTGACATGAGGTTGTTTTAGGAGTTTTCTGTACTTGCAACTATATTTTTACATTTTCCACATTTCTTGCCTTCTCATCTGATCCTTTACCTTAAAGTCTCTTTATTATTTTTGGCACAGTCAGCTGCTGCCTGATTTCTATCTACTTTCAGTTTGATTTCCATTTTTGCTTGAAACCAATATGCTTCTGCTAAGCTAAGCAGGGAATAATCTTAGATTTGTTCTCCTCCTGTTTTAAAACATTCACTATATTTATATCTTGTGAGGTCAACAGATATGCATGCAGTCCTACGCTTACAGATTGCTACATGTAATCAGTTTAGAGGAAGCCCATACTTCTTTCAGAACGGGAAACATAAAATCTTGGTATACACTGATTTTTATGAATCATTTGATAAGCATGAAGCATTTTTCTTGTTATCCTGTCCAGCTAGTCCAATATCTTTTGGGGTAAGTCAATCACCTCAAAACTGTAAGTTAGAATAAGGATAGCAAATTCATTTATAGCTTGGACTTTGTTCCTAGATGTCAGGGCTGATTTCAGTATTAACTTTAGTATTCTAAAATATTCCTTAGTTTTATTCACATTTGTTCATGCTTTATTGTTGATCCTTCATCAGTTCCCAAATATTTGTACACTTCCTTCTGCTCAGATTCTTTTACATCACATTCCTGTCCCAGACTGACATTTTCTTGGTGCTGCAGCTTTCCTTCATTAAAGGTTGCTTTTGCATATTTATCAAGACCAAACGACATTCTTATATCTGAGAAAGTTTTGACCACTTGTAGTTGTGCTTTCAGTTCCTCATCTGATGAGGCTATACAGTTGTAAATCATCCACAAAAAGCAGCTGAGAAGTCTTTACAGTTTGTAGTTTTCTGGGAGCCAAATTGTAGCCATAACCTAATCTGCTAAGTAGACAGCTTAATGGGTTAAGGAAAAGACAAAATAGCAGCGGTAACAGAGAGTCACCCTGGAATACCCCCTTTGAATTTTTATGTCTGGGATAATAATTTATCTTTATCATGGCTTAGCTGCAAAGTGGTTTGCCACTGTATCATGGTCGCTATAATGTAACTGATCAAGGTAGGGTATAGCTTATACATCTGTAAGCACTGTTTTATCCATTAATGTGGGATGATGTCAAATGTTATTTTTGTAGTCTAGCCATGCCATACTTAGATTTTTTCCCCTTTTTATAATTCTCCATTATGACATTATTTAACAAATGATCCTTTGCTCCATATGACTTTCTTTTGTTACCCTTTTGTTCTGTTGCCATGATTGAGTTTTCTTCTAAATGAATAGAAACTCTAATGGCATCAATTCCAGTATACAGTTTATACATTATCGGAGAGCAAGTTACTGGTCTATAGTTTTTAGGCTATCTTTCAGGTTCAGTCTTAAGGACGAATATCACATCTGATGTTGTCAATCTTCATTTAAACCTTGACATATGAGTTCGACTCCAAGCATCGGAACTGTCTCGGACGTTATTACAGATCGCGAGGACCAAAACATTTGCGAGCCTAAGTCCTACCCAGAATGTTCCTCTCCAAATTACCCCAGCTTTCATTTGCCACTTCCTGTGACAAACACACCACCAACAGCTCTCAAACTAAGTGAATTTTTTCGTATATTTTTGTGCCTTTTTCTAGTTTACTAGTGTTGATAATCTTTCTAGTATAAAGTTTTTACAGTTGCCTTTTCCTTGTAGCTACCCTTTCTTATAGCTCCTTTCCAATTCTTTCCTTAACACTTCAGTGTTTTTGCTCATCGGCCATTGTTGGTAGTCTTTCTTTCCGTACTTGCTGGTACTCTCCACTACCATAGCCGGTAGACATATTGATATACCACTTTTTCCTTTCTCTCTCCATATAAAACAAATACTTTTTGTGAACTTTTTTCATGTGTGTGTGTGTGTGTGTGTGTGTGTGTGTGTGTGTGGTTGTTTCCCGTATTTTTTCTGGGATCATGGCTCACAAAAATGCAGGCACTTCTCATTTCAAGAAATGCCTCAAGTGGGATCGAAAGCTACCAAATTCAGATGGGCATTCTCTCTGTGTCTACTGCCTGGGCCCAGTGCACTTACAGGAAGATTGTTCTATCTGTCATGGCTTCAGTCACCAGGCCTTGGTAGAAAGAAAAAACAGATTTTAAAGGGAATGTTGAAATCTGCCTTTGAAGAGGCCAATTCTGATCAAGAGAAGAAGAGCAAAACTAATATCTCATCCCATTCTTCTTCATCGAAGACTGAGAAATCCAAGAAAAGGAGTCTATCAGTGCCAGCTTCTCCCACTGGATCGACTACTAAGAAACTTAAAACGTCAGTTCTCTCTGTTATTGTGGAACCTGGACATACTTTAAAGGATGCTTCAACACCATCTTTGTTGCCAACAGCTTCCCATTCACTGTTGTCAAAGTTGTTGGCACAAACTAAAAGCCTATCTTCGGAACCAATAGCCTGAGTACCATCTGTTTCCCAGGTACCAATGTCTACGACGCCTTTGTAAAGTGTTGAATTCTCATTCTTAGACTGACCTAGGACCACATACTCCTCAATCACTGATTCCTTTGCAGATCACTTGCCTTAAGATCCCCTTCAACCTCGTCTATTCATTCCACCAGAAGTCTGACAGAAACAGATGTGTTGAGATTAGTAGATCAGCTCCTTGCAGCAAGGAGAATCTCAGGTGTGTCTTCAGGTCCAGCCCCTGCTGGTGCAGGAACTCCTCCTTCTTCAACCCCCACTAGTCTTCCTACTCTGACCTCCTCTCAGGCTTTAGAGATTACTACTCCAACATTACTGGTGCCGGCTCCTTCAGTTCTGGTGAAAGCTCTATCTACAGTACTGATTCCAACTCTATGTTCTTCTTCCCTTTCGGATCTGGAGACCTCTTGGAGTCAAAGTGGCGGGGTTGGCTCCAAGGTGTGGGACTCAGTTCAAGTTTTTTTGGAGCCGTCTCTCCACCTTTCAGCTTTGCCATGCACTAGCTCAACCCTGGCTTGAGCTTTGGAGGTTGTCTCTTTGGAGCAAGTGGAGACCACGGCCTCAAGGTGGTCTTTCTTGGTTCCAGGCTCTCTTTCTTCTTTGGGGGACCAGCTTTCTACGCCATGGAGAGGGCCCTGCCCTCCGTGGGCATTCAGTTGACCCTGCAGATGTCAGAACAAATCCCCTGATCTCTCCCTCGTCCAGAGTCTCTACCAAATCCAGCACTGGGACAGAAAGCACCAAAGTTGCAGGAGTCACCTGTTCAGGTGCTAGTCTCTTCTTACACCTCTTCAGATCGTCCCACTGAAGAGGCTCCTCAGAAGAGAAAGTGTAAGAGAAAACACTTAGATTCCCTGGAGGAATCCATCACAGAAGACACTGACAATGAAAAAGGTGAGGGTTCCTACGGTCACCCCCAGAAGATGTTTTCTTTGGGGACATCCTTGAAATCCTTAAGCAGAGGGATGGCTGGACATCCCAACAACCTTTCTTGGAGGACTCAGTGTACCTGCAAGCTTTTGGTGCCTGACCATCTACCTCTTGGGTAACTCTGCCTGTTGATGAGCTCATTAAGTTGATCTCACAGCACGGGTGGAAGACTCCTGACACTATAGAACCCATCTCCACAATACCAGACAAAATTATAACTGCTGCTGAGGATCATCACTTTTGGGCAAAGGGACTGGTGGTAGATGCCTTGATGGGAGCAGTGGCTACAAAGAAGGAACTGGTAGATGAAAATTCCACTATCCATCCTCCTAATAGAGAGTATTGGGTGATGGTCAGGTTTGGCAAGTGGGTTTATGCCCCATCGACCTTTGCATTGCAGTCTTTGAACTTTATGGCATACTTCACCAGATTCCAAAGGAATCTGATTAAGGAGTTATCAGATACCTTGGCAAGAGCGATATCTGATGAAGTCCAATGTAAGGTTGCTTCTCAGTTGACCACCCTAGTGTATATTTCAAATTCGTCCATGAGCCTCAAAGCACAAAGGGACAACTACAACAGCGGGTTCGGGCGTAGCCATAAGGCGACATCCCTGGAGTGCTTGTGGAAATTTGTGGAGCCATTCAATTTTTCATTTGTCAATGCTCCTTTTGATGGATTGTCCCTTTTTGGCCCTAAAGTTCGAGAAACCTTGTTAAGGTGTGAAAAAGGTGGAAAGACTCTTTCTGCAGTGGGAATACGGATTTTTATTCCTCAACGGTCCCATTCCCAGAAACAGAGGAGTGGGAAAATGTAGTTCAAAAAGTCAAGAGCCTTTCCAGGACACACGTGGCACTGGTTCCCCTCAGGGCAGAGGGGGAAGGTTTAATGGAAGACGCCATCCACTCGGCAGTGGTGGTCTGCAAAATCAGGGTACCAGGGATATCTTCCCTGCAAAATCCTACCAGCGATCCTGAAAGGAGGCCCAATTGCTTTCCTCTGGAAGCAGGTGTGGGGAGATTGTCCATGTACCAACACGCCTGGCTACAGATAACTTAAGATGTTTGAGTGCAAAGGATTATAACCAGAGAATACAACATTAGCTTTCTTTCTGTTCCACACAACTCCAACAAAATCCCTGATGTTCTACCCAGTTAGACGGAACCAGCAGTTCAAGAAATTGAAAAACTGCTAGAAAAAAAGAGTAATCCAAGAAGTCCCGTCAGATCAGATAGAATCCGGAATTTACTCAAGATTCTTTTGGTGTCAAAAAAGACAGGGGACTGGAGACCAGTTTTGGTTCTAAATGTTTTGAACAAATCTGTAGCACTGGCAAAATTCGGTATGGTCATGGTTCAGGCTCTTCTCCCATTTCTAGGGAAAGACAACTGGATGTGCTCAACAGATGTCAGGATGTGTATTACCACATAAAATAGATATATGTTCCAGGAGATTTCTCCACTTTTAACTGGGAGCCAGTCATTATCAATTCAGATCTCTGCCCTTTGGTCTCACCACAGCCCCCAGGGTGTTCACCAAATGCATGGCAGTGGTAGCGGCTCACTTGAGACTACAAGGATTCCAGGTGTTTCCATACTTAGATGACTGGCTCATTACTGCTCCCAAAAGGCATCTACTAGTACAAGCAAGATACTACTTTCTCCAATACTGCATCAATCTGGGGATTACCATAAATTTTGAAACATCACAACGGTCTTCAACTCAGACCGAGTTCATAGGAGTAGTACTAAATACCAATTCTTACATAGCCTCCTTACCTTGCCTAAGACTGCAGAAGATCAAAGTTCAAGTGAGAAAGATTCTCAGAAAAAAGAGAGTACCTGCTCGACTAGTACTACAAGCTTTAAGTTTGATGGCGGCAGTCATCACGTTAGGCCTTCTAGCATGATTCCACATGAGGATTCAACAACAGCTTCTAACATCTCAGTGGTTCATATTGCATCAGCCAATGTTGGATCAAATTTTGATTACCAACCATTGCAAGAAAGACCTAGTTTGGTGGAATCGGTCAGAAGAAATTCTCTTGGGCCGCCCCTTTACCCTATGTCAACCCCAAGCTATAGTGATCACGGATGCCTCCCAGATGTGGTGGTGGGGGGCATTATCTGGGCAAGATGGTCCAAGGCACTTGGTCCATCATGGAGGCCAGTTTGCATATCAATGTCCTGAAGATGAGGGCAGTACTTGCTCTCCCCTTAGGGACAACTGTGATTCAAACAGACATGTTGGTGGTTTGGTACATCAACAAGCAGAGAGGACCCAAGTCTTACCCCCTTTGTCGAGAAGTTCTCAGAATTTGGCAGTGGGCAATCTCTTCCACTCGCCTTCTGATGGCAATGCATATTCCAGAGAGTTCCAATGTGAAAGCAGACAAACTGAGCAGATGCATTCTCCTGCCTCACTAGTGGTCTCTCAATCCCAAACTAGCGGAGAAGATTTTTCGTCACCGGGACCAGCCTTGCTGCAACTTATTTGCATCACCCCTAAACAACAAGTGCAGCAGCTACTTTGCCCTAGTCACCCCCTCTGGGGAGTCCCCGACAGACACTCTCCTGCTGATTTGGCCCTCTGGACTTCTGTAGGCCTTTCCTCCATTTCAGTTAATTCCTCAATTTCTAAAGAAAGCGATCAGGTTGAATAGCAAGGTAATCCTCGCTGCTCCCTTCTGGCCAAAACAGATTTGGTTCTCTTTCCTCTGGCCTTATCTGATTCAGCAATCGTGGACTCTGGACCCCAATCCATATCTCCTATCCAATCCAGAGGGATTAGTTCACCCAAACCTTCAAAAGCTCAAGCTCAAAGCTTGGCTTTTCCAGTTCTACTGATTGCCAAGCATTATAATCTTTCTTCTCCGGTTTGTAGGATTCTGTTGGCCTCCCATAAACCTTCCACCAGGAAACTGTACAATAGCAAATGGAAGAGATTTTCACTTTCGGTTTGTGATAATATTGATCCCATCTCTACTCCTATTGACAAAGTCTTAACAATTTTTAGCTTTGCTCTTTGAAGAAGGAGTGTCTTCTTCTTCTACCATCAGGATTCAACTAGCAGCTATTTCAAATTTTCATAACGAATTCAAAGAATGTTCATTCATTTACCAACATACAGAAAAAGCCTTCCAATAGATCAGGGACATGGACACCAGGAATTAGCACTTTTGTCCACTTTTATGTACATGAACTTCTTCAGAAAAACTAACACACTCACCAGAGCTATATAAATAGCTTTCATAAAATCACAACTGATTTAAACCAATATCTGTTAAAGTTTTTCGTTTCTAATAAAATAAAGTATTCATAAAAGAATAACATATTCAACAAAATATATTTTTAACTGAAACACTTTCTAAGACATTCAGTAAATTGAAATGTTCATAAACTGAACTGTGAATATTATTTCAACTGTAAAAACATTTGATACTAATAGTTTCATTTAGTCCTGGTGCATGATCTGCTACCAGGTATATCTGCCAAAATGACTCTTTACATTCAAGCAAAGTTTTAAAATCACCTGAAAAGTGATCATCTGCAACACTGTCAATCACAAAGAAAGAAAATTTCTTAAAATCTAAACATGTGGTGGCATGCCTAGCTAGAGCATTATTAAAATCCTTCTTTTTAATGGCCAACTGATGTTTGTAAAATTTTACGTTTCAAACATCTAGTGGTCTTCCCAATATAAAAACTGGGACAAGAGAAATTCAAGCCTTATCTTGCAAACCACCATATTTGGTATTTCACAAAGACAGGGTTTCCTTGAGAACTAACCCTTCCATTTTTACCAAAAGTGGTGTCAGAAATGAATATTAATCAGGTAATCAATTTACCAGTATTCATTCCCAATTTTTCAAACAAAGGTGAATACTGTTTGCATTTATTAGATGTTCATAGACTATTGTGCTTCTATCTTCATATAACAAAAGACATAAGAAAATCTGACCAGCTGTTAGTTTCCTTTTTAAGTACCAGAATGGGTAAGCCAGTCTCCAAGGTTACCTTATCTAGATATGTAAAAGACTGCATATCCGTCATATACAACGAGAGGAAATTCAAATTTCCTGGGCCTGTTAGGGCACATTCTACTAAAGCCATAGCTACCTTCAGTGGTTTTTCATTCTAAGGCATCCATGGATGAAGTTTGTGTAGCAGCAACATGGGCTACATATCACATATCTTTATTACTCATTACAGCTTGGATTTGGCCTCTAGGGGAAGCGCATCACTTGGTTCTATGGTGCTTGGGAATATACTTCCGTGAGTCCACCCAAGATCTCAGGTAGCTCGGGACTCTGTTCCATATGTCAATGATTAAATGAAGATTGACAACATCAGATTAAGAAGCTATGTATTCACCATAACATTCCATCTGTGTTGTCAATCTTCATTTAGCCTTGACTCCCCAGCCTTCATCCCCCTTCCATTCAGGCTCTTTTGGTGGAACGAATATTTGGTCCTAACTATGAATTGTTTCATTTATGACACAAAACTGGTCTCTATAAAGGTGTTATGAGGATTGTATTTCTGTCCTTTTTCTATCTGCAAATTCAATCTGAGGTAATTTGGAGAGATGCATTCTGGGTTGGACTTAGCCTTGAGATTTTTTTGGTCCTCGCGAGCCGTAATAACAGCCGAGATAGTTCTGAGAACCCATATGTCAAGGATAAATGAAGATCAACAACACAGGCAGAACATTATGGTGAGTATAACTTCTTTTTTTTCCTATTGTTAACCAGGTTGGCATCTATTCTCCAATGAAAGGCTGCTAATTTTTCATGCAACAGGATGAGATAATATGGCACTGTTGGTACATGGCCAAAATCTTGCATCAGCTATCAAGGTTATATAAATAGCAAGGAAGATGACAATGGATAAAGTACTTTTAGGAATGAAGGTTGAGTTTACTACAGTGAATTCAAAAGCAACACTACAGTTAAAAAAGTCCATTTCTGCAGCAATAATAGTGCATTTTAATGAGTGTGACCTGGGTTCAGGAAAAGGCCACTGTATTTAGATAGCTAACTGGGGCTGTGAAAGATGAACTGGCCACTGAACATTTACCATAGACAGAGTGCCACCAGGTAGAAGGCAGATGAAGCTGCTAAAGTAGTATGACCATCACTGTGGAATGGTGGTGCACAGCACTGGGTATGTGTGTTTGCACATGAGCTTATGCATCTAATGTGATGTTGCTGCTTTCTTCAAAAATAATAGAAGGAAGAGTATGTACATGAAGCCCTGTAACCAAGGTGTAGGCTCCACACTGGGAAGCCAAACTAAAAAAAAAAAAATGAGACAGGGTGGTTGAGTTGTAGATTGTTCTGTTGTTTGCAAACTGAAGTGGAATAGAAAAAAGACACACACAAAAATAAATAACTAAAGAAAGACAAGCAGGTCAATAACCTATGTCCTATTAAAGAAAACGGTTAAAAATAGCAGAAGTGAGAAATGTGGAGGATCAATTTGATGTGACAAGATTAATTAGATGCTTCCAGCAGAAAGTCAGCTTGAAAAGTTATGTGTGAGTACATGCTACTAGCAGTTCTGAAAACACAGACTGCTACAGTGCATAAGCAATGGGAAACTCATTTATTATGCTCAACTCTTGCAGTAGAATGAAGTATGAATACTTCTACAACTGCTTCATAGGAAATTACATAAATGCAGGCCACAATGTAGACGTTATAATATTCTCTTATTTGGCAAAGACAGCACTGCATATGCATGGCACTTAAACAGTAGACTAGGCATGATTCTGATTCCTCAAGGAAAGGAAAGCCTTAGGACCGCTTTTACTATACATGGTGTAGATATGGTAGAAGGTTTTATGAAAAAATATATCAGGAAATTCACTTGTTTAGTTTTCTCAAAAAACACACACAGACTGCTCTGCTGAAGCTGGACCTGTGTATAAAAGGAATACTTACTAAATATGCTGGCATCCAAATGATTAGATTCACTAAAAACACAAACCCTTATTCAGTAGAACCAGAAAAAAATCTTTACAAATCAGAGCTCGGTTTAGTGCAACTTTACATATTTCGTCCCTTAATTATCATAATTAGTCTCACTAAGAATTCAGACCCTTCTTCAATACACCTACATAAAATTTTTCTAAGTCAGAGCTTCAGTTTAGTCTGAGTTTACATGCCTCCTCGTTTACTTATGTTAAGCACCTGCACTCTTCCAATACTCCTTCACTCAAGCAGAAGCTCTACAAACGCAAGTCATCAGACAACTGAGACGTTAAGATTACCTGTTTCAAACATCAGCAGCAATGTCAAAAGAGATAATTATATTCTCTTTTAGCTACAAACCCAAGGATGGGCAAATGTGCAGCAGCAGCACATTTCCTCCTAGTGCTTCATACCTCAGAAAAATGTGCCCAATGAATTACAGGCCTGACCCCCACACCCTGAGGGGAAGGTACAGAAGACAGATGCATATATGGACACAATTATAAAAATAGCCAAACTTCAAATTCAGTGGAATTTTTTCATACCCCAAGTGCTACAGAAATGTGGCCTCATTACAGAAAAAAAAGTTATGTCTTACCATAACATTCCATTTGTGTTGTTCATCTTCTTTCATTCATCACTGATGGGTTCGGTTCTGAGCCCTCGGAACCAAGTTGGCCTTTTTACCAAGCTTGCGCCAGCCAAAAAACTCTCACGTTAAGTCTCTACCCAGAATGCCCTTCTCCCTGTTGCCTCAGATCAAGTTTGGTAGAGAAAAGGAAGTAAAGTCGAGGCTACTTCTGTGCAACTACCCTAGGGCACCACTTAGACCCAAAGCATCCCCCAGGAGCCTTTGGAGGGGGAAGGAGGGAGTGAAGTGATGAATGAAAGAAGATGAACAACACAGATGGAACGTTATGGTAAGACATAACTTCTTTATCTGATGTTGTTAATCTTCTTTCCATTCATCACTGATGCACATCATTTGGTTCTATGGTGCTCAGGAATATACTTCCCAAACTACCTCGAGGTCCATGGGCGGCCCATATAGAAGAACATTCCTGAGTACCACTGAGCTGAAAATAGCTCTCCCTCTGGAGACCAAGTCCAATTTGTAATGATTGATAAAGGTATGAGGCTTAGCCCAAGTAGCTGCTGCACAGATGTCATCCATGGAAGCCCTGGAATGGAAAGCTACAGATGTTGACGTAGATCTAGTGGAGTGAGCTTTAACTTTTGGCACAGGTTCATTACTGAGGGACTAGATGAAACGTATGCAGTCCCTTACCATTTTGATAAATTAACCCTGGAAACAGCCTCTCTCATTCTGGGTCCAGAACAGAAGATGAAAAGCTGTTCAGATTTACGGATAGATTTGGTCCTGCCTAGGTAAAAATCTCAATTGTCTACGTACGCGTAAAGAGTGAAGGCAGTACTCTCCTCTATTGACAAAATTTATAAAGAACACTGGTAGGTCAATGGTCTGGTTTATGGAGAATTCAGAAACAACTTTGGGGAGAAAGAATGGATTCGTCTGAAGTGATACTCTGTCTTTATGAAAGACCAGATAGGGCCTCTTGATACACAATGCCTGCAGCTCCGAGACTCTTCTGGAAGACGTGATGGCTACCAAGAGCAAGGATTTCCAAAACAAAAACTTTAGGTCACACCGCAGCAGGTTCAAAAGGTTTCTGAGTCAAAGACTGAAGGACTAGAGTGAGGTTCCAGAGGCTGTCTGACAGGAGGCCTGATATGAGAAGTCCCCTTGAGGAAAGCCTTGCAAATGCATAGAGCCATAAGAGGGGTGTCATCTATACCACTGTGAAAATTGCCACTAGATGTACTCGTATGGTAGAGGCAGAGGCTCCATTATCAAAAACCCTAGCCAAGTATTGAAGCACTGCAGTAACTGCAGCCAAAGATGGGTCTAGCAGGTTATCTTTGGACCAGATGGAGAATCTTTTCCATTTATCCTGGTATAGTCTTCTGGTGGATAGTTTATGAGAGGCCAGAATGATGTCTCGAACAGGCAGATTTGGGTAACTCAACCCTTGGGGGTGAGTAATCAGATTTGGTACAGGGTCCAGAATCCACGGCGGGTATACTAGGTGAGGCCGAAGGAAGAAGAACCAAACTTGTCGAGGCCAGAATGGGGCTATGAGGATCACCTTGCATCTCAACTGAAGAGCTTTCTATTTAGAAATTGTGGGATGGGAGGATAAGCATAAAGAAGTCCTGTGGGTCAGTCGTGGATCAGAGCGTTCCTTGATGACTCCTCTTCCAGGGGAAGTAGGGCAAAATAGCTGCTGCACTTGTTGTTTGATGGGGAGGTGAAAAGATTGCAGCAAGGCTGGCCCCAGTAGCTGAAGATTGCTGACACCACCTCGGGGTTGAGGGACCACTCGTGAGGAATGAGGATGCATCTGCTCGGCTTGTCTGCAATCACATTGGAGCTCCCCGGGATATGCGTTGCTATTAGAAATTGGTTGGAAGCTATGGCCCACTGCCAAATTCTCATGGCTTCTCAACACAGGGGATAGGACTTGGTTCCTCCTTGCTTGTTGATATACCAGACCACTGACATACTGTCTGATTAAACTGCAATTGTCTCGGAAGGGAGAGATGAATGGAATGCCTGCAACGCTAACAGCACAGTTCTCAGTTCCAGAACATTGACATGCAGGTGGTCCTCTGAGGTGGACCATGTGCCTTGGACAGTCTTCCCCTGGAAATGGCCCCCCCCATCCGATCAGGGAAGCATCTGTGGTCACAATGGCTGTGGGCTGAGGAGATTGAAATGGACGACTCCAAAGTTTTACATCTGGCCTCATCCACCAAAGCAGGTCCTGTTTGCAGGAGTTGGTTATTCGAATCTGGTAACTGAGGGGGTGATAGTTTGGGAACCACTGACACAGAAGGAGCCACTGCAGAATCCACATGTGTAGCTTTGCTAGAGGCACTACTGGGATTGACGCTGCCATAGAACCTAGGGCCTGAAGAACTTCCCTTGCAGAAACTGTTTGTGAGAGTATCACCCAGAGTTGAAGCCACAATCGATGGAGTCTGTGAAATGGGAGTAATACCAGACAGGACTGAGTATTGAACACTGCTCCAATGAACTCTATTTGTCGTGTAAGGACAAGGTATGATTTCTCCCAATGTATCGTTATTCCCAATAATTTTGCCAGAGAGAGAGAGAGTATAATGTAGTGCTGTTACCATAAGATGCTTGATGGGGGTGGTAAGACTCCAATCATCCAGATATGGAAACACCCAGAATACTTTTAGTCTCAAGTGAGCTGTTACCACTGCCATGCATTTCGTGAACACTCTGGGGGCTGTAGAGAGACCGAACGGCAGGGCATGGAATTGATAATGACTTCTTCCCAGCCGGAAGCGAAGCAGACTCCTGGAGTGTTTGTCCATTTTGATGTGGTAATACACATCCCGGACATCTATAGAGCACATCAAATCGCCTTCTCTTAAAAAGGGGAGAATGGACTGAACAGTGACCATCCGGAATTTGGTTTGGGTGACTGGTTTAAGTTGCTGAGATCCAAAATAGGTCTCCAGTCCCCTGTCTTTTTTTTGGCACCAAAAAGAATCTCAAGTAAAATCCGGATCCACGGTGGTCTGATGGGACTGGTTGGATGACTCTTTTTTGAGAAAGCTTTATAATCTCTGAAGCTGCTTCTTCCTTTTGACTGGGTGGAACGTCGGGAAGTTTTCTTGGGAAATTTAGCTGAAAAGAAAGGGTAATGGTGTAACCTCTGGTGATAATGCTCTGCAGCCAATGATCAGTGGTGATGAATTGCCAGGCAGCTTAGTGAGAGAGAAATGACCCCTGACTGCTTCCAGAGGTAAGCAATCTGGCTGCTCCTCAGGAGCGCTGATAAGGCTGTCTAGAAAAGGAATCCCTGGAGCCCTGATTACGAGGACCCCCTCTGCCTCTATAGGGGTGTCTTCCAGAATTGTTACCCCCTCTGCCTCTGGGTGTATCATCAGCACATGCGGCATGGAAGGGACCCTGAGATTTCTTATGCCACATCTTTCCACTCCTCTGATTCCTGGAGAAGGTACTTTGAGGGTTGGGAAACCATGGGCCTATGGCAGACAGGGTCTTTCCATCTTGCTCGCACCTGGCTAGCGTGTCCTTCACTTTGGAGCCAAAAATGGACGAAGCTTCGATGAGAGCATTCAGAAAGGAAGACTTGAAGGGATCTGCGAGGTCACAAATGCGCATACAGGCATGACGCCTCATAACAATGTCCAAACCTGCTGCTCTAGTCGCCCCTTTGGTTGCATGTGACAGCAACCTCATGGACGAGTTGGATATTGATTCCAGGCTTGTGAGCTGCAAGGCCACTTTGTCCCTGACCTCGTCAGATAAGTGTCTTGTGAGCATCCCGGAGAGTTCGGAGATCAAGTCCCTCTGGAGCCTCGCAAAATGTGCCAAATAATTCAGGGACCATATGGCAAAGGTCCCTGATGCAATAACACGCTTCCCAAGTCTGTCCGCTACCTGGGACTCCCTGTTGGGTGGGTGAACAGTGGGACTTTCCTCAGCCAAGTCCTTTTATGTGGCTGCCACCACCACCACAGCATCAACTGGTAATCCTTTGGACCAATGGGGGTTCTCCTCAGGAGGGGAAAGAATTTAGTCTGGTCTCTGAGGGATTGCCTCAGTGGAATCAGGGTTCTTCCAAGCATGCCGCACGATGAGCTGGATGAGCTCATCGGCAGGCGGAGTCACCCAAGTGGTAGAAGGCTGGGCAAGAAAAGCCTGCAGGAACACAGACTCCTCAGATGAAGGGTTGGAGGGCTTCCAGTCAACTCTCTGCTTTAACATTTCCAGAATGTCTCCGAAGGAGACATCAGGAGGTGACCGTGGGGACCCTTCTCCATCAACGTAATCTGTGTCTTCCATTAAGGACTCCTCGGATGAGTCCATGTGCTTTCTCTTGCATGTCTTCTTTCGAGGGGGCTCCTCAGTGGGGATCTCTAAAGAGGACTTGGAAGAGCAGGTACCCTGAAGACGGGTGTGCTATGGCTTCTCTGCCCGGTGTCCTGGGGGGTGATCTGTGACAGCTGTAGCTCAGGGGGTGAAAACTGGGGTTCCGACATCAAAGGAGTGCTGCCAGAAGCAAGAGCCATCTCAATCGTGCAGAAGGCAGGCCCGCCCAAAGAGGAATGGGAACCTGGAACCAAGAAAGACAACCTTGGGACGGGGGTCACACTCCACTCTGACAAACCCACCCCCACTGATGGAGCCTCAAGCAGGATTGGTGCAGACTTGGCTATCGGCATCGAGGATGGAACCAAGGAGAGAGGTGGCTCCATACCCCAGGCCGAGGTGCCTGTCCCCCTATCCCCAGATTGAGGAAGGACCGGGTTCAGCAGGGACCAAAGACCAAAAGGACAAACCCGGAGCCAGTGTGTGATGCACTGTAGGTGCCAAGGTGATGGGTTCCAAGAAAGGTGTCAGAGCAGAAGGCTTCGGACCTGAGATGGTCAAAGGAGGAGTGTAAGATGGAGGCCGTGGAGAAGGCAACCCAAGTCCTGCAGGTGGATGGGTCTTAAAAAGTGAGGGAATCCCCCTGGCTAACAACAGCAGGTCTACAAGATGCACCACGTTGTGTTCAGAAAGGCTCCTGGTGGATCTAGTGGATACTCCGGACAGGGAGTCAGGATGTTCGATGAAGGGGCTATACGCTTGGCCCAGAATTGGATCTACGGAGGGGGAGTATTGGGTCCATGGTGCAAGGTCTGCCAGCACTGAAGTGTCTAGTTTCGAGACCGGAGGTAAAGGTTTCAAATCCAGTGAGGTCGGTGCAACGCTCGGTGCCGAAGTGGTACTCGGAGCTGAAACGGTCAGTTCAAAGGTGTACCCAGAGCCGAAATGGCCACAGGTGCCGAAGTCAAAATAGGTATAGTAAAGTCTATGATTGGTGACGGAGGCAGGACCAGTGCCGAAACGGGCACGGGTACTGATGGTTTTGAGATGGTCGGAGCCGAAGAGGCTGATCTATGCTCTGAAAATAACTTTGGGACCTTTGATTTCTCAGGCTTGCTCTGATCACCTGATGGTGAAGAACAGAGTGGGATCTCTTTTTGTCCTTAGAAGGAGGGATTGAGACCTTCATCGCAGAAATGGCCTCTGAGAAGGGAGACTTGAGTAACCCTTCCAAAATTAGTTTATTTTTGTGCTCATTAAGAGTGCGTTGACTAAAACTCTGACAAATGTCACATGGAGGTTGCACCAAAAGGTGGGACACTCCCAAACAGTATACACAGTCATCATGAGAATAACTGTTGGGTAACTTGCCCTTACATGAAATACAATGCTTAAAACCTGAAGTACCCTTCTTATCCAACATCTTGACCAGAGAAAAAACACCACCGGCCAACTGTAAAATCCAACTATAATCAAAGTCAACTTCATTCAAAAAAGTCACAAATATAACAATACACTGGTATGATAGAGAAAAGAAAGAAAATACTTGAATAAAAGACAGCTAATACATTAAACAATACCAACTATGGTATTGAAGAAATACCACAAGGGTAAGGAAGGAAGGCCGTACCAACAATGGTACTTGAAAGTGTACCAACAGTAACTATGGGTAGAGAGGAAAAAAGGTCAGACAGAAGAAAAGACACTAGAAAAACTAACCACTTGATAAAATATGAAGATATCCAAACTTTTTCACACAAATATCAAAAAGTTTCACTTAGCTGAGAGCTCGGCTGAAATGCGGCTTTACGGCTACGTGGCAAATGAGATCTGGGGTAACAGGGAGAAGGGCATTCTGGATAGAGACTTAGCTCAAGAGCTTTTTGGCTGATGCGAGCTTGGTAAAAAGGCTGACTCGGTTCTGAGGGTTCGGAACCAAACCCATCAGTGATGACTAGAAAGAAGATTAACATCATCAGACATCAGATCGGGTGTTTGCGGTTCAGTAATATTGCTAGTATCACATAAAAATCCATATTTCAAAGGGCGAGAAATGAGGAACCTTCAAACGACATTTGTGGCAGATGCTAACATTTCTACTATATTGTTTTATATATGTCATACATGTTGTTTTCCATTGTAGTCTTAAAGCATTGTGCCATTATGAGATCTTCAATCAATCCCAAGTGACCTCTGGAGAGGAAATTAATCTGAAGTAATTATTTATTAGTGTTGGAAGTGTGGAATACCTGAATATCAAAGCTTTTTAAACATCTTTTATAAAATAGTCCATTTTTTTCAGACCTCAACAACAGACAGTACAATGTGGAAAGAACATGCAGAAGGCAAATAAATGATACTAACATGTACCTAAATGTGGTTTTTGAACTATGTAAGTAGGAAAAAACAGCAACTTTTTTCAGATTTTTGGCAAAAGTAAGAAGTCATTAAAGTGTATTTGTTTCAAGTAGCTCAGATGTCCAGTCTGGCAAACAAAAACATCTTTCAGAACCCAGTTTTATAAGATGACTATTAACATGCATTAACACTCCGATAGCAGTGACACAGCACAAAGTTAAAAATATAAATAGATAGCCTTCCCCATGTGGAACAGTCTGCTATAAATTTGTCAAAGCTGACTTATCATAGTTAATACTCTCTCTAGAACTGAGAAGGATTTGATCTCTGTCTGTGCTAACTGGCAAGTACAGGTTACTCGATTAACGTGGCTGAATCTTTGAGTCAGACATATAGTAAAGCCATGCGGGGAAATGTTTCTGTAGTGGTTCATTACCACATCTCTGAATTCAACACTACTGCCAGATCTGACTGAGGTAATGTTTTCCTTTCCAGCCCATGCATAGTAACAGCATAGGCACCCAGCTGTGCGCGCGCGCGCACATACACACACACACACACACACACACACACACACACACACACAAGCTTACTGTTTTTATATGAGATGCTGAACTTTTTACACAGCAAGCTTTAACTATGTGGTTATTGCTTTAAATTTTTTTCATTGTTAACTGGCTGGTGAATGGTGTGATGTAGTATATATAACACAGAGTTCTGATCTGATGAAGTGGTGTGTTTCACCACAAAAGCACTAACCTGAATAAAGACTTTTGGTCTTTGACATCGAGTTGTGATTAGTGACTTCGTATGGTGTTAGCTGGTTTGTTGGATGCTGTTTGTGAAAATTTGGTTTGCCTTGTTTTTCAATGGACCATTTATCCTAGTTGCAACCATATTTATGTTTGTTGGACTATTTTACTACTAATAATTTTTCAGTCTTTAAAACTAATACAAAAAACAAATACTGTTTAAATAATGATATCAAATTAGACAATCTGAAAACAGTGGCTAAGAATAGATACAAGTTATATGACAATGGTTTAATAGTTAGAGAAATTAAATTTAAGTTAGTATAATACAAATGGGAAATGCAATATAGAGGTAGAGAAAAGCAGGCTTATGGTATATTTAAAGAGAAAGCCACGGGATAAAAATTAATAGAAGAAAAATAAGTGAGTGAAGAAGGGAGAATATGGAGATGTAAGGTATAAATAGATATTTGTTTACATTTAGGGCTACAGTTTATCCTGGTTTCATCAAATACAGGCAATAACTATTTTAGACAAATCCTGCCTACCTAGAAAAGCTCCAGTGATTTTCCCCACTCTTATCTGCCCAATTAACTACCCAATCCTGCAGCTAGACAGCACCGCACATCACACATCCACATCCAGTTCATGCCAAAACAGCTTTGCACTAACTTGCCTAATGTTCTAAACTCTCTGTTTTCTGAATATTCTTTTGACGGAACACATTTGTGACCGTTAAGAGAAGAAAATGAACATAAATCCCTTAGCCAAAAACTCACAATCTTAATAGGTAAGACTTCCTTCCACAGATTATGAAGGTTTGATTTGATGCAAGATATAAAGAACTTCACTGCATTAAAACACTTAAATAAGTATTTAAGAAATTTTATAAACAGTAAAAAGCAACCCCAAATATTCTCCCCCAAATGAAGCTCAATAAATGTTACTTATTATTCAAAAAAAAGACCTAAAAAGAATGCAGTAGCGGCTAACAGATTACTAATTACAATGTTAACAGTGGCAACAAAGTAGTTTCGTTACAACAGAAACTGACTATCTATAGAGTAAACAAAACTATACGTCACAGAAAAAAAAATGAAAAATAAAAAAAAAATAGACAACAAGTAGGTAAGGGCATTATCATATAGTTCCATTGATCCAGTGAAGCACACACCAAGAGGCATGCTACAGTGTTACTACATTTATATATTACTACTTTATATAGTACGTATGGTACTTTTCCATTATCGGGGCAACAGCTGTAATGAGCAGTCATGGGCTAACAGAAGTGTCTCTGTCCTTCAGTTCCCTTATATTTATCTCTAAAAATTTATTAACACTGAATGTCACCTGTTGCATTGCAGTCACACACATGTCTATTATTCGCAAAGTGGTTTATTAACACCAAGTAGTACTCATGTAAAATTCTGGAATTTCCACCACTTTTTTTTGCACATAACATACTTTCAGGAAAAAGTCTACATGAATACCGTTGACTCGTACGGACTCATGTCTGCCTTAGAAAGCACATTTGTTATAAAGAGAAAATCTGAGTCAATGCAGAAAGGAAGAGCTGCTTTAAGGCACCACTAGAAAGAGAATAGAATGTAAACAGTTCCTAAAACACATTCTGCCTAAATTGAGAGGAACACATATACAAATGATATAAGGATTCAGTGACAGTACCACTGCCTTGTCTGGTTTTGTAAATGGTTGTGCGTTTATCATTAATAAAGTGCTGGGGTCCATACCGCTAAACTGTCCACATTTATGCTTTGTCCAGATTAGTACTACCAAAAGGTTGAGAGGTGTGCTGAGGTCTAAAACGTGCCTGGTAATGTATTTGCCACTATTTCCCCTGTACTTCTCCCGCACAAACTTGTGCATCCCAAATCGGTTGTATGTATCTAGTAACAGTGCTTCAGTAGGTGCGGCCTTCACTGTAATCACAACTGTTGTAGGCTTACTCAGAGAAAAATGTGGGCTTACTCAGAGAAAAATAGAGTGATTTTTCTGGCTGTTATTACTGTCCACATATTATTTATTCATTTTATTCATTGCGACCTACAGATAACCGCTACATAAATGTTGTACACTAGCTTCTGAAGACCTAGGCTTACTGCACCTTGTTTTTAGTGGAGTGTTTTTTTGTCTTACATATTTAATTTACTTACTAGTCCTTGCTGTGCTTTGTAGTGGAGTGGTTTGTCCTACATATTTAATTTACATACTAGTCCATGCTGTGCTAAATTATACTGTACCCAGGTGCTATCTATTGATTGTTACTAACTTGCTATAATCAACAACTGTATTGCTTGAACCATAGTACAATGTCTAGAAGTGTGTTGCATTTCCTTGGCTAAATTGATTGTATTGATACTTTCCCTCCTGCTTTCTCCTTTCTACCTACCTCCCCTTTCGGATAGCTCACTTCTACTTGAAGTAATTTTTCCTTTTTTCTCCCCTTCCTTTTCTTTTGCTACTGTAGTGTTGTTTTTCTAGGTTTAAAACTGCTCTTTGTATTCCTTTTCCTTACAGTGTATCCCAGCTGAATTACCTTCACCCCAGGTGCCTCCCAGTCTCTGCTTGGAATCCCTGGCTTCCCGCCCTTGAACGGACAGAGTATAAGAACTCCTGTTGTGCTTCTATAACTTCATTGCCTCCCCAGGAATTATTTTTGAATGTATGTACCCTGCTAAAACAAACTGTAAATTACAATTGTCCATTAGTACAGCAACCCGGTGAGCAAAAGCTAGCAGTCTACCCTAGTTTTAATCCTCCCTCCCTACCTTTCTGGTGTCTTCCCAAATTCCGCTGTGTCCGAGACCTACCTTTGCAATTACTGAGTCTGGCCACTAGGTGGCAGCATCTCCTGCGTTTTTCTACACCCCTATGTATGCCTACACTACCTTAACCTAACTCTGCCCTGAACCAGATTTAGTCACTGTCTCTTTTTACACCTTCTCTGCCCTGTATAGCCCCCAGCTGTCGTGAAACATTCTGCTTCCTTAACTCTGAAACTAAGTGCCTCTACTGTAGTCTCCTTACCTCAGACCTCTTCTCTCCTTCACTGATACACTTTTCTCCTCCTCCCGGGCTCACTCTGCTCCTCTGCCCTGCCCCCAAATTTCACCCGCCCCAGAACCTCTACATTTATTCCTCCCTTACTCCTCCCACTAATCCAAACTACCCAATAGACTCTCCTCCAATTTACACCCCACACTCCCTACCTTATTACCCAATTAAAACGTTTCCCTCCTTACAACTCTTCTTCTCTTCCTCCTATATTAAGACTTTCACTCTCTCTTCTACTCCCACCTTTTTATACTCCCCTACCCTGCTTCTCTCCAATTTTAATTTCAATAAACTACTTTTGTCTCCATCCTCTTACAAATCTCACCTACTTCATCCCCTCAAACTAAATTCATCAAACTACCTGTGTTCCAAGATGCCTCCCTTAATTCTACACACCCTCCATGCCCCCTGCTGCCTCCTTATACTCCTAATTCCCATATGTTACACAACCTCATACTCCTCCTATGTTCCACCTTCCTGACCTTCCTCTCAAACTGACACATTCACCAGTCTTCTCCCATATTCTTTCTCTCATTACTACCACATCTCCTCTTCCCTTATTCAATCCCACCCCTTGCATCTATTCTATCCTAAAATTATTACCTCTAATGCCAAAATACTTACCTCTAAACTAATGTTATTTCCTCCTAAACTTATACAAAATAAAACCAAATGGCTAAACACTTCATTCTTCTACAACCTTTAATTTGCTGGAGATATCCATCCCGACCCTGGGCCTAGCCCCCTTACTAATAACTCCCCCCTCTTCATCCCCCCTCCCCCCACAATACCTTAAAATTCTTTACTCTCAATGCTCAAAGTCTTAACAATATAATTCACCACTTACAAGCATGGCTAACTCATAACCAACCCGACATCCTAGCCATCTCAGAAACCTGGCTCAAACCCCATATCTCTGACTCTGAAATCTTGCCTTAAGGATTCCAGTCTCTTAGAACTGACCGACTAAATAAAAAAGGCAGTGGCACTGCCCTTATCTACTCTAATCTTCTTACCTTAATTCCCCTCCAAATTCCTATCCCACAATTCAACAATACTGAACTAACAGTTGGTCTACTAAAAATAAACAAGCACAAAAATATCTGCATCATAGCCCTTTATATTTCCCATGGGAACAACATCTCTACCCTCGAAGATATCCTTCAATGGGCCTCATTTGAAATTAATTATGCAACTTGTATTCTAGGGGACGTAAATCTCAACTGGAACAAGTTTAATAATCCCTCTCCCATCCTATCCATCAACCTCTATAACTTCACTCAAGTAATCTTGTCCACCACTCGACCCAACAAAACAAATCCCCCAGGATCTATTCTAAACTGGATCCTAGTCTCCCATCCAAAGTAAATAACTTACTCTGGTACCATTCCTGACACCATTAGCAACCACCTCCCTGCCCTCATACAGCGCTCAACTTCCTCTACCCCCCCCCCCCATCAGCATCACTACAATACTCACCTGAAACCTTAGTAAGTTCAACCCCTCAACCTTCTCAAGTATCTTTAAACAATTAACTGGCAAATCCTATACACCCTTTCTCTTGATAAAGCAATAGAACACTTCAACTTGGTCTTCCTCGACACTCTAAACTCCCTAGCACCTCTAAGAAACAGAAGAATACAAGCTAAAATCACCCCATGGCTGTCCAAAAAAACTATGCAAATTATGCATCAAAGTGACAAAGCCTGGAAGCTTTAAATTAACAACAAATTGCCCAAAACCCTGATCGAATACAAACAACTCCGTAACCTCGCAAAGCAACTCATCACAAAGGACAAAAAAATCCTACTACTTTAAACTACAGTCCAACAATAACTATAACCCCAAAGAATTCTGGAAATCCATAAGCTCCCTTCTCAACCCCAGCTCCAAGAACAACCCCTGCCCTGACCCAAGCATATCTGACCTTGAACTAACTCCAAATTTAATTCATTGTTTTATTGAAGCTATCTCCAACCTGACCTAGACCTTCCCTAACAATAATCCACCTAACCTCCATTCCTCTTCCCCTAACCACCCTATGTTTGAGCTTAAGCCAGTCCCAACTAATCTCATAAAAAGACTCTTATCTAAACTTAAACCTTGCTCCAATGCTCCTGATAATATTCCCTCCTCCTTCCTAAAATGCACAGCCGACAGTATTGCACTGCCAATTAGCATCATAATCAATAGATCTATAAAGGAATCATATGTACCCAAACTATGGCGTTCTGCTTACATTCTTCCTCTCCACAAAGGTGGCAAGAATACTGACATTTTAAACTTCTGGCCCATTGCTCTGCTCTCTCCAATCACCAAAATCTTAGAAAAATGTATCCATCTTCAACTCATGCCTTACCTAACCCAAAACCAACTCCTACATCTACCCAGCATGGTTTCCGTCCTGGCCATAACACTATAACTGCTCTACTCTCCTTCTTAGAAACTGTCAATCAAGCCTGAGACTCAGGTCATTTAGTTTCCACTGTTCTACTTGACCTTTCCAAGGCTTTCAACACTGTTTCCCATAACCACCTTATCTATCATCTCTCCAACCTACATCTCGCTCCAATCACTGTGGCATGGTTCTCTAGCTACCTGTCTGAGAGCTCTCAAGCAGTTAAATGGAAGAACACCATCTCCTCATTTCTTCCTATCCCAACTGGCGTCCCCCAACCAATATGCAGATGATTTTACAACAGTCTGCTCTGCTTCCAGCTGCCTTTTCTATTACTGAAAACTGGATGCAACAAAATCACCAGTCTCTAAACACAAATAAATCTAAACTTCTACTTTTCTTTCCCTCCAAGACTTTCTCTTTTGACAAAAATTCATTTAAAGTCCTCAGCCATTCCAATTCTCCCACTGAAGTAGTTCCCTTTGCAAAACGTCTTGGCATTACTATGGATGAACAACTCAAGTTTGATATCCATATCCACCAAAATATAAAGAAAACCCACCAAAAGCTAGGAATGCTTTATAGGAACAATCTCTTTCTCTCAAACTCTACTAGACGTACTTTAGCTACTACCTACCTCCTCCCATCCCTATTATATGAAGCCCCTCTTCTAACTAACTTGACCGCCACCAATACCTCTAAACTGGAAAACTGCTATAACAAAATCTCTAAATTTGCCTCCAGATCCAAAAATTCCACCCATCACTGCCATACCCTTAACTATCTAAACTGGCTGGAACTCCCAAATTATCTAGACTACCTCCAACTCACCACAGCACACAGACTTATATTTCACCCAAACAAATGTCCAGCTCTAATAAACATCCTTCCCTCCTACACCCCCAATAGACCTCTTAGATCTGAAAATCAAAACCTAATCTCTATCCACAAACCAAAACGGCCTGCTGGTCAGCTTCTCCTCTCTTTCTCACTAGGCAACAAATGGAATTCTCTCCCTTCCACACTCAGGACAATAACTCAGAAAACTTTAAAACCCAGCTTTCACTTACTTGCACTCCAAATGGAAATGCTCCTGCTTCCACCCTAAGTCTTTCTAACTACTACCCGAAGGAATTTTTACTCCTTGCCTCCTTATTCTCTCTAACACCCCAACAACTAGTTCCCTGAGCTGTCTCTAGCTCTCTGCAACTCCTTCTGAAGATTCTACATCTATCTACCTTGTAAATATTGTAAATAGCTTATGTTGAATGAATGCTTTTAATGGTTTCCTTACTTTAACATTCTATATCTATCTTCCTTGCAAATATTGTAAATAACCACTTTTATCAAATTAGCACCTGTAAACTGTTTCCTTACTTTAATCGATTGTTTTTGTATAAGCTTGCTACACTTCAATTGTTACGATGATTTTTCCTAATGTGAATCTCCACAGTACAGCCTTCCTGATACATCATAATTGTCTTTTGTCTACTAAGCCTGATACAGAACGTTCATTCATGTAAAATGTACTTTATTTCTGTAACTTGCATACTTTTGTATCTTCAATGCTTATGTAATAGTTGGAGCTTTTCTCCCCGGGCCTCCACTGAAAACGGGCACTCATGGGCCCAGTGGACTACTCCGGTCACCAAACTGAAATAAATAAAAATAAATAAATATTCTGTAGAAAAAGGCACGGTTAGTTTGGGGAATGGTAGCAACACAGTATAAAGTGCAAATTAAAAAAACAAGCTGACAGCGTAATATACAGTGCAAATCACCACAGCAGTTGCGAGTGCGTGCTAACATTCCAACCGCTCAAAGCACTCATTACATGTGTTGCCCAGATAATAGAAAAGTACCGTACGTACATACGAAGAACATATCTGCATTGTACTCCATTAAGCCTACAGGTTACATTATATTTATAAGCATCCCAGAAATGATGGCAGAGTATTTCATTTTATGTGTGTGTGTGTGTGTGTGCATATATATCTACACACACACACACCTATATAAAGAGAAATACCGTGCACAATGCATATAAATGTGCCACATTACTGGGCAAAACAAGGTACAAAATATGCTGGTACACTGCCAAGCATGTTCTGGCAAGACTGTGTAGAACAAGAGATGAAGTCATGAAGCCCCATCTAGTGATTCATGTTACCAGAGAATGCATTTCTAGGAGGACCGGAATTAACAGTCTCCTCATTTCCAGAAGGCCTTGTAATTTTTTTTTTCCTCAAGCACCGGGTCTTGCTAGTAATTTGGTCACTTTATGATTCTGCTTAATCTTCTTCTCTTTCGGCTGTTCCCATTAGGGGTCACCACAGCAGATTATCTGTTTCCATTTTTTCCTGTCCTCTGCATACTGCTGATTCACACCAACCACCTGCATGACCTCTCTCACCACATCTATAAATCTTATCTTAGGCCTTCCTCTTTTCCTCTTACCTGGCAACACCATTCTTAGCATCATTTTCCCAATATATCCAGTATCCCTCCTCAGCACATGTCCAAACCAACATAATCTCGTTCTCTGACTTTGTCTCCAAACCGTTCAACCTGAGCTGACCCTCTAATATACTGATTCCTAATCCTGTCCATCATTCTCACATCCAGTGCAAATCTTAACATCTTTAACTCTGCCACTTCCAGCTCTGACTCCTGCCTTTTTGTCAATGCCACCGTCTCCAACCCCCATACAACATAGCTGGTCTCACTACCTTCTTGCAGACCTTCCCTTTCACTCTTACTGATACCCATCTGTCATAAATCACTCCTGACACTCTTCTCCACCCATTCCACCCTCCATGTACTCTCTTCTTCACCTCTCTTCTACACTCACCATTACTCTGAACTGTTGATCCCAAGTACTTAAACTCATCCACCTTCGCCAACTCTACTCCCTGCATCCTCACCCTTCCTCTAGCCTCCCTCTCATTCACACACACATATTCTGTCTTAGTCCTACTGCCCTTCATTCCTCTCCTCTCCTCTCTAGAGCATGTCTCCACCTCTCCAGGGTCTCCTCAACCTGGTCCCTACTCTCACTACAGATCACAAAGTCATCTGCAAACATCATAGTCCATGGGGCCTCCTGTCTGATCTTGTCTGTCAACCTATCCATCACCATTGCAAATAAGAAAGGGCTCAGAGCTGATCCTTGATGTAATCCCAACTCCACCTTAAACACATCTGTCACTCCCACTGCAGACTTCACCACTGTCACACTACCCTTGTACATATTCTGTACCACTCTTACATACTTCTCTGCCACTCCTGACTTCCTCATACAATACCACAACTCCTCTTTAAGCACCCTATCATATGCTTTCTCCAAGTCCACAAAGACACAATGCAACTCCTTCTGACCTTCTCTATATTTCTCTAGCAACACTCTCAGAGCAAACATCGCATCTGTAGTGCTCCTTCCCGGCATGATACCATACTGCTGATCACTAATCATCACCTCCCTTAACCTAGCTTCCACCACTCTTTCCCATAACTTCAAGCTGTGACTGATCAGTTTTATCCCTCTGTAGTTACTACAATTCTGCACATCACCCTTATTTTTAAAAATAGGTACCAAAACATTTTTTCTCCACTCCTAGGCTTGCCACCCCTCCGTTTTTTTTCCGGATTATCAGGAAATCAAACTGATTCTCCAGTAGTCCGGAAAACACTGTACAAACTCTGGTATTCTGTTTCAAAAAGGAAACAGACTATCGTAGTTTGTAAATCGGCTGATTTACTATGCTTTTTTTAACAGAAAAGCATAGTAAATCAGCCAAAAGCAGGCAACGGGAACGAAAAAAGAGGGCGTTCCCGTTGAGTGATGCTGTCGTGACATCACAAAATAGGAGGTATGTTGGCAGGAGAGGGGGTTGGGGTGGGCGGGGTTACTGGTGACGTGAGGGGCGTGGCTTTGCTCCGGTTTTAGCCGTGAAGCAAGGTGGCAACCCTATCCACTCCTCAGGCATCCTCTGACTTTCCAAGATGTCATTAAACAATCTGGTTAAAAACTCCACCGCCATTTCTCCTATGCATCTGTGTTGTTCATCTTCTGATTCTGCTTAATATGTAGGTGAAATTTACATTGAAAAAATCATTGGTGTCATACGGTTTGCAGTTCAGACAATTCCCCTAACCACAGACCAGTTCTTTGCAGCTGCACCTGGATGTTCACTTTGGATAGATAACTTAAGAATACAGATGCAGTTATAAGGCAAATAATTTTGGAACAGTTGGTTCTTTTGATGTGCAGAAACCCTGAGAAATTTTCCAGTAAGAACATTGCATGTATTTTATATTTTTAAAATATGGAACAAAACCAAAGATGTGGTTTTCACACCATGCCTTCAAGCAAGCAGTCATAGCTAAATATTTCTGCAAAGATGACAGCATCTTCAATTTTGGTTACTATGTAAGAATGAATGTTCCTGAGTACAGGCAACTGGCAAAGAATTCAGAAAGATGCAATGATGGATGACGTCAGTTACGGCCAAATTCTTGTATTAATGCAGTAATGGCATTTAAGACACTATTTTTTTTATTGCAGCAGTCTTAAACACTCAGACTATTTAGTATTTTTACAATATCAGTACCTCACTGACTATTGTTAGTGCAGCTGTGAAATCTGGAAGAAGTACTGGAATAACAGAAAAAATCTAAACTTAAAAAAAACTCCATACTTGAGTTTCATGTAAGAAACACTGCCAAGCTGTAAAAAAGGCATTTAATTGCTGCCTGAATACCACAATTAATGGACTTGGAGGGAAATGCAGTAGGCTGGAGTTCTAATATAAAATGCTTGACACCTGGCATCACAGCAAAAGTGTAGAAAACTATGGTACCTGAAATTCTTACCAGAAATTCTAAGTTTAAACAAATGTGCTAGTTTCCTTATTTACTGTTATACAATATATGGTCAAAATTTCAGCACATGCACTCCTTCATTTACAGAATGCTATGTAACAAAAAGAAATATATACTATTATGATGAAAACAAAATAACCACAGAATATAAGCACTGGATAACTTTAACCAAATTAACAAAGAGCTTAATCTACGCTCTATGACCAGTTTACGTTTGGTTGTTTAATGAATATTAGTGGTGTATATAGTAAGAACTGATGTAGAAAGTTTTGTAAATAGTAGCTGTTTTATTTTGTTAGTGTGTTTGTAATTGTATATAGAATGTCATTAAAAATATTTAAAAAAGAAAAAAATCTACCACATGCAACACACAAAAATACCAACAGCTGTTTAACTAACACATGATGACAGTTTTAAAATAAAAGGTGATCTGTCATGTAAAAGGGAAGACTGGTGAACTGGAGTAGCCAGATTCTGCAGGGTTTCACAGCTGTATCTTACCAATATTCCATGGAAAGAGCATATTCAAAGGGCCCACTAGAATATTTCTGTACGGTTAATTAGACAAGGAGCTGGTCCTTTAATGAGAGACTGTGCCTTTCATTCATCACTATCATTCAGTATTGTCAAATGATATTCACCTTCAACACTGATCTCATTATCATGATCAGCTGTTGCCATCTACCATGTTTACCATGCAAGTGGAGAACAAAGGTAGATTGCCCGATCAGACCTTTCTATCATATCACTCACTCACAAACACACACACACACACACACACACACACACACACACACACACACACACACACACACACACACACACACACACACACACACACACACCATGAACAACATATAGTTGCCAATATACTTTCTTCATGTCTTTGGGATACGAGAGGGAACCAAACCATATGAACACAAGGGGGACATGCAGACTCTGCAGACAAGGTACCCCATCTAAGAAACAAACCTGGAACCCTCTTGTAGTCTCACTGCACTACTCTGCCACCAACCCCCCAAGCCACACCCAGTGATAAAAGAACTGCCTACATGTGCTGCTCCATGACAGAATTCTCATTTGGAAGCAAATACAGAAATATTTCCATACAAAGAAAAGGCAAAACATACAGCAGAAATTATTCCATGTTGTATAACACAAATAATGACCGTGAGTGAACCCATGCTTGTGTATAACATAAACAAAAATGTGTTTACACCAGAGACTACCACACAGTTTCTTTAAAGGATGATTAAAGTTATAAGAAACATTTATGTGGCCTGATGAAGTATCCTAGCTCATTGAAACTGTCAGTTCAGTAAAAAGCATTTTCATGCTCATAAAAAACTAATATGATTTCACATCTAAGCTACATTATATAAAAATTTAAAACATCAAAATATGAAGCATCATACAGTAACTTATACAACTGAGAGGCTTCCTTAGCATCTTGCAAATCAAATTATGTAATTCCATAAACTGAACCACTACATTTAATGTCAATAAAATTAATGTACATGGTGGTTAATTCGTCTGTATGATATCCTGTTATGAATTAGAAAACTGAGCCCCTTATGTTTTTTGTATTTAAGAAGGGTGGGAAACTAGAGCATCTCAGCTTCTCCATATACAATCTCTCCACATAAAACTAATAGTGGTGAAAATGCAAATTGATCTTATATTAAATATGAATTTTGTAAACAAAACTATATCTAGCATGTTGGATACAAAGCAGTTTGAACAGAAATTGTTTGGGGTCTACTCTATTTCACTTCTGTTTTGCAATGTAGCACCTTCTATAAGCTACACTTTTTAATATATATTATAGAGATGCTGGCAAGTCATATGACATGCAGTTAGTGACACTGGAGAATAAGCATTATAATGAAATAACGAAACTGTTCAGGAGCTTGTAGTATGGTGAAGAAAAAGGTGGTGGAACTCTACTTGGAGTATGGCATGCATTTCTAGAGACCAATGATTTATAAGGATACAATCATGATACACATATTAAGAGATTTAAAACAGCATGATATACCTGTGAGTGTGTCTGTAGATATATACACACACACACACACACACACACACACACATATATATATATATATATATACACACACACACACACACACACACACACACGTGTATGCATACCACTACATATACACATACAAGTAAATATATAGGAGAAAACAGACTAAAGACAAAGCAGAAAACTTCAAAATATCTTCAATAAAGATAAACACAGTGCAAAAGGGTATAATATTTTCAGAAAATATGTTTAAATGAAGACAAGGCAATAGGAAGGAAGGTATAAGATATAGGGTTTTGTTGCTTACTACATGTACACAAGTCACAAAGCTAAATTAGATCTTGACACAGCAAAGCAACAGTTCAAAGAAGACCAAGAGACTTTTCTCATCACCAGCCTTAAATGTTTGCAGTCAGCTTCCAAACTATATAAGAAATAATGGAGGCAAAACAGCCTTTAAAAATCCCTGTTAAAAGTTTTCTTAGATGAAGCCAAATACAACTACTTCTAAACCAACAGTATCCTTTAGTTTATCCTAATTCAGTGATTCCCAACATTTATTTTATACTGAGGTACCCTCAATTAAATCAGATTTTGGCTGCAGCACTATCGCAATACTAGAGCATTTCTACATTACAATGAACCCCAAAAAGATTGAAAAGTACAACAGAAAAATAACACGTTTATACGAAAGTGTCAATATGAGCTAGTGCATTTGACCAACTCAGTTATAACACTGCAAGATATGCTATCAGACATAGCTGATATGTATAGTTATGAATAATTTAATACAATCTGATGCATTTTTTCATCTTATAAAACCAAATACATTCACTCACATTACCCTCCCTTATATCCTCTGACACAGGACAGAAGATTTGCAGAAGCTGACTAATTTTGCTAGAGATCTGTGCACTCTGCTGGTTCAGTACGTGAATTAGGCTTAGGTTTGAAGCCAATGGGTTTTAAATACTCTGTGACGTAGTTTAGAACTTTTTTCCCCATCCTTTTGATCCAGGCATATAATGCACAGTTAAGCTGCCATTTTAAAAAGTTTTTGAAGGCTGAGCTTGACTTACATAGTACAACAGCCAGAAATATCCAAGTATTTCTCCTGCTCCTTTCTGCCACACACAGAGAAAAAACCCTTCTAACAGGCTTTCCTTCCATCAAAGAATAACACAAACAATTTATTTAAAGGCAGGGAATTGTGTACATGTTTTTTTGGGGGTGTATATATGCACCATCACTGTGCCCTTTAAAGTAAAATAGTATCAAGAGTTCATGAATAGTTACATTACAAATGCTAATAAAAATAGTGAAGCAGGATGATAAAAAGCAACAAGGGATGCCCTGCTCAATGTACAGATAAAAATAACAGACAGACACACAAAAATAATGTAACTGTAATAATTTCATCTATACTCAGTTTCCTTTCCTGTACTCTTCCTCAAATTATTACAGTTCCCTCTTTTCTCTTGTATAGATTTTAATCTGCACCTGTGAATAACTATATGCTAATACTAATAAATGTGGCAGGAAAAAAATAACCATCAGACAGTTAGATTTTTTCATTCAATATCTAACAGAGGCAATTTGTACAAGTTCACATTTGAACATTTTATTTTTTTAAGCTGTTTTACAGAAGCTACTAATCCACAATTATTCATCAAGATATCAGAGTCACAGACAGGCAGGTGAATGAATTACTAAGATTCACTGCTAAATCTTCTCAAAATACTATTTGTACAGTTGTTCTTCATGTAGCTGTAACAGTACACACAACACACAGGATGGTGCATGTATGTGAGAAAGTACACCCACTACATTTTAATGTCTTTGGTACATCCATTTTATATATATATATAACATCCTGGAGTTCAGTAGTATGCATCCTAGGCATGTTATCCCTGGCATATGAGAGCAGCACATTAGATTAGATAGCCCATTCCAGGATTCAGCATGCCTTAAAGATGAATGAAAATAAGAAAATGGCCAACATCTTCCTTGAAAGAGGTTATGATAAAAACATGATAGAAATAGCAAAGAAAGCAAGCCTAGAGGAACTATAATAGAGAGGACATATCTACAATATAGAGGTACCTGGCACTTCCCTCTGTACCAAGTGTATATGTGCAGCATTTACAGTTACTCAACAATATACACATCACAACATCATGGCACATTTATTTACACAAAAAATTCCATGATTGTAATGTAACTAACTTGGTTGGTCTATATGGCCATGTTTGCAATGTTCAGAATTTAAGTTTAGAGTGCTAGAAACTGTTAAGAAGAAGAAAGAAGGGGTGACAATATAATAATCAAGCAAAATTGGAAAACTGGAATGGATTTTAAACAGGGGGCTCATATGGAAGATCTGATATGGTTGGCATTTTCTTGATGCCTGTCTTTATATTTGCTGTATATTTGACATTTTTTTATTTTAACATTTTTTTTTATTCCCACACTTTTAATTATGGTTGATGGTAGTGATTCATATCATGTTAACCAAGTTAACCAAGGTTGGGTTTTTGTTTGTTTTATTAATAGAGAATTAATTATACACAAAAATTTTTTTCTAGGAAAAAGGCATTGATTAAATTAATTTAATAAATTATGAGTAATGGGAATAGGCTTAATGCTTCACACATAATCTGAGAATAACTAAATTTACTTAAAAGTATTATTAATTCATAGTGCTATGTCTATAGGAATCGATGCTAACACACAAGTTAAATTAATCATGCTTTGTTTTTTGTTACATATAATAAAAAATGTTAAACAACAAAAAAAGAAAATTAAATTGCCTCTTTAAGGTTTATTTTTTAAGTTTTTTTATATGATACAACATTAAATTTTATTAAAGGTTTTCACATACATACATGTGAAAGTTTTACGATGAATTATATAGTACGATTGCTGTTAAAGGCAATGAAATGTTATGTTTCTTTTATTTTAAAGAACTTGAACTTCTCGTGGTGTGTCCTGAGGTTTATAATATACATATATATATATATATATATATATATATATATACACACACATGCACATACATAGATAGATATAAGCACACACAATGGTAAAACATTTTCATAACAATGACAAACATTTCCAATGGCAAATAGTTTTAAACACATAACAATTACTGAGTACAGCATTTATATAAAAAGTTACTTGCAACACTCTTCGAACTGAGTGTTTTCAAAGAGGTTTAGTAAAAAAACAACAGAAACATTACTGACAGTAAATCCTATGAACTGGTCTTGATTGCCATTTAGATATTCATTTGCAAGTTACTTCAACTTATAACAATGGTTTTGTCAAGGGCATAATAATAAATAAGTTGTTTGGAGTGGTAATATCTAAAGTTTGTAGATATATAGAAAGGTATCTGAAGTGTGACAGATAGAAGGGGATGGAGAGATGATGTCTGTCAGAAGTTTTTTTAACATTGTACAACAAACAAACAGTGATTTTAACCTACAATTGTTGAGAAGGATGCTACAATGGTAATAACTACTGTGTTGGGATGGTGGACATTTTCAATAGGATATTGCTGGAAACAAGTAAAACAAGTGAAGAATGTTGAAGATCTTGGGTGTATTTCTGAAGGGAGGAAAGGGTTGGTTGTAAATGAATGTTGAGTGGGGTGGAATTCCAGGCACTGGTCTCTATCCAGGTAAATGCTCACTCAATAGTAATTTAAGTCAAGTTAGGTATCTGGAAAGTAACACAGCAAGGGGTTTGACTTCTTAATGAGTAATGGATGGTGAAGTGGGAAAGTTGGAGGCTAGAAGTTGTCTAAACTCATTAATGAAGATGTTATACACAGTGGTGGCAAATAAGTAAAAGTGGCACATAAGCTGAGCAGTAGTGCAATGGTTGAGCTTAGGATACGACAGCAGTGGGTTTGCTGGTCACCAGGGAGTGCCAGTCTACATAATGTGCACTGAAGTACAGTTGTTGTATGGGGATTACTACGGATAGTCAGGTACAGTACACATTCAAGCTTTGTCAATAAGATATCTTTTAATATTGCTTTTCCAGAAACAATTATGAGAGGATAGTCATATTGATCATATTTATAAGTATGTTTTATAACTGTGAGAACCTGGTTCTCTGTGTGGTGGTGTTTCTGTGTGATGAGAGAAGTTTAGGACTGGTTTAAGGTTAGTACCCAGACACTGAACTGGAAGGATGGGGTGACTCACACATTCTTTAGTTGTAGGTTGGAAATGTCATATAATGATTGGGGGTTGTGATTGTTTTGAGTTAACTATTTCTTGCTGTGGAAAAACAGGTATAGTTGGGTGAATTGCTCCTGAAACTGGGTTTGCACTTCAGAAGAATAGCTGCCAGAGTTTTCAGAAAGATTATTATCTACATAAAGAATCTTTTTAGGCTAGGATCGATCATTGTAGAAAATTGCAAAATAATAAGAAAATAATACAATCTAATACTGAGCTCTAAAGTACCCATGTAGAAAGAAGGTCAATGTCTGAGCTGATTCCAAAATGCTTTTTGTTTGGTTGGTTGGTTAGTTGGTTTTACTTTGTTTTCATTTGTTAACTGGTTAGAGCATGGACATGAACCTTTTCAGGCTCATCTCGGGTGTGCAGATAGAGTAAGTAACTTGCCCTGTGTAGCAGTTAGGTAATGGAGGCTGAGGAACCAAACCCTGCACCACTGGATCACAGGAAACTGGCAATAGCTACTTAATTTTCTGCAGCAACTGCCAGACAACTACTCATTTGCCTACTGAACAAGTAAATCTCTGAACCAAGTACATGTTGTGCTATCAAAACTGATATGCAGAAGTTCATTGATTAAGAGAATATGACCAACTAGGTCAACAGATACAGCACTTGTAAGATGCTCATTGGCAATATAATTACAGAAATAGTCAGGGGACAAAGTAGAGCATTTATCATACTGAAGCCAAGCGGAAAACCATGTTGGGAAGAAAAGACTGTCTAGTAATCTGTAAATATGACAGCAGTTGAATGCATACAAGTTTTTCTAGTATTTTATTTAACAAAGTCAGTCTTCAGAAGGGCCTAAAGAGATCAGGCTCAACATGACTGCATATTTCTGGAAGAAAGGAATAATGGATATTTTTCATTGAGATGGAAAAAGGCTTGATTGTAGCAAATGTCAATGAAGGTAAGGCATTTAGAGCTGTATGAAGCAGCTTTATAAGGAACATTGGATATAAGATATAAGATGTTTTTATTTGACAGCTTTGTTAACTGACTGATGAACTGGTTTTTGGATATCTCAATGAAATGAAACTTACAGATGGGGGAATGAGATCAGAGTAGTTCACAGATTGAATATTATAGGGAATAGTTAGAGAAGATTGTCATATAGGTTTAATCAAATAGTTTTTTTATATCATTTCAGGTTGATGAGTTTATGTATGCAGAATTGGGCGCAAGGGAGCCCACAGGATTTTTTGCAGGGGGGTGCAAACCCAAGCCCTGCCCATGCAGCCCCACCCCCCTCTGCTGCCCCCGCCCACGCAGCCATTCCAGTGTCCCATTACTATTTCTCCCTATTTGTCATAGACACTGTTTAAATCTCTCAGTGTGCATACTGTTTTATGCTTTACTTCTACAATGATTACAGATATTTGGATTTCATTTACAACTTTTATTTCAAATTTTATAGCACAAACACTGATAGACATTTACTAAACCTAAACAAAGCAATAGTCTTACAATGAAAAGAGACTTAGCATTAAAACTTCTCTACCTTTGAAACCCACATTCACTGAAACAACATTGAAACTCGCATTCAAAGAAAATGCATCTGGCCAGTGGCAGGGTAAGTTTACCTTTCGGCTGTTTTCAAATCATAGGCTTCTTGCACACATTTTTAGAACCAATCAAAAGTTATTTGATTCACCTTCCTGACTGTATTAATTATACTATATAATAATTGAATTATATCCCTTGTATAATACAGCACAACTTGCTAGAGTGTGTTTTAAATTTATAGTTCTGAACATTTTTCCTTTAAGCAATGAAACAAATCATATGAACCAATGATGACAACCTGCCCAATTCAGAACATTTCAACCATAAAGGGCCACTCAAACTTCTGTCATACAATCCACCAATATCAATCAATATGCAGAATCTCTGCAGAAGTAAAAGTCATCTGAATAAATTCCACATTAAAGAGATCTGAAACTAATGCAAAGGTTGTTGCTAGAAAACTTTATATTTCAGTGTTTCATCTACAAATTCAGTGCCTACTGATCTTAAAGAATACATTGCCCATGCTATATTAAAAAAATGGTAAGTTTTATACTGCAATAGGGAATGGGTGGCAAGTTGAAAAACTGGTTCATAGTTACTAGGCATTTCCTCCAAAGGAGGACATTCTCAGGACTGCAGCACCCCATCCCCTTAAAATACAAATCTATATGCTGTGGGAGTAGAACCTACAGCCCTCTACATCAAGATGCAAGTATGCTACCTACTGTGCTACTAACACTGCTTTCAAATTCTATACCACAACAGTGATACCATTTGCTTATCAAAACAGTTGCACATTTTAAACAGGCTTAGCATGAGCAGCAGTAAATTTCTCTTCCCTTGAAGCTCACAAGTCCTTAAAAATACACTTGAAAATAAATTCCACCTGCTAACTCTAACTAGGGCATTTCACACTCTCACACACACAACCCTCATCGTGTTAGTGCAAGAAATCTGGACAAAGCCTAAAATAAACAGGGACAGATTATAAATATTGCCCTCATGAACTTAGAAAGTTTCTAAAAATAACAGAATTTGTTAGTATGCATTTTTCTAAAGGATATGATGTCTAAAATTCAAACATCTGTTATTATTTAGCAACTTCAATCCTTTTAGGAGGAATATGGAGCAAAAATCTGGACATTCTGCAAAAACCTGGACAGCTGAGGGGTATGCTACCTCACTTTTACACACACACACACACACACACACACACACACACACACACACACACACACACACACACACACACACACACACACACACACGCACACACCATACCTCTCAATCTCTTAGCACAAGAAATCTGGACAAAGCCTGTTATAATGTTGGGGACCAGGGCCCAAAGCTAGGGACCCGTTTAGAAAGTTGCTATAATAACAGGATTTGTGTTAGAATGCATTTTCTAAAGGATGAAGTCGGAAGCCCAAATACATGTCATTATTTAGTAACTTTAATCCTTAGCTCATCCCAGTGATTTATCAAGAAAAAATATATTTTTTATGAGGAACAGACCAAAAATATAAAGCAAAAATCTGGACATTCTGTGAAAATCTTTACAGTTCCAAGGTATGACACACACATACATTCCCATACCTCCTTAGAAAGTGGATAGAATAACAAGTTTTATATACGTATGCATTTTCTAAGGATATGAAGCCTAAAACTCAAATGTCTGCCAATATTTTCTGACTTCAATCCTCAGTGATTTGCAAGAAAAAACACAATTTTATGAGAAACAAACCGAAAATATGAGGCAAAAATCTGGATAATTGTGAGGTATGACCCCTCCTTACTTACTTACACATACACAGACCTACCTCCCTCTTACACACACACACACACACATATCTTTCCCTACCTATTTCTTACACACACACACACACACACACACACACACACACACACACACACACACACACACACACACACACACACACCCATACCTTTCCCTACCTATTTCTTACACACACACACACACACACACACACACACACACACACACACACACACACACACATATATCTTTCCCTACCTATTTCTTACACACACACACACATATCTTTCCCTACCTATTTCTTACACACACACACACACACACACACACACACACACACGTATCTTTCCCTACCTATTTCTTACACACACACACACACACACACACACACACACACACATATACACACACACACACACACACACACACACACACACACACACACACACACACACACTCGCATATATCTTTCCCTACCTATTTCTTACACACACACCCATACCTTTCCCTACCTATTTCTTACACACACACACACACACACACACACACACACACACACACACACACACACACACACACACCCATACCTTTCCCTACCTCTTTCTTACACACACACACCCATACCTTTCCCTACCTATTTCTTACACACACACACACACACACACACACACACACACACACACACACACACACACACACACACACACACACACACACCTACCCATACCTTTCCCTACCTATTTCTTACACACACACACACACACACACCCATACCTTTCCCTACCTATTTCTTACACACACACACACACACACACACACACACACACACACACACACACACACACACACACACACACACACACACACACACACACACACACATACCTTTCCCTACCTATTTCTTACACACACACAATCAAATGAATGACCTGGCAGCAAAAGCAGCATTACACTTGAATGAATGGACCTAGCAGCACAAGCAGCATTGAATTCACACACACAAGCAGCAATGAATAACCTGGCAACACTGAATGAACGACCTGGCAGCAAAAGCAGCTTTGAATGCACACACGCAGCAGCACTGAATGAACAACCTGGCAGTAAAAGCAGCATTGAATGAAGTGAAAACTAACACATGATTGAATTTGAATGATCAAAGCAGAACTCACAGACGTGGAGCATTTCAAATTGCGAGTGGACAACAATGCATTTTATTCTCCCAGAGCGCGAAGCATTTCAAATTACGAACGGACAACAATGCACGCATGGATTAGGTTCATAGGTGTGTACTAGGCTAATGGCCCTGCAGCCTTTACAAGCCTAGCCCATAGAAGTGCCCTGGCATCATAATCCATTTAGACAATCCATGCCACTTTTCTTTAAACATTGTATGCCATCTTAAGAATGCCAGCACTATCTTTGTAAAACATCTCTTCAAAATACCATCACGACACAATCAGAGTTGTTCTGTGTTATGGTACTCTTACTCTAGCTACACTTTAACACTTTTTTAGAAAGTGCCCACTTCTAAAGTGTTGAGCTTTTTCTCTTGAATCCTTTCATGGTTACACAGAACCCCCACTCCGAACAAGCACCAACCATTTAAAACAATATGGGAAAACAAAAGATTCCATTTTGATGACAAGTGCATTAACGAAGTGTCACTCTAGACCACTATCAAGGTAAGCATAATCTTGCCCCTATACCTTCCTTTCAACTGTTCAGATTTTTGTAGAATATCTTAATTTTTTTACCCCATATTTTTGGTCTGTCCGTCACAGAATTTGTGGTTTTCTGGCAAGTCATTGAGGACTAAAGTTACTAAATAATGGCATACATTTAAAGTTTCAGACTTCATCCATCCACAACCCCTTTTTCTATTTTTGAGCATGGGGTTGGAGTGTCACTTCAGCAGTGAATCATCTAGAGGCAAGGTTCACATATCCATCAGAAAATGTACGCCAACACATAACCTGCTATGCTAAGTTTACAGTAACATTTAACATCTGTCCCTATTTGTGGCCCTTTGTCCCTCCTTGGCTTTGTCCAGATTTCTTGCGTTTAGGGGTTGAGAGGTATGACCCCCATACATCTGACTGCTTACACTCCAGATCTATATCACCCAATTTCCAAAGTTGGGGTTATGTCAAAGCATTACAAAACTACAATTCCAGAATTTTATTTTCTCCAAAGATGAAGTCCAATATCACAGTGCCTTCCAGAAGGTACACACTGGGGCTTTTGCAGAAGATCACATTAATTCTTTCACCCAAACATGGCTGGTCTTTTAAATGCTGGTTCTCTACCAGTGTTACACTAAAATAAAAAAGTACAGTTTTGTACCTACCATAAATGTAGATGTTCGAAGATCCACATTGCTGCAGTCCTTACACTTGGGTAGTCCGCTGTCCTCGGTCGGCCCGAATATCAAAGTATAAGGCTGACGTCGGTCAAGGCGCATTTGATTGACATCAGGATGTCAGGGTACAAATGCGCATGACCGACGTCATATCCTCAGTCTTTTCTTGCCCCAGATGTCAGAAGACCCCAAAAAGAAAGGTCAAAACCAAAAGACAGCAAACAAACAACCAACCATCCTAGCACTAAAAATATGTACAATATATACAATATATACAATATACCTCATATTGACAACCCAACCCACACAACCGCCTCTAACTACAGAGGGAAGGAGGGAAATTGACTGCAGCAATGTGGATCTTCGAACATCTACATTTATGGTAGATACAAAACTGTACTATGTTCTTCATCTCACATTGCTGCAGTCCTTACACTTGGGTAGAATCCCAAAGCTGAGGTAAGGGAGGATGGCCAAACTATAAGGAAGCAGGAGCTGCCAAAATGCCCTGCAAAACAGCAGTGGCAAAACCAGCCCTGGATTTAGAGTAAAGTGGTAGGTGATAGAGAAAGTATGCACTGAACTCCAAGTAGCTGCCTCCAAAATATCCTTAGTTGCCACCCCCCTCAAAAAAGCTGTCGAAGTGGCAGTAGCCCTAGTGGAATGAGGCCTAATCCCAGCTGGAATCTCCTTGCCTTGATGGGAATAACAGAAAGCAATGCAAAACCCAATCCACTTAGAAATAGTTTGTTTTGACACAGGCTTGCCCTGAGAACTCAAAGCAAAAGAAACAAATAACTGCTGAGACTGCCTGAACCCTTTAGTTCTGTCCAAATAATATCGCAACTGCCTGTGTACATCTAAAGTGTGCAAAATCTTTTCCCTTTATTTTGGGGATTTGCATAAAAAGTAGGCAAATGAATAGTTTGGTTTAAAGCCACACTAGAAACCACTTTAGGCATAAAGGAAGGATTAGTACGTAAAGATACCCTATCCTTATGGAAAATTAAGAAAGGCTCAACCGCCATAAGGGCCTGCAATTCAGAAACCCTTCTTGCAGAGGTAATAGCCAACAAAAAGCAGTCTTCCATGATAAAAACTTTAATTCAGTAGTAGCTGCAGGCTCAAAAGGTTGTAGAGTGAGTTTCTCCAACACAAAATTGAGATCCCAAGCAGGAGTAGGAGCTCTTCGTGGGGTCTTATATTCTTTGCCCTCTAAGAAATTGCTTGAACAAAGGATGAGAAAACAATGGTGGGTCACAATCATAGTGAGCGAAATTGCTGCAGCATGAACCTTAATAGAAGAGAAGGACAAACCTTTGTCCAGTAACTCAGTAAGATATTGAAAAGCCACACTTAAATTAGGCTTAGAAACATCAAAATCCTTTGCTGCACTCCAAAATAAAAATCTCTTCCATTTATCTGCGTACACTTTCCTTGTACTAGGCCTTCTAGCTTCCAAAATAACATTCAAAACTTGCTGTGGAAGTGGAGGCCCACTATGGTTCAAAACAGAATATGCCAGGCTGTTAGGTGCAGAGAGTGAAGCTTGACATTGAGCAAATGACTGTCCTCCTGAGACAACAGGTGTGGAATCGAAGGCAAAGGCCATGGAGGCTTCAGGCTTCTCAGTAATGGGTACCAATGCTGTCGTGGCCAATCTGGAGCTATCAAAATCATCCTTGGCTTGTCTTGTCTGGCCTTTAGTAGTACCTTTGGGAGGAGAGGCAGAGGCGGAAAGGCATACACATGAAGATTGCTCCAATTGAAAGAAAGAGCATCCACTTTCCAAGCTGTGGGATGAAACCATTTTGTGCAAAACTTTGGCAGCTGGTGGTTTAGTGGAGAAGCGAACAGATCTATGTCTGGAGTTCCCCGTGACACTGTCAATTTCTGAAATACATGAGGATCCAATTTCCACCGTGGGGATCCATAATTCCTGCTCAACACATCTGCTAAGGAGTTCTGTGCTCCCGGCAGAAACCTTGCCTGAAGATTGAGCTGTAAACTGAGAGCAGTCTCCCACAAAATCATTGCTTGCCTGCATAGAGGATAAGAATGTGTTCCCCTTGCTTGTTGATGTACCACATGACAGTTGTGTTGTCTGTTAGAATCAACACCTGCCCTGGAAGAAGTAAATCCTTGAAAGCAATTAATGCAAACTGGACTGCTAACATCTCCTTCAAGTTGATATGTAGATGTTGTAGTCTGGCAGGCCACTTGTCTTGTATCGACTTTCCGCTTAGATGAGCTGCGCGAGCTTTGTCTGAGGCATCTGTCGTTAAAATCTGACTCGCCTCTGGCCGGGTCACAGAGAGTCCCTTGTTTAGGTGACATTCCTGAGCCCACCACAAAAATTCCTTTTGAATGCAAGGTATTATTTGAATGACAGTGTCCAGATCCTGGCAGTGCTGTGTCCATACATTTTTGAGATACCATTGTAGCTTCCTCATATGCAGTTTGGCATTGGGAAGCACCAGAATACAAGATGCCATGAACCCTAAGGCTTGAAGGACTGTCCTTGCAGTCAGCCCGGACTGATGAGATAGTTGATGGAAGTAAAGGGAAAGATTCTTTTGTTTGTCCGGGGTTAAAAAGGCCATCTGGGATGCTGTATTCAGTCTTACACCCAGAAAGCACATGTCCTGAGAGGGTACTAGACTGGACTTTATTTCGTTCACAGAATACCCCAGGCATCTTAGCACTGCTATCACATATTCCAAATGATGAAGAAGCTCGTCCCTTCCTTGAGCCAGAATCAGGCAATTGTCCAAATAAGGATAGATCTGTATTCCTTTTAGCCTGAAGAAAGCTATCACTGGAGCCAGAACCTTCGTGAACACCCTGGGCGCAGTAGATAAGCCAAAGGGCAATGCAGAGAACTGATAGTGAGAAGTCCCAGCTCGAAAACGCAGATACTTCCTGCAACTTAGTCTGATAGGAACATGAAGGTAAGCCTCCTTGAGATCCAAAGTCACCATCCAATGATCTTTGCCCAGCAGAGGTAAAAGCTGCTGTAACGTCAACATTTTGAACTTGGGAATGTCCAGATAAGTGTTGAGGATAGATAAATCCAAAATTGGTCTCCACGTGTTCCCCTTCTTTGGTACTAGGAACAGGCGAGAATAAAATCCTAGGCCCACTTCTGGCATAGGGACCGGCTGTATGGCCCCTATTTGGAGTAACAGAGAAATTTGCTTGTGAGCCTCTAGTCTTTGTTGAGGAGGAACGTCTGGCATGCCTTTGAAAGGAGGCAAGGTATGGAAATAAAACCTGTAACCGTGGTGTATGATATCCAATACCCATCTGTCTTGGGTAATTAAACTCCAATTTTCTTTGAAAAGTGCCAACCTTCCTCCCAAAGGTGCTGCCAGACGAGAAGGCTCTGGCAGCTGAAAAGGTAGGTCATTGGGTCTGTTTACGAAAGGACTGACCCCTGCCCTCCCCCGAAGACTGTGCAGGAGAACTCCCTGTTCTAGGCCTGAAAGAGCCCTGAGCTCTGCCCCTACCATGTCTAGATCTACCCCTAGACTGGGAATCATAAGAAGGATATGTCCACCCCTTAGTAGGCCAATTTCTACTAAACTTTGGAGGTTGGACCTGCAAAAAATCTTTAACAGTCTGCATAGACTTAGCCTTGTCTTCCATTTTCTTTAAAACTGCCTCAACAGGAGAACCAAACAACACATCGGATTGTAAAGGAGCATCTAAAATCCTTGTTTTAACATGGTCAGATAAATTTTGATCCCTCAGCCAGGCATGCCTGCGAAGAACTGACCCAGTGGCAGCCACCCTAGACGAGGCCTGTACAGCATCAAAACCACATTGCAAAGAATGCTTACCCACCTGTTCAGAAACATGTACTAAATCTTGCAACTCTTTACAATCAATACCTTCCGCCAAAGCATCAACCTTAGACTTCAATTGTGAAAGGAGATAGTTTTGGTATTTCAACATGTGAAACTGGCAATTCAAAGCCCTCATAGCTAGAGTGGAAGAAGTATAAACTTTCTTTCCCCATCTATCCAAGGCCCTGGCCTCTTTATCTGAAGGAACCGGATTCTTGACAACAGAAGCCTTAACACCTTTAGGCCCCTGGCTAACAGTTTCTGGGTCTGCCCTAGGACTCTTAAAAGATACTTATGAGCTTCAGGCACCCTGTAATACCTATCCGGTTTAACAGGAGCAGGAGGCAAAGAATCAGGATTAAGAGAAGCCTCTGTAAAACATCTTCCACTACATCCAAAACAGGAGGTATAGCCAAAGGCCTATGCTGGGGTAAAACAAAATTCCCTAAGCCTTTTCCTGGAATCAGAGAAGTCCTGACCTTCCCACTTAAAATGCTCCCTCATGGAATGAAGAGTTTCTGAAAAGAAAAATCCTCAGGAGGAGAAGCAGAAGGAGTAGAATCATCCACATCAGAATCAGAATAAGGAGAGTACTCCTGCAAGTCTTCAGCCAAAGACTCTGAAACATCCGAAGCCTGCTCAAAACTCCCTAGCTCAGGCTCCACCCTAGGTCTCTTATCAGGAGGGGCAAAGAACCCCTAATCAAAGAAATCAAATCTTCTGCCATTTTAAGCATATGCTTCTTGGGCACAGTTCCTGAAGAACTGGGGGTGACACCAACTGAAGCTAAACCTGGCCTACCTCTGGGAGAAGCCTTGGAAACAGAAGGAGAGGGCCTAACCACCCTAGGCAGGGAGGGAGTATAGTAACCTGAGAAGCCCCATCAGCCTGACCTGCCTCCTGAGAGGCCACATCCTGCAATAACAAAGTCTCCCTGGGACCCAAAGAAACCTCGGTGGAACCACCGGCTCCACCGACACCTCTAAAGAACCGCGTCCGTTCTTCTAGCCTAGGCTTAACTGCTTTGTCCTTGCGCCAGAGCATCCGACGGCATTTTATAATTGCACCGCCAAGACTAACCTGGCACAATCTAATCTTCTTTATAGTGCGCTTATTGAATCTAGCACAAGAGCGACACCCAACAACGTCGTGCTCAGGCCCTAAACAAGGAATACACAAAGTATGATAATCTCTATGCGGTATCTGTTTCCCACAAGAAATACAATTATTCACTTTTTCTGACATCCGGTAAACCACTGAGGCAAGAAAAAACTAAAATATTCCCCAACGGGGTACTTAGCCAACTTTGACACGGTCTGAAACTCCTAAATCGAACAATTTCAGAACGCCAACCGGCACTTGCAACGCTGCTTCTGCATCGGACCATGCGGCAAAAAAGACTGAGGATATGACGTCGGTCATGCGCATTTGTACCCTGACGTCCTGATGTCAATCAAATGCGCCTTGACCGACGTCAGCCTTATACTTTGATATTCGGGCCGACCGAGGACAGCGGACTACCCAAGTGTAAGGACTGCAGCAATGTGAGATGAAGAACATCAAGTAAATTCCCTCATTCCACTTCAAACTTTTATTTAGCAAGTGTGCTCTCAAAACGTGTGAACAGAAACTTTCTGGGACCCTACAGACTGCTTAAAATTTCCACCAGCTCCACATAGATACTACTACTTTTGTACTATAGTATCTTAGGGCATATGTTTAAGTTATACATCACACATACCTTTGCACTACAAACTGAACAGCACCATGTACAAACTTAAGACATCCCAGTCAGAAGCTTATAAGCCTAAACTAGTCTGCTTAATGTAAAGTCCTAACAGAATCTTAATATAAAAATTAAAGGTTAATAATGAATACAAGACACATTTATCTACCAAATTGTTGTGTTTAAAATCTTGGTCACAGGCCAGTGTGTATGTATATAATATGGTTTCCTATAGATTTCTGTTCAATCATTTAGTATACACTAATAAATCTTGTAGCAATCAATCTCAAACCTTGAGTTTTATTCTTGCAAGTCTTTTTAGTCATATGAGTAAAGACCAAACATTATACAATATATAGGGTTGCCACCTTTTCAAATGCCCAAAGTGAGACATTTTTGGTACAACCGTCAGATGTTGCAGGCTAAAACAGACCCGTGGCCAGTACAAAAGACAGACCCTCACTTTTTTGCCTAAATAAAAGCTTATTCTCGTAGCATTTTAGATGCTTATTCTGTTTCTTCTAACATGTACGTGTTTCAGATACAGAAGAACAGTTTTATGCAACTCTTACATAAAATATAGGAAATAATTTTGTCCTAAAATCTCAGGACATTTGTCATTTTTACAATTGTTTTGCAGGACACAAGTGCCTAAAGAGGGACTGTCCCTCACAAAGTGGGACAGGTGGTAACTAACGATATAAAAAACAATTATAAATAAGTTGTTTTAGTTTTTTCCATTTCGGAAACAGTATAACTGCAGCCACAAGAAACCTCCTCCAAGGTAATTTGTATGAAAACTAGAAATTGGGCATTTATAGATTTGTTCTTGAATGCAAATGATGCACCTCAGAAAACTGACATAGTACAGTATACAAAGTTTTGCATGTCACAAGAGAAAAATGAAAGTTCATCATTTTGACTTTAGTTTTAAGAGAGAGAAAAGAGTACTGGAATAACAAACGTTTCAGAGTTACAGTGAGACAAAAATATCTGCCAAATAGCTACTACATGCTTTTCACAATGGCAAAAGGTTCAGTACCTAAAGACACCCATCTTACTGAAGAACCGAGCCAAAGACTGAACTCAGCAAGTTAAATTGTTCATTACAATGAAACACAGAACTTTGTGTGGTATATAAACTTAGAAGGGGACTATTTGCTGAAGGAAATAGATTCAATGCAAGAATGAGAATGACTTGTGCAGAGCAACTGAAGTAGCTTTGTCCTAATTAAAGCTCATAACAGAGTCTACTGTGTGCGAGATACAAAAACTGAAAATGAATAGGAGTCATGACAGGTTTAGGAAGCATAAAAAGAAATATCCTGCAACTTAAAAAACACTGCAACTAAACAAGTGTGAAGACACAATGAAAATAACACTTTGATAAAGCTGTAATATGATGAAAATAATTTTCAGTCAAAAAGGTTGCATGTATAAGAACAAAATGTGTTACTTGCCAACTCTATTTTCCTAAGAATGTGCACAGACGTAACAGTCTGCAAGGAAAAAGGTACATACAATATGTAACCAGAGATTAAGTTAGAAAGTCAGAAATCTGGGCAGAGAAGCTGAACACAGCCAAATTGTGGCATTTTAGAAATCTGGGCAGAGAAGCTAAACATTTACAATCAAATTGTGGTGTTTTTAAGCTACACATAGGCAAGTGTGCAGTGTCATATATGTTTACATATTAACAGCACTAAATTATGAAGCAGAATAAACAAGCTGACTTATGTAAATTTCTTACTTATTCTAATCATCATGCAGAAACAAGGTTTAGAAAATATTTACATGTGCACACTAGAATAAAAAATACAAGCATAGCTGCAGACAAGGAGAATAGCAGATACCATAGTAGACAAGAATCTCGTCAGAAGAGTGACAACTTGCTTAAGGGCTACAAAGACAGTTAATGGTTTGGGCTGTTTGCCAGATTGCCACCAAATACAAGTATATCCTACAGGGTCAGTAGCGGTGCTTGCTCCAAGGAAAAACACAATAGCGTCAAGGAGTTGAATTGCTGAGATGAATCACATTGACATCACATATGTTTAAAAACAAGAGTACTCAACGGTTAAGCAGTTAGACCCGATATGTCTGACAGAGCTCAATTCTCCATTTAAATTCTCACATAGTCAGCCTTCTGTGCAGTCTAAATGCTCTCTCTCTCTGTTTCCATGAGTTTCTGTTCAACACCCAATTTCTTCCCACATGCCCTATGTGAACCGATTACCTTTCCAGCTGCCTACAAGTGTCACACATGTGAATGTGCATCATACAATAGTCAGAAGGCATGGATGCAAACAATGCAAGCAGCCAAACTAATAAAGTTCTTCACACAGAGTATGGACAGTTGCTATGGAGAACACGGAGGCATTTGTTTAAAATAGACATAAGTGATTGTGTTGAAAATTGTAACTGTGATGCCTCCCCTAACTGAGGTAAAGCAAAACATTCTTTACATAAATTACGTTTCATTAGGTGTTTCCACAAGAAGTTGAGAAAATAAGAGTTCATTAGGCTACAGAACATCCTGACAGACTTGTTTAGACATTCTACACCAGTATCAGACAGTGTATGCAGCAGCTCAACACAATAACTGGTAGCATACAAAACCAGTCTACATGTCACCTCTACCAAGGCAAACAAACAGAACAGTACAGTACCTTCACCTGCTGAGCTGTTCTTATGACTGCCAGTATTTACGGCTACATAACTACATTCAGTAGCCCTTTCTAACATACAGACTCTCAAGTGTCCCCAATGTCCAGGGATGTTGCGGATTTTACTTTTTTGCTCTGTACATCCTGAATTTGATGATGTTAAAAAAAAAAAAAAAAAAAACAAACAGTGGCACACCGCAGACAAGAAACAGTGACAACAGTTTAGAGTTACAGTTTCCTTCAAAAAATAAATATCAGTTCATGTCCTCACATTCTGTAAATTTCCAAGTCCATCCATCCACAACCCCCTTTTTCTGTTTTTTGCACATGGGGTCAGGTGTCACTTCAACAGTGACAATCATCTAGAGCCAAGGTTTACACTGCCAGGTGGCTAGCCCTGTCCCTGTAGTTCTTTCACACCACACACTTGCACCCACACTACCACCTATGGCCAATTTAGAGTGCCCAATCCACCTACTGCATTGTCTTTGGAAGTGTGGTAGTAAACGGAACACCCAGGTGATACACAAGAGAACACAGGGAGGACATGCTGACTCTGCACAGAAGGCACCCCAGCTGAGAGATGAACTGGGGAACCTCCTGCTATGAGGCAACACCACCATCTGCTGCGTCACTATGCCGCCCATATTGTCAACTTTCCAAGGGAACACTACTAAACTTTATAAAGTATTCCTGATTTGAGGTCTTTGTTCCCGATTATTTTTGTCTTTGTCGCTGCCTGGTTCTGTAACCACAAATACTCTACAGAGTACTTTTTCCCTCAGCGTCACTTAGAATATTATGGTTTTTCTTTTAAGGAGGTGATACCCATTTGGAAAGGTCAGACCATCTACAAACCATAAAGGTCATTTTTGCCACTAAGCAAAAAACAAAGTACCAGTAGCCTTGCCATGTACCTGAAATCAAGAGGTGGTCAGTAAAGGAAAGTACTACTTCATGTATCCCTACGGTGTGTCATTTGATTTATACTAGACTCCTTAAAATTAACAGGAATAAATGTTTCAATGTAAAACATAGCTCTCAATCTTCTATTTCTAAAATGAAGAACACTACCTCTCATAATGTGGAACAAATGGACAAAATGGGGAACACACTACCAGCTTTCCAACAACTTCAGCTAAGAAGCTTACAGAATAAATATATGTTACTTTAAGCTTATACAATTATGCTTGGGAGTTAATTCAGTATTGTTTACCATGTTTATAAGCTAAAAACCGTAATACTGAATGTGAGGCAGAACTTTTCAATGTGAAAATGTGACGAACACAGACATTTAAAAGATCAAAATAAGGAGAGGCCCTCGTAGTAAGACACACCTGAGAGATGCACACTACCCATCATGTTCTGAACTAAGCAGGACACGCAGTCGATGACATGTTTAAATCAGAAGAATGGCGTTTAAATTCGCCACGCAAAACCCTTAGTATTTCTTAAAAACACTTACTTTAGCAAACTATAACCATAAGGGCACACTACATTACTCACAAAAACACCACCCACGGGCATTACACTGCAGCCTGCAGTTTCTTTATATCCAGTTACAGTACAAAGTAATTAAAGCCTGCAATACTGATACCGATCTGACCGGTTTCGTTGCGTCTTCAGTTGACAAACAAAATAATACAAAACATTTCAAATAAATACTCCGAAAAAAAAGAATTTTATTCAAATTAAACAAACGTCAATACTTCTAGACTCATAAAACCATATGAAACTATAAAACTTTCAAGAGTTGACAGAAAGCTAAAGTTCTCAAATTTACACATGAATCCACTACGCCCGTATTCCAAAGCACTTGCTAATCCAGTTTATAAACATACATCTATTGTGGCTGGAGACGATGATAATTTGCCACTTCCCTAATATAGTTTCTTCAAAATATATTCATTTTACCTGAAGAGTCATATTATTAGCCATGAGAACAGATTTTTCAGGACTTCCAAAATGATCAACACACAACTTGCTAAGCCAGCAAGTTATATAAATACACTTTCATGTAAAACTATTAATTTTCTATGTTTACAAACATAGCTAAAAACTTAAGCTATAAAACAAAACAAAAACACACTCCTGCCCCTTCCATGTAAAGATGTCGGATTTCGATGTGATGCCTTATGGGACTGGCCCCGTATCCTTTCTTAAGGAAGAATGCCAAGTCTTTCCTTACAGAAAAATGCCAAAGTATTTTTTTTATTGAAAGAAAATGAATCTCCTGGCCAGCCGGTTCCAGGGGGGTGCAAGTGCACCCCCTTGCACCTGCCTGCGGGCGCCCTTGATTGGGCGTCTATGTTTGGTAGACCCTATAAGGGATTTAAGATCTTTAGAGAATAAGTTAGAACTAGCCAGATGTTTTTGTTTTTCTTGCAGGTATATAAGCCAAATTTAACTTGGATATTCCTGACTACCAGTACCCTATTGATGCAGTTCGCCTGGTAAACTAGTTGTTTTGTTTTTTAATTTACAGGAATCTTCATAGGTTCATAGGTTAGTACTAAGCTAACTGTCCTTGCGAGCCATTTTGAGCTTAGCCAATTATCCCTTGTGAGACTCAAACCCTGCACTTTGTGCTTGTAAGGCAAACACCTTAACCATTAGGCCACCCTCCCAACCATCCCTCAACTGTACAGATTTTCGCAGAATATCCACATTTTTGACTCATATTTTTGGTCCATTTTTCATAAAATTGTGGTTTTCTGGAAAATTAGTAGCAAATCATTAAAGACTGAAGTTAGAAAATAATGACAGGTATTTGAGTTTCAGACTTTATATACCCTTCAGAAAAAACATGCTAATGCAAAACCTGTTATTCTATCAACTATCTAATTTTGTAAAAACAATATTTAAAAAAATGTCCATATTTTTGTGCCTTTGTCCCACTTTTATTTATGGCTTTGTACAGATTTCTTGATTTAAGAGGTTGAGAGGTATGATTTAAATTAAATGTCAGTAAGAATCTATGGATCTAGCAGTTTTACATGTTTTCCATGGCAGACATTCACTGCAGGGATCAGTGCTGAAACCACTCCTTTCTCACACTACAACATGACAAATATAAATCTGACCTTAAGACAAAAAGTCAGCCATAACATAAATGCCTCAGAAAGCAAATATTTTAGCCATTTTTCATACCGCACAACAACATGGGACAATAAACAGCTGAAAATGGAAACTGTTTTCATTTTCTGTTTGCTTCATCTCAGCATCCTGGGCTCTCTGGCAGCCAAAGGTACCACAGCATTCAGGTTTAAAACCACTCTCTTAAAACATTAAACAGGTCATACCTTTTCCCTCTTAAACTAAGACAGGCATAGTAACATGATAATAATACACAGATTTTAATCACTTTATTTATTTAGAAGGCAGTCATTATTCTGTTTCCTACCATAATGGCTATAAGCAAGCAATAATGTCTGACAAGGTGTGTGTTAATGTGTAATTAATGCCGGCCCAGTGGTATTGTGAGGTCTTGCTCTTAGAGAATGGTCTCTCTATAATTGTTGTGCTTTACTTACTTATGTATATATTTTTTATTAATATATTATTTCTTTAATATATATTTTGGATGTAAAATAGTTTCACCACCTAATATTTCAAAGTTGCTGTAGTATATGTAACTGATGTCACAGGAAGCATTTTACATCCAAAATATATCATTTTTAAAAATTATCTAGATATTTCCTTTATTTTTGGTCCCTTACTGTTAAAATGGTTTCTTGCCAGTCATTGGGTATTGAAATCACTGAACAATGGCATACAATTGACTTTCAGCTTTATTTCCTTCAGAAAATTCATGTTAACACAAATCATGTTAAAGTATAACATTTAAAATCTCTTCCTAATTTGGAGTCTTTGTTCCCCTTTATTTTAGGGCTTTATCCACATTTCTTAAGCTAAAAGTTTGAAAGGTACGCAGACTTCTTATCTGCCGGTGCCAGTGTTCCATCGATCTCACTGTCTCCCCCTCTGTCACACAGACACCACCCAGGGCTGGTGTTAGCATTTTGGGGGCCCCCAGCAGATGTCACGTTGGGGCCTTCTAGGTACTTTCAGTCTGTGTATCACCCTGTCACTGATAACCCTCCTAAGCAACCTTTTAGTTCATGCTGCAAACTTTTAGGAGTAGTAATCACAGACTGACCTGTAGCTGCAGTGCTCTTAATTGCAGTAGGCCTATGTACCACACTATGTTAGTCCATCTCACAAATGGACATTTAAAGTTACTGGCATTTAGTTGCACCAACAATACATTGCAGCAACTATATGTACAGGTCTGGACTTTGTGAAATAGTGCCTTAGGACTACTGTTTCAACCCCCCCCCCCACACACACACACACACAAGTCTTCCCCTGTTTCTCCCCCATCTTAGGCTCCCTGCACAATGCACATTACTTTTTTCTTCCTTTTGTCACATTTTGCTTTACTTTTTGGCTTTTTCAAGAAACAGTAACTTCCTATATGCTCTGAAGTGCATTTTAAAGTTTTTTTTTCTTTTTACACAGCTTTTTCATCCAATGATGGCTTGAACAGAAATTTTGATTAAGGAAAGAAATTCTGTTGCTGTTCAGCTTTAGTTTTCCTTGCATCCTTTCAACACACTTTCCTGACCAAGTAAATACAGCAATAACCATTTAGGAAATAACTCAGTTAAGCCAGAGCCCACAGAAGCATTGGACATATGCATGTTCTGAAATACATTTAGAGCATTTACCCAACCAATGGTGGCCTAAACAAAATCACTAGTAAGAAAATAATTTCAGTCATTTTTTTTTCTTTCCATGAAGAAATAAGTTGTACCAAAGGCTTAATGTTCAAAGATGACAAAACAGTAACTCACAATAAACTAACAAGCCAGCTGTTGTCTGGATACACAGGTCTTATCTTAGAACTGAATGCCTTCCTAATCCCCCAGAAATACTGCCTATGCATCCCTGCCTATGCATCCCTCTGTTGTTAGACTGGGATGAAAGCAGAGATTCAAATGTCTACAGTCATGTATTTCAAATGACTGCTGACATAGATATGCATAGGTGCCTACTCATTCCTCAACACAAACTGTCAAAGGCAGCTAACTGCATACATATCGGAAGTGTGATTGTGAGGAAAGTGAAAAAAATAACAATTACACTAATGTATTCCACTTTGTTGCTCCTAGACAATACACTGTCCCTGCACAAACTATAGTAACCTTCTTTGTACACCTCTGAAGTCACCACACTGTCCTCAGCCCAAACACAAACGTGCACACATCTAATATTTGACTGTAATGACAATTAAAGAAGTAATAACCCCCCCCCCCAGTACTGTGTTTCCATACTATAGCTGAGTTTAAGCTATAAACTGAATACTTTGCAGTAAAGGGCCTCCCATGTTGGGTAGCCCCCACTATGCTCAGCTTTGTTTTGCTTTCTTAGTCTATCCTTAATTCTCACTCACCCCAATGTTACTCAAACATTATTCTACCTATTTCCACCTACTTGTGATACACAATCACTATACTTCTCTAAACTACTTTCCTACTGTCATAGTATCCCTCTTCTTTCAATTCACCTAACTCCAGCCTCTGTCTAGTATTTAGCATCATTCAAAACATCATTTCTCCCTCCCATACTGCTCTGCACTTTATCAACTTCTTCTGAGCTCTCTCCTTCCTACATTCATCCTATCAATATCTGTTCAAAGAATACAGACTAATGTTAATCAATTATTACCACTTATGTTTCTAATCGATATGCTGTTACTTTGTGCACTCACAACACTGATCCACTCATCAGTTCTCATATCTTTCCTATAACAATATTACCCCCACTGATCCACAGTTGCCACACCATAACTCACCTTAAATCTCCCCCAACATATCACCAAACCTCTAGCATTGTGCTTCCCTTAATCTCTTCAATTACAGATATATTGAGTCAAAGTCCTTACCAACTAAAATTACAGCAACACCTAAGCTAAAATATAAATTAATCTACACTTCTATAAACATTAATTTCACCCAGAAACGTATGGAACACTAATCTCAACCAGCGCCCCACTAAACAGCAAACCCAGCAAAACAGTTAACACAGCTGCAAACGCTTTTAGTTCTACCTCATGTCTCTGAATTCAATCTCCTAAACAGGAATTGTAGAAGCATATATGACAAAATCCAAGATATCTGTGCATATCTAGCTACTTAGTCCGCTAATAAACTAGCTACTTCTGAAACCTGGTTAAATAAGGCAATATTAGTTAATGAAGTAATCTCCCTTGGATTTAATATACTTATGCTCTACAGAAAAAAACAAATGTGATGGCAGTTTTCCTATTATTTGCAAAAAATTATTAGACATAACCTCTCCCCTTTCCATTGCCAAAATTTAATAAGGCAGAACCCCTCATATCACACCTCAAAATCAGCAATACAAACTCTCTGTAAATTAGCAATATATATAGTCTACCTGGTAACATTACAACAGCTGAAGATTTCTCTACTGGATATCTCACCATATTCAACAAAAAAATATTATGCTAGGCAATCTCAATATAAATTGTCAGCTAATCAATGACACTCCCTCAGGATTGATTAATTTATACAGCTTTACGCAGTTAGTCACCACCATCACTAAAGCAAAGTGTAAAAAGCACTAAACTTTAGATTGAATCCTTACCAACAAACCAAATACAATTCAAACATTTGGATGTCTGATAAACAAAATAAGCAGCCACCTTTCCACCTATTCAACTCAAAACTACAGTACTCAATCCAAAAACAAAATTTAAAGTTAAATATATACTACAACAAAACTGAGCAAAGACACATCTATCAATACTTTAACCTAATATAACTAGAACATATTAAAATCCATGCCAGTCAATGCTGCTATCTCACACTTTAATGAAATCTTTATAAATATCCTTAACAGCCCACTAAGAACAAAAAGAGTCAAATCAAACCTTACACCATGGCTAACTATACAAGCTAAAAAACACATGCTTCACAGAGAAAAAACGGGAAAAACTCACATACAAACAGAACACAAAGCATTTCCTATATTTACCCATCTTAGAAATCTCACTGAAGAGCACATTAAAATGGATAAACATATTACACCAACCTACAATATTAACACACACACAAACAATATTTTGTTCACTCCAAACAGACTACTACATCCTTGCCAAACCACCACACCCTTCCCTTCTACTTCTATCACCACTGATTCACTACCATCTTAACTCAACTCCTGTTTGATACAGACAGCACTATCTCTGATTAATAATAATAATAATAGCAATTCACACCTGCATCCTGCCTAACCAGTCACATTCATTCTTCTTTCTCCTGTTCTCCACCTGTACTTTAAGAACATTTCTACTGAAACTATAAGAACATTTCTACTGAAACTAAAACCAGTCACATATACTGCCAACTAACTTCCACCAGTACTCATAAAAATAGCAGCTGATGACATGGCATTCCTGTATTGATACTAATAAACTGAATCGTATCCAAGAAATTTGTCACATCCATTTGGAAAAAAATAAGGAAGCACATCAACAGAGTTTTCCACTTATAGACATTTTGCAATCCTAGCCCCTCTGTCAAAAATATTAGAAAAATGCATCCATTCAGAATTTATGTAGCACATTAACTCTAACAACCTTCTCTCCAAACTCCAGCATGGTTTTACACCTTACTATAGTACTAACACTGTTCTCCTCATCTTCAGCAATGTCAGAAATCAACACAGGAATACGAGCAGCCTGGTATCGTCACTTTTCTTAGATTTATCGAATGCATTTGACACAGTATCCCATCAACATCTTCTTACTGAATTTTCTTCATTCAGTCTTTCCCAGTCCCCTCTCTCTCTCAGTTCCAGAGCTATCTGACTGACAGGCAGTAAAGTAAGGAGTCAAATACAAACAATCTCTCCTCCTTCCTACCAGTCACTGCCGGCATCCCACAGAAATCAATATTAGGCCCCCCTCTTATTCAACACTTTATAAACAATCTACATACTGCCACCCACCTTGCTAGCAAAGTTCAATATGCTGACAGCTCATCCCTTGCATGTGCAGCCCTATCCCTACTAATGCTTCATTACATCACCTAAGATTCTTTCACTGCTATCAGAATTTTGCTAAAAGATGCAAATCTGCTTTTAAATTCTAAAAAAAAAAAAATCCAAGTGTGCTCTTCATTCATGAATGCCAAAATGAAATACAGTCTTTCAAAATAACCTTGTAGATCAACACAAAAATTGAAAGTGTAACCCAAAAAATGCATGAATGTCCATTAAAAATAGCAGAAATTTGTTTCCACTACAGAACCAAACTTCGCCTGACAGATGATGAAAGAAACACCAGCATCTGCTTTCTTCCATCTATACTATATGCCTCACCTGTTGTTACAAACCTAAATCCTACACTTAAAGCAAATTCTCCACTTACAATAAAGTAGCCAAATCTGTTGCTGACCTTGCATATAGGAATCATCATTGTAAAGGCTGAAACTACTAAATCGGCTTGAGCTACCCAAGTAAACATACTCACAACTTATTACTGGTCACACACTCATACAGGCACCTGAAAAATATCCAGCACTAAAAGATATCCTGTAATATTACTCTCCAGTTAGAGACCTTCACTCAACCAGTAAACTGTTGGTGGTCACAACAAAGACAAATAGCTCAGCCGACAATTCGAACTCTCATTACACATCTGAATTCTGGAATACCATCCCAGCATACCTAAAACAGACTACAAAACTTTGCACCTTCAAGTCATTACTAAAACACTTAAACCATAGGTGGCTGTGAAGATGCCCTTCACTTGGGTAACTTAATTTTCTTTTGTCAGCTCATACCCTCACCCCTTCATAACCTCTATCCCCTTGTACATAGCAAATCCTTCTACCACTCCTCCTCAATTACATCCTATTACCATTTATGCTTTACATATACATTTATTTGTAACCTTTCCTCTTTTATCTAGCTCCTTCAAGTACCTTCCACCATTCTCCTATAACCAGGTTTCACATCAGTATGCACCCTTCCATTCTTACCCCCACTATCCTTGAGTCATCAGCTATACAATACCTGTCTTCTCCTTCTAGTTTTAACTATTATTTACCTATCAGGTAATGTTTCACACTTCTTACCTGAATTGTATTTCTCTGTAACGTACACTGTAACCTCCTAACCATGTCTTTTAAGACATATCTAATGTCTGCTTGTCACATTTACTGCACTTGAACTGTTTGCATAACTAAATGTGTTAAGCTTTGAATTTAATATCATGTATAATGTCAATGTAGAATAAATACCTGTTTTATTGGTGTATAGTGTTACTACAGAACAATTATCTGTTTGTATCTGGATGTCTTAAGAGCTACCTATGGTATGTGTGACACTGTGAGCTATTGCCAGCTGCACATGAGAAGTAAGACAGTGCATGTGTGGTATATGCCAACATGGCTGGCTGAAATTTTGAAAATAATTTTATGTCATTTAACTGTCACATTGATTTGTACAGATGCTTGTATCAAAATATACTGGCAAAAGTTGTGTATGTTAAAAATGCTGCAATAGAATCTTAACAGAGTTCTGAATGTGGATTGTGCCAGAGTCAGGTGACTAGATGTGATATCATTCTATAACAAGCTGAAAGATGGAACTCTGGCAGCAGCAGTCTGATGCTTGTTTTTGTTTTACTTTGGAATATGACATAAAAGATCTCTGACAGCTATTACAGTTCAGTAATGACTCAGTTGTTCAGCGGTTACTTGTACAGTCCAGTATGTGGAGTATCTTGCATTGTGGAAATGAGCATCTCAGCAGTACATCCTGTCTTGCGATAGGTGAGTTAATTATGCAGAGCTTTTCTTTACTTTAGTTAGGGAAAGTACTGTGAGATTAGTTTAATATTATTTTTTTCTGCCTGTGAGATTCTATCCATCTGTGTTATTTTTACATTTCCTGTGACTGAAAACTCTGATGTTTATTTTAACTAAATATTAAGTATTTTCCTGTTTTCTATTTTTATTATCCATTATTAAACATTTTTATACCTTTTTATCTTTGCTGGTCTTTTAGTAAATATTTTAAATATCTTGAGAGTACCTGTGCTTATTTCAGTGTCACTGTGGCCACTCCAAAAAGCCTTACCACTTCTATCACACTCTACCATTCATATCAGTATTAATTTGACACAGTATAACTGGTTACCCCTTGAGTATTTTTCTGGTGGCAGCTACTTCATAATCTGGAGAGAGGGGACATAAATGATGAATCTGTGTCAGCTTTTCCCAGGTGTGTGTGTGTGTGTGTGTGTGTGTGTGTGTGTGTGTGTGTGTGTGTGTGTGCACTTGCATGTGTGAGAAAAATCAGATATTCAAGTGTGTGTGTCAGATACTTGGAAATGGAACACAGTGCTCCAAGGTAGGTCTTGTTTGGGATCTGAAGAGACAGATAGTCCAGTCCCACTGGAGCATGTTCCCTGTATGCTCTTGGAGGAAATTGTGTTGAATGCAGACGGCTGCATTAGAAATACTGTGTAAATCCATTATTCCTGTTTTTAGTGACTGCCTCTCACTGGTGTCAGTGGTGAGTATTAGGGATATCCAACAAAGTGAGTATTAGGGATCCTTCATCGCCGGCCCAGGATAAAGAGGCACTACAGTACATTACAGTATGTACTTTTGCAAATAATTTGTTCTGTCATAAGTAACTTAAACATATCTCCTGGAGCTTTCCTCCTTGGACCTCCGCTAAACATAGGATTTGCTCAGTCAGATTTTCTAAAACAATAAAGACAAATAAAATAAATTAATAAATGTTCATAGGCATAACTAATTTCTCCCACACGCTTTACTCTCCCATTCAGTGATGGTATCTCTTTACCTTTTTACTTAATTACTCTAATGACAATTTCTAATCTCCTACCCTATGCTATCTGTTTTAGACTGTATTTGTGTTACACATTTACTGACTGTTTATTACTTTCTTGTCACACTGCATGCTGTAGTACCAATTTTGTATTCTGTACTTAATTGTATTTTCTCTTTCAGGCTCCTATGTAAACTTGTAAATGGACCAAATAATACAGTGTTCCAGCCCAGTTAACAAGTTTAAATAAACAAAAAGAAAAGAAAAATCTGTCTCTGAACAGGAAACTTGTAACAATGTGGTACTGTTCTCTTATATATTGATTTTTTAGATGTGGTCACCTTCAGGACCAGTTGTGGTTCAAAAGGAATCCAGAACCAGTAGCGTATCTGGTAAACAACAAATAAACAACTGAAGATAAATAAAAAATGTCATGATGTGGCCTGATATTATGTTGGGATTAATGTCTAGGGTAGGGTGGTTTCAGAAGCTAGATGAGCCAAAAGGGAAGCACAGAAGTAGTCAGGAAATACTATATGGGGAAACAAGAAACTAGGCACATTTAGTGATACCTTTACAGTAACACACTTTAGTATACAAAATACACCAGACTATGTTGGTGTAGCCATTAGTCACTACACTTGTGAAACAGCTCTATCATGACTTCAGATACTGCACAGTTTCTACTAAAACTCTCATAGCCAGTAGCACTGCAAAAGCAACACCAGCAGCTCTGATGTGATGCATCATATGGTACTTACACCAGTATCAGCAGCAGCTCTGACATTTGTGGATAGGTAAAACAGAAGTAACTGGGATGCCTGTGTGTAGGTACAGCAGCAAAAGCTCTGATGCCTGTGGGCAGGTACAACAGCAATGGCTCTGATGTCTGTGGGGAGTTACAGAAGTAGGTAGGTACAGCAGCAGCAGCTCTTTCTGTGACAGATAGAGCAGAAGTAACCTTAACCTGGATGTCTGTGAGTACATACAGAAGCAGCAGCTCTGATTTCCATTGGTAGATAAAACAGCAGTAACCTGGATGTCTGTGGATAGGTACAGCAACAGCAGCATTGATTTCTGTGATTAAATACTGCAGAAGTAACCTGGATGTCTGTAAGTAAGTACAGGAGCAGTGGCTCTGATGTCTGTGCGTAGGTATAGCAGCAGCAGCTCTGATGTCTGTAGGTAGGTACAGTAGCAGCAGCTCTGATGATTTGGGTAGGTACAGCAGCAGCGGCTCTGATGCCTCTGGGTAGGTACAGCAGCAGCGGCTCTGATGCCTTTGGGTAGGTACAGCAGCAGCTCTGATGTCTGTGGGTAGGTACAGCAGCAGCAGCTCTGATGCCTTTGGGTAGGTACAGCAGCAGCGGCTCTGGTGTCTGTGGGTAGGTATAGCAGCAGTGGCTCTAATGTCTGTGGTAGGTACAGCAGCAGCTGTGTGCCTCAATATTGCACTTAGTCATTTACTTTGGGAGGTTTATGCCCCTAGGACAGTTGATGAAAACTTACAGGTTGACATTATTTGAGTCTGTAAGATATGATATACTGGTCACAAATCACTCATTATGGGAAAAGAGAGAACCTACTGGCTTTGGCCCATGTCTGGTAATGCTATAAGAAAGGGAGTATCTGTTCTAACAACCACCTGCACAGAAATACTGTGTGACAAAATGGGTACCACAGGGGTCATGCCTTGCCCTCTGCTGTTTAAATTATATTTGACAGATTTAGCAACTTCGCTTAAGGTGCAGTGATCTGCAAATATGCAGATGACCTAAAATTAACACAGAGAATTAAGACTGAGTTTTCAATCATAACCAAGATGGTGTGGGTTCAAGACATGCATATAAAAATTTTAACCATGGCAATGAAGCTTGACATCCATGTTTAGAACACACAACTTCCAGGGTGCTCATCAGAAAGAACAGATCATAAGGGCTTTTTAAAGATGATGCATACTAAAAATATGAGACACATTAATATGCATGAGAAGCATACGCTAAGCTTTGTTAGTCTAGTGAGTCTGAGAGGTAGTTTGTTCATCTTTTTCAACAAACTAGGAATACATTATTCCATGGTAGAATGTTTTAGGCTTATATTGTTAGGTATTTTTTTATTTGTTTCAAAAGTTTTGTTCATAGCTGAATATTTCCTATTGTTATATATAAAGTATATACGTTCTGTACATAAACGTGATTTCATTATACCTGTGTTTTTTTTCTCTCTCATATAAATTATTTTAAATGCATATCTATTAATATTAATAGACTGAATAATCCAGTAAAGACGGGGAGTCTGTTCAAATACTTGCAATATAAAGCTCAAACAGTATTTTTACAGGAAACATATTTACTTAATAAAGATGTAAATAAACTTTCATTAAAAAATTATCTGGTTTTAGCAGGTTCTGGCATTTGAGCTAAAAGAAGAGGCACCCTCGTTTTATGGAAGAACTCACCAGTAATGCTGAAAGTGAAAGATACCCATGTTGATAAAAATGGTATGTTAAACATTGTTATAACTGTGTGGAACAGAAAACTATATACATTAGTGAACTCTTACTGGTTGCAGGGGCTGAAGCTAAAGATGCAAAAAATTATTTAGATACTAGAGTCTATTACATGAAAGATGAAGTCATAATGGCTGGTGATTTTAATTTATTTTATCAGACAAAGATTCGACTGCAGATAAAGAGCTGAGAATCACATCTTCAGCCAAACACTTAAATTCTACAACAAAACACCACACACAAAAGGAGAACTAACTAAAGAACTAACAAACAAACTTCATAACAAATTAGCTAGGCATACGAAACACAAAGAACAAGTGTATTTGAGTGTTTTCATTCAACTGTAAGAACTTTCTCATAAATGAGAAAACTGAAAAGTACACTGCAATAAATACAGTAAAAACTGCCAATCACACTTAAAAGATGAAATCAAATGTCCAGCAAGGAACGCAACCCAATAAGAAAACCTTATTTGTTTTCAAAAAACTAATAAAAATTTAAAAGACCTATCTGCTTAGGAGGGAGTGGTGCCAAGGGAGAGAAAGAGCTTAATAGCCTTGTGGAGGGGGAAGGGACTGGTTCACCTACACCACCTCAAGGATCAAATAATGTTAAGGCTGTCAATAAAGCCAGGCAAAAACTCTACATCTGGAAATAAGTACACTCTAGTAAATACAGTAAAAAAAAAAACACACTTTAAAAAATAAAATCTCACTTTAAGAAATAAAATCAAGTATCCGGCAATGAATGCAGCCCAGTATAAAGACTATAGTTGTATTAAAATCTGCTCGCAAAAAGTAAACTGGCTAGTCAAAGGAAAGGGAAACTCAGTGGAGAGAAAAAGTTAAACAGTTATGTGATGGGGGTAGAAAATAGTTCACCTACATCACTTCAAGGCACATTTAATGTTATGATTTTCATTCAAGCCAGGCAGAAACTCTGCATCAAAGAACTACTGCCACTTAAGTTCAATTACCTCAAGAAGAGTATTATAATCACCAAAAAATGGCGGCACTTTGTCCAAAACAAACAACCCCCCCCCCCCATGAAATGCTACAAAACTGTTAAAACACACACTATGTTTTCCTAGTGCACTGGACAAATCTCGGTGCCTAATAGCTGCATTATGTTCTTTAATCCAGTCTTCCAATTTCCTTATAGTTTTGCCAACATAAAAAGACGAACAAGTGGCACAAATGCTAACAAACCACTGAAGTACTGTTACAATTAAACCTGATTTTACATGTCACAGAAAAATTACGCTTGAATGTGTATCGATCACCTTGGAGAATGTAGGGGCAAGCCACACACTTACCACAGGGAAAAGCGGAAAAGCAACCTTCCAGTTGAGAAAATTGTAGAGTTGGATAATGCAAAAAATGGAAGGTCCCTCCCTTCAAAAGCGATGTGGAGTTTTCTGTTTTTTTATAACAAATAATGGGCTGGGAACCCAAAACATTTGACAGCTTCTTATTACTGGTGATAATGTTCCAGTTGCTTTGAATGTGTTAGAGTATGTCTAACTGCACTGCTGCCTAACTGACTCTCTTATTCTGTGGTTATTGTAACATTAACTTCTACCAGTCTTGAAGATGTTTTGCATGTACTGTGTATCACTATAAATGGTGCTTAACTGCTGCTGCCTATATTAGTATAATGGCCTATATTGCTCTGTGTCCTTAATACTTTTTCTCTACTTCCCTTCAAGCCTGCAACCCTCCTGCTAGTGAAACCCCCCAGCATCTGTGTCCTGCTGTCTGACTGGAGACCTGAGATATCCTAGTCATCAGCAAAATTTCTGTTACCTCCTCCCAGTGCAGGAATTAGAGCCTTACCCTCCATAAACTGTACTGCCTTTGAGAAATAGGAATATTTATTTGGAAGTATGTGTACATTATATCATACATCTTAACTGAACAATATCCTGTTTCTGTTTTGTGTAAGCAAACGCTCCCTACCAGGACAACCAGAAGCTATAGCCATATATACTACATCCCCAATACTCCCAAACTAGCCTCCCTGTTGTTACACTCCCTCCTCCTTTTATCCACTTATTTCTATTTTTCTATTTTTCTTCTCTTTTCTCCTATTTCCCTCACTATTACTCATTCTACTTTTGAAAGAGCATTATCTAACAGTATCTAGAGTGACCACGTGAGGGCAGTAGTACCCTTAAACTTCCCATTACTTACCAGCATTCTAGCCTGGGTTATTAAACTAGATTCTAAGTCTTTTTGCCTCAGTCACCTACATTACCTGTCCCTTTGCCACTACTGTGTACCCTTTTTCAGCTCTTGACTCTCTTATTTCATAGTCCCTTACAGCCTAAATACCTTACTTGCCCTCACCTCCCTACCTCTCTGATTGTTTTTCCTTTACACTGGTCTTCTTGGCTCTACCCCGCTCCGTTCGCCCTGTGGGCTCACTCCGCTCCCCCACCCTACCCCCAATTCCCACCCACCCCCGGTGGTCATACACTTATACTTCACTAACCACTCCCCCCTTTTTTTCTCATCCTATCACATACCTCCTCATCACCAGGCTACTCCTCTATCTCTGTCTCTCCTAATTAATACTAATTAACTCTCTTTTGAACTACTCCCTCTCCTTCCTAACCATCCACTGTACTACTTCCCAAATCTACCTCCTATCCAGCCTCCACTAATTTCTTACTTGCATAATTTAAACCCTGCTCAGTCTCTTGAAACACTCTCTCCTACTTTTTACATCATCTACTAACACAAACTACACCCCACTAAAATCTACTTATTACTATGGCCCCAACACATAAAACTATTTTCACAAACATACTACTCTTAACTACTACAATAGCCTGTCTTACCATACCTTACTCACTCACCTCCTTTGAATATCTTTCTCTACCTGAACAAAACCATTACATCCAACAAACTTTACCATCTTCTTTCATCTACTCCCTTAACCACAGTAACATAACCTGTACCTCCAACTATATACTACCAAAATATCACAGAGCAATCCACATAATTTACTTCACTACCAAAAAGACTTTTAATAACCTCTACAAACTCCTTAAATCTCTACAATACCCCCAGCAACACCCCCTCCTAGACAGTGATATTCATCCAAACCCTGGCCCCAATACTGACTATAACAATAACCTTGACAATTTAACAGTGCCTATGATTTCTACATTAACTAAACCAACTAACTCCCTCTTGATAGCTCACCTTAACATTAGAAGTATTAACACTAAAATTTCCCACCTGCATGCACTCCTTGATGTGCACTCATTTGATATTCTATGTCTTACAGAGACTTGGCTAAAACCATCTACTCTAGACCAGGAAATTAGCCCTCCTGGCTATAACATCCTTAGAAGTGACCGTAAAACCAAAAAAGGTGGAGGTATAGCCATTCTCTATAAATCTAATCTCCAAATTTCCCCCTTTAATGTGCTTCCATCAATAGACACCAAATCTGAAATCCTAACTACCAAACTCCAAATCTATCTAATTTGCATGCATCTCCCCCCAGGTAATAATACCAATACTCTTGAAAACCTACTTAGTTACCTCTCTACCCAACTACTCCAGGAGACCATTGTACTGGGTGACTTTAACATCGACTGGTCCACCTGCAGTTTCCCTAACCCTACTAACCACATAAACCTCTTTGGATTTTCACAATTAATAACTCCTACTAGAATCCACAAACCTAGCAGTAAGGAAACTACTCTGGACTGGATCCTTATTAATAACCACCCAGAAACGTAGACTCCAGGAACCCTTCCTGACGATATCAGCAACCATATGCTTGCTTACATTATTAGACAAAAAGTCCCTATCCCAACTACTCATAATCTCAAAACCTCCCACTTAAAAAAAATCTTTAATCCAGACAGCTTCCTAAACAAACTGCAAGCATGTGACTGGTCACCACTAACCCATCTTGAACTTGATGAGGCTGTTACCTACTTTAATACTAACTTTCTTCAAATCCTTGACTGCCAAGCACCTTATCGCTCTACTAGAATATGAACCAAATGTGCCCCATGGCTCACAAAACAAACTAGGCAAAAGATACTCCTCAGAAATAAAATCTGGACTAAATGGAGAGCTACCAAATGTCCATCAGATCACCTCCACTTTAAACAGCTAAGAAATGCCACCAAGAAGGATATTCTTAGAGACAAAAAAAAACTTCTACCTTCACCTCCAACAAACCAGTCAACAAACTCCACAAAAATTTTGGTCAGGGATAAACAAACATCTTCAGCCAAGTCACCCTACTACTCCAGACCCAGCCGGTTTCAACCATAGTAACTCCAACCAGAACCCTGATGCCCTTAATAACTACTTTATAGAAGCCATTCAAACCCTAGCCAATTCTTTACCACCCTTCACTGCTTCCCCACTAAATACCCCCAAGACTTCATCTCCTACCTTTAAAATACAACCTGTATCTACATCTCTCATCTGTAAGCTACTTCAAACTTGAAACCTTGCACCCCTTCTGCTGACCGTCTCCCATCTGAATACCTACAAATTGCCGCAAAAGCCACAGACTTTCCCATCTCTGTCCTTATTAACAGAACTATCTCAGAAGGCAAAATCCCTACTATATGGAAAGTATCCCACATCATCCCTCTACATAAAGGTGGATCTTCTATTGAGCTTTCTAACTTTCGTCCTATTGCCTTACTCTCCCCATTAGCTAAGATAATGGAAAAATGTATTCACAAACAACTACTTAACCACTTACTACAAAATAACCTACTAGCAAACTGCCACCATCACTTTAGACCATTCCATAGCACAGCAACTGCCCTCTTATCCTTTACCGACTCTATATATAAAAATCGTAACAATAACTCCTTTTCCTCTGCACTATTTATTGACCTGTCAAAAGCCTTTGACATGGTTAACCATAACTTACTTCTAGACAAACTAAAGGCCCATTCTCTCGATCCTCAAGCAATACAATGGTGTAGGTCTTACCTGCAAAATAGACAGCAAGCAGTACTTTGGCATAACAATCTGTCTTCACTACTCCCAGTAAATATTGGAGTACCCCAAGGCTCTATCTTAGGTCCCCTACTCTTTTCCTTATTTATTAACAATCTACACATGAACATACCTCAAGCTGTCTGTATTCAATATGCAGACCACTCCACCTTAATCTGTACAGCCAAGAATATAGCCTCTCTCCACTCCCTCAACCAAACTGTTTTTCATAATGTTGAAAACTGGTTTATGCAACACTGCCTCCTCCTAAATCCCAAAAAAAACCAAAATAACTGCTTTTTACTCCAACTCATAAATCACCTAATCCATTCTTCTCTGTAACCTCTAACAATTGTACCAACATAACCCCAGATACTACAACCCGCCTACTAGATGTAACAACTGATAATCGTCTCAGCTATGATGACCACATCAACTCCACCATAAAGTCTGTTAACAAAAAACTTGGTACCCTCTATAGAATTAAACCCTTCCTTACCCCTTCTGCAAGGAAAACTATTGCCCAGACCCACCTCATTTCCACCCTTTTCTATGCCTCTGCTATATATACTAACCTATCCAAAAACAGCCTCTCTAAACTCTCCACCTGTTATAATAGCATAGCTAGATTCATCACTTGCTCCCCCTTTAAAACTCGCCACTGCTTCAACCTCAAACAACTTGAATGGCTAGAACTGCAAAACCATATACTCTGTCAACAATTACTTATTACTCAAAAGATCCTATACCACCCTAACAACACCCCTATCCTCACTAATCTAATTACACCATACAGAAATCTGGCTACACTACGTTCTGCTAATAAGCTTCTAGTTTCAAAGCAAAACACTCCAACCGACAACTGAAATGTAGCCTGGACGAAACCAATAAGTGCACCACCTCCTCGAAAGTTTCTGTTTTATTGCGGACACAACAAAGAAAATATAAAAATATACACAAGCTTGAATGGTTAAGCGCTTTCACTCACTATGTGAGCTTCATCAGAACACTATCTGTCAGCTATGAATGCAATTAAATTACAAAAACTGGCGCCAAAAATCAGCTGTTGCACCTTACTTAAAGGAGCATTCCCTTTTAGATAACAATCCTTTATAGATTTCCATTTGGATCAATGAAACCAAAAATATTTCTTAAAAACATGTGTTACAATTAAAATCTCATTTAAAAAAACTGTTTGTTGTTATAATAAGGATTCTGTAAAAAATTCTATAAAATCCTATAAAAATACTATGAAACAGTGATTAACATATATACCTCAGACACTGGTACTTCTGCTCTTGTGGCTTGCTGAATTAGATATGAAATAACATGTGATGATAAAATGAATAAATAATTGAATAATTACATATTAATAAAACATACCTAATGTATGATATTTCTTGAAATGTTTCTTAAAATACAGAATGTTATATTCCTATCCGTCAAGGACATTTATGAAAGTGTGATATATGAGATACTATATGTTTTGTCTTAAAGTTCATTGTTCAACAAAATAATTAATTGAATATATATTCTCATCTCATATCCATCTCCAAGATGGGTTTACAAGAAATAAAATTGTTTAAACCCGGTGAGTTTGTTACATCAAGATATAATTGCCACCATATTTCCTTAAAATTTAATAACTTCTTAGATTCACCTCCTTTCGGGTTACTGTATATAATATCTAATATGGAAAATTTGAATTTGTGGTTAGTCCCCATTTTTTCTACATGCCTAGAAAGTGCATTAGTAGAGTCTTTTTTGGATATACTGTAAATGTGGTCATATATACGCTTTCTGAAATTTCTCTCTGTTTTACCAATGTAATAACTAGTGCATGCTCCACACTTGGCAATGTATATTACCATCTTGGTGTTACAATTTCCCTTTTTAAGTTTCACAAACTGTTTGTAGTCATTATAAATACATGTTTTGTTAATTTCTAATATGTATTTGCATTGATTGCATGCTCCACATTTCCTAGTATCTTCCAAGTTGACCTTCCTTTCTTCATTGTTCATAATTTTCGTGCCTTCTCTGGAAAATTGTTGTAATATTTTCTTAATATTATCCCCCATTTTATACACTATTCCAGGCCTACTACATACTACATATTTCAAGTTAGCATCGGAGTATAACATACACCAAAATGTATTCACGACCTCTATTATTTTGTCAGAAATGGGACTATAACTTAAAATTAATGACCTCTGATGCCTCGTTGACTCTTTTAAATTATCAAAATTGGAATTTGTATTATAATTAATAACTCCTGTTCCAAATAAAGGCTTGTATTTCTTATCCCACTCTTTAATCACATATTGTCCTACATCATTCAACATTTTGGTTGGGTAACCTCTATCCTTGAATAGCCTTGTTAAATAATCAATTTCATCCTTCATTGTCTTGTAATCGGATGTCATACGTGTGGCACGAATGCATTGCCCCTTGAATATATTCTGTTTTAACCTAGTAGGATGACAACTGTCATAGGCCAAATAATCATTAGAAAAAATTTTTTCCTATATATTTTAGATTTTAATTCACCATTTTGTTTATATATATAGGTGTCAAGATATTCTATACCCTCGGAACTCTTAGAGCATGTGAACTTTAAATACTCACTACTGCTATTCAGGAAATCAATGAATTTAGCCAATTCATCCTGCGTATTACCCCATATTAAATGTATGTCATCCAAAAATCTTGAATAATGAAGGATACTCTTATAGAAGGAACTGGGAAAAAGAGTAGTTTCTTCCCAGTCCAGCATGACCATATTGGCAAAAATGGGGGCACAAGCTGCCCCCATTGCAACACCTTTGGTCTGCTTGAAATATTCTCCCTCAAAATATATGAAATTATAATCCAAAACCATTGACATACATTCCGCAATGAGGCAAATCTCATCCCATTCCAATTCGGAATGTTTGAAGATGCTATTAGAAAAAGCCTCCAGTCCTGCTTGTTTAGGAATGCATGAGAACAAGTCAATTACGCCAATAGTGACAAAAATATATTCTTCTCTCCAGAAATTTATGGGGTACATACTTAAAAATTCCCAAGAATCTTTAACCATGTGAGAGATTTTCATGTAAATATGTTTCAACATGATGTCAATATATTTACCAATGGGGTATGTTTTTGATAGACTACCTGACACAATTGGTCTAAATGGGGGGTTCATAGTATCTTTGTGTATCTTTGGTATTCCTACCAGGGTGGCCATTGTTGGATATTTCTCTCCGGATATCCTTCCATCTATTAAGAATTCCTCGAGATATGAGATAATTCTCTGATATGCAATATTCACTTCATTAATAGAAATTGTTTCATAATTGCCTGATATATGAAGTATATCATACATTTTCATGATATATTGAATTTTATCGTATATGACTACCCCTCCCCCCTTGTCAGGTTTCATGACTCTAATTTGAGTATTCGTCCTGTTTCCCTCTCTTCTTTGGTTAAATTACTGGGAAAAGTTATTTTTTTGTGTTCATTATGCATGTTATAAATTTCCTTGGTTACCACTTTCTCAAATATTTCTACTCTAGGATAATACGGCGGAATATAGGTGCTTTTAGTTTTTAATCTCACATTCTTAATCTCATTCACACTCTCTTCGTTACTCCCTGGTTTGATTGTACTAGGCTTGTTGTTAAAAAGTATAGCTAAATTGATTTTCCTTACATACTTTTTTTTCTCACATAAGCAGTCCACTAAATTAAAACGAGGGGTAGGAATGTATTTCATGCCCTTGGCCAGTAAGTCAAAATGACTGCTGTTTATATCTATACTAGAAAAGTTGTATATTTTAAAATTATCACATGTGAAAATATTATCCTTTACTAAAATTTCTTTTGTCTTAATATTAGAGAAATTAGATTTCTTTAATACCAATTCTGATTCCGTACCGATTGTCCATTGTTGTTCCTTCCATATCTTGACTGCTGTTTCCGATTTGGATTCCAATAGGGTTGAACTTGTTTTTCCTGTTTCCTGTGAAAATGGGACTCATATTTATCAGAAGGAGTACTATTGTAAACGTCCCTATCTTCGTTTGTCTTATAAGTCTGTCCCTGTTCAAATTTCTTTTTATGTTTCAACCAAACATAGGCTTCACCATTTTTATATTGTTGTACATCTCTACTCATTTTTTTCTTTTTTGTCTCACCTATATTTACTATCCATTTTTCAGCTAAGGTGAATTGTTTGGTGTATAATTTTTCCCATTCTGTGAATAATAAATCACTAGTAATATTGGAATCTAATGTTTCTACTTCTTGAATCAATTTACTTAGTTTCTCATCATTGTATTTGATGAGAATCTTCATGTATTTTAAACCACATCTGTCAAAAAATTCATTAAATTCAACAATGCTGTTTTCATCTAGTGTAACTCCCATGGGCATTTTAAAAAATCTCAATCCTTGAGGAACAACTTTCATTTCAATACATTTGTGTAGATAAGCATTATCAATTTTCAATCCATTAATTTGTTTCAGTAACTTACCTAAAGCATATATCATTTCTTTCAGACTACCTAAAGGTTTGTTAAACATTGTATTCTTCTTTCTAGGCATGTAGAAAAAATGGGGACTAACCACGAATTCAAATTTGCCATATTAGATATTATATACAGTAACCCGAAAGGAGGTGACTCTAAGAAGTTATTAAATTTTAAGGAAATATGGTGGCAATTATATCTTGATGTAACAAACTCACCGGGTTTAAACAATTTTATTTCTTATAAACCCATCTTGGAGATGGATATGAGATGAGAATATATATTCAATTAATTATTTTGTTGAACAATGAACTTTAAGACAAAACATATAGTATCTCATATATCATACTTTCATAAATGTCCTTGACGGATAGGAATATAACATTCTGTATTTTAAGAAACATTTCAAGAAATATCATACATTAGGTATGTTTTATTAATATGTAATTATTCAATTATTTATTCATTTTATCATCACATGTTATTTCATACCTAATTCAGCAAGCCACAAGAGCAGAAGTACCAGTGCCTGAGGTATATATGTTAATCACTGTTTCATAGTATTTTTTATAGGATTTTATAGAATTTTTTACAGAATCCTTATTATAACAACAAACAGTTTTTTTTAAAGGAGATTTTAATTGTAACACATGTTAAGAAATATTTTTGGTTTCATTGATCCAAATGGAAATCTATAAAGGATTGTTATCTAAAAGGGAATGTTCCTTTAAGTAAGGTGCAACAGCTGATTTTTGGCACCAGTTTTTGTAATTTAATTACATTCATAGCTGACAGATAGTGTTCTGATGAAGCTCACATAGTGAGTGAAAGCGCTTAACCATTCAAGCTTGTGTATATTTTTATATTTTCTTTGTTGTGTCCGCAATAAAACAGTAACTTTCGAGGAGGTGGTGCACTTATTGGTTTTGTCCAGGCTACATTTCAAGCTTCTAGTTTCCTCAGTTAAATCTAACAACAAAGCCGGTGACTCACTTTTCTCGAACACAGCAGGTAAAAACTGGAATCAACTTCCTTCTGAATTATCAACCCTTGCTTCTACTTCTCTATTTAAAAAACATCTTAAAGAACATCTTAAAACTCACTGGCTTTGTCCATGTGCTAACCCAGACTGATATCCCTTTCCCCTTCCTGCTCTCACCCCTATCCCTACTCCTCTAACTTATGCCTCCAAAGCTAGTTACTACTCTTTTCTTCACAATATGAGGATAAAATATAATGTCTTTTCTCTCTTAATTGGGTTTTCCTCATACCTACCATTGTGTTTAGTATAATTTTTTAGTATAATTTTTAATATAATTTTTAGAGTTTATAATTTTATTATTATAATTTTTCTTTTGACCAATGCTGCCTCTGTATTGTGATTTTTCATGTTTTTTTTATATTGTTAACTTTATCACTGTTCATACTTGGAGCTTTTCTCCCCGGTCCTCTACTGAAAATGGACATATATCCAGTTAGACTAGCCCGGTTAACAAATGTAAAATAAATAAATAAATAATAATAAATTACTGTGCAATATTTGTTTAATACCAAGCATGTCTCTGCAAACGGGAAAGGGAAGCACAGTGTGTGTTTTATACCCATGGAATTGTCAGTGCTGACCTGGAGACCATACTTAAGTATCAGGGGAAATTTGGTGGACTTACCCCGGCAAACCTCTTTGCTAATACGAGCCAACAAGTCTGGAGGATAATTTCTATCCTTAAAAAGCCCTGTCAAAAAGCACAGTCATCAAAGAAGATAGAGTCCTCGCTGATTAACCGAGAAAGCCTAATGAACTGTCCTCTGACCACATTAGCTTTAATAAAATGTGGATAATGGCTAGTGCAGTCCAGATAGTTATTACGGTAGGTCTTTTTGTGAAATATGTTAGTGCTGAAAGACTTAGTAATTGGGCCAAGCCGAATATCAACATCCAGAAACTGAACTCTGTGCCCCAAACTAGAAAATGTGAATGATAGAAAACTGATGCTGTCAGATAAATCAGTCAAAAAGAGTCCAGCTGAGCCAAAGTGCCACTTCCAACAAAAAATAAGTCATCAATAAAGCAGCAGTAAAAAAGTACATGCTGAAAACCTAGAAAAAGGGAGAGAGTGTACATCTCCCAAGTACTTAGGACCAAATTGGCATACGCTGGTGCCATTTTAGCCCCCAAAGCAATCCCTCTCTGTTGAAATGGAAGAAATTATTATGCAGAACAACTAAATAAACTCACAGATAATATGAATTTTACTGTAGCTTAGCCTGAGCATTCCAGCAAGAATTTCTTGGTAAGTTGGAGACCTTCAAAGTGGGGAATATTTGAATAAAGAGCCTCTACATCAAGGGTCATTAGAACACAGTCACCATTCAGAATAGGAAGCCTCCACAATTTATCAAAAAAGACAGAGTCTTTTAGATAAAACATGATCCGATGTACAATCGGGTTGAGAAGCGCATTCACAAATTCAGAAATTGTTTTCTGTCTTAGTTTTTCTATTAGAGACTATCAAACAGAAAGGAGGGCTGACATGATCCTTGTGGATTTTAGGAATTCTGAAAAGTTTCCCCAGACATGGACTTTTGACAGACAAGAAATGAAATTCCTCTGGAGTAATCCTGTTGTCAGTAAGGCAGCAGTCAGTAAGAAAATTATCAATAACTGCAAAATATTCATTAACTTGGGGTAAAGAAACACTATAAAAAGTGTTGTCATCAAGACATTTGTTAATCTCAGAGATATATCTAACTTCCTCCACAACAACAGTACCAGTGCCTTTATGTGCTTTCATAATACAGACACTTTTCAAAGCTATGTTCTTTGAGGGCAGCAATTTCCTCTTGAGACAAGTTAAACCAATTCTCATTACTTTTGTTATCCAACAGCGATCTAACATCCTTATCACACACTCGGAGAAAAACATTGACATCATTATGTAAAGGAGGGTTATACAAACATTTATTACGTAAGAGGGGAATGTCCAACGGTTTGGAGCTGACATCATCTAACAAAAATTTCAAGTTTAGTTTCCTGAGGTAAAATCTAAGACCAGCACAACATTGTTTAAATCTCCTCTTTACGCTGGTATAAAAGTAAAGCCTCTCTGTAGAACTTTAAGGTGCACAGGGAAGAAAGAACAATCAGTCAAGTTAAAAATAGCTGAGTTCAGAGTTCCATCTCCCCCCTTGGCAGGTACTTGAAGTGCTACAATCACACTCTGCTCCTGCCCAGCCTCTCCCCCTGCTTTGACCGCTGCCTCTGCGTCTCCCCCCCCCATGAACATAAGTCTTTGCTTTGGTTTGTAGGACTCCTGGAGAAAAAAAAACTTGTTGTCGTTCTAGTCACCTGGAGTCTCCATTATTCTGGAGTCAATCATTGGAGCAGAGGGAAAACCACAATCACTGTTCAAAATATGTCAGAGAGGTACGGATCTGGAGTCTCTATGGGTATGGGCTTTAATCAGGTGTTCCAGCCCATTTTGATACCGATAAACATCCCTCTGAAGTTTCAGCTTTTTCCTTTGCAGAACTGTAGCCACATGTCTATTAATCCTTGCTGAAATACCATCACAAAGCTGTAAAAAATTCTCGAGCATTAGATGCTAACTAGTAATTGCAGATCGTGAATTTCACTCCTCAGACCATCCAGTTTGTCGGTATTGTGTTTGATGAGGGCCCTGAACACTTGAAGTCTAGTATCATTGTAAATTTGAATCAGTTCTTTATAAGGGCCTTGCATAGATGTCCTGTTGGGGAATTTAAAACACCTAAGACCTTGGGGGACTATTCAGCTTTGTAGACATTTGGAAAGATATAAATTGCCATATTCCACCTTCTTATATGTAATTAAGAGACTCTCACACTTAAAGATAAGATACTTGCAACTGCCTGCTATCCCATCACTCAAATCTTGAGTGTTTGAGAGATTAGGTACAGGGACATCAAAGCCATTCAGGAATGGCTCAATAGTATCCCTGGAGATAAGTTGTCGAAGTCAATCCACTGGAGTAGTCCTGAGTCCCTGCTGAGATGAAGGGATGTCTCTGTTAATATGTCTAGCCACATATTCTTGCTGTGAAGAGTGTACATCCCTGTTAGATTGAGAAGGAAATGTTGGATTCAAGTTTATTGCACTGAGCCCTTGCAATGGGTTTTGTGCTCATTAGCTGTTTGTGCTTTAGATGAATTTAAACGATATATATGAGCTAAGGAAAGCAAACTCACTTAAATTTACCCATTATTCATACAGATATGGAACACAAAGAAATATTGATAACATTTTTGTCTCAAACAATCTGTTATCGCCTAACAGAGAAGTTTCAATAATTTCATGTCCATTATTGGATCATAATGCTATAATCTGTTGTATTATTTTAAAAACTGACAATCTAATATATCATAGGAAACTACCAGAGAACATTATTAAAATAAAATGATTCAAGGATTAGTATGTTAAAGAGATCAAAAATTTCCTAGAAATAAACATGAATGGAGAAGTATCTCGCATTGTCCTAGGGTATTTATTAACGACTTAATTAAATGGTAGAGTTACAAGCTGGTATATTTGTAAAACAAGAGAATGGGACAAAGAACTGAATACACTACGTGTCAAAACAGACACACTAAAGTTACATCTAAAACCAAATGATAGTATCAGTCAGTCTGAACTTAAATACAAAATATGTTGAAATTCTAAATCATAAAGTTTCAATAAACCTGGAAAAACATAAGCTTCAGGCATATTCAGTAAACATTTTTAAGCTTGCATAAAGTTGCTCTTAGATCAAAGAAAATGAATAAAGTAAATAATTTCAAAGAAATTATAACACACACAAATAAGAACAACAGATATGAAAAGTATTCTTGGGGGCTTTAAAATATATTTTGAAAATATAAATAATAATACAAATAATTATTATTATTTTTATTAAATATAAATTGTATATTTAAGTCATGGTTAATGTTCATGTCATTGTCTGATGAAGTCCTGAGTTGGAGGGACGAAAACGCGATTTGTTTTGCTGTCTGTGAAGTGCGTTAATAAAGTGAACTGTTTTCTAAAAAGTAAGCTGTTTCGCGACTTTTGTGGCTCTTGGGAGGATTACCAGTCTTATTTTGGAGCTGCAGCCAGTTTGTAGCTGTGTTCTAGTGATTTGTTTGGTTTTGGTCGCGTAAGAACTTTGTAATTGAAAAGCAAGTTATGGAACCGGACAAGCAAGAGGAAGTGGGGCAAACACGTAAACTGATTGGACAGCTAACAGAATTGATTGATTTGCTCACTCCCCTCTGCAGCAGCTTACTTCCTGCCAAAGCGAAAGCTAATGGTCATGGAGATTCAATGGATGGGGTACTTGGGCCAACTGCCAAACGAAAGAGGGAGCTTATTGGTGGTGATAATCCAGCCGGCGACCCAGATGAGAATGAAGGCACCAGTTTTGACCCAGGAAGAACGCCAAGGATTTTTGACACAGGGGCAGGAAACAAGGAAGCGAATGACAATTTATATAGTCAGCAAGGGGCTAGACCAAAATCATCTCTAGCACCTAAAGGTACTGTTATTTTTGACTGTTTAACCACAACTGAGTGGTTACAGAAAGAATATTTGTCTAAAAGTGACAAATCTAAAGCTAATAATAATCTGAATGATGGTGACACTTATATGGTAAAATTAAACAAGTTAAACAAATTAATGACACAGTATAGAATTTTGAGTATTGAAAATGCATACCTTAATGAATGTTTAATAAAGGAAATAGTCCCTAAGGGATTCAGGGTATATAAGTACCCCAATAATGTAGAAATTGGTTCTTTGTTTCATGAAAGTTTGATAAAGACATTTAATAAATGTGGACTAGAGATTGTGCAGTTAATAATAGAGGAAAATGAAAGAAAACAAGAGACATTGGGGAGGGACATTCACGAACTAGACATGTGTATTAAGAACGATTTAGTTTTTAGTATTGTAGAAGAGAAAGAGAAATATTTTAAAGTTAGAAAAGACATTGATGCACATTGTGAGATCACTATACAACGTAAGATGGGGAAACTTTACAGAGATATTCATGAATATAATAGTAAGATTAGTTACCCAAATCCAGTAGGTGTTAATAAAAGGAAATATAATGAAACACCATACAAGCAGAATAACAGAAGTAAGGAAAAGGAAGAAGGGTGGAGGGAAGTAGACATATATGATGTTGAGTTCCCACCCTTGGAGTATGAGGGAGAGAGAGTTCAACCCCCTCAATATAGGAGAGAAAATTTTCGGATGAGAGGAGGGAGAAGGGGGAGGGGAAGATATTAAAATGTACCCCCACCCCGAGTGAAAAGTTGAATGACTCACTAGGTATTATAATAGAAAATTACAAAAGTACATACAGAGGTTTCTCTATTTACAATTTTAGTGAAACTTTATTGACTAAAGAACATTTAAATTTATTGAATAAGGGTCTTAAATATATCCCAAATAAAAAAGGAGAAGTAACAGGAACAATTCTCGACGTTAAATTATTTATAAGAAAGGTTAATCTAGCCATCTTAGCTTCAAGAGCTGGGTTTCATGGAAACAACCAAGAAGGGGCAAGGTTAACTAGGAGCTCCTTATATAAACCACCACTAATGCCCCAACTAAAGAATTTAGAAAATGTGATTGAAAAAGAAATTCGAAGAACTATGATAGGTAACAAATTCAAAGACAAAAATAATTTAAAGGAAAAAGAAAAGGAAGTGTTGGAGGATTTAATTAGTAATAAGGGTGTGAGAATAATGAAGCCAGATAAGGGAGGGGGAATCGTGATTATGGACAAAATTATATATGAGGCTAAAATGAATTCTATATTAAGGGATGAAGGTAAATATAAGATAGTGTCTAAAAATGAAATTGAAATAGCATATAAGAAAATTGACTTAATGTTACAAGATTTGTTAATTGAAAAAGTGATTGATATGAAAACTTTTAGATATTTTGAAATCCAGAAGCCTAAGGTAGCCACAGTTTTTGGTATACCCAAAGTTCATAAGAATCAGATAGACCCCCCCTTAGACCCATAGTTACTGCAGAAGGGGCCAAGACAGTGCCCCTAGCGAAATTTGTGGATGAAAAAGCTAAGCATATTTGGGTCAATAACAAGACTATACTAAAGGATTCTTGGGACTTTATAAGAGAACTCACACCTGAGGTTTATAAAGACGAACTACTGTTCATTACTATTGATATTATTGATCTATTCTCAAGTATTCCCTATAAAGAAGGGATGGATTACTTTGAACGGAGTATTTTTTTAGATCAAAAAATGACTCAGGAAGAAAAAATAGCTACAGTTGCTCTCATGGACACAATTTTAAAATATAATTTTTTAGTGTTCGATGGTGAATACTATCAACAGACTAAAGGGGTGTCCATGGGAGCAGCATGTGCCCCTACATACGCAAATATAGTCCTGTCACAATGGGAAGAACATTATATAATTAATTCCAACTTTAAAAAGTATTGGATATTGTACCATAGATTCTTGGACGACATTGTAATGTTTTGGATTGGAGGAAAACAAATATTTTTGGAATTTTTTGAGTATATTAATGCAACAACAAGTTTTCTAAAATTTACATATGTTATAAATGCAGATATTCTAAATTACTTGGATGTAGAGGTTATTAAAGTGGACCACAAGTTTGAAACCAGGGTGTTTAAGAAAATAACATTTTGTAATTCCTACCTACACTACGACAGTTCTCACCCCCCCCCACTGTAAGAAAAACATAGTCAAGGGACAGTTTGTGAGGGGGTCGAGGATGACAAGCAGAGACATAGACTTTAAACAAGAATGTGATAAGTTGGAAAGTATGTTTCTGGAAAGAGGCTATCCTACTACATTTGTTCAGGACATTAGGAGAGAGGTAGAGGAAGGTAGGAAAGACAGATTTCAAACTATAAAGGGAATTAAGGAAAGTAATTCTATGAATGAGAAAAATAAAGGGCTCAATAAGAAGGAAGAAATGACACAAAAAAGATTAATTATAGAATTTAACTCTACTAATAAAAATATGAAAGATATTATATGTAAGGAGTGGGAAAAATTCCTTTTATTTACGGACATGGAGGAAGTAAAACATATGGCACCAAAAATTATATACAGAAACCCACCATGTATACGCAATATGATAGAAAGAAATGCTCTAGAAAAGAGAGGGACCAGTGTGAGAAAGAAAGGTACCTTTAAGTGTGGATGGTGCCAACAATGTCCACATATTATGAATAAGGGAGAGGTATACATTGAAAGTAGGAAAATGAAAATAAGAAGTGAAGAATACTATAACTGTGATACACAAGGAGTTGTATACCTGGTAATTTGCCAGAAATGCTGCGCATTTTATGTTGGCAAAACCGAAAGGTCCCTGAAAAAACATATCTATGAGCATTTGTACGATATTAGTAGAGCAAAAGAGACAAATGCATTATACAAACATTCTAAAGAATGTAAAGAAGTTAAATACTTATGGTTAGTATTGGAACAGGTTAAATGTGATATTAGAGGTGGTCCATGGGAAGACATCTTAGAAAACAAGGAACTAAAGTGGCAGGTTAGAATGGATGCAAGTAGGAAGCCCGGCCTCAATGAAATGATTTCCATTAGACCATTATTAAAAATAAGAGCTAACAAAATATGAGAATATAATGAAATGTTGCATCATGGTTTTATTTAACACAGTTGTTTTATTCAACACAGTTGTTTTTAAATAATATATAATAAACAGACATTTTAATAATGGTACAATTTTTAATATTTTTTGTGTGTTGCAATTGCTATTTAATATTGTTGATTATTTATATGTAGGGTAATATATATTTATTTATAATAAATTATAACATAAATTTTTTTTTAAAATGTTTTGTGGTTTACATTAAATATATTGGTTTACATAGTCATCCCAATTACAAGATTAATTTTGGGATGTAATTGCAGGTTTTGCACACTAGGGGGAACCACTAATACTTATAAGTGAAATGAAGTTTTTTATGAATGTGGTTTTTAATGCACATAGGATTCATACAACTTTCTCCAATGGAAAATATTTTTTTCTTTAATGAATTATTGTATATTTATTATTGTTCATGTTATAAAAATCAAGATTGAGGTTTATGCATTAATAAATAGTTGAAATGAAGTCAAGTCAAAAGAAAAACAGGAAAGTGTCACGAATAAAATGTTTTTTTTTTCATTCTCATGAATATGTAATTAATGTCACTGTATATTAATGAGTAATAGACCATAGGGATTGGTGTTTTTGAATTCAAATGTTATGGTTTTATTGGTTTATTGCACAATTAATTGTATATTTAAGTCATGGTTAATGTTCATGTCATTGTCTGATGAAGTCCTGAGTTGGAGGGACGAAAACGCAATTTGTTTTGCTGTCTGTGAAGTGCGTTAATAAAGTGAACTGTTTTCTAAAAAGTAAGCTGTTTCGCGACTTTTGTGGCTCTTGGGAGGATTACCAGTCTTATTTTGGAGCTGCAGCCAGTTTGTAGCTGTGTTCTAATAATACAAATAACCTGGATAATGATGATATAGTTGAAACTTTTCTAAGGGAAAATATAAATAAAATAACAAGTGAACATTCATTTTTAACGGAAATAAAAAAGTTACTGGACTTAGATGGTCTTATACCAGAACTATGTACAGTACTACTGGATGATGCAGTTAAAATATTATATAAGGTCTATAGATAAATAAAACCAACAGCCAAACCCCCATCATGGAAATATTCCCTTACATCACCTATTTTAAAACAAAATAAAGATCCTACAAAATGTTCATCATACAGACCCATTTCACTTTTAAATGTGGACTATAACATCTTCGTGTCCATTTTAGGTAACACAATTAATCTACTTATACCTAAACTAATTAACAATGATCAAATTGAGTTTATTTTAAATAGATAAGTACAGGATAATGTATGAAGAATATTTACATTAATAGACTATGCAAATAAAAATAAAAAAGAACTTTCTATCATTAGTCTTGATTTAGATAAGGCTTTTGACTCAGTTAATTGGTCGTACCTGTTTAAAATACTTAAAGTGTATAATTCCTCACCTGAGCTAATTGCATAATTTCTAAGTTATACAATAACTCTTGTGCTTATGCTAAAATAGGTTATTTTCTTTCTAATTCCTTTAAATTACAAAAAGGCACACAAAACAAGTTTTTCCATTATCAACTTACTTTTTGCATTAGCTATAGAACCCTTTATTAATAGTATTAGATCCAATAAAAATCATTAATGATATCAGAATAAAAGAAGATTTAAAACTAAAAATTCAACTCTTTGCTGATATTTTACTAACAATAGGAAACACAGAAAATTCATTAGAACATATAATTAGCTCTATGAGTCAGTTTGAAGAAATTTCAAACTTAACATTTAATCATAATAAAACAAGTACATTATTAATTAATAAATAATTAAAAAGTAATATAAAAAACATTCTAACTTCAATTTGAATAGCAATCAAATGAAATACCTTGATATAACCATTATGTTTAATAGTAAAGAAATGATACAAACAGACTTTCAATACGTTGTTGATAAAATTTTAAGTTTAGTCACAAACTGGAATAAATTCTTCTTTAACATGAAAGAACGATTAATGCAAATTGGAATAAATCCTTTTTTACCATGAAAAAACGATTAATGCTTATTAAGGTGGTAATTCTCCCTAAAATATTGTTTCTCTTAGAATCATTAATACTCCACCAAAAATTTATGAAAATAAATAATTTTCTATTAACTTTTTTGTCATTCTAATAAACCAAGAATTTCCTTCTACTGGCACAGAAAAGGTTGAGATAATGATGAAATTGGATTCCTTGATATTCAGCTGTATGCTTCTTCAACAATTGTAAAAGTTATAACGTTGTGGCTAAATTCATCTTATGATTCAAAACAGAAACAAATACATCAAGAAATATTATTAATAAATAATAAATATATCAACAAGCAGTCAAAAACAAATAGTCCCTAATAGTTTTATCTGGTTATTAAAAGATGTTTGCATAAATGGAATTACACCCTTTTCTCAAATTCCTTATTTAAATAACATTATTTCCTATTTCCAAAAGTTTGCATAGTCTAACCATATCAATAATAATGCAATGAAAAATAAATCATATTTGCCACAAATCTATAAAATTCTTAAGTTAGATTTCAAATATTTAAACAATTCCTATTGGAACTATTCTTCAAAAATTAATAATGAAGACTTCTCTGAATAATACAAGAAAATTATATTAAAATCTACAGATAAAACCACATCTTCATTATATTAGAAAATTTTCACTTGGAAATTCTTACACAGAGCTTTTGTCAATCATAACAAAATTACATGTATATATAAATCAAATAGAATTAAATGCTGGAGACCTGAATCTGAAATAAAAGCTGATTGGATGCATATGGTATAAGAATGTGAAGTCATCTCCCCCTTTTGGAAAGAAATTAATAACTTAATTTAATCTTTACGGTCAGATAGATGTAATATTTCTAAATATTCAGTTTTGTTTATTGCTCTGATTCCTGAGATAATTCCAAAAACCAAAGTGCCTCTTCTTTGGTCTATTCTTGCTATAGCCAGAAAAGTAATTACTGAAAATTGGAAAAGTAAAGTTTACCCCTCTAATGTTGAATTTATTAATATGGCAAAAAATGGTTTACAGTAGTGAATTGCATACTATAAAGATGAGAACTACTAATATTACACATTCATATAAACCATGAGTTAAATTTAAAGACTTGCTTGAAACATATTAATTGCTGTTGATATGTATAACTTTGATGTATTTGTCAGCTGTGGACCTATGTAAATAGTTGTGTGTTTGTTTTATAACTGACATGTTTATCTATTATTTTAAAACCAAATTAAAAAAAGACAAAATTATACTTCCTTGCATGGAAGCTTTACCTGCTCCATGTACTACAAAATTTGTGAAAAAAAAAACTGTGAAGTGGCAGTAAGTGTTTCACATCTTAGCCATTAACACATTAACCCCTGCCACACAGAGAGCAGCCATTCAAAAATGGCATTGGGAAGTCAATAAATACTTCATTTGGACTTAGACAAAGTCAGAATTAAATGTCAAGTTAGTTTAACAGCTTTCTGTTGCTCATCTGTTCTAGCAGCTGAGCACTTTTAAACATTAAGAATTAGACTTTTGTTCTCCAGTAGGATATTAATGTGCAGGTAATACCCACTAAAAACAAATCTGCCACTTCACAGCAGGATGTTAAAAATTAACAAATAGTCACCATTTTTATGCTCGCTAAACAGTGTTTTTTGTTTAGCAAGTGTAATGTTTAAACAAAAAGTAAGTGTGCATGCATGTGTTTCTGTCTGCATGTGAGCACGCAAGCATATTTCATAGTTCATACTTCATAGCTAATTATTAGGCGAGCTGCCATAATGTGCCATTTTAAGCCTAGCCAATTTCCCTCCCATCAAGACAGAGTGAGAGAGATTTAGAGAAAGGAGAAACAAGATCGTTGATTGCAACAGGCAGGCCACCAACTCAGATGTACCAATATTTTAAATTCAGAAATGACTGACTTTAATTCTCAGTGATTTACAATGATATGAAAAAATTTACATAAAATCATCTACTGCTTTACATATCTAGCAAATCCTTCATTGTTTTTCAGTATTAATGCGGAAACCACATTTTAATTATGCTTTAATATAATTGGACTGGAGTGGGACTGAAACATGGAAGGTGGGGGTGGGAAAAGACCTGTAATACATTTTTAATGTACATTGTGGATTGATGGATCAGAGGATGAAAGCAGTTGTAATCTGTGTGTGTCTGCATGCACCCACGCATGTGTGTGTTTGTCTATTTTTGAATGTGTACATTTCCTGTGTATATGTTATATCCATAAATCGCTCAGAATGTGTGTGTGTGTGTGTGTTTAGACAAACAATTACATAGTTTATATTTCTGATGTAAAATATTTCCACCAGTAAATATATATATATATATATATATATATATATATATATATATATATATATATATATATATAAAATTATCAATGTCAGCTGCACAATGCCAGGGCACTTCTATGGGCTAGACTTGTAAAGGCTCCAGGGCCATTAGCCTAGTTCACATCTATGAACCTAAGTATTAAAAAAACACAAAACATTTTAACACTTAGCCCATTCTCTAAGTACAATAATGCTTGCCAGGGTATATGTGTGTGTGTTATTGGGTCTACTTTGTTTCATTGAAAGCTCATTTCACTGAATTTCAATTCACCATGAACAAATCGCAGAAAACTCAAATTATTGAAAACTCATTTCACTGAAGTGAAGTCCTGGCACTGTGTAGAGTACAAGGCAAGTAAAAGGTATATGCCCTTTTGCCCACTGTAGTGCGATCCTGGAGTTAGTATATATAGTTCGAGGTGAGGGGCACAGCCCCCCACATTGAGGGGTGTGGGGGGAGTAGGCCCCCATCCTAGTTTGGTTTTATATATTTCACCGAAATCTTCACAACAATACATTTTAAACCATAGACAAGCATACTTACAACACCAAAGACTAACTCTTTCCAGAAGACAATATATACCTAAACTAAATGGGGGGGGGTTACGCCTCCCCACACCCCAATGTGGGGAGCTGAGCCCCCCACCCAACTATATATACTAACTCCAGGATCACACTACAGTAGGGAAAAGAGCATATTCCTTTTACTTGCCTTACAGTACTCTACACAGTGCCAGTACTTCACTTCAGTGAAATGAGTTTTCAGTAATTTGAGCTTTCCGCTATTTGGTTAGGGTGAGTTGAAATTTAGTGAAATGAGCTTGCGAAGAAATAAAGTAGACCTGTGTTATTACATAAATAATGATGTTCCAGAGGTGTACAGGCCCTCCACCTGCAGTGTCAGGCCTCGGAACACCCATAGGCATGTGTTATTTACACAGTAACATATACCCTGTCAGGCATTATTGCTTGCTATTTACAAAGTAACACACACCCTGTCAGGCATTACTGCTTGTTTAACAACTTGTCTTTTCACCATCTTCAGAGTGTAATTATAGTGGGACATGTGCTATAAAAATGTTAGATGTATTTGTGACTAGGAAGCCTTACCAAATGCTGTGGTAACCCTAGGTGGAGGACTTGATTTAAACAACCTAATTCTAAAAAACAAATTAACTTACATGGAAATCAAGAACTCTGCAGTGAAAGGCAGATACCATCTTAAAAGATTCCAGTTAAACTTTTGATGATACATGTTTAGATCCAGGTGTTATGCTGGACAACAAGAGATGACCCATTTGTTTGGGATGTGGGAACTTATGTGGCCAGTGACCTAACTTTTGATCAATATGTGTCTATTGGGTACTTTTCCGTTATCGGGGCAACACTTTCAATTTCAATGCGGTAGTGGATATTAACAAGTGCTGATTTAATATTGTCTATTTTTTGTATTAAAAATAAAACTCTCTCTTATTTTATCATAAAAAAGTCAGTAGAGTAATCTGTATCATCTTGCATGGTGCAGCTGTGATTTCAATCCTCGCACAGCTGTTAGCCTCGATGCACTTTACGTTTTCAATTGGAAAACAGCTGTTAGCTATGAATGCGTTTTTTTAAAGTGACAGCTACTATTTAGAAAGTGTTGCTGTGACAATGTAAATAACCACGTTTTCAAGTAGTAAAAATGAACAGAATTTGAAGAAGTGATTCCCCTTCTTATCATTTACGTATTACTTACATAAATTTATGTAAAATTGCATCACATCAACATGAACAGTTAAAGAATGACAGCAGACAAAATGTGTAATCATTAGGAACTGAAAGCAGGAGTTTAATTAAATATGTTTCTAATGGTTAAGGTGTTTGCCTTACAAACACAAGGTTCAGGGTTTGAATCTCACAGGGGATAATTGGCTAGGCTTAAAATGGTTGCAGTTAGATCTATGAATCTATGAATCTATGTTGAACAATACATAAGGTACAAAAACGGAGTAGGTAGCAGTTAATTCAGGAGACATGAATGTTGAAATGTCTCTTAACATACTAGAAAATAGGGAATTTTTGGGGTTGGCACATCTCCACATAAACTCTGCCAAATAAGACTCTAGATGATGCCTAGCATTGCCCCAATGCCTTTTATTCCGCCACTTCACACCTCCCCATAATCGCTCCACAGTTTGTGTATGACATCCACTATCTGGATCAACAAAATTATATTTATGATTCACAGTAAAATTATCGTATCCAGCATCCCTTAATTCAGCAGTCTGAGTAGATGACACTACCTTCTTCTATATTGTTCTGGATGACAGTTAGTAATGTTTGGGGGGGGGGGTCCCTGTTATTTTAGTGAATGCAATGAATTGCAAATGCTGTTTAGTCGAACGTCATTATGCGAAATGGCAAAATACCTAGGGAAAAATCACTGGGCTGTTTTCGGGACTTTGCCATTTCCTCCACTGTGGTGCGATCTCGGAGTTGGTATATTTAAGTAGGGGGGTGTGGGGGGCACAGCTTTATTTTGTGTTTTTATTTATTTATTTTTTTTTATTATGGATCCTCCAAAAACCCATTGTTGTGAAAGAATATGACCAATATTACTTTTTCTTCTAGTAAAAAGACTTTCATCAAGCTCAACAATTTTAATGGAAGGCTGTGAAAGTATTGCAGTAGCACACACTTCTTTCATATAATTATTCCAGTCTATAGCAGTATTGTGATTCATGTGTAACTGAATTTCACAAAACTTGACAGATGTCAATTCCTGGCACCAAAAATATATAAATCTTAATGCAGTAAGGAATGGGATGAGTGACCCCTCAAACCAGTTTTGACTTTGTAAACCCTTTTTTTCCAGACATCCATGCTGAAAAATAGCTTCATAATATGTCTGTTAGAACAAAATATTTCCTTATGCAGTATTCCTTTCTCCTGTAAAAAGTGAATAGCAGAGTCTTCATTCTTGGGAAATTGCCAGATAGTGTAATCCATGGTACGCGGGAAAATGGCACTATCTGTGAAAGACACATCATTAGCTGATATGACTATATTCCAAGCGCGTGGCAAATATTATAATAAAATGACAAGTGAGAACTCAATTGTACTAACTGATTATCTGTAGATAAAATAATGAGATAATATGCTTTACCTTTGAATGAGTGAATTGCATATAGACGATCGGTCATTTCCACAAACCATAATGCCAAAATATGGACATCGAAGGATGAAATGTCGAAAATGTTTTGCTGGAAAACCACTTCCAACATTTGATCCATGTGTTTGAATGGGAAAATAAAATTTGCTTATTTGCCATTCAAACACATGGTGAATCGGCACTGTGTTTTTTTGCAGCCGTACTTAGGACATTTTGCACGTCGCACATACGGGTTTCAACGAAATAAAGATAAACTGATAATATTAATAAGGACTATTTAGTTTGCAGACAAGATTTACTTTGAGAAGGGGTTGATAATAAAGGAAACAAAAATCTATAATCAGTTATAATATGTAGTAGGATCCAGTTAATTGTCCATAATGTGATGATTAACATGAATGGGCGTGGGATCGTAATGTTTGCTTCCTTTATAAGCAGCGATAATGGTTTCCAGTGAATGCCTTCAAGACATATAGTAAGCTCAGAGTTCATCTTCCAGGTACAGACAGTCAAACATACATATGGATCGGTTGCATGTAAGCCTCTCCAGGATTTATATAAATATTAAATGTTATCCATATCTGAAAAGTGCCCTAATTGATGTGTGTACTTTAAGTGTTTTTTATTGTAATGACAGAGTAGTCAGAAGTTTTAAGAGGTATGGTTACTGATATGTTATATATATGCTATTGACTAATTTTTTCTTGTATTGTACATCATGTACATCACTAATAGCAGAAAAATAAATGATAGCGTGCCTACACAGTAACACACTGAAATTGTCACTCCTAGCAATAATTACTTGTCTAGTGCTACCGCAATTGTATTCATTCCAGAGATGGTGTTGATGTAGGATACTTCACATGATCAATCGGCCACACAATTTTTTTTTCTGTTCTTCATATATGATAGTGATTGTACATCCAGTGATGTACAATGGCACCCACACCTTGTCAGAACTTACATTATACCTATCAATGGTCTACTTCTATTTCATTCAAAGTGACATACTATAAGGCTATTCAAATGAATGCTAATTGCTGTGAAAGAAATAAAACAAAGGTATAAGTAGCTATTTCAGTGAGAACTAAACGCTTTTTAGAAAAGTCAGTTCTTTTCCGATGTTGGGCCGATAACAGAAAGCACTCATTAAAAGTGTTGCCCCGATAATGGAAAAGTACCGTCCATTGTCATAAGAATGCCCTTATTTATTGCATGGCTTATAAACAAATGGATTGTGACTAGATTAGAGAAATCATTACCCCCCCCTTTACTCAACCCTCATTAGACCAGACATTGAGTAATGTTTCCCCTTTGGCATGTATCTGTACAGACACATATAACAACAGGAATGTGCACAGAGATACCTTATGAAAATGATACAAGGCCTAAACAATATGGAACAACTCATAGCCCTGTCACTACACTTGGTATCCTACAGACTGTTAAGAGGTGACCTGTGTCTGGTATACAAGGCATCCTCCAACTCAATACTGATGGACCTAATACACATCAGTACGTCAAATGGGAAAAAAATTCTTGTTCCAGGGATCTAAACCTCTTCTATAACATCAACAGAATGGTTTGGAGGGAGAGGTATATCGCACAGAGGAACAAACTCCCCAAAGACATAAATCAAAGTTCATCCCTGACAATACTCATGCAACTTAAATATATGAATGGGTAATATAAAAGTTACCCCAGGTCTGCTCCCCCCAGTCCCACTAATGGACAGAGGCATCTCTTAACTGCAGTATCCCATGCAAGCATCCCCTCAAATTGTCTATATTATGATCCCATTTATTCTCACTAATGATAACATACAATTATTAACCATGGGATGGGTAAAGGCCAATCTAACATCAAATGAGATAGGTTAATTCAAGCACCAAAAAGGGAAACTGGTTAGGCTTAAAAATGTCCCACAAAGGCAACTAGCATAATACTTACCTATGAACTTATGGACTACTAAGTTCCAAAATGACATGGGAAAAGCTGAACACAGGATGTGTGTCCAGGTAAAGATAAAACTCTGTGGTAGAATGGATAATAAAGAATACATTTTAGAAAAGAAGTGAAACAAACAAAACTAAAGGGACTTGGTGACAGAATTTAGCAGATGATAAACCTACCACCCTAGAACACCAAAAAGGAAAAAAACTAAGGGTAATGCTGCTCAATACCAGAAGTCTCAATCTCAAGATGCACACACTCGAGGCCCTTCTCAATATGGAGAACATCGATGTCTGTGCTGTGACAGAAACCTGGTTCAAGGCTCCTGAGAGCACCCCAGCACTAACAGGTTTCACCTCATATCATGCGTTCTGGCCCCAAAATCCGGACAACACCAAGAAAGGAGGGGGGGGGGGTGTCCATATTCATAAAGGACACCCACACCTCAAAGTTGGTGGCAACGCACGATGCATCGGAGACCATACAGGTGCAATTAACCATAGGCAAGACTGCTCTGCAATTTGTAGCATGTTACAGGCCACCCTCTCAAACTCAGGAACCTCACATGGCCTTCCTGAAAACATTGGAGGGATAAATGTATCTCCAAACACCATCATACTAGGTGACTTCAACTACCCTAATATAGACTGGGAACACTACTCAAGCCCGAACACTCTAACCCAAAGATTCCTGGAGTTCATAAACTCAAATGCCATGGAACAACTAGTCACCATCCCCACAAGAGGAGAAAACATACTTGATCTCATCATCACGAACATGGGATCAAAATGTTCAACACCGAAGTATACCCCTCACTGGTGAGATCAGATCATAAACTAATCTCGCTGGAGGTCCTCATCCGCCCCCACCTAAAACAAAAAGACCACAGTGAAAAACTTCTCAAAAGCCGATTTCACACTTCTAAAAACTAGTGTGGTCTCCTTTAAGGCCCCTGAGCCAGTGGTAAACATTACTCAAACCGCTGAATCACTTACAAATGCCTTCTACCAGCACCTACAGGACTGCATGGATCAGGCAATCCCAAACAAAACTAAGACTCTCTGTACCAAAGGCAAGCGTCCAGTCTGGTGGACCCCAGCCATAAACAAGCTCTACAACAAAAGGAGGAAGCTACTACAAGATAGAGCAAAATCCTTGAAAGGTAAGACACCTTTGATCATTATAAGTAAAAAACTAAGAGCTCTCATAAAATCATCCAAGGCAAATTTTGAGAGAAAAATCGCCAAGGACTCTAAAGAGAATCATAAAGCCTTCTTTAGCTATGTTAGAAACCTAGGAGGAAACTCCCAGATATGCTCAGAATTAGTTCAAAATGATGTGAAAATTACTGAACCTACACACATTGCCAACATACTGGCTGACAGGTTCAGTGCAAACTTCTCCCCCCCCCTCCCCCCAAAAAGGAGAGATATCTATTCTAGAGGATTGTAGCCTCCCAAAAATCTCCAATGCCCAGGTGAGAACTGCCCTCACTAAGGCAAAAAACACAGCATCCATGGGACCGGATGGTGTCGCCGGCTGTGTGCTTCACGAACTCAACGAGGAATTAAACCCACAGTTAGGACAGCTGTTTAATCTTAGCCTCACCTCAGGATACGTACCCAAGGAGTGGCGCACGGCGACTGTGGTCCCACTTCATAAGGGCGGTGCCTCCACAGACCCTGGAAATTACTGCCCCATTAGCTTGACAAGCCTTATCTGCAAAGCCATGGAGAGGATCATAATGAAACTCATAAATAAAGACATAGGGAACTTGCAGACTTTGGATCCATCCCAGTTTGGCTTTGTCAAAGGCAGATCCTGCCTCTTAAACTTGGTTGACTTTTTCGAGACAGTCACCAAGGCCATTGATGAGGAAAGGCAGTCCATACAGCCTACCTCGACCTGGCAAAGGCCTTGACACAATACCCCACTCAGGTATCATCGAAAAACTCATCAGCTTGAATGTAAACCCATACATCACAAGATGGGTTGCAAACTGGCTAAGTGACAGAACCCACAGGGTCAGAGTTGCTGGAGCCATGTCAGACTCAAAGCCTGTCACAAGTGGTGTCACACAGGGCTCAGTCCTGGGTCCACTCTTGTTCGGCATCTACTTTTCTGAAGTACAAGCAAACACAGGAGGGTTATGGCTGACAAAGTTTGCAGATGACTGCAAACTGGGCGCCATAGTCGAAAACACATCTGACACAGATATCCTCCAGAAGGGCCTCACAGAAATGGATAACTGGTGCCAGAGCCATGGCCTGCAGTTAAACGCCAAAAAATGCATAGTCATACCCTTCGGGAAAAACAAGGTTACACCTAGCTACCATATAGGTGGCAATCCACTGAGCACAGAAAAAGTCATCAGGGATCTGGGGACCCAGGTTGACAGTAGCCTTCGCTTGACACTCATGTTGCTAAAGTAGTTAGGAAAACCTTCTATATCGCCCACCTGATCATGAAGGGATTCGCATCTAGATCAAGGGAGGTCATCGTCCCTCTGTACTCATCACTCATTAGACCTATGATTGAGTACAATGCCCCATTCGGAATGCATCTGACCAGACACCTGCTGCAGCTTGAAAGGCCCCAAAAGTTCCTCACCAAAAGGATAAAGGGTCTCAAAAATATGTCTTATGCTGCCCGACTGAAAGAACTCCAGCTCTATTCAGTCTCATACCGCTTGCTCAGAGGTGACCTGTGCCTGACATATAAGGCCATGTCAAACCCAGATTTGATGAATATGCTTCACCTCAAAAAAATCTAGATCCCTCAGAACCACAAGGGCGGGAGACTTAAACCTTGACACGGTTATAAATAGAACGTGCTGGAGGGACAGATTCATCACCCAGAGACTCCCTATGCTGTGGAACAAAATCCCGGTACATGTGAGGCAGAGCACCTCTCTGGCCTTGTTCAAGAGGAATCTTGACCAATGGATGGGAGATTGCAGATATACCCCAGGGATTACTTCAGTGTCACTGCTTGACAGAGGCACAGCAAAATGATAGGCATAGTTTTTATTCAAACTAAAGGGGTGGCGAAAGCCACATAACTATGGGCTAGGCTTATAAATGCCCTTGGGCAGATAGCCTAGTATGAACCTATGAACCTATGAACATTCAGTTCTGAAAAGAATAATTAGTACAGTAAAGGAAAAATAAGCAGATGCCAGGAAAGGGTGAAGTCAGTATAGCTTAGCACAAAAAAGGAGTTAGGTACTCATCATAACATTCCATCTGAGTTGTCCATTTTCATTCTTCCTCAACTGATGTATGTGGATCTGATCCAGCCATTAATGAAGCATGTGGTAACCAAAAGCTCTCGAGCTTCCCCCTTAACCATAATGCACCAACCCTAAGCTACCTCAGATCTTGTCTGCTGATTTTATTAGAAAAGGAATGTTTAACATGCATAAATCTAGGAAATATTAAATCCCATGCACTCCATAAAGAAAAAAAAAATATATATGGAGCTCATTATAAAGGACAATAATATTTCTCTAACAACTCATTCGGCCAGAAGTTTGTGAACAGGAAGGATGGGAGCTGGTGGACGGGACATTGGGGAAGAATGAAAATAAACAACACAGATGGAATGTTATGGTGAGTACACAACTTCTTTATCTGATGTTGTCAATTTTCATTCTATCCTCAAGTGATTGGACAGAGTCCCCAGCTATCTACAATCCCGGGTGGACTCTAAGGAAGGATATTCCTGAGCACAGTTGAACCAAATGATGCTCTACACCCCTGGAGACCTGATCCAATTTGTAATGAGTAATAAAGGTATGGGGAATAGCTCGAGTTGTTGCTGCACATATGTCATCCATGGAAGCTCTGGATAAAAAGACTGAAGACGTTGCCATTGACCTAGTTGAATGAGCTTGTACCACTTTTGGTACGGTAATACACGATTTGTTATAGATAAATGAAATACAATCAATTACCATCTGGCTAAAGTTACAATTGCAACTGGTTTACCCAATTTTACTTCTACAAAGGAAACAAAACAATTGGCCTGTTTTTTTCCAATTTCTTCTGTCCTAGGCAGGTAAAAATGTAATTGTCTGTGAACAGCCAATAAATGTAGCATGTATTTACCCTTGTTTTCAAAATTAGGAAAGAATACTGGTAAATTAGTGGACTGAGTGTTATTAGATTCTGATACCACCTTGAGAAGGAAGGAGGCATTTATTCGTAATATCACTTAATCCTTGTGAAAGATCAAGTATTGAGTTTTTGAAGACAAGGCTTGCATCTCTGAAATTCGTCTAGCAGAAGGAATAGCTACCAGAAGAACAGTATTCCAAGTAAGATACGTAAGCTGACATTTATCTGCTGGTTCAAAGGGGGAAAGTATAAGTGCCTGCAGTACCAGTTTGAGATCCCATGGGGAGTAGGGTCTTTAAATGGAGGTCTCAAAAGTAGAGGGCCTCACAAGAAAGCTCTGCACAACTTTGACAGGCTAGTGAAGAACTTTCAGATCCAATGGGAAAATTTGATACTGCTGCTAAATGAAGCTTAAAGGTTGAGGAACTAGCCCCTTCTTTAAAAAGTGAAGCTAAAAAGTCAAGTATGTTATGTTCTGGAGCTAAAAAAGGATCAGTGTGATTTTGCTGTGCCCATAAAATGAATCTTTTCCATTTACTTACAGTTTCCTTGTTGAAGGTTTATGGGAAAATAGCAGGATATGCTGGACAGGAAAGAGAGCATCGGTTGTCTGGTTATTAATGGAATTGGAGAAACCAGGCTGTCAGACTGAGGTCTGAGATATCTCGATGGATCATGTCCATCGGGTGAGACAGGAAGTCTCAAATCAGAGCCAGAATCCAATGCTGGTGAAGTAAGTGAGGACAAAGGAAGGGAAACCAAACCTGTCAAAGCCAGTAAGGTACAATGAGGACAGGGTTGCCAGACATCCTTGTTTGAGCGGGACTGTCCTAGGATCAGCAGCCTAATCCCGAGTCCCACACTGCCTGTTAAAATCCTGGTGAAACAGCCTCTGCTTTTTTTTTTTTATTGGCCCGTATGACGCTATATGAGCCAATCAAAAAAAATCACAAAACAGAGCTACTTCTGTTTAATGCAGAACTGCCTGATTTTGATTGGCTCGCATACTAGGAAACGGCCAATCAAAAATCACCAAACATGGAGCTACTTGTGTTTAATGCAGAACTGCAAGGTGTTCTACATTAAAGACCTTTTTTTTTTGGTCTTCCACTTAGCGTGAAGGACCTTTTTTTTTCTACCTGTCCCGTAAGAAATCTGGCAACCCTGAATGAGGATGGCTTTGCTCTTCAACTTGGCAGCTTTCTGCAGAAATTTTGGAATTAATGGGATTGGTGGGTAGCATAAAGTAGACGGGGGGGCCAATCATGAAGTACAGCATCTCTCTGTGGAGATGAAAAATTATTTCCATCACCTTCTTGTTGAGATACCACTCATGAGGTAGAAGAATGTACCTACACAGTTTGTTTGCTATCACACTGGACTTCCCTGCAATATGTGTTGCTACAAAAAAGTGGTTGGATGAGACTGCCCATTGCCACACTCTGAGTACTTCTTGATGGGGTATGACTTGGTCCCTCCATTTGTTGATGTACCAGACTACTGACATATTGCCCATTTGAACAGCAATTGTCCCTGAAGCTAGAGTATTCTGGAATGTCTGCAACACTAGGAGCACTGTTCTCATCTCCAGGACATTTATATGCAAGTTGGCCTCTTCGGGTGACCAGATGCCTTGGAACATCTGCCCCAGAAAAAGCCCCCCCTCCCAGTCTCATCTGGAAAGCATCCATGGTCACTATGGCCTTGGGATGAGACAGAATGAATGGACAGCCATGTAGAAACTGATCTGATTGAATCCACCATCTGAGATCTCTCTTGCATGTCTGAGTGATTCATATATGAGTTGACATGGGTTGGTAAAGCATCAACCATTGTGTTGCTAGCATCCAATGGAGAATCCCCATATAAAATCTGGCTAAAGGTACTAAAGGTTATTGCTGCTGACATTGATCCTAGAGCTCGAAGGACAAAGCAGGCTGAAATCTTATTACTGCACATTATTTTTTCTGACCTGTGATCTGATAGTTCGTACTGTTGAGGGAGATAGTGAAGCTAACATTGGCTTCATGTTGAAAACTGCTCCTATGAAATCTAAAGGATGGTGCAGTGGTGCAGCAGTAGCATTGTCACCTCACAGCAAGAGTTTCTCTAGTTCGATTCTCGGCTGGGGTGCCTTCTGTGCAGAGTCTGCATGTCCTCCCTGCATTCGTGTGGGTTTCTTCTGGGTGCTCCGGTTTCCTCCCACATTACAAAGACATGCATCTGGAGTCTTTCTCCCCGGGCCTACTCTGAAAATTGGCTTTGTTCCAAGTCAGACTTTCCCGGTTAACAAATGTTAAATAAAAAAAATAAAGTTTGAGTCGGTTGTAGTTGAGACTTGTCAGTTTATAGAGTTATTCCCAGATGAGAACAAGTCTGGAGAACCTGATTTCATGCTCTTATCAATAGATGCTTGGTCAGGCAGTAATGAGCCAGTCATCTAGATATGGAAACACTCAGAATCTCTGCAGTCTCAAGTGTGCTGCTATTACTGGCATGAGTTTGTTGAACAACCTTGGGGTTGTGGTGAGACCAAAGGGCAGAGCTCTGAACTGGCAGTGATTGGCTTCCAGCCAGAAGCGTAAACACCTTCTGCATCATCTGTTCCATCTTTATGTGACAGTATGCATCCTGAAGGCCTATCAAGCATATCCAGTCATCCTTGCCCAGAAAGAGGAGAATGGACTGAACCGTGACCATCTGAAACTTGGAATGTTGAAATGACTTGTTCAAGTTGCTGAGATCCAAAATTGGTTTCCAGTCCTCTGTTTTCTTTGGCACTAAAAAGAACCTTGAGTAAGCTCTGGATTCTATCTGGTCTGGTGGGACCTCTTGGGTGACTCCTTTTTATAGCAGTTTTTGTATTTGATTTGCTGCTTCTTCACTTGGATTGGGTCGAACATCGGGGACTTTTCTTAAGACTGGAGGTGGGAGGGAAACAGTATTATATAGCCTCTGGATATAATCGTCTGCACCCAAGTATCTTTTATGTCTAGCCAGGCGCTCTTGTGCAGAGATAATCAACCCCCAATTGCCCTCAGGGATGGACAAGCGAGTCTCTTAAAGGAGCGCTGGTAGGGTCTTGTCAGAGAAAAAAAATCTCTGGACCCCGAGTTTTGTGGGCCTCTTCTGCCACAGGGGTGGTGATGACTATTAGAGTTCCCTCTTCTGCCCCTGGGGAACTTCCTCCACATGTGTCCTGGAAAGGACCCTGGGATTTCCTGAACCACATCCTTCGACCACCTTTTTGATTTCTTGAACATGATCTCTGAGGGGTCAAAAAACGTACAACCACTGCAGATTGGGTCTTTCCATCCTTCTCAAACCTGGATAAAGTTTCTTTAACTGTGGGGCCGAACAAAAAGGTGCTGTCAAAGGGAGCTCCACAAAATTACATAAGTGCATTAAGGCACGCCTCTTGATGGAAACGCCTGACTGCATGCGAAATAAGCCTCATGGATGATTCAAAATAGATTCTAGGGTAGCCAATTGAAAAGTCAAGGATGCTTGGACCTCTGCAGAAATGGATCCTGAGAGGGAATTTGAAAGTTCATTGATCAAATCCCTCTGTATCCTAGTAAAATGTGCCAAATAATTCAGTGACCTTAGGCCAAAGGTCACTGAAGCATAGGCATGCTTCCCAAACCTATTCATCACTCTAGACTCCCTGCTAGAGGGAAAGAACAGTGGAACTGTGTTTGGCAAGTTCCTTTTTGGAGGCCAGCACCATGCCAATGGCATCAATGGGCACCACTTTAGTCCAAAACTCTTTCCTCAAAGGTGGTGCCAGAATCTTGTCCAGTCTTCTGCGTATGGGTTCCACTGTGTCAGGTTCCTTCCATGCCAGATGAAACCAATGAATTAATTTGTAGATGGAGTGACTCAGGAGGCTAGTACCAGAAGCCTCCAGGAATACTTACTCCTCAGATGAAGGGTAGTGGGGGGACCGATCACCTCTCTGTTTTAGAATCTCAAAGATGTCTCCAAATGAGATGTCTTCTGGAGGTAATTATGGGAACCCTTTACCTTTATCCAAGTCCATATCCTTCAAGTCTGACTTTTGTGGAGAGTCCCAATTGCTTTCTCTTGCATGTCTTCCTAGGGGCCTCCTCAGTGGGCTGCTCCAAGGAGGTATCAGAAGAAACTGTGATACCCTGCTAGGAAGCCTGGGATCTTGGACTGGCTGTCCCTGTGGTAAAGGATGATGAGCCTCAAGTGCAAAGACATCAGGGTAGAAGTTTGAGGATGCAAGGGGGTTAGATCCATCCATCCTGTCAGAGCAGAGAACATCCTCTTTACAACCTTGAAGGCTGACCATCCCGGAGACAGAGAAACCCCAGGGCGAAAAAGGTAAGCTTCTGGACCACTGTCCTCCCCCGCTGTGAAAACCATCTCCCATGAGGAAGTCAGAGCCGAGCTATCCGGTGCCAAAGCTCCAAGTGGCAGAGATGGCTCCGACAACTTTAGAGTTGGCTCCAACACCTCAGATCTGACAGGGAACCTTCAGCTTTGAGAGTCATCTGGATCCGAAAAAATCTGAACTGGAGCACTCAGTGTAAACTTTGGATCTGAAGATAAAGTTATCTTTGGATCTGAGCCAGATGGATCCAGAAGGCTCAGATCCATGTACTCTGAAGCAACTGAAGATATCAGAGGAGGAACATGAAGTGGGGTTTGGTGAATGGATGGGCCTCATGACCCAAAGGGGTAGGAGCCAGCAAGACACCCATCTGAATGTATGCGGAGAGGAACTTCTGCTTCATTCTTTCCACATCTTCCTCCAACAGACGTCTGGACAAATGAGTCAAGACAAGAGAGGGGGAATCAGAATAGTGTTGTTTCAAAAAGGGTGAAGACACACTAGAAGGCACAGGATCAATAGATGGTGAATATCTGGTCCTAGGAAGAACTACAGGACTCAAGGAAATCCAAGATAGTTAGATCCATCACTTTTTTCTTCGTTGGATCCAAGGGTGAAGAACTTTGGGATCTTTTCAAATCCAACTTAGTCCTTTTTCTAAATGGCTCCAAAACCAAGGTGGAAGGCTTCAGAGATGAAGGCTTTATTTCTTTAGACCATTGGGGGATTGAGCCCCAGATATCACCTCTACAAAAGAAGATGGTAACAATCCTTTTAAGATAAGTTTATTTTTTTTTCTCTCTACTAGAGCCCTAGGATTAAAATTATGACTGAGCAATCCTCTTGCAAAAGTTGTGGTCCTAGGCAATAAACACAGCAGTAGCTTGTGCCCACACTTGACAATTTTTTTTAAACTCAGATGGGCCTTTTTCTGCCATTATGCAAGCAACTCTAAACCAGCAAAAGTTAAGTAAGGCAGGTATTGTTTTTTTTTTAATCTAGAAAAACAAAAGGCAGGAAAAAAATTCCCAGTGATGGTAAGAAAGGACTACACAAGTAGTGTAGAAAGGTAAAAAGAAAGAAAATTACCAACTATAGACAAGGGAAAAAAGGAGAAATTACCAACTATGGTAATTGAAGAAATATGATATATGAGGGTAAGGGATGAGAAATATATGAAAATATAAAGCTTTAGATTATTAATTGAAAAAACTATGACTTATCTGTGAAAGCTCGAGAGCTAGATTGACCATGTCTTTTAGTGAAAAGTGGAAAATGAAATCTGGGGTAGCTTAGGGTTGGTGCATTATGGGTAAGGGAGAAGTTCAAGAGTTTTGGCTACCACCAGCTTTAGTAATGGCCAAGTTAGTTTGAATCCAATCCCATCAGTTGAGGACAGAATGAAAATTGACAACATCAGATGATAAGGATTGTGATCACAGAGTTACTATCAGTGGTACACCATCTTGGAGCCTTCATGTTACAAAAATGTATGGACAGGATAAGGAGGGAAGATGATGAGATGACAATCAGCATATCAAAGAAATGTGGAAATCTTGCAGAAGCAATTTAAAGCTACACTGAAATATATATTTGCTAGAATCCAGAAGAGGTGGAGAAATGAAAGCACAAGCACCAAGCAACTCTTTAGATAAGACCCTTGTCTAAGCAGATCACTTGATAAAGGAGAAACATAAGATGATACTGTGAGTAACAGACAAAAACATAAAAGAGGCAGGACAATGTTTTACTTAAAGACAGACTGGTGATACAGTTTTCATCCTAATACACCAAGATGCACAATGGCAAAGGACTCCCAAGATGACTGCACACTGAGTTCTTCCAGTGTAAAAACAGAAACTCATAAAAGAGAGTCAGTGAATTTGGTTAAATTTCAGTCATTGGTTAGTAAATGCACTGTCCAGATGCCAGCAAAGAAGAAATTTAGAGAACCTGAAAGAAAATCAACCACAAAAGGTGAGGAGAAAACACTGGTTGGGAAGAATCCTGCAGCTTTTCAGCAAAACATAGTGGAAGATCCAGATTTGGTGTGAGACATGACTTCTACTAATCAAGAGGAGGAAAAAATAAGTCAACTGTGCTCAGAACTGATTAAAATAAAAAAAAATGAACGAGTATATCAACTAAAATAACAAAAGGATGGAAAAGCTTTAAACAGATATTCAGATGAGCTGATAAAACTGCAAAGATCAGAGGTCAAAATGACTTAAAGGTTGGCTGAGTATGAGGTTGCTCAAGAGTTGTTTCAAAATATAGTAGAATTAGAGGACGGCAGGTAGGGAAAACATGAGATTTTCTGCTGTACCAGAGAAACTGAAAGGAACAGTCGTATTAATTTTATGAAAGTACAAATAAGTAACTGGACTGGTATTTCACAGCAGGAGTTGTTAACTGAAAGGGTGCATAGTGTGTATGCTCCAAACCTGGACATGAGAAAGTAGCCAAGATCTCAAATAGTAAAGATGCAATCCAACTAGCAGAAAGACTTGATTCTGACAAAACTGTGGCAGAAAGACAAAGTAGTAAAAGTTACAGACAGTAGACTGCTTGTGGAAAATGATTATTCACTGTATACCAAGCAAAAGAGGAGAACATTTATTCCAGCAAACAGAGAATATCGAGAAGCAGGTGTAATGCTGTATCCAGCTATCTTCAGAATATTTTTTCTGGAGGGTCAAAGTAATTTTTTTGATGCAGAACATGCTAAAGAAAAATACAAAAGTTTGTTCAACAAAAAAGTGGGCTATTAAAAAGAAGGTGATTCTGCTTCTTATTCTTCTGATAATAGAGCTCACAGAGAGACTATTCCAGTGAAACCTTTTCCAGTTTCACAGGAAAATGTTTGAGAGACAGAAAAAGCACAGGCAGTTGACTAAAAGGACCAGGTGTATATATGAAGGCAGAGATCAACAGTTAGAAAACCAGCAACTTGGAAATGAATGAATACTCGTGAGATCACAAAGCATCAATTACATTTGTGAAATATGGTGGAACAAAAAAAACTTGGAAATTGTGGACTTTTTTGACTTTGTTAAACTTGTAGGAAACTCCAAAGCATATGCCCTACTTCATGCCATTAATGTTTGCAAGAACTTAAGCAGGGGGGAAGAGGAAATAGGTAAATGTAAATAAAACAGTTTTTGTTTTTAACAGTATTTTTATTTATTTATTTTACATTTGTTGACCGGGTTTCTTTGACTGAGCTAAGTAGCCCTTTCTCAGCAGAGGCCCAGGGAGAAAAACTCCACATGTTCTACAGATTATCATTTACAAAAATAAGTAAACAATCAACAACTAGTAGTAACAGCTAAAAAGCATGACATATACTATGTGTTATAAAGTACAGATCTTTCTGTTATTTTTGTGTGTAATAGGTATGGGTATTAAACTAAACAGGTGCCGCTTTTTTCATTCATTTTCTTCGTGTTCAGTTTTAAGAAATGCAGGCACTGCAATGTAAAAACAGAAGAAAGCCTCACAAAAGAGCATGATACAAGTAAAACAGATATGCTTCTTGTTACGTTTGCATAGGAGAATGGCTGTACCAAGGTCCTTGGTTTGATCGAATAACAAGTTTTAAGGGGAAGCAAGTGAATAAAAGAACAATGAAAGTAATGAAAAGTTTTCCTCTAGCAAATAAATGTTCACAGTGCAACATAAGAAGCTTGCAAAGGCAACTGTTTATTCTGTTCTCACGTTCCTATGGAGACAAGCTAATAAGGGCAATAAAACAGAATACTTTTTTCTTTCAATGATTAGGAGATAATGTTTTCTAAAAGTATTCATGTTGTTTTCTATATCTGGGACAGGAATACAGATAAGACAAAAACAGGCAACACTTAGTGGAAGTAGAAGCACAGGCTGTATCATGTATCTTGGCATGGAAAACCTTCATTATAGGTTAATTCAAGCCTGTTTGTGTGGCTGTCAATACGGGACAGCTGTTTCTATTAGGAGGGTTAAACTCCATTTGAGGATGTACATAGTTTTGTGTTTGTATTAGTTAATAGGTTATGGGAGTGTTCTGGGGGGGTGATTTGTTTTTCTGTTTGAGGGTCTTCATTAAAACAAAAAAATCTTGTAAAATGTGTCATAGGTTCAAATAGATATGACAAGAAACAAGTGCATAAAAATCAACCTGCCAAACAATATATACATGTAAAATAAAAGCTGAAACTAGACTTAAAAAAAGCTGTTATGCGTAACAGGTGGGAATAGTAACTTCCTAGCATAATGACGGCACTTTTCATATTATCTTTAAATGTTATATATAAAAGAGTAGTGAATTACATTAAAAATGCAGAGCTTAAATATATATACTACAGGAGACACATTTGGAAAGAAATGAACATGTGAATTTGCTAAAGAAAGGATTTCAGGATGGTAATTAAGCGCAAAGTCTGGGAAAAAGTAAAGTAAAGTACTTATAGTAATTGCTACAGGAGCTCCAATAGTAAAAGAAGAGGGGGAAAAGAATAGTAATGGTAGATTTATAGCTGGCATGGGAGGAAGATTATATTCCACCTAAAACTGCTACAATGGAGTTTAAAAAAATTATAGGAGAAATAATTAGCTTTCAGCAGGGAATATTACTTATGGGTGAGGACTGGGATTTGATCTGCAAAAGTGAGGATGAATTTAAATGGCGTAGAAGGGAAAATATAACAAAAGAGGATAGATTTCTGAATAATTTTATGAAAATATTTTGTATGGAAAATGTGAATTCAGTAATAGGAGCTCAGACACATTTTACATATTATTCCCCAAGATACAAAAACTGGGCTAGGCAAGATAGAAATTATATTTCCAGGGGCATATGCATTTAATTGAAAGTACTGATATGCATACAATAACTATTTCAGATCACATGACAATAATAACTAAAATAAAATGTAGAGAAATGAAATAAAAATGAGACACTAACACTTCCAAACCTATCTGTTAGCAATTTAAGGAAAGGGTAGTGTAAATTAATAAAAATTAGACACTAACACTTCCAAACCTATCTGTTAGGAATTTAAAGAATGGGTAGTGGAAATTATTCGGGAATCATTAAAGAAAACAAAAATTTCTACAGAAAATATAGCTAGGGAGTGGGATAAAATGAATGTGGACTTTAAAAATAGGGTGGAAATAAAAGAAAAAATAGATATGGTTATGAGGGAGTGACAAATGTTAAAGTATTGCAGAATAGGGGAATTTCACAGAAGAAGAAGAAGCGCAACTGCAGAGTACTAAAAAGAAAACAAGGGACTACCTTAATAATATGCATGAGTTTAGAAAGACTGCAGTTAAGTGGCTGTTTTTTGATAACTCCAGAGCACAAAAGCTTTTAGCACAATGGCTTAGGCAATAGAAAATAGAAAGGGTTGTTGCCAAGTTTATGGACCATATAACAAGGAAATTATACAATTCTTCCCCTAAAACGTGCACGCTGATTGGCCAGCCCAACCAGCGTGCCCGTTGTAAATCCCTCAATATACTAACGGAAAAAGGCCCGGTCGCCCGGACTTTTTCCGTTAGTATAAAACACTGTCTTGCTATGTTAAATGGGTTTAACATAGCGAGACAGCTTTAAAATAAGCAACGGATATCTCCGTTGCTTATTTTAAAGCTGTCTCGCTATGTTAAACCCATTTAACATAGTGACAATGTAAAGCAACGGAGATCTTGCGATCTCCGTTGCTTTAAAACTGTCTCGCTATAGTAAATGGGTTTAACATAGCGAGACAGCTTTAAAATAAGCAACGGAGATATCCGTTGCTTATTTTAAAGCTGTCTCGCTATGTTAAACCCATTTAACATAGCAAAACAGTGCTTTTGCCCACAGCTCTGATGTACTGCGTAGGCATGCGCAGTACATCAGAACTGTCGCAGAATACCAGACAGCTGCGGAAGGGCAGTAAAGAGGCATTATACAATGCCATTATTTAAGAAAAGTAATTATTTCTTTTCTTAAATAATGTCATTGTATAATAGCAATAACCCACTTCTGGGTGTGGGTAATGCTGTATTTACCATGCCAACCATGGGTAAATCCAGCATTACCCACACCCAATTGCTATAATAACCAGAGACTCTGTAGCGGTATTAGAAATATTTCATACATTTTATAAAAATCAGCATAAAGCAGAGAAATGTGGAAATCAAGAAAAAGTTCAAATGGAAATGTTAATGGAAGAATTAAATATGTCAAGTCTCGAGTTAGATGAGGCTTAATTACTAATAGTTAGGCTAGAAGGAGATAAGATAAAAATGGTGATGTATAACCAATCTACAGGAAAGTCTCCAGGAAAAGATGGTATTCCTGTGGAAGTTTTGGAAGTTAAGAGGGAAGAAAGTGATAAAGACATGGAAGGTTTTGTTTAACAGCATTTTAAAAGGAGGAAAAGTACCAATATCCTGGAAGAAAGCTGTGGTGATTGTAATACCTAAAGATGATAAAGACCCATCAGATCCACCTTCATATACCCATTTCAGTTCTAAATCATGATTATAAGTGTTTATGTCTATAATGGCTAAAATAATGGCAAAGGTAATGCCAAAATTGATAACTACGGATCAATGTGCTTTTGTGGAGTGGAGGAAAACATCTGACAACATTAACAGAACAATGATGATCCAGAGGGAAGTAGTATGTAAGAAAATACCACTGCTGTTTGTTGATATTGAGCAGAGAATGCATTCGCCAGAGTAAGTTGGGATTTTATGAGTAGGGCAATGGAAACATTTGCATTCCCTGATAAAATTATAAGGTTGATTAGGAGGATAAATGAGAGATTGGAGGCAACAATTAAAGTGTGGGGGGTCTGTTTGAGCAGATTAACCAAGTAGGGGTGTCCTCTTCCCCTTTATTTGCATTATATTTAGAACCACTGACAAAGAAAATAAGGGACTCAGAAATTAAAAGATATATTCAGTATGGTAATCAAGAAAAGTTGGCTTTATGCCGAGATGATATTTTGTACCTGATAAAATCAGAAAAGGACATTTCAGTGTTGTGGAACATTTGGAGACGGTTTCAAGTCTTTTCGGGATACAAAATTAATGATGATAAAACAAATGGAAAAACTGTAAACTATGTACCCACACACAAATTGGTTCAGCAATACCAATATTTATGGGGATATGATAAAATGAAGTACTTAGGAGTATGAATTAAAAAGTCTTCTGTTATGGCAGCTTATGATATCTGGGAAGAGACTAAACAAAAGATAATATCAAAACTGAGAAATTGGAAGCTCTGTTTTATGGATATAGACAGCAAGATACAAGCTGTAGAAATGTTTTTAGTCTCATTAGTTTTACACACAGGTCAAGCATATTTTTATCAACCAGAGGAGAAGTCCAACATAGCAATTAATAAAGAGTTGAAGGATTTTCTCTGTGAGCGGAAGAGGACAAGAGACCAGTGGAATAAGATGACCTTTCCAAAAGAACAAGGTGGTTTGGGATTACCTGGGTTGAATGGGGTATTTCACAGCTATACAGTTAAGGCTCCTATACATAGAACAAGCAGTAAGATATAATACAAAGTGCAAAGGCATGATGATGAAACAGAGCAGAATCTCAAGAAACAGAGAGAGACTGGGATTTTGGATGCAGATCATTAAGGAGAATAACAAAATCACACAATATTATATAAATAAAGTAGCAGAAGGCATTCTAAGAACTAAGCCAACATATAAATGGAGAAAGGAGATTCTGCTGATAGGGATGTCTGCAGTTAATGGTATAGAAAATTGGAAATAGGGGACTGAATTTATAGAGAAAACTGGTAAAGGAAACAATGTATTGGGAGGAAATAATTAGAGGGGGAAAGGTAATAAAATGGGAACAGACCAAGCAGAGTTTTTAGTGGAATCTAAAACAGAAGTTGCTGTTAAAAAGGGATGATTAGTAAAGCATATAACATATTGCATGATAACTACAGGAATCAATCAGATGATGTTAGAAAGGATTGGGAAGAAAGACTGGATAAGCAATTCACAAAGAAACAGTGGGAGTATATATATATATATATATATATATATATATATATATATGGATTTTTGCTTGGAAGTATTTGCATAGGTATTTTTATACCCCAAGCAGACTCCAAATAATTTTTCCTGCAGTAGATTGCAAATGTTGGCAGTGTGATGAGAAAGAAAAACATAACTGAGAAAATATTTTCTGGGAATGTAATGAGTTGGCAGACTTTAAAAATTACCTGCAGATTATTCTGTCAGAAATATTGAGTGAGGAAACTGGTATAACTAAGGAAAGGATACAGAATTTGAATTGCCTAGACATAGTAAGGCTTGCTGAGTTTAATTCTGGTGACTGTCAAAACACAATTATTAGAATATGGAAATCAAAATCTAAACCGACTGTACTAGAAATATAACAACATAGGTAAAAAGAACTGGAAGCGGAACCTTTAGAATGGGGTAGGTGCAAATTACATAGGAAAAATGTATTTGTGGGAACAGTACATGCACAATAATGTTTTTTTAAGGAGGAATGAGGTTTAAGGGAAGGCAGAAATTGAATGAGCTATATAATGTTTGACTGACAATGACTATTTAGAAGATTATACATTATGTATAATGTTTGCAACTGAAAACATGTCAATGTGGTTTGTTTTCATTTATATAAATATATGATTGTCTATGTCATGAGATAATTCAATAAAGATGTTTCTTGTTTAAAAAAAACATCAAACATGGTTAGAACAGTGCACTAACAGCAGCTAAAGGTACAAATGCCACAGACTTTAATTATAACAAAATTTAAAATAAAGGAGTGGAGCAATTTAGAATATTTAGAATTACACTTAATTAGCAGATCAGAAGACAAACTTGAAACTCTGACGAACTGGATTGACCATGAATGTTTTTATCATGACACACACACACACACACAGACACACACACAAAACTACAAAGGACTGACAGATATAACTGAACTGAGTTGGCAACTTTGAATCACTGCCAAGTTATGTTTCAGAAATAACTGCACCTTGTCTCATCACCAGAGGTGGTATGCCCTTCCAAACAATACAGTCAAAAACATAATCCATCATTAGTGACAGGAGGGCACTTGGGACAGAAGCAGCATCCTGTATCATAATGCTCTACACAACAGAAGATACTTGATGGAAGTACAGTTAAACTATGCTGCTGCATTGGCTGTATGTTATAACTTTGGTCATGTAAACTAACAGATGAAAATCATTGCAAACTGAAGCTTTCTGCTTATAATACGTGCAGTCCAGGTTGTAACATTTAAAGTTTTTCTTTGAGAATCCAGGGTAAAGTGAAAAAAATCCTCAACTGCATGGTATTTATCAGCTGTTAGTTGTACTAAGAAGACACATGTAAGACTACATACTAACATGACTTCCTTTTAAGAAGTCGCTAAAGTTTGCGTTTGATAATACCTTGAATATTTTTTTGCTTTACCCATAGTGTGCTACAAAAAGAATATACAGTTTGTTTATTTATGCATATGTTTTAACTGGCTTATATATACTGAGCAAACTAAATTTATTTTATTTTATTTTACATTTGTTGACCGGGCTAGGCTAGCTGGATACATGTCCATTTTCAGTAGAGGCCCGGAGAGAAAAGCTCCAAGAAACATACAGAATTAATATAAAAGTCAAAACAGATCAAACTAAACAAAACAGCTATTGTTTCATAAAATCATTAGTTTTTTTTTTTTTTTTTTGTACAAAATACAATACTCAGTGAGCATAACATGGGAACTGTACAAGAGAGGGTACAATATACATATATATATATATATATATATACATAATTTTTATTTGTTATAACATCTTTAAGGGCAAGATTAAAGAGATGTAGAGTGGTGATTAGTGTAAACGAAAAAAAGAAAAAAGAAAATTTACAGAGAGTATTAAAGAAAAAAGAAAGTGCAGTTGTATCATACTTACCATAATTGAAGATGTTTGAGTAGGTCAGTGTTACAGTACCATTTCTTAGGTGAAACTTCCTGCTTTTCAGAAGCCCGCAACTGGACCGATTTTCACAGTCTTGGCATCATTCCTAGTTGAAGGATGTCCAAAGACTGACCAGGGTATAATAAGGGTGCTCATCTTTGGGTCTTTCTAGGCAGTGAACAAGCAATCTCATGGCTGAGAATGACAACATCCCCTGTTGTCTGAACATGAGAGTGTAAGTGAAAGACATTAGGAGAGGAAAATGGAGAAGCAAAGAGCTATCTCCTCTCCCCTTGGTCACAGCAGGCAGAAGGGTTGGAGGGTGGGAGTTTGCATTTTTGGACTGCTACATTGACCTACCTGAACATCTACAATTATGGTAAGTGGGACACAATGATAAAATGTTGCAATACTTATCCTTGGGAAGATTCCCAAAGCTGATCTGAGAGTGATGGGTAATTTGTTTGCCCTTAGGAAATAAGATTTTGCTGGATGGCAGTAGCAACTCCTGCGTAGCTCTGGAGGCAATGTCTAAATAATAATGTTTTGTAAAATTGTGCATTGCATTCCAAGTGGCAGCTTCTAGGATGGCCTGAGTACGAACTCATTTGAGGAAGGCAGAGGTAATTATCCTTTAACTGGTGGAATGGACTTTGACCTGACCAGGTAGAAGTTTTCCATAGTGAATGCAACAGAACTTAATGCAACTGGCTATAGATTTGTATATGGTTTGTTTGGAGAGAGGTCTGCCCTCTTTTCCCTCTGCAAAAGTGACCAACAAATGCTCCACTCTGTTTTGGGTTTTCGCCTGTCTAGGTAGTACCTGATTTGTCTTTGTACATTTGGGTAATAACTGATTTGTTCTGTGAATTTGGAAAGAAAACTGTCAGACGGATAGTCCGGTTCAGAGAAAGCTCTGTTAACACCTTAGGCATGAAGAATGGATTAGTTCTAAGAGTTACCTATTTCCCTGTGAAAGAGAGTAAAAGGTTATTTTTACATGAGGGGCTTGTAGCTCTGAGACCCTCCTTGCTGAGGTGATAGCTATTAGTAAGATAGTCTTCCAAGTGAGCAACTTCAGAGTGATTTCTGGTTTAAAGGGAGGCAAGGCGAGCTTTTCTAGCACATAGTTGAGATCCAACGTAGGAACAGGGTTCCTTCTAGGTGATCTTAAATGACTGACCCCTTTCAAGAATAGCTTCAGGTGGCAGTGAGAGCAAATATGAGGGGTATGGGTTAGGCAAGCTGAGATGGCAGACATATGTACTTTAATACTAAAATATGACTAGCCTTGGCTGAACATATCTGAAAGGTATTTCAGTACTTACTTGATGTCTGCCTGAGTTGAGCCGCTATTCTTGCTGTGGCACCAGGTGGAGAATCACTTCCATTCTGCTAGGTATGATTTTCTGGTGGTGGGTTTCCTTGTCTCTTTCAGAATGGTTAGTACTCCATTGGGATAGCTGACATTTTCTATTGTCAAAACCTAATCCTCCAGGCTATCAACTTGAATGTGGCCAGGTGGAGATGGAACACTGATCCTTGGCCTGGCTGAGGAGATCTGTTTCCTGTGGAAGAGAACGTAATCACTCTTTGGTAAGTGTCAAGAGGGGGGAGAACTGAGCTTTCCCGGATAGCTAAACACTGATCAACAGGTTAATTTCAGCTCTTCCAGTGATTCTAAGGGCCAGTAATTTTGCCAGTTTTAGTAAAATTCAGTTACTTGCAAGTAAGTAAACTGCCTGGATGCCAGCAAAGAAGAAACTTAGAGCCTAAAAGAAAATCAGCTAGAAAAAGTGAAAAGAAACACTGACTGGGAAGAATACTTCAGCTGTTCAGCAAAAAGTAGTTAAAGCGGCAGCTTTGGTACAAGAGATGGCTTCCAGTAATTTAGAGGAAAAAATAAAACAAATGTGCTGGGAGCTGATTAAAATAAATGAAACACTGAAGGAGCATATCAACTCAACTAACAAAAGGCTAGAAAAGCATGGAAAAAGCTTTAAGCAACTATTCAGATGAACTGATAAAAGTGCAAAAATCAAAGGATGAAATGAAGAAAAGGCTGGCTGAGTATGAGACTGCTCAATAAGAGATGTTTCAAAAAATGGTAGAATTAAAGGACATAGCACACAAAGAAAACCCAACATTTTCTTCAGTACCAGGGAAACTGGAAGGAACAGAATGTATTAGCTTTATGAAAGCACAAAGAAGTAACTGGACTGGTATTCCACCCAGGATTTGTTAACTGAAAGGAAATATCATATGTATGCTCCAATCCTGACCATGAGAAAGTAAAACCTGTATTAGGAAAGATGCAATCATACCAGCAAAAGAGTAAATCCTGACAAAACTGTGGCAGAAGGGCAAAGTATTAAAAACTTGAGACAGTAGAGTGTTTGTGGAAAATGATTATTCATTGTACACCAGGTAGAAGAGAAGTGAATTTATCCCAGCAATCGGGAATCAGGAATGTAGAGAGGCAGGTGTGAGATTCAAGCTGCTATACCCAGCTGTCTTCAGAATATTTTTTTCTTGGAAGATCAAGGTTGTTTTTGATGCAGAAGAGGCTTAGAAGGAAATACAAAAGTCTGTCCAACAAACCATGAACCATCAAACAGAAGGGGACTCTGCTTCTCATTCTTCTGATAATAAAGCACATAGAGGGATGTTGCCAATCAAATCTTTTCCACTGTTTCAAAGGAAAATGCTTGAGAGACAGAAAAAAACAGAACAGAAGTTGTCTAGAATAATCCAGAGTAATCTGGACTTGACACAGAGTCTGGGATTGGAAGATGGAGAGGAAGAAGGCCAGCAACAGTGAAATTAGTGAATAAATATGAGACTATAAAAACATCAGTCACATTTGTGAAATATGGCTTTATAAAAAAATGGCCAAGAAAGATTGCACTTTTTTGACTTTGTTAAACTTGTGGGGAACTGAGAACGATATATCCCACTTCATTTCATTAATATTTGGAAGGACAATAGAAGGAAAAAACTAACTATAAGTAAAACAATTTTTGTTCTTAACAGTATTTATTTAAAATACTTCATGATATCAATTACATGTTGTACACTAAAACATTTTCAATGACTGTAATATGGGGTAAAGATGCTAAAGTAAACAAGTACTTTTTTTAAAAAAGACAAGAAAGGAGGGACAAAAATAGGTATAAGTTAATATGCTGTAATTGTAGGTTGCTGGGGTGGGGTGCAAAAGTGCACTGATTACAATACATGTGAAGGTGAGATTTTTTTATTCTTTTGCAAATGAGACCACTGTGAAGGTAATGAATAGTTTTTTTGTTAGCAAATAAATGGTTAGTGTGAGTTGAGAAGTCTGCAGTTGAGGGCAGCTGTAAATTCTGTTCTTATGTTTCAGGTGGACATTAAATCTCGAGATGTCTTGACATTTTTTGATGAGAGAAATGTAAAATTAAAAGGTACAAGGGCAAGCAGCTTAGTAAAAAAATAAAATTTTAATGTGCTTGAAGTGAATGAGAGACAACAGGTTTTCTGGTCCATAAATTCTTCAGTGAATTTATTAGAACAGTGCATAATTTGCATTTACTTTAAGATACCCAGTGCACTTTTTCTTAAGGCTAAAAATTAATCTTTTCTGAAAGCATACAAGCTGTTTTTCACATCTGGGAGGGGAATAAAGAGAAGAAAAGATCAGATGATAATTAGTGTACGTAGAAGCACAGGCTGTAACATGCGTATTATCATGGATAAAAATGTTTGGTTAGTTAATGCCTGTAGTATCAGCTGCTGATTTGTGACAAATATTCCTATCAAGAGGGTTATGATTCATTATTTGAAGATGTACAGTTTTGTCTGTTTTAATTTAACAAGTCATAGGGTGTTCTGGGGTGTTTTTTTTTTTGAGAGCATTAAAACAAAAAGCCTTAGACAATTTGACACAGCTTCAAATGGAGATGACAAGAAAAAACTGTATTAAAAGATCAATCTGCCAAATATTAGTGGGTGCATATAACAGAAGGCTAGAAATAGTCATTTAAAAAGCTACCATATATATAATAGGTGGAAATAATAACTTCTTATCATAATGGTTATACTATCCATATTATCTTGGAACATGAGTGGCCTCACAGGTATAGATAGAAAGGTAAGAGCACTGAATTATATTAAGAAACACATAGTGCAAATAGTAATGCTATAGGTCACACATTTGGAAAGACGTGAGCGTGTGAATTTGATAAAGAAAGGATTTCGGGATGGATATTCAGCAGAATATCAGGGATAAAAGAAAATATATGGTTTGCTACAACAGCTCCAATAGTGATAGAAAGGGAGAAAAATAATAATGGTAGATTTGTGGTAGTAAGGGGCTACTGGCAAGTGACAGGATTACCCTGGCATGTATTTATATTCCAAATAAAAATGCTACTATGGAGCTTAAGAAAATTTTGGGAGAAATTATCAGCTTTCAGGAGGGAATACTACTTATAGGTGTGGACTAAAACTTGGTTTGCAACAGTGAAGACGTAGCTGGAGAAGCTAGAAGGGAAAATATAATAATAGAGGGTAGAGTTCTGAAGAAATTTATGAAAATATTTGGTATGGAAGATGTGAACTCGGGAGAGAGTTTGCATATCTTTTCCAAAGGTACAATAAGTAGACTAGACAAGACAAAAATTATATTTCACAGGAACAGGTGCATTTAATTGAAAGCTTTTACAAATCCAATAACTATGTCAGATGATATGCCAATAACAACCAAGATAAAAATGCAGCGTAATGAAGTAAAAATGAGACAATGGCATTCCCCACCTACTTGTTAAAAAGAAAGAAATTTAAGGAATGGGTAGTGAAAATTATTCAAGAGTTATTAGGGAAGAAAGAAATTTCTTCAGAAGGTACAGCTACTGAGTGGGATGAAATGAAAGTAGAGTTTAAAAATAGAGTAGAAATAAAAGAAAAGGGCAAGTTGTTAACAAGTACCAAGAATTATTTAGAGGGGTGTGCTAGCAAAGGTTAAAGTATTGGAAAACAAGCTCACAGAAAAAAAGAGGTACAACTGCAGAATACGTAAGAGAAAATAAGGATAATCTGCATGAGTTTATAAAGACTGTCATTAAGCAACTGTTTTTGATAACTCCAAAGCATAAAACCATTTAGCACAATCACTTAGGCAACAGAAAGTAGAAAGGGATGTTGCCAAACTTAGTGGGAGCTCGTAACAATAAAAATAACCAGAGATCTTGTAGAGGTGTTAGAGATATTTCGGACATTTTATTTAAATTTGTATAAAGCAGAGAAAAATGGAAATCAAGAAAGCACAAATGGAAATATTTATGGAACACTTAAGTATACCAAGGTTAGAGGTAGAACAGATGCAACAACCAACAGTTAAAATGAGAAGAGATGAGATAAAAAGGTGGTGTAAACAATCTGCAGGAAAGTCTCCAGGTAGAGATGGTATTCCTGTGTAAGTTTGATAGCTACGAGGGAAGAAAGTGATAAAGATGGAAGTTCTTTTTTAACAGTATTTTAAAAGGAGGGGAAGCAACATCATCCTGGAATAAAGCTGTGGTGGCTGTAATACCAAACGATGGTAAAGACCATAAGATCCAGCATTATATAGGCCCATTTCAATTTAACCTATGATTATAAAATGTTTATAGGGTCATAGGAGGTTACCAGGCTAACTGCTCTAAGGGCCTTTACAAGCCTAGCCATGTAAATACCCCAAAGACCCTAGTCGACCATAGTTAGATGGTCTTTGTTTGCAGAGCAATACTATGATCAGCACTGAGTATCCCTGTCCATGAGGACTATAGGTGCCACCCCAAGGGTGAATTTGCGGTTTCCCATCCAATTGTCAAGGCTGCGCTTAAATAGGGTTATTAAGGTGCTCTGCTTCATATGAAGAGGGAGTTCATTCCAGAGGAGTGGCAATTTCTGGGAGACAGATCTGCCTCTTGTGCAAGTTCTATTAATGTTGCTGGCCAGGTTGAGATCTCTGGAGACAGTGACTCTTGTCCCATTTGATTTGCGGATGTTCCATTAAGGCAGGGTCAGAGACTGCTCTGTAGGCCAGGCACAGGTCACTTCTCAGCAGCATGTACAATACAGAGAAAAGTGATAGGGCTTTTAGTCTTTTCATGTAGGCCATGTCTTGCAGACCCTGAATTCTCTTGGTTAGAATCCTCTGTGGTCTCTCTAGCTGCTGCCGGTGACTGGTGAGGTACATACAAAAGGGAGCATTGTACTCAATCAGTGATCTGATAATGGCCGAGTACAGTGCAGTAATGACCTCCCTGGTCTTGGATGTGATGCCATTATTTATGAGATAGGCAGTGTAGAAGGCTTTCCTTATTATTGTGGACACATGGTGACTGTAGTTTAGATTGCTATCAACCTCTGTACTCAAGTCACGCACCACTGTTTTTGAGCCAAGAGGGGTGCTGTCTGTAGTATAACTAGCAGGGGCTAATTCTCTGTCATAGGGAATAATGAGGCATTTTTTGAGTTTAGTTTCAGTCCATGGTCCTGGAACTAATCATTTGTGTCAGTCCCTTCTGTAATTTGTTGATGTCACTGGGGGACTCTGTGATCCCAGTTTACAGTTGTCTGCAAACTTAGTAATCCACAGGCCATCAACTTTTGAGTGAACTTCAAGAAAAATATATTCCAAACAGTAGAGGGCCCAGTACAGGTCCTTGTGGTACACCACTGGTAAATGGTCTACTGGTGGAGCATGAGTATGTTCCTTCTTGTTCTTAGAAATCAGTTTCTTTCTTTTGTTATATAACTTAGTTATACTTGCAGCCTACCAGGTGAGAGGACCCAGCTTAGTCCTGCCAGGTAATGCCGAGTGGATACATTTGCTTTGGATACATTTGCTTAAGTGGCTACATAGGGCATTTGTGTACTCCTCCACATAGCAGTGGTTGTTGTCTGTGTTAGCAAAAGCATTGAAACCACTGATACCATTGCTTAGGAGGCGACAGGAGGAATTGGATACATTTTTTTTTTTTTTGCTTCTGTGGAGGGTGTTGGGTCTGATCTTTAATTCAAATGAGACAGATTTACAGTCTGACTTAACTAGGGAGGGAAACACACTGGGGGTTGTGCAGTCACCCCCCCCCCATGTTGGTAAGTACTAGGTCTAGGACATTTGAGCCCCTTCCTTGTTGGGGTGCAGACTAACTGTTCTAGTGCATTTGAGTTAACAAAGTCCAAGAATCTCAGTGCAATCATGTTTGTGCTCATGTAAGCTGCCCAATCGATGGATGGGTAGTTGAAGTTTCACATGACCAAGGTGTTTGGCTATATACTGAGTGATTCAAGCAAGTCCAGGTAGGTGGTGTGTTTATCCTGGATCACGGTTGGGGACCCATAGCTAGCTATGATGTAAGTAGGGTGTTTTGCCTATAGTTTTTTGGACCTGGAGTAGCTTACGGAGTCGCACTGCCTAACCAGTCATAAGGTTCATTTGGATTTAATGAAAATGGACACAGTTCCACCTTTGGATCTTTCACACTCGTTTTGGAATCTGAACGTGTGGAAGGCATTGTACAACTGCATGGCCAGGCTACTCCCTACAGCCTTGAAACAAGTCTCAGTGACTGCACAGATGTTAACATCTTTCAAGGTGAGGAATACTTCCAGGGAATGCAGGTTACTGTTTAGGCTCCTAGCATTAAGTAGTATGACCTTGAGTTTGTCTCTAGAGTATTTTTCTATGTTGGATATTTTGTTATTTTGACATAGCCTAAAAAGGCTCTATGGAGGAAGCAAGCATCTTTGCCAATATCCTAAAGCCTTGAGGAGACAGCTGAAGGCCATCTCTGGCAAAGCATTGAGGTCTGTCTATCATGTCTTCCTAGGCTGACAGATAGTAGATCTCCTTGAAGTGACACCAGAAGCTAAGATAATTGTTAAAATCAATCATGTTTTGTTTGTACTGTGACTTCATCCTAGGTGAAGGTAGAATGCTGCTTAGGTCTAGGGACATGCCTGCCTGGCACACAATCTGAGAGCTTTACGATGTCTCTCTTCATATGGTCAAGGGAGGTACATCTCAAGTCATTCACTCCAACATGCACTATGATAGAGTCATAACGGTAATTGCTGTTGAGTGACTTGAGTGCATGTGTGACTTGGCAGAATCTGGCACCTGACAAGCAGTTGGCCATGTCCTTCTTCTCCAGCCTGGTGAGAGGGACGTGTGTCCACTAGTACATCACCTATGACTAGGAAATTTGGTGTTGAAGTGTTTTTCCCTAGGGGCTTGAGTACTGAACACTATTACACGTGTTGTTGTGTGTACTGGTGGATTCTGTTCATGTACCAGTATGCAAGGTTTGTCTGTGTTTGCGAGGTCTCTGGTCTTTTAGTAAGTTCTTGGTAAGTACCTCTGCATATGTGGGTTTATGTGTCTTGACTTTATCTTGTGTAAGAGGACAGATGTGTGAGCTGACAACGTTTTTGATGTCTTGTTTATTTTTACATGACAAGGCTGTTTTAAGTTGCGTGGTATAGTGACATCTCTCACATACTGTACTGGTTTGCTTTAGGAGCAGGTGTTTGTCGATATACATGAGGCAATTGCTACATTGCCTCAGGATGCTCATGTCAATCAGGCTGGCTGAAGAAATGTTAGGAAACTGACTGTCCCATAGCAGCAGGCAATTCCTGGTTTGTGGGAGGGCAAAAGATCAGCTATTGCTCTGGGAGTAGCAAGGGGACTTAACACTAAATATGATTAGCAAAGAAAGTGGGGAGACGTTTGAAAGTAATTAGCTGTCTGCAGTGCAGCAGTGCGCAACCAATTTAGCCAAATTGCAGCAGGGAAGACAGAGGGTTTCACTGAGTGTTAAGGGAAAAAAATGTGATTCTGCGTGTTTGCATCTATGCAAGTCACCACTAACCCCCAATGCATGGTGCACAGCTACACTCAAATGTGGTGCTTAAATACAAACAAGTTTAAACCATTCTAACACAATCTTAGAATAGAAAAGACCCCCCCAGAGAGCTGTTATTCCAGCTATCCCCAACTCAGATGGGTCCTGAGCTACACACTTCTGCCACAAGGGTGCAGGGGGGCCCTCTTAATGTAAGGTGGCTGGTTTCAGTGCTCAAGTAATACCAAAGTCCAGATTCAGCAAGTCTAGATCTAGCTTATGCTATTTAAGACAGATTAAGCAAAATAAACAAGTGCAGAATGAAACAGTTACAGCAGCAAAAACAGTATAAAATGAAGCAACAGTTCACTGAAATACAGTACACACATGCAAAAAGTAGGCTTAAATTCTATTTATTTGTTGAAGATTTCAGTGGATGCCTTGGATTCTCTAAGATGCACTTCAGATCTCTGGCTTGGCTACGAACGTCAAACTCTGAGCAGCGCTGGTATGTCTATAATGGCTAAAAGAAGGGCAATGTTTTTGCCAGAATTGACAGATATGAATCAATGTGGTTTTGTGGATGAGAATTGAACTTGCCAACATTAACAGAACAAGCAGAATGTAAGAAAATATCACGGCTGTTGGTGGGTCTTGATGCAGAGAAAGCATTCGACAGAGTAACCTGGGATATTATAAGTGGGGCATGAAAGCATTTCCATTCCCTGATACAATAAAAAGGTTAATGAGGAGGATACATGAGGTATCAGAGGCAAAAATTAAAGTGGGAGGGTTCCTCTCTGCTAAGCTGAGTATGAACACAGGTACCAGTTAGGGGTGCCCTCTTTACTTGCATTATAAAGAAAATGGCAAAGAAAATAAGGGGTTCAGAAATTCAAGGATATAACTGGTATGGCAATCACGAATAGTTGGCTTTATTTGCAGATGATAGTATTTTGTACCTCATAAAACCAGAAAAGGAGATATCAGTGTTGTGGAACATTGTCAGACAGTTTCAAGTCTTTTTGGGATATAAAATTAATGAAGATAAAACAAAGACTATAGCTATAAACTATGTACCCTTATATTGATTCCCTTATTTATGCAAACATGATAAAATGAATCTTTTAGGAGTATGGGTTAAAAGGGATTCTGCTAAGAATATGTGGTAACAGACTAAATAAAAGATTAAACAAAAACTGAAAAACTGGAAGCTCATGTTTATTGATACAGATGTCAAGATGCAAGCAGTGAAAATATTTTTAGTCCCTTTAGTGTTATACACAGATCAGGCATATTTTTATCAACCAGAGGAAGAGCTCTGAATAGTAATTAATATTTTATTTATTTATTTAACATTTGTTTACTGGGACAGTCTGACTAGGTACAAGTCCATTTTCAGTGGAGGTCCGGAGAATAAAGCTCCAGAAGACAAAAATTAATAAAAACACAATTTATACATATAAGAAGTACATAGCTACAAAGTTTAAAAATGTACAGCAATAAAAATTAAAGAACAAACAAATCAATTAGCTAATGACAAGTATATACACCTTGAGGGTTATATGTAGTAGTACTTAAGGAAGGTGAGCTGGAAAAGATTAGAGAACAGTACATAGCTAGAGTAAGCAGAGTAAAAGAGAACTAATAACTACAGAACAGATAAGAATAGAAAGGAGAGGAGAGACAAGATAGAAGGGAAGAGCCATAACGAAGAAATACTGGTAAGTGTGTGAGCAGCAGGAGGATAGACTGCAGCAGAAAAAAAGAGGGCATAGGAGATAAAGGAATAAGTAAGTAAGCCTATACAATGTGTTCACAGAGTGGTAGAAGTGCAGATGAGAAGCTAATAGAGATTGGAAGGGAATAAGCCAGGAGAGGTATATGAGCAGAGCCAGTTGTTGCTAAGGAAGACCTTTAATTCTTTTTTAAGTGAGTTGTATTGGCAAGAGTTATTATAGGCTGGGACACATTATTCCAAATTTTGAAGATATAGATAGAGAAAAGGGAGTCACCAGCTTTGTTGTTAGATTTAGAGACTTGCAATAGTAGTTTGTTGGAGGAGCACAGCAGTCTAGTGTTAGAATAGGGCAGAAGCATTGATTGAAGAGCATGGATTTTTTCAGGTTGATGCACTAGTCTGTGAGTAAGGGTAATTTGATAAGTTAAGTAATGAGGTAGCTCTATCCAATTTAGTTGTAAAATTGCAGAGGTGTGATGTGATCTATGAGAGGAGTTAGTAGCAAATTTTGCTATTTTATTACAGCAGATTTCAAGCCTAGCCAGATCAGATTTATTAATTTTAGTAACGATAGGAAAGGCATATAGTAGGGTGGAGAGAAGACGGGTTCTGGCTATTGCTTATCTTATATTATTAGTCAGAAAATACCCGATTCCATATAATGAACCACATTTAATATGTATCTTCTTAATGGACTGAGAAAGGTGTGTGTCAAATTTCAAATTATTGTCAACTAGAATGCCTAGTAATTTAGCTTGAGAAACAGCTGACATAATGGTGGTGTTTGAGGAATGTATTTGCAAAGATGTTGCGGCATCTTGTGATTTGCTGGGGTGAAATAGCATTAGTTTAGTTTTGGAAGGATTCAGATCAGATGATAATTGGATAGCCATGTTTCAACAGCTAGGAAGAACTGCGTGTAACAGTAATGAGTTGTTTTAGTGAAGGTGCTGCACAGATAAGAGTAGAGTCATCTGCATACTGAATAATGGAGGCTAGACGAGTAGATGTATTGAGTCAGTTAGTAAAAATGGCAAAAAGTAGATGCCCTTGGATAGAATCTTGAGGAACTCCCATATTGACAGGCAATAGGGATGAGAGCTTTCTTTGCCATTTTAAAGCTTTCTGTCTGCCAGAAAGATAATTATGGAACCAGGTTAGGAAAGAGTAGCTACGTTTTAAGGTGGAAAGTTCATCCAGAAGTTTTTGATGGGAAACAGTATCAAAAGCTTTGGACATATCCAAAAAGAAGGAGGATACAAGTTTCCCATTATTTCTGTTGGTTTATGGTGCTGGGAGGCAGTAGTAGTACTGTGGTTAGGTTGGAAACCATGCTGTGAGTTAGATAATAGGTTATTGGATAATAGGTGGTTTAAAAGTTGCATGTGGATACACTTTTCTAATATTTTGGATAGAGGAGGTAAGACTGCAATGGGTCTGTGAAGATAGGTGTAGGCTGCCAGCCTAGCTAGATAGAATTTGTAGATAATTCTGTCATTTGTAAATATTAATGTAAGTCACAGGCTTGTTCTCTTAAATGTGAAAAGACTGTACTGGGTTTTGAACTGAAAAAAATGTAACAACAGTACACTCTGCTGTAAGAAAGCTGATAAGTCAAGCATTGTGAAATTCTTTGATCTAAAACTCAGAGCCGAGATGTCTAGAGGGAGGCATTCTGCCTAATGTTTTGAGGCCACAGTTAATGGCTAGAATTTACATGTATAATTTCTTTTATTGCTCTGGCTTCCTGACCAGCTGCAAGATCAAAAAGGCTATTAATCTCCGAGTTTCTGTTAGCCTGGGAACCAGAAAGAACTGGTGTAATCTGTAATGAATCAGTGGTACTGTGTTATCAATTTAAGGAGAGAAACAATGAGGGCATTGAGCATTTGTCTTGAGAACATCCAACATCACCAGCACTGTCTTGCTCTAGATGTAAGTTTATTTTAGAACTGTGTTTTCTCTTAGATATAGCTAGGAACTTGGACGATTAGATTAGTTTTTTTTCTGTATTGATGTCAGAACTTTTCTACTGTATCACTAAGTATTTCTCTGTGATCTCTGAACTCTTGACTAGCACTGTGTAGTAAGAAGGATTGTCTTAGGTTTTATTATTTGTTATTAAATATTTTTAAACCTTTCAACTGTGGCTGTTTTGTGTAGAGATAATTTAAGCTCCAAGAGTACAATGCGTGTATTTAGTGATATTGTACAAAACCACGCCAAATAAGCCTTGACTGTTCAGTTGCACTTACCATTTGGATAATAATATTGCACAATATAACTGGACACCCTTCCATAAGGGCCTTTTAGTAGCTGATAAATATTAGTGGGTGGTGGCAAGTGGTACTACTGTATAGTCTTGGTAAAAGGGGCACAGCTGGAGAACCTGTGCCAGCCTTCCCCAGGAGTGTCTGTGTGGTTGTATATAACTCTTATCTCAAAGTGTGTGTGTGTGTGTGTGTGTGTGTGTCAGCTACTTAGGCAAGGACACAAAGCACTGGTTGGACAGACAGGGTGCTGGAGGTTTTAGCTTGCCCACTAGGCTGAGATCTGGAACCTATAGCTGTGCCAGTGAGGAGTCTTATTGAGGACCTGGGATGAAACCAGCCCCAGACTGACTGTAATCTCTGTGTGCTCTTAAGGGAAATTGTACTTTACTGTGTGTGTATTTATTATCCTTTCCCTATATGGAGACCCCTCACTGGTGTTAGTGGAGAGGATTGAGGCTCCTTGATTGCCGGGCCAGTGCACGGTTTTCACATATTAATTGTTTGGCAGTGGTGGGATATCCACACTACATATTAATTGGTTGGCAAATACTAATTTGCTTGTAGTGGTGTGCATAGTGTGAATTCCTGTAGCTTGTGTACAGTGATCACTGAAGGTGTTTTTGTACACTAAATCAGCCACACAGTGAATACTCAGAGTTCAGATCACAATTGTTTTATTTCTATTGTTAGCTTAGTCAGGGAGAGCAGGCAGCATGTCAGCAGAGGAGTATGGAAAGCTGACAAGAGCCAGATGGCTGTGATGTGCCAGGCTAGGAGACTGGTGCATGGAAACCTGACTAAGGCAGACATGATTGCAGCTTTGGTCACAGCTGCATCAGAAAACAGCAACCAGGAGGATGATCAGACTGGCAGTGGAGATGTACCACACTCAGAGAATGGATGGCTCATCCTTTCTGCAGAGGACTTAAAAATCCATCTTGAACTAAAGAGACTTGAGTTGGAGGCCAGGCATTTGGAAATAGAAGCAGCTGGGAGACTGAGGCGTTTAGAGAGTGAAGACAATGAGAAACTGTGATGTTTGCAGGTTGAGGAGAATGAGAAATTTCTATGCCTGGAAGCTGAGGAAAAGGAGCAGCAGAAGCAGCATGACATGGAGATGCTGACTCTTCACCACAGTCATTGAGGTAATGGGGAATGGAGTAACTGGACCCCAGAAGCACAAAAGGTCAGTAAATTTCTTCCGCAGTTTAAAGAGCTGGATAATTTTGATAGTTTCATTCATATATTTGAGAGGGTATGTAAACAGTATGATGTTGACCAAAGGCTCTTGGTATGGTTCCTGACCCCCTTAATCCATGGTAAAGCTGCAACTGTGTTGTCTAAAATTTATGATCAGGAATGTTTTGATTATACTACTGTTAAGAACTGCTTGTTAGAATTTTTTAAGCTAACACCGGAAACGTACAGGAAAAGGTTTTGTGAGCACAGACACAAGGCAGATGAAAGTGTGTGTGAATATGTTGCTGAACTGAGCACTTATTTTTTAGGTGGGTGAGTGGATGTCATGTCACCACTTCTGAAGGGTGAAACAAGCCCTTAGCACTTTGCCTAAGAACATGAGGATCTGGTTAGCTGATAGACAATGTGTTATTTCAGATGAGTTGGGGAAGAAGGGAAACCTATATCTAGCAAGCAGGGTATCCCTGCACAGGAAAGGAACCCCCAGTACTGCTCATGGGTCTAAAGGAACCCATGGTGGGCAGCACAGACTGCCCCAACAGAATCTACCAGTAGCAGGGGAAGCCACTAGTCCAGGTACATGTCCAGGACCTACGGTTAAATGTTTTGAATGCAACCAGTAGTGCCATGTGGCATACAGCTTTCCACGGAGGCAAGGTGGGGAACAAAAGGTGAGAGAGCCAGTAAGTAGTGAAGACAAAATGCCAATAGTAGGTTGTCTTGAGACAACAGGGGTACCGAACTACCATCCTGCAGATGTCCTGATAGGGAAGGATTTTGATGAGGCAGTACTATGTGTTAATGCAGTTACACGCAGTCAGGCCTCGAGACAAGCATGTGGGTCTGGTAGCCTGGGGGAGACCTAGACAGACTGCATACTTGCAGCCAGGACTGGTGAGGTGGTTACTTCAGGGTGGAAGCTACCCTGTAGCAGTGAGACTGAAGGTGAGCCACAGCTGCTTGTGGGTACTGATGTTCCCTTGGACAAAGTGACTGGAAAGGTAGAGGTGAGTAGTAGTACCCAGGCTGACAGTGAGGCACCACTGTCAGTGGATGCCATACTTCCTGTAGGAGGGGAGCTGGAAAGGGTTACAAAAAGAGAGTTGAGACAGGCTCAGCTCTCAGACCCTACATTGCAAGGCCTGAGGCAGGTAGCTAGTGAGGGATCTGATTCTCAAAGGAAGGGGGAATCTGTATACTGGGACATAGGGTTACTGTATAGAGAGTGGACCCCTGAGGGAGGGCTAGAAGGTGAGAGAATACAGCAGTTGGTAGTGCTTAGAGCCTACCTTCTAGTGCTTCTAGCCATAGCCCATGATATTCCCTTTGCAGGTCATATGGGCGTAAAATGTATAGAGAGACGTATTATGCAGAACTTCTATTGGCCTGGAATTTCCAGAAATGTAACAGGGTACTGCAGGACATGTGAGCAGTGCCAAAAGGTAGGCAAGGTGAGAGCTTTTTTGATGCCTTTGCCTGGGAGTTTGGAGCCATTTCAGAGGGTAGCTATGGATACTGTGGGGCCTCCGAGTACCCCAAGTTCCACAAGGAAATAGTATATCCTAGTGGTAGTGGATTATGCTACATGATACCCTAAGGCAGTGGCTCTGTCCTCCATTGAGGCAGAAAAGGTGGTAAATGCTTTGTTAGAGATTTTCAGCAGGGTAGGTTTCCCAAAAGAAATACTGACTGACAGAGGTGCCAATTTCATGTCAGACCTGCTGGTTTGTCTGTGGAAGTACTGTGGGCTGAAGCACCTGAAGACCATCCCCAGACTAATGGTCTTGTTAAGAGGTAAAACTCTACAATCAAGTCTATGATACAGGCATTTGCAGACCAGTTTAAGAGGGAGTGGGACAATTTGCCCCATGTGTTGTTTGCTTACAGAGAGGTTCCCCAGGAATCCACAGGTTTTTCACCCTTTGAGTTGCTGTATGGGCATAGGGTGAAGGGACCTCTATATTTAATCTGTGATGAGTGGGAAGGTGACTGTGAACCTCAAAAGGACTCTGCTGTGGCATATGTCCTAAATCTCAGGACAAGGCTCAGGGAACTCATGGGCTTGGCCCAGGAGAACCTGCAGAAGCCCAACAACAGAAAAAGGTATGGCATGACAGGAATGCTCGAGCTAGAGAATATGCTGTAGGGCAGCACATAATGGTTCTCATTCCTGTCAGACACAACAAGCTGTACGCAGCTTGAGAGGGACCCTACAAGGTGGTAAGGAAGGTAAGCGATGTTAACTACATGGAAGAACTGCTAGCCAGGAGGCAGGGGCACAAGTTGTACCATGTTAACATGATGAAACCTTACCATGATAGGGAGTCCCATGTGCTGATTATTTGCAGTGGCTTGCAGGAGGAGTCTGAGGGAGATCTGGTGACTGATCTCCTCAGTGAGGCTCGGACTGACACCTCAGTGGAAGGTGTTGCCATGTCCCAGCAGCTATCTCCTACCCAGGTTCGAGAAATCTGAGCAGTGTTATAGGCGTTTGGGGACATGTTCACTGGGAAGCCAGGGTGCACCTGCCTGGTGCAGCATCAGGTGGATACAGGACCCCAAAGCCCTATTCAGCAGGCCCCTTATAGGGTGCCTGAGAGAGTCAAACAGACTCTGAGGGAGGAGATACAGGAGATGTTGGAACTAGGGGTAATTCAGGAGTCCAACAGTCCCTGGGCCCATAGGCACAGGAAGCTGTTGACGACTGGGGGGAGGGGGGCATAGCATGAGAGGGGCACTTAGTGATCTAAAAAGGGCAATTTTGTAAAACTGTTTACTACCACAACATTGGTTCACTTGGAGGACATTTTAAGCTTAGCCAAATTCCCTTTTGGTGCTTGAATTAACATTTTCTGATTGGTCTTACCTATCCTATGGCTGATAATTGTACTGTATATTAGCCCTAGTAAGAATAACTGTGATCATACTGTAGATAATTTGAGGGGGCCCATGTAAGGGATGCAGCATTTAGGAGCTGCCTCTATCCATTAGTGGTACGAGGTGCAATCCTGGAGTACATTTTTTAGTACCCATCCTTGGGACCAAGTTGCATTTGACTGTGAACAGGGATGAACTTTGTTTTACTTGAATGAATACTCTGTTCTGGACTAGTGGTAGCCTCTGTGATATATATTCATCTCTCCACAACACTCAGTTTAGACCTGGACTAAGTATTTCCAATGCCATTTGACTTGCTGATGTTCAGTAGGTCCATCTGTATTAAGTTGGAGGATGCCTTGTATGCCAGATACATCACCCCTAAGCATGCTGTAGAATACGGAGTATAGTGATAAATCTTTGAGGTGCTCCATGCAAGACCTATTGTTTAGCACTTGTTTCCTTTTAGTAAGGTATCTCTGTGGGTATTCCAATTGTTGCATGGGTGTGGACAGATACATGCCAAAATGGGCATTATGCAAAATGACTGACCACAAAAACAGTTTAGGTATGATTAATTAGTGAGCTTGTTGGATGTCCAATAATACCACTCTCAGATGAACTGAGAACAGTATACTGTCAACTGCTGTTTCTCAAAAGACAAAATATACAGCTTTTCTCTAGTACACCGATATACACTTTTCATAGTACTCTCTGTACTGGTGAGCCCAAACATCTGGCAGTTAGTGCAGTTAGTGCAGAGAACTATAGCTCTGAGGTGTTAATGAGCTGTTTCATCATACACATATCATGAACTAAATGTTTTGATGGCTCATAAATACATGCACAATATGCATGTACATTCTGTGGTCAATACATGGATTTATGTAATGGTGATATGTGTATATTTTATTAGGACTGGTACATATATAATATGCCACTTTATGCAGATTGTTTAATTCAGTATACCCCTTTCTTAAACTCTGCTACCACCCTAGAAAATGTTTGTGCCACTATTAAATAAAAAAATAAATGCAATAATTTTATAGTTAGTTTAATTGTCTTAAATCAATGAATAAATGTTATTTTTTACTCCTACCGCACCACTTCTAGTTAGGCTACTAGTTATAATCTGTATTCAATTAATACTGTTTCAATATATTGTATTACAAATGGATGCTGATTTTGCAGTAGTTAAGAAAATTAAATTCCATTTTTAAAGTTGTAATTCCTGGGGTTATAATCATGATTGTTAAATATACCTTCAGGTGTTTATAGTTATTCTATTACAGTTATTAGAGCATCTATATATAAACAAAATTGAGCAGGCAGACATTTTACCACAACAAATTACAGCTTTGAGCTGCCAACAAGTGTCATTACATAGTTCTAGGTTTGAATCTTGCAGTCTCCATTTGTCTGCTTTGCAATTCCAAACAAGTCACTTAACCAGACATTTCTACTGCATTCCACTGACAGTAATCTTAATACAACTAAACAGGCAAGTGAACCAAATATATATTTAACACTGAATAAACAGATTTATGTTCTAATATACAGAATACTAATTAAAGCAAATGAACAATTTTACAAGTAGTAAATATGGAGCGATATGTTTCCAGTCAGAACTGCAAGGCCAGTGATCCACAACAGTTTGAGAAAGAAACTGCGATTCAGACACAAAAACAGAAAATTAAAAAACTTTTTACCCCTTTCAAGAATTTGTGCAAGGGGGGGTTCACCCAATGTAACCCTGCTACTTATATATACTCATTTCAAGATCTCTGTCTCTCAGGTAAAGTGGAATACTCTGGGACGCCATAGCCTCAGACTTACTGCATATCTCCTTAATCTGCCCTTGTAGTCCCACAGTTTTGATTATGGCCCTTAAAGCGCTTATACTTTAAAGAGGCACCATTAAGAAATTCTAGTCACGATGGACTGTTTTGACTTCATATGCCAAATTCCATGAAGTGTCATGTTTTTGCAGCATTTATAACAGTCCAAATACCAGAAATGTCTTTTTCCCAGAAAATTAAAAATCCCTGTCCCAGGAAAGGCACACACATTAACTCTGCCTACATCGATTTAATTTTAAAATTAAGGTGGGTTAAGGGAATATAAACTTTTCTTAAAAAGAGTGCAGTTTTGATGTATTTGATCTTATGCATGGAAACAGTTCTTAATACTTTAGCATAATTTTATAAAGGGACACTTGGAAGCAAATAATCTCCCTACCTTTATATTAATAAACAAAAATGTGACATACATAAGTTATTTTTTCACACTGTTTAACAAACACAAAATAACTAGGTCAAATGAGATTGTAGTATTCTACAAATGCAAACATTGTTCAGCATTCAATTGTCCACAAAATTAGTGGTATTTTACAAAAAGATCCTGTAAATGTGCAAAAAACATGAACATCTCAGTTTCCATAGATAAAGTGAATTGATTATTTTTTAAACAAAAGCAGATATCCGCCTAGCTGTTCAGCTTCCAAGTAGCTACAAAAAACTGCTTAGTTGATAGTAGCCATACACTGTATTTTAGTATTGCTGTTTATCCAAAAATGCAGCATTTCCCTATAATATTAAAATAATAAAATTTCTCCCACAGAAGATGAAAATAAGTGGGAGATGTGGGGTGGGGTCCAAGGTGGATATGGGTTGTATTTCTTCTACATGACAATTTAATAGTGTAGAATTTCTGAGATTGATGGAAGAAACAGCATTACTAGAAATTAAAGTCAAAGAACTGAGAGTTACCCCTAAAACTTGGATCAACAATCACTGGAAAAAAAATCTTACTCTTATTGAGAGAGAGTTTTAAAATTGGACACAGACTCTTAATGTGTAACCTATATATTTTCAATAATTGGTCTTTTTTTGTCTCTCATAATCATTCATGTTCAGGCCAAATGTAAATAATGCATACCTGCGTGATATGTTTTATAAGAAAACTTTTTGCAAGTCATTTAACTAAAAAGTTATTCTATGTGCAACTATCTGGGTTCATTCAGCAATATTTTACCCAAATACTCTACAACTGTGAGTTTCCAACCGCATTTATGGCACAGCCCTCTTTCAGATAACACTCTCATGGTTATTACAAAAAAATTCAATAAAAAATTTCACCCTTCGAAATTTCTGCCAGTGTAATGTATCTTCATAAACTGAATCTCATTAATATCGAAGTGTTTGACAATATTAGCTGGGTATAACTTTACCTTTCTGATAGGTAATGTGATTAGAGATCTACAAAAACGCAGTCAGTTCAGCGGAAGTCCGGAAGTCTCCTGTTTTTTTTTTTTTGGAACCAGGCAACCACGAATGGCAATGCAAGAGGGCAAGCAAGCAACTATGCAGCTGTGAATACTCAATTTAAAGTATTTAGTTGCTTGCTTGCTGTCTCGCATCACCGTTCATGGTTGCCTGGCTGTAAAAAAAATAAATAAAAAATCTACAGCTGCATTTGTCTTTTGAGCTGCGGCTTTTTTTTTTTTAAATAAGATGAGCTGCTTAGGATGCAAAAGTGGCAGGGGGCACCCCCCCTCGCTCTATGGTTCCAGTGCCCATGTCTGGGCCTCCCCAGTGGTGCTGGTGCTAAAGGAAGATGGCAGCACCAGGTTGTCTGTGGACTACAGAAAATTAAATGGTCACACAGAGTCAGATGTTTACCTCATGCCTAGGACAGATGAGGCCCTAGAGCAGCTGAGTGGGGCTAAGTATCTTACAACCATTGATCTTAACAAGGGTTACTGGCAGGTGCCCTTGACTCCCAGTGCTAGACAGAAGTCAGCCTTTGTGACTCCTTTTGGCTTGTATCAGTTCACAAAGATGCACTTTGGGATGAAGAATGCCCCAGCAACTTTCAAGAGGCTGGTAGATCATATCCTAGCAGGAGCAGGAGGGTTTGAACTTGCTTATCTAGATGATATTGCCATCTACTGCCATTCCTGGCAAGAGCACCTTCAACATGTCAGGGAAGTGCTGGGCAGACTAAAGAGGACAGGGTTGACCATTAAGCCCAGCAAATGTCAGGTGGGTATGGCAGAGGTCTCCTACCTGGGACACAGAGTGGGGAGTGGTAAGATCAGGCCTGAACCTACCAAAGTGGAAGCCATTCAGGCATGGCCTGCACCTCCTACCAAAAAGCAGGTGAGGGCATTCTTAGGGACAGCAGTGTACTACAGAAAGTGTGTCCCCAGTTATAGTATCATAGCTGCTCCCCTCACAGATTTGACAAGGAAAAACAGGCCAAATAAGGTAGTGTGGACACCAGCATGTGAGCAGGCATTACAGACGCTTAAAAAAGCTTTGGGAGGACCCCCTGTGTCAGCCAGTCCAGATTACAGCAAATAATTTGTTGTGCAGGTGGATGCTTCAAACCATGGGATGGGGGCTGTACTTATCCAGATTTCCTCAGAGGGAGAAGAGCACCCAGTGGTTTATCTCAGTCATAGGCTTCAACCCAGGGAGGAATGCTATACAGCTGTAGAAAATGAATGTCTAGCCATAGTGTGGGCACTGCAGAAACTTCAGCCTTATCTGTATGGAAGAAAATTCACTGTAGCTACAGACCACAATCCCCTAACATGGTTAAACAGTGCCAGCCAGCAAAATGCCAAGTTGCTAAGATGTAGCCTAGGGTTGCAAGCATATGATATGTCGGTGCAGCAGCGCAGTGGCATTAGCAATGCCAATGCAGATGGGCTCTCAAGACAGGGGAATGGGGTAAGGTATACTCATATAGACCTAATCCTCTCAAGCAACGTTTCTCAAGGGTCACTTGAAAAACTAGCTTGAGTTCTCCAGGGGGGAGATGTGTGAAGACAGGTGAAGGCTGCCAGCCTAGCTACATAGAATTTGTAGATAATTCTGTTATTTGTAAATATTAATGTAAGCCACAGGCTTGTTCTCTTAAATGTGAAAATACTGTATTGAATATGAACTGAAAAAAGGTAACAACAGTGCACTCTGCTATAAAAAAGCTGATAAGTCAAGCATTGTGAAATTCTTTGATCTAAAACTCAGAGCCGAGATGTCTAGAGGGAGGCATTCTGCCTACTGTTTTGAGGCCAGAGTTAATGTCTAGAATTTACATGTATAATTTCTTTTATTGCTATGGCTTCCTGACCAGCTGCAAGATCAAAAGGGCTGTTAACCTTTGAGCTTCTGTTAGCCTGGGAACCAGAAAGAAATTATGTAATCTGAAATGAATCAGTGGTACTGCATTATCAATTTAAGGACAGAAAGAATGAGGGCATTGAGCATTTGTCTTGAGAACATCCAACATCACCAGCACTGTCTTGCTCTCTATGCAAGTTTATTTTAGAACTGTTTTTTCTCTTAGATATAGCTAGGAACTAGAAAGATTAGATTAATGTTTTCTGTACTGATGTCAGAACTTTTTTACTGTATTATTTTAAGTATTTATCTGTGATCTCTGAACTCTTGACTAGCACTGTGTAGTAGGAATGATTGCCTTGTCTTTTTATTATTTATTATTAAATATGTTTAAACTTTTCAGCTGTGGCTGTTTTGTGTAGAGATAATTTAAGCTCTAAGAGTACATTGCATGTATTTAGTGATATTGCACAAAGCCACTCCAAATAAGCCTTGACTGTTCAGTTGCACTGACCATTTGGATAATAATATTGAACAGTATAATTGGACACCCTTTCAAAAGGGCCTTTTAGTAGCTGATAAATATTAATGGGTGGAAGCAAGGGCTACTAATGTATAGTCTGGGTAAAAGGGGCACTAGCCTTCCCTAGCAGTGTCTGTGTGGTTGTATACAACTCTTATGTCAAAGTGTGTGGGTGTCAGCTACTTGGGCAGGGAGACAAAGCACTGGTTGGACAGAGAGGGTGCTGGTGGTTTTAGCTTGCCCACTAGGCTGAGATATGGACCCTATAGCTGTACCAGTGGGGAGCCTTATTGGGGACCTGGAGATAAAGGGAGAAACCAGCCCCAGACTGACTGTGATCTCTGTGTGCTCTTAAGGGAAACTGTACTTTACTGTCTGTGTATTTATTATCCTTTCCCTATATGAAAGCCCCTCACAGGTGTTAGTGGTGAGTATTGAGGCTCCTTGATTGCTGGACCAGTGCACGGGCATCACTGGGTCTATACTTAGAAAACTCAGTATTGCTGCCATCTTTGTGCAGAGGGATAATGTAAGATATTTTCCAGCTTAAAGGGGTGTATTGTTCTGAGATAGAGTGGTTGATCAGAATACTGATAGGTTAGGCTATGGCCTTGGCTGCTATTTTTAGGAATTCAGTGGGAAGGTTATCAGAAGCAAGGGTTGTGGGTTTAAGTTTGGGGAGTAGATTTTTTTATAGTGAGAGTTGGAATAGGTTTAAAAGAGAAGGAGTTGCTGGCAGCATTGGAAGTAATTGGAATAGTTGGAGGTTTATTGTGATTAGGTTTAGTCAGTGACTGAATAGAGTTTATAAAGTATGTGTTGAACTGCACTGAGATACTGTTGCTGCTATTGGAGGAGGAAGGGGTGGGAGTGGATGAATTTCCAGGGTAAAGGAATTTGTTTATTGCAGTCCAGAATTTTTTAGGATTATTATGGTGCAGATGTTGTGTTTCAGTACAATAGGCTTTTTATCTAGTTTGATTTAGGACTTAGCTTTATTTCTAAGCTGAGAAGCACTGCTGTGTGACTTGGGTTAACTGAATCCTTGTCTGGGGAAGGGCTTGCGACCTGTGGAGGTTTAGGGTAAGACTTACCATTTAGAAGCAGTCTATGGCAATCTGCAAGGTGTTTAGAGTCTCTGCTGTGGATTTTCCCTGAATGAAACAGTAGTCCATGTGGGGATAAATAAGACATCTATGGTTCAGCAATGGCTATAAAAGGAGCTAAACATTTGTTGAAAACTCTGTGAGCATAAGATAGACCAAATGGTAAAGCTCAGAATTGGTAGTGCAAGCTCGCTGTCTCAAAATGCAGGTATTTTCTATCACTGTCTGCAATAGGGACATGGAGGTAAGTGTACTTTCGATCTACAGTAAAGTTAGCATTTTGAATTTTGGTATATAAAGGAACTTGTGCAGTCTTAGCAGGTCCAAGATACGCCTCCAGGTGCCTTGTTTTTCATGAGATTAGAAAAAATCCTCAAAGATAGCTTGTTTCCCTCCTGACCTGGAGGAATAAGCTGAATGGATCCTTGCTATAGTAGCTCCAACAGGAAAGATGGTAAGAGATTCTCCTGCTCTTTTGAGGATCTTGGCATGCCTAGGAAGGAGAAATTTCTCTGAAATGGATGAAGTAACCCCTTTGTATGATGCGGAAGACCCACTGCACACATCAAAAAAAATTCTGGGGAAGCTTTAACAGACACTGAAACATGGCTTCATAAATCACAACACATGGTCATCCCAAAAATGACTAAACTACTAGTTTCCCCTCCCCCCAAATCCCTTTCTCATAAAAAAAAAAATGTAAGGTCGTCTTTCTTGATAATACAACCCCTGAAGTCACTTCTCATAGTAAATTATTAGGGGTGATAATAGATGATAATCTTTCATTCGACATGCATATAAAAAAATTGCATAAGAAAAACTCATTAAAAATTAGGGATGCTTTACACAGCCAAAAACTCTCTCACCAAAGCAACCAAAAGTATACTTGCCACTACTTATCTCCTCCCCACATTTCTTTATGGCACTCCCATCCTTACTACCCTCCAGGCTTCACAAAATTAAATCTTAACAATGCTATAACAAAGTTTCTTAATTTGCAGAAAATGCCCATTTCAGAACCCAACACTGTATAGCACTAAAAAGCCTAAATTGGTTAAAACTGCCTCATCAATTAACATATATGCAGCTTCTTACAACCTATAAAATTATCCAGTATCCATCTCCCTATCCAACACTAAAAAACATTCTACACAACCATATTCCTAGTTGGTCACTGTGATCCAGTAGCCAAAAACTCCTGTCTACAAACCTAGCAAATCTGCTGGGCATTGCCTGTACTTGTACAAGGTTGCTAACCCCTGGAACTCCTTACCTGTATCCATCAGGCCAATACCCTCCTTCTCATCTTTCAAAACCACTCTGAAAGACTTGTTAGCTAAAATTCTGTCTATGATCTTGCTAAAAACTAGGATAAACTATACCCCTAAATGTGAACATGTACATTTTCATTCCTTATACCTCCTTAGTCTCCCTTCTTCACTTGCTTCCTTACTATCTAATTCTCTTTCCTGATGTTCTCTCTAAATATACCGTAAGCTGGTTTTTCCCTCACTTCATATTGCAATTCATGTTTGTATTAGACTAACTTACCTTTAATTTCTCTACAAACGGTCTAAAATTTCTCAATTAAATGATTGTCATATAACTTGCACCAATTCTTAACCAATATTTTTATATTATGTTTAATTTGATGTGTTTGATTTATTTTTGAAGATTGTAAAATTATTGCTCTTAAAATGATCTGTAATAATTTGGAGCATTCCTTCCTGGGCCCCCACTGAAAATTGGCTTCTATCCAGTTAGACTTTCCCAGTAATCAAATGTCAATAAATAAAATAAATAAGTGTCTGGAAACTTGTAAGGCTGCTTTAGCTAATTTCTTGAATTTCCTTAGACAAGGTTCTATCAGCAACAGTCTCTGCCTTATTTATGATTTGGTCTTGTAAGAACTCCAGGTGCTTTAACTTATAAAACTGGCAATTTAAAGAATAGCAGAGGTATAAACGTTTCTTCCATATCTGTTTAGTAGTTTACTTTCCCTATCACTGAGAAGGGGATGTCTAGTTGACCCCTTAAATATCCCTTTAGTGGATTCTGTAGAGACTAATGAAGGGCTAGCTTTAGGATTCTTGTGAAGGTGCTTGTGCAAGTCAAGTACTAAGTAAAACCAGTCAGGCTTTCTATGAACTGGTGAAAGAGAATCAGGGTGCAGAGATATGTCTTCAAAGACATCATCAAGCCAGTCATCTGGGTGATGATAAATTCTGTAGTTCCCCATAATGGGTTTGAACCTGTGAGAACTGTATACTTTTCCAACTGAAGATCACCTCCATTTTATGAAGGGTATCCTTCAAAGACAGGTCCTCTGGGGGAGAGGCAGAAGAGAGGGTGTCATCCGAATCTGAGTCAGGACTAGGTTGAAGTCATAGGTGCTCAGACTAGGATAATTCCTCCTCATCTTCAGAGCTTAAGAGTCATATTCTTCTTGAAAAGCCACATCCCTACTCTTTTTAAAGGAAGGGGCATCAGGGATAGTGGCCTGAGTGTAGCTGGGCTCACTGGATTTTGTGAAGGCCATGAATGCCTGGACTATTTTTAAGAGGTCTTGGGCTTTTACCTGAGATGGAATGGTATACGGGTGAGGGGAAGACAGAGGAAGGATGATAGTTCTCTTCAGTTTTGGTGTCTGTTTTGTTAAGATAACCTGAGGACACAGTTGTTTGACCATGACAAAAATGTCTGAAGCTGTAGCCCAGAAAGCAACCCCTGACCAAAGTGAAACCGATGTTGTGGGAAAAATGAATGGAAGGCCTGGAACCATGGATTTCTTCCCAAGAGAGCCAGCCAGAGAGTTTTGGCCTAGCAGTCATCAGACAAGAGGGGTGGAAAGGCAACTCACCTGAATCATTGTTCAACTTGGTAGAGTGGGTCAATCCTTCATCAACATCATTAAGTCGTTTTTCCTTGTAGTTTTTTGTCTTTATATTTATTTCAACTGGAACTTCATCAGACTACAGGCCAGTGGAGACAAGACCATTAAGCAGACCATTTCATCCAATACAAATTTACTTATACTATAAAGATTTAAAGTGACATTGACATAGAAGAAAATTAAATCATCGTTTTGGATTTAACTGAATGTACCAATTTGATGAATAAATACCTAATTAGATAAAATATCACCCAATAAATATTTTACATGTATGTATGTATGTGTGTGTGTATGTATATACGCACACACACATATATATATATATATATATATATATATATATATATAAACATATATGTATATACACAAAGAAAATATGTATATAAAATTCAAAAAGTGCTACTGGAAGTTGTACCTCATACATCTAAAGTGGTGATTTGATTTTCTTTTATGTCAATGTTACTTTACATTTTTATATACTAAGTAATTTTTGGGGATGAAATGGTCTATTTAATAGTCTTCTCATCCCTGGCTTGTAATCTGATGAAGTTTCAGTTAAAATAAATGAGATGAAAGCACTCATTTTAAATGACACTACTGGCTGGCATTTGATTTTGTTTGTTTTTTCTTTGTAGTAGTTCAGTGTGTTTTATTTCGGTTTAACATTTTAAACATTAAATTAGATGAGCAAAATCCCAAAGGGGTACCTATTCGACTGACAGAAAGAATAAACTCTGGAAAAACAAGCCTACCAGTAGAATGCAAGCATTTTGTACACAAAATGAAGTGCATCAGACTGCATGTCAAGAAAGAACTGAAGACGGCACTGACAGATGACTTTCTTTTTCCCCGCTGTCCAGACATTGGTTCACACATGTCTATCAGTTAGGGATGATGCAAAGAATCTGGAAATCAGGCCAGTCATGGGCTTCTACATGGCAGAAAGAACCACTTAAGAATCAGTACTGCAACACTGACCACGAAGAACATCTCATCAACGGAAATCAAACATCTGCAGGATTGATAGTTTTAATAAAATATTACAAGTGACTATATAAAATAAATCTTCTTAGTAATGTTAAGAGAAGATGGCAATAAAAGAAAAAATATGCAGTAAAAAAAAGGCATAGAGTATAAAAGATCAATTTATATAATGCTGGAAGAGGTTTAGTTAACTTTTCAACTCTGTCTGTTTCATAACCAGGGCTGTTAAGACGAGCATTTTACTAAATGTGAAATGACACTAAAGGATTAAATTAGCAAGTGAAGTTGAACCACAACTGTGTATGAGTAGTCAGTGACAATTATTCATTAGATAAGCACATCTTACAAGCTAAGACTCCAATATGGGAAGAGTATTGAAAGTCTTTCATGATTAGGCAGTACAGGAGTTTACACGTGTTAACGCACAGTAATCTATTCCTTGAAACTCAGATTAGATACACAAATTTTGGGCACTGGGAACATCTGCTGGTAGCTTGTGCATAACATACACTACAGTCTCCTCCCTATGCTGCTTGATGTTTTAGGAACCTTTATTAACTTTTCACTTGAGGATTTCAGCAGTAAATTTAGCAGATCAGTTAAATCTGGACAGAACTCTGGTGTAGTAGTAGTAATGTGTGTGTGTGTGTGTGTGTGTGTGTGTACTAAATTTGTGAAAGTAGGAACCAGTTACCTCAGTCTAAGCATAAAATTGTATTTAATATTTGGCTATGACAGGTTTGTTGATGCACAATGACTGCAAGCTATGCCAATATATAATAAGCTGTCTGCATTTTTTGAATGCTTCTACAGATGTGTTTGATAGGACAACACAACTACACTGAAGTCTACAGAATGGTAAGGAATGAGCAATGATAACTATGGCTTTTAAGGGGCAAAATGTTGCTTGATTCAATCAAGCGCTCCCCTAGGTAGCTCTGTGGTGTAAAGAGATAAAACTGTCGCCTGCGGCATTGGGCCTCATAATACCCCTGGGAAGGCATTAATTACACTTTAAGACACACCCTGTCGGGCAATACTGCTTGCTTAGAGCATCACCTAGCTGTAATAGATTTGCTCTGGAATAACTTCTAATGACAAAAGTTGATGTTAGATCACTCTCATAATAAATATTACTGAGCAGTAGTCAGATTTGACCAATGGTGGAAAAATAACAGGTACAGAACAGTATAGTGTGGTTAGATTTTTGAGGACTAGGGTCAATATTTTTGACCCCTTATTTGGGATGTGAATGAGTTGGTCTAAGCAGTTAGCATTTATGAAATCTAGGAAGCACTGTGCATACTTGAACAACATTTTAATAGAGTTGAACATTGTCTGCCCCTTAGCTATTACAATAACCCTCAGAGATTCCATTTGAATTTCCCTTTCTGCACTTGACTGAATTAGTTAGTTACCCAGATATGGCTCAAGCCCTAGGAAGACACATAATAAGCAAACCATTATTCACTATTATATAGAAAGCAGGAAAAGTATGGATATAAATCAATGTAGTAAGCAGAAAACTGCAAAAATACGTAAACAGAATGAACATTATTTAGAGTAAAAAATAAATATGGTTATAAAATTCTAAGACAGCATAATATAATTTTATTTACTTATTACTGTGTGTGTGTGTGTGTGTGTGTGTGTGTGTGTGTGTGTGTAAGAATAACAGAAAGCACTAAGAAAAGAACAGCAGCAGTGCAGAAGGAATAGCAATGAATACAATCACTGCGTCCCCCAACAATGTTGACATACTACAAAAAGGGCTTACACAGGCAAATGATTGGTGCCAAAGCCACGGACTTAAACTAAACACAAAAATGTGTTATCATCCCTTTCTGCAAAGGGGAAGTCCCTGCAAGTTACAATATTAACAGTACTTCCTTAGCTCAAACCCTGTGGTGAGAGATTTGTGAATACAGGTTGATAGCAACTTCAACTTTGATCACCATGTGTCCACAGTGGTAATGAAGGCCTTCTATTTTGCACATCTCATAAGTAAGAGCATCACATCCAGACCATAAGGATGTTATAATTTCTCTGTACTTGTCCCTCATCAGACTACTAATAGAGTACAGTGGTCCCTTCAATATGTACCTCACCAGACACCTGCAGCAGCTGGAGAGACCTCAGAGGTTTCTCAAAAAGAAAATTCAGGACCTTCAACACATGACCTTCATAGACAGACTGAAAGCCCTGTCACTGTACTCTGTATCTTACAGGCTGCTGAGAGGCGACTTGTGCCTGGCCTACAGAACAGTTTTGGACCCTGTCCTAATGGAAATTATGCATATCTACAAGTCAAATAGGACAAGATTCACTCACACTAGGGATCTTAACCTAGACTGTGACATTAACAGGACATGCTAGAAAGACAGATATGTCTCACAGAGATTGCCACTCCTCTGAACAAACTTCCAATTCATGTAAAACACAACTCCTCAAAGATCCTATTTAAGTGCAACTTAGACAACTGGACGGGAGACTGTAAATTTATCCTGGGGGTGTCAACTATGTCCCTCTTGGATGAGGGCAGTGCGCTGCAAATATAGACCATACAACTTGGTCAATAAGGGAACAAGGTATAGCATGGCTAGGCTTATAAAGGTCCTAGTAACCTCCTATGGACCTATAAAAGTGAATGGTTCACCAATGTATATTTAACAAATTTACAGGGGGTAATATAATGGAAGTGTAACAAATACTTGGATAACAAAGAGGGAGGATATCTCAATCATGCTCACTGGATTGCAGAAAGAATTGACTACAAAATGTCTACATTTTTTTTTAAAACTGCAGGCTTAAATTTCTAATGCTTGCTGAGAAACTAATCCAAGTAGCTGTACTTACCTTTCAGAATTCAGAAGGCGCATTTTCGTAAGACTAAATCAAAAGCACATGTTCATAGTAAAATAACTCCTTGGCCCTATGACCTAGAAGACTGAGGTAGCAATAAGTCTGTAATGAAGAAGACAGCATACCTTAAACATTAATAATTTATACATTAATGAGCCAAGGAGAAAAGGTGCATGGTTACATCCTGATAAACAGTACAGAGGTACTCAGTGATGAGCTTTTAGCTGAAGTAAGCAAATACAATAACATCTTGAGATAGCTGAAGGAGTTTAATGCTGTTGGCAAATCCTAGTATGACTGTGTGGGAGGGCAGCATATTTAAAAGTGGGCATGAGTACACATTTTGTAATAGCAAGTGCAGATTTTTGGGAAAGCAGTTTGGAAAGTTAAAAGTACAATTTCAGTTGACAGCATAACTGATCTCTGAGGTAAATTAATAAGAGTGCAGTTTTGCACCAAATGCCCAAAATGTGAGAGAGAAAACTTTGGTAATAATGTGGCCAAATGAGTCAGATATCAGAATTACTGTGGTGTATTGTAACCTCTGGCGACTGCCAAAGATCACAGCACAATATCTGTTAGAGTTTTGTTAAATAAATTCCATATAAAATTAAGATCTTACTGAAGAGCAGTTTGTATTGCAGTTGCAGATGTGAAGCTACTCAATACAAGGTCATGTGCACAGATGGAAGAATTGAGTGTAGGAATGTCAGAAGTATGATCATAATGAAATGGAGACCAAAAAAGAGAGAAGCAATTTATTAACAGACTCGTGAACAGAGGAAGCAAGTGTAAGGAAGAATACTCACAGGCTGTTTGAATAGATTTGTATTAGTACTAGTTAGAAACTCAAAGTACAGGCCCATGGGCAAATGCATTTTCTAAAGTTTACTGATAAGGAGGGTGTGGTTTATCTGGCAAAATAACCCATTTTAGTTCAATAACTAGAATACCAGACATAAGGCTTATAAACATATTAGGATATAAGGAATGTGTTAAAATGAGAGCAGTTATAGCACTGCAATACCTTCAGATTACCAGAACACGTGTGTGTGAATGAGAATTTCATATTTATTGACCTCCTCAAAAACTAACTTACACTTAAATGTTTGAAGAATTCTGTCTAGTGGTAGTATGGGTAGCAAATGGACAGAAGTCTGCAGGATATGTCAAAGGGCTAGCTTTGGGAAAGTGGATGATAACTGTGGGGGTATAAAACAAATTTGACAACTTTGTAAAAATCAATGAACTGCAATAAGCAATTATTGTTTGGTAAGGTTTTAAGGATACTTGCTCACTAATAAGAGAAATGGATAGTGAAAATTTAGTCAACCTCCAAAAAATAACTCCTAATCATTACCCAAAAAACTCACACCTTTAACAAAGCATCTTTTAAAATCTTTTCGTCAAATGGCACTGAAATTGAATTAGTCCACCACACCAAACTAGTAGGAGTCATAATAGATAATGCTCATAAATTTGATCTCCACATCCAAAGCAATAACAGGAAACCCAATCAAAAACTTGCATACTATACAGACACAAACATTTTCTGAGTACACCCACAAAAATTACTCTAGCCATAACCTACCTTTTGCCCTCCCTACTTTAGGGAGCACAAATTCTAACCAATTTACAATCCTCCATAAAAAAGAAACTTGAAAGTTGTTATAACAAAATTGCCAAGATTGCTACTAACGTCATAAAATTCAGCAAACCAGTAATGGCACTGTCTGATGAAGTTTTGGAATTGTACAAGATGAAAGCGCTCACCATTTCATTAATAAAATGTATTCTGCCTGTTTTCTCTGCTCATATTCGTGGTTCATTGAATTTTACGACATTTGTGTGTTTCTTGTTGTAAGATTGCTACTACTTCATCCTCCTTTACTCATCATTGTAAAGCTCTGCATATGCTTAGCTGTCTGGAACTCCCCTTCCACCTCTCCTACATTCAACGTATAACAATATATAGCATCATACACAAACCATTAGCCTACCCGGCTCTTACCCCTTTAATCGACATATATTTCCCTAAAAGAACTTTTAGATCAGAAGACAAACAACTTCTCACCATAAATAAACAGAATAAATCCCCAGGACAAAACCTATGCTTGTACTCATTGGCAAAAAAATGGAATTCCTTACTGCTAACCACCAGAACTATTTCTAACCTACCCACCTTTAAATTATTTATTTATTTATTTATTGCAGTTGGTTTACCAGGATAGTCCACTGGGCCTTAAAGAACCCATTTTCAATGGAGTAAAGAAATAAATGTACATTAACATTTGACAGTAACATCTAGGTACATGCTAGCAAAAGAACAAAAGCTAAACATAAATGCAGATTAAAGAACAAACATAGTAGATGAATAAAGTAGATTATGATATTGCAGGACAATTAAGTAGAGTTGGTTATGTGGTGCAAGAGCATTCCCATTGAGATGCTAGGTGTAAGAAAAGAGACTTTTGAAGGTAGAGTGGTTAGAGGTAATGCGGATGTTTGGTGGTAGAGAGTTAGGCTGAAGGAAAGAAGGTTTTTGCCTGGGGATGAGTAGGTTTGTGCACTTCTAGTAGATTTTGATTATTAGACCTTAGAACTCTGTTTGGTAGGTGCATTTTAAGGGCAGAGGAAAGGGAGGGACAGTTGGAGGGGTTTAGAATAAGCTTGTGGGCTAGAGTTAGTTGAGTGTAAGTAAGTTGGTTAGGAAGTTCTAGCCATTTTAGTTTATGGAGGAAGAGACAGTGGTGAGTGGAAGACTTATGAGCGGTGGCGAATTTAGCAATTTTGTTATAGCAAGAGGTGAGCTGTTTTTTTAACAAGGACTGAAGATTAGTAAGTAGTGGAGCACCATAGAGAAGGGAGGGGATAAGGAAGGAAGTAGCGAGAGTGATTTTAGTGGTGGATGTGAGGTAGGCATTTTGTCTATACAGCATGCCAAGTTTTTGATGTGTTTTTTTGATGTTTTTTTGTAGGTGGGAATTAAATTTTAGTTGGATGTCGATGTGGACCCCAAGTAGTTTGGTCTCTGACACTAAGGTGAGTTATTTTGACTAGTAACTAAGAATGAGTTCATGTTGGGAGGAGTGACTTTGGAGGGAGTAAATAACATTAATTTGGTCTTGGTTGCATTGAGAGCTAGATGATTGCTTAGCATCCATTGCTCTGTAGTGTGGGGATAGAAGAGGCAGAGCAGATGATAGTAGAATCATCTGCATATTTAATAAAGATATTGAAGAGTAGAGGACCCAGTATGGAGCCTTGTGGAACTCCGTAGGGGGTACTGAGGAAGGAGGAAGTTGCTTTTTTCCATTTTACAGCTTGATTTCTGTTGGATAGATAGCTAGAGAACCAGTTCAGAGAGGAGGAGGATAGGTAGAGTTTGGAGAGTTTAGTTATGAGCAGGCTGTTTTCAAGGAAGGAGAGAAGGGCAGTCATGGTGCTATGATTAGGGGTTATAAGACTGTTGTCTAGGAGATGAGGAAGGAGTTGAATAGGATGGCTAAATTAGTAATGCTGTTATTGTTACCACCTTTGTGTAATGGTATAATAAAGGCTTGTTTCCAAACTTGGGGAACTGTGCCTTCTTTTAGGGGGTGGTTAATTTAGATGCTAATGCAAGACTTTCAGCAGCTATGCTAAGAAAGTAAGAAGGGATATTGTCAGGAGCATTGGTACATGGTTTCAATTTCTGAAGGAGTTTCTTAATAGTAGCAGTAGGAATTGGATTTAAAGAGAAGAGAGTGCAGTTGAGGGGTGTGGAATTTTGGGGTGGTGTAGATGAGGATAGAATTTGTGTAGAAGAGGGGTAGTGGAATTTGTGGGTTGGGAGTAGGGTGTGAATGTAGAGATTATGGGGGTGGGTGAAGGGGTATTAGATGATGGGGAGGAGATGGAGAATGAGGAGGTCAGGTTTGGAAATAGAGTCAATAAAGAAAGAATTAAATTGAGTGGCTAAATCTAGTTCTGGAGCATTTGGATCTGGGGTAGGAGTATCAGGTAGGAGTATCTTAAATGCTCCTTAAAAGAATACTTTACAAAATCTTGGACCTGCTCCTGTGCCACTCTTGGCTGAACTTACTCACTATACTTCACTCACCTCCTTCAACCTAAATCACACTTCACAACCCTCTGCAACCTCCTATTTCACTCCTTTCTTTTGTTTTTCTCACTGCCTTACCTTTTCTACACCATCTCTGCAGACCTTACCTCTACCCACTTCTCTTTCCTCCCTACTCACTTAAGCTATCTGAAGACACCCTATCATGCAATCTTCTTATAATTTCCTTTTCTCTAAACCCTTCTTCCTTCTATAATCATAATATGAACTCCATCTCTCATATTAAGCGATCACTCCCACTCAACTTCTCCTCACTGTCTTAAATCATGTAATCTCTAATATCTCTTGAAATATCTCTCAGGTGTCATTTATCACATACTAATCTATCTAATAAATAATATGACTATTGAGTTTTTCCTCACATATTTTCTCAAACTCATGTTATTGTTTTTCACTGTACTCTACTATAAAACATATTTTCTGTTTTTCTCTTGACAGCATTTTTTCACTCTTATGTCTTGTAGTGTAACATGATACTTTGTGATTTAAAATATCTGTACTTGATTTTTGAATGATTGTTGTTGTGGATCTTTTCTCCATGAGCCTCCACTGAAAATGAACACTTTCGGGCCCAAACTGACTTTCCCGGTATAAAAAGTCAGTTAAATAAAATAAATAAATAAGAGCATCTGGGAAGATGCTAGTTAAAGAAAGGAATATATGTACATGGAACATAAGTATTCCTTTCATAAGTGAGCAGTCCAAAATGATGAGCAGTCCCAAATTATGTTATTAAGCTTCATTATTGCAGGGTTAGGGGGAGGGGGCTTACAATTTTCAAGGTAACAATTTTCTTTTAGTTGAGAGCAAAATTTGGTTTCTGTAACAGATGTCACTGAAAGGTGTTAACAGTAAGAAACTGAAACATGTGTAATGGCAATTATACAGCACAGTCTATGCAGGGGACTGTGAGTAATCTTCTACCTATATCATACCAGATCCTTTAACTTATTTATTTATCTAAAGGCATGAAAGAAAATATCCTGTTTTTTTTCAGAAAGGATGTAGTTAAGGTTCATAGGTTGCTACTAGGCTATTAGCCCTAGGGCCTATACAAGCCTAGCCATAACAATTCCCTGGCTATTTCTTCCCACACTATTTACTTCCCTGGACCCCTGTCTAGCAGGGCGACTGACATGATCCCCGGGGTGAATTTCCTTTCTCCCATCCAATCGTCAAGGTTCCTTTTGAAGAGGACCAAAGAGGCACTCTGCTTGACATGTATGGGCAATTTATTCCAGAGTCTGGGGAGTCTCTGGGTCAGGAACCTATCCCTCCAGCATGTTTTGTTTATTGTGATGACAAGGTTTAGATCCCTGGAGCATGTGGCTCTGAGGGATTGGGATTTCTTTAAGTGTAGCATGTCCAACAGCTCTGGGTTTGACATGGCCTTGTATGTTAAGCAAAGATCACCTCTGAGTAGACGATATGCGACAGTGTATAGCTTGAGATTTTTAAGGTGGTCAGCGTAGGGCATCTGCTTTAGGCCTGTGATTCTTTTAGTGAGGTATTTCTGTGGCCTTTCCAGTTGTTGCAGATGTCTTGAGAGGTACATACCAAACGGGGCATTGTATTCTATAATGGGTCTAATGAGGGATGAGTACAGTGGGACAATGACCTCCTTTTTTCTGGATGAAAAGCCCTTAGTGATGAGGTGTGCCACACAGAAGGATTTCCTGACTGTTGTGGCAATGTGGTTATCGAAGGTGAGACCACTGTCCACCTGTGCCCCTAAGTCTCTTATCAAACTTTCGGTATTTAGTGTACTGCCACCTATATGGTAATTCACGGATACATGTTTTTTCCCAAAGGGGATAACTATACATTTCCTGGCATTGAGCTTGAGCCCATGGCTCTGGCACCAAGCATCTGTTTCTGTAAGGCCCTTTTGTAGAGTATCCACATCATTTGGGGATTCAATAATGGCTCCCAGTTTGCAGTCATCTGCAAACTTTGTTATCCAGAGTCCCTTAGTGTTGGCCTGTACTTCAGAGAAGTAGATGCCAAACAAGAGCGGTCCCAGGACTGAACCCTGAGGTACTCCACTTGTCACTTGTCTGGAGATGGATTTGGAGTTGGCTACTTTTACAGTGTGGGTTCTATCAGTAAGCCAGTTAGCAACCCATTGGGTGACGTAGGGATTAATGCCCAGCTTAGTAAGTTTATCTATGATTCCAGAGTGGGGGATGGTGTCAAAGGCCTTGGCAAGGTCTAGATAGGCTGTGTGGACCACCTTACCCTTGTCCATGGCTCCGGAGACTGATTCGAAGAAGTCAATCAAGTTCAGGAGACAAGATTGGCCCTTCACGAACCCAAAATCCTGGAAAGACAATGCTGGGTGCCAAGCAATGCCCGAAATGAGCAGACATTTCTGAATTCCTAAAAAAGTCTGGAGGTGTTATTGGTTAGGATGATGGTAGTAATACATCCTTCTCGTATGTTATAGAAGATAGTGTAAAGAAGCAACTCAACAGCGAGAAGGTATCAAGAAGTGTACTGGGTCTAACAAATGAATGTACAAGTTATTTAATGCCATTAAAATGTAAATGCTAAATTTAGTTTATATGAAGTGGACCACATCAGTTAAGATTTAAGACACCTAGTCATTTACTTGTAGATTCAAAGGAAATGGAATAAAGTATTCAAGATACTTTGCTGATGCTGTCAGTTCTTCTACATGTGGGTCTCAAATCCAATGTCTGATCCAACTTCGGACAGTTCAAAGCTTAGGATCCAGTGCTCAGACTCCTCCCTTACCTATGATCCCTATGCACAAAACAAGTTACCTCAGATCAGATTTGCCCACTTGTACCCATTGAAAAAGGTAAGAAAAGGAAATCTCAGTAAGGGATACACACTTAAGCAAACAACATGGTGAAAGATTAATTATCTGCCAAGGAAGGGAATGAGTGGAGAAACAGCTTAAGCCTTCAGGAGCCAAGGTAAGGTCAGTTAGATCCATCTCAGTGGAGAAATTTGATGATGAAAAATAATTTGTAAGGAAAAAAATTAAGGCAAGGATGGAGTCAGGGTAGGAGAGGAATGGATGGAATATGACAACAAAGATGTTGTCTTTTCCATCCATTCCTCCACATATGGGACAGATTCCCCAGCTACTTTAACATTTAGGAGGTCTCATGGAAGGATATTCCTGAGCACAGCTAAACCAGAGGAAGCCTCTGGACCTAGATTGGATATTCAATTTATAATCTGATTTGAAGATATGGACTTTTGACCAGGTAGCAGCAGCAGCACAAATATCATCAACTGGAACTCAAGAGAAAAAGGCTGTAGATGAGGCCACACACATATCTTGCTAAATGTGCTTTAAGGTTTGAGGGAAGTGATAACCCTTTCTCTTGGTAGACAAAGAAAATACATTGAGCCAGCCAGTAAGATAACGAGTCTTTGGAAACAGCCTGTCCCAATTTGGATTTTGAAAAGGAGACAAACAGGTGATCAGATTTCCTGAAAAGTCTAGTATGGTGTAAGTAAAAACACAACTGGCAATGAACATCTGAAATGCAAGGTATATTTACCCTTGTAACAGAAATTTGGGAAAAAGAATGTCAAGTGTATGGACTGGTTGATAGATGATTCAGAAGCCACCTTAGGAAGAAAGGATGACTTCATCCTCAGACATAATCTATGTGAAAAATTAAACAAGGAGGTTTGGAAGATAATTCATGCAATTCTAAAATTCTCCTGGCAGAACTAATAGCCACTAGGAATAAAGTCTTCCATCACAGAAACTTCATTTTGGCTTTAGCCGCAGGTTCAAAGGGGGGACATATCAAAAACTTCAAAACAGTATTGTTATCCCATGCTATGACTGGATCTCTGAGCAGAGGCAGAGAAGGAAAGTGCCCCAGAGAAAGGCCTTAGATAAACTAACAGAAGCTATAGGACCAAAAACAAAACCAGTGAAACCCAACTGTTCCAAACACAAATCAACAAGATAGTTTCACAGGTGAAAACAGTGTCAGGTTTCAAAATTCTTCACTCAGCAGTAAAATACTTTATTCATCCAAAACAAGGTTAAGCGCTTTCATCTACAAGACTGTAGACTTCATCAGAGCCAGACGCTATAGGAGTATGACCTTCTCCAATGTGGAAAGAAGAAAATAGAAGTTATGTTCTTACCATAACGTTCCATGTTAGTTGTCTTCTTCTCGCCTTCTTCTTGCTGGATGGGTTCGCCACTCTAAAGCTCGAGAGTTGGTTCCACCGGCTCGAGGCTCCCCTTATATCCCACAATGCTAGGCGAGAGTTACCTCAGATCTCGTTTGTAAGCTAACCCCAGCTTATAACAGAAACAGTATAACTGTGAAAAACAGAATCCACCTCTAACAACAGGAAGAAGAAGGGTGACCTACATCCTGAAACAAGAAATATGCATAATAGCATATAGCTAAGAAAGAGGTGGTAGAAAGAGAGGTCACGATCACAACTCCTCTAGGTCTGTCCAGGCCAGGGGAAGGAGGGTGGGACGAAGAAGGCGAGAAGAAGACAACTAACATGGAACGTTATGGTAAGAACATAACTTCTATATGTTAAGTTGTCTATCTTCATTCTTGCTGGATGGGACCGCGCCGCCCTAGCACCTTGTCCCGGTGGCCTAACGGAACAGACTCCTGAGAACAGTGGAACCAAAATTAGCTCTATGCCTAGAAGCTAAATCCAACTTATAATGGGAAATAAAAGTGTGAGGAGTAGCCCAAGTAGCCGCTGCACAAATGGTGTCAATAGGCAGTCTGTCTTGGAAGGCTAGAGAAGTAGCCAAAGCTCTGGTGGAATGGGCTTTAGGCTTATTAGGCAGTTTTGTGTCTAATCTCATAAACAAGGGTAATCAGAGATGTTAGCCATCTGGATAAAGATACCTTTGAAACTGGAAGTCCCTTTCTGCTTTCCGATAGGAGACAAACAGCTGATCAGATTTTCTGAATTGTTTCGTCCTGTCCAAGTAGTACCTTAATTGACGATGAACATCCAGACAGTGTAATTTTTGTTCAGACCTATTTGAATACTCCGGAAAAAGACAGGGAGGTCAATGCATTGGTTTAGATTTGATGTTGAAACCACCTTAGGCAAAAGGACGGGTTAGTTCAGGAAACTCTGTCCTTATGGAACACAAGGTAAGGAGAACGACAACTGAGTGCTTGAAGTTCTGAAATTCTTCTAGCTGATGTGATAGCCACCAGAAAGAGAGTTTTCCATGATAATAACTTTAAGGAACATGAAGCTGCAGGTTCGAAAGGGGAAAGAATCAAAGAAGCAAGAACTAAATTTAGGTCCCAAGGAGAAGGAGGATTTCTTACAGGAGGTCTGAGAAGAAAAACTCCTTTCAAAAAGGCTTTGCAGAGTTTGTGGGACATTAGGTGGATTCAGAAATACCCACATGGAAATTAGAAATAGCTGCCAATTGAACCTTAAGAGTAGATGGAGATGAACCTGCATGGAAGAGTTCAGCAAGAAAATCGAGGACTAGTTGGATGGAAGCGTGAAAGGATCTATGTCCTTTCCTTGTGCCCAATATGAAAATCGTTTCCACTTACTCAAATAAATCTTTCGAGTGGAAGATTTATGGGAAGCTATCAAAATATCTCTAACAGAATGAGATAATTGAGGAAGCCTGGCTACGGTTGGAAGTGGAGGAACCAAGCAGTGAGGTTCAGAGAGTGGAGGGAGCGATGAAAATGACCCGACTGATGGAACAAAAGATCTGGAACTAGGTCCAGATTCCACGGTCGCCCAAAAGAAATCGATGCAGAAAGGGGAACCACACTTGTCGAGGCCAGTAAGGAGCAATGAGGATCAATGAGGCCTTCTGAGCAATAGCTTTCTGTATTACTTGAGAGATCAGTGGGAAAGGAGAAAATGCATACAGAAGTCCCCGGGGCCAAACTTGGACTAGCGCGTCCCTGCTGGGTTGGCCTGGTAAAGGGAATAGAGTGAAGTATTCTCTGCACTTGCTGTTTTGGGGAGTAGCAAAAAGATCGCAGCAAGGCTGACCCCACTTGAGAAAAATCTCTCTCACTACAGAGTCTTTCAGAGACCACTCGTGAGGCATGAGAATAGCTCTGCTCAACTTGTCCGCAATGTGATTGGACTTCCGCTATCAGAAAACGCTGAGAAGAAATCGCCCATTGCCACAGTCTGAGTGCTTCTCGACACAGGGGTATGATCTGGTTCCGCCTTGTTTGTTGATGTACCACACTACAGACATATTGTCTGTCTGGATTGCAATCGTTCCCAAGGGAAGAGAGTGTTGAAGGGCTTGCAACGCTAAAAGCACTGCTCTCATCTCCAGAACATTTATGTGCAAGTGGCATTTTGCCCTGTGCCCTGGACTGTCCTGCCCTGATAATGCCCCCACCCGATCAGGGAGGCATCCGTTGTCAGAGTAGCAACCGGAGGAGGTGGAACAAATGGTCTCCCCAACAGGAGCTGGGGAAGACATCCACCACGTGAGATGCTTTTGCACGCTTGCGTGATCATAATGGTGTGAGACATTGGAAGTTCCTGGTATGACCATTGAGAAAAGAGCATCCACTGAAGGATCCGCATGTGGTATCTGGCCAATGGAAGGAGGGTATGGTCTGCCATGATTCCCAACACCTTTAGAACTAACCTGGCTTTGGCTCTGTTGTTGTTGAGAAGTAGTGATACCAATTTTGAATGTCTGATATCCTTTGGTTCGTTAGTGTTGCAGACATGTTTACAGTATCTAATTTTGCGCCTATGTAGGTAATAGTACGACAAGGCGACAAAACAGACTTTTCGCAATTTATTGAGATACCCAGTTTTTGACAGACGAAAAGTGTAATCTCTGGCCATCAGAAGGAGATGCTTGGTGGGAGCTGTGAGGAGCCAGTCGTCCAAATATGGAAACACCTGGAATCCTTGTCGCCTCAGGTGAGAAGCTACCACTGCCATGCATTTGGTAAACACCGGGGCAGTGGTGAGACCAAAGGGCAGGGCCCTGAATTGAAAATGACTGGTTCCCAGCCTGAAGCGGAGGAATCTTCTGGAGCGTCTGTTCATTTTATGTGATAGTACTGCCCTGAAGGTCTATAGAGCACATCCAGTTTCCTTTTCCCAATAGGGGAAGAATGGATTGCAGCGTGACCATCCAATCTTGTTTTCTTGACCGATCTGTTCAAGATACTGAGATCCAAAATTGGTCTCCAGTCCCCTGTTTTCTTTGGAACTAAAAAGAACCTTGAGTAGATTCCGGATCCTAGTTGGTCTGCTGGCACTGGCTGAATAGCTCTTTTTGCAAGCAGTTTTGAAATTTCCAAAGCTGCTATATCCCTTTGAGCGGGTGGGACATCTGGAAGGGATTTTTTTGACTGATTTGGAAAACGAAGAAAGGGAATAGAATAACCTTCGGAAATGATGGACTGTACCCATTTGTCTTGTGACAAGGATAGCCAGGCTCCGGGGTACAGTGACAACCTCCCCCCGACTGCCCCCGAAGAGGGGCAGTCGGGCAACACCTCAGGGATGCTGAAAGGGCTTATCGGAGAACGCTGGTTCTGGACCCCTCTGCCTCTAGGGCGGCGTCTACCATTGTTGTTCCCCTCTGCCTCTGGCGGGAACCGACTCTGTGCGCCAGGCGAAGTCCCTTGGGATTGTTTACGGAACCACATCTTTCCCCTTCTGGCCTTTGGGGTAAGGCCTAGAAGGAGTAGAAAACGGACTCGACGGCAGAAAGGGTCTTGCCATCAGTCTCGCACCTAGTCAGGGTTTCTTTCACTTGTGGACCAAAAGAGATGATCCATCAAAGGGGAGTTCGTGAAAGACGCCTTGAAAGGTTCGCTACGTAACCCTGTTCCTGCGCTCTGCTCGCTCCATCGGCCGCATAAGAGAGGAGGCATGGAGGAGTTGGAAATAGAATTAAGGATAGCCAGCTGCGTGTTCATTCTCTTGAAACCCGCAGCTGTAGGGTCCTTCAGCATTTCACTCGCTTTTGATCAAGTCCCTTTGAAGACGAGTGAAATGGCACAGGTAATTCAATAGTAAATGTCGCTGAGGAGAACATCCGCCTATCCATGGACCTAGATTCCTTGTTAGGTGGATGGACAGGCACTGAAGGATCAGCCAGTTCCTTCTTTGTGGCGGCAGCTACCACCATAGCATCCACAGAGACTCCTTTTGATAAAATTCCTTGTCTGATGGAGCTGTGATGAATTTGGAGGGTCTCCTGGGAGTGGGGTCCACTGAATCAGGAGCCGCCCATGCCTTTTAGCAACCACCTGCATGAGGGGGTCGGGACACCCAGGAGGTGGAAGGACGAGCCAAACGCCTCAAGATACACAGATTGGGTTGAGGGCTGGCCAATTTCCCTCTGTTTAAGGATCTCCAGAATGTCTGCAAATGAGACATCTTCAGAAGGGGAACGGGGGGAACCCTCAGAATCATCCAGATCTGTGTCGGAAGTGATAGACTCAGGTGAGTCAATGTGCTTCCTCTTGCACTTCCTCTTCCGAGGGGGCTCTTCTGCCAAATCAGGAGAGGCCTCGGAAGAGGATGAAATCCCCAAAGGGAGCTCCTGAGGAGTTGGCTCTCTGCGGTCCGGGATGAGGGAGTGAGTCGATTTACCCTGAGGCAGCATAGAGGGAGGGGCTGACGGAGCCGACTGTGGAGTAGAGCCAGGCTCTAACACACTCCGCATGACCTCAGCACCCCCGCCAGGCAGAGCCAGAGGTCCCCGCCCGAGGAGCTAAGGACCCCTCGGCACCGACAGTGATGGCTCGAGGCCGATGTCGGAGCCGAACTCACTAGCTAACACCAGCGGGGAGAGGGGGTCGGACAAGGGTCCGATGCCACTCACCCCTCGAGCCGACGAGGGTAGTCCGCCGAGACTCCCCCACGGAAGAAAACGGAGACCACGACGGAGCCGAAGACAATTGTCTGGTGACCACAGTCTCGGTTCCGACCCCGGCTTCAACTCAAGAGAGTCGAAGGAGGAAAGAGTTGATGGACCGGGCAGGCACCGACTGATGAGTCGGGCTCTGAAGCATCTGGGCTAGTGCCTCAGTCTTGAGTAGTCGGCTCACCACCCTCTGAAGGTCATGATCGGGCAGCCTCGAGGACCTAGAGGAATGAGATCAGACAGCAGGGGAGATCCTGGAGCCGAATGAACGGAGCCAAGAGAAGGTGACCTAGACCTCTTTCTGGTTGTCGGCTCAAGATCTTGTCGGAGCCGACATGGGTACTCGATAACCTAAGCCACAGAAACTGTGGACTGAGTCTTATCGGCTCCAGCCGGAGCCGATAAAGGCAAAGGTTGAACAACCTGAGGTCTCGGCTCAGAAGCCGGAGCCGAAGACCTCGATGCCTTGGAGGGCTTCCCTGTTGAGACAGACAGGGAATCCTCAGGCTTCAACAAGCCTCTCAGAATAAGCTTGTTTTTTCTTTCCTGCAGGACCCTGGGGCTGAAGCCATGGCAAACAGCACAGGAGTCCTGCAGGTGCAAAAGTGTGAGCGCCTGTCAGAGACATTTTCTGACAGCACGCATCACACTTCTTGAACTGAGACCTTTGTTTAGACATAGCCTAACTGGTGAACACAAACACACACTCAAACACACCAGTTATACCCTGTCAAAATAACTACTTTAGTAAAAATACTAAAAAATAAAGTACTATAAACAGCAGTTTAAACTACACAAACACTCCCTAGGGAAGGGAAGGCCCAAGGGAAGAACTAAAAGTTCTTTTAAACAAAAAACGGGAAAAATTTAGGTCGGGGATAAAGTTCAATGAACTACACTAATCTGATAATAATTAAACTAAAAAAGGAGTAAAAAGAATAACTTTTAATAGAAAAAGCTTAAACTCACCAGGAACCGTAGAACAACCAACCTCGGCAAACGAGATCTGAGGTAACTCTAGCATTGTGGGATATAGGAGCCTCGAGCCGGTGGAACCAACTCTCGAGCTTTAGAGTGGCCGAGGAGCCGAGGTCGAACCCATCCAGCAAGAATGAAGGTGAGATAGACAACTTAACATTGGCAGTTAACTGAACTTTGATAGTGAAGTGGGGAAGCAAAGAGATCACAACAAGGATGGCTCCAATGGCTGAAAATCTGCTCTACTACTAACAGAACAAGGGGCCACTGATAAGGGAGCAGAACAGACTTGCTCAAAATGTTATCAACACTGTTGGTCCTTCTAGTGATATGCATTTCTACCAGAAAGCGGCAAGAAGATATCACTTATTGCCACACTCTCATGGCCTCTTGACACAAGGGGTAAGATCTGGTTCTTCCCCGTTTGTTGATGTACCAAACAACAACCACATTGTCTGATTATGGTGTGATCACATCCAAGAGAAGAGAGTCCTGAAAGACCTGCAGTGTTAGGAGGACTGCTCTCATCTTCAAGACATTGATGTGAAGACTGGCCTCTATATGAGATCATGCGCCTTGGACCATCCTTCCCAAATAATCGCTCACCTCCACCCCAATACAGAGGTGTCCATGGTCACTGTGGCCTGTGGAGACAGTAGGATAAAGGGATGGCCCTGCAGAAGAATGGGTGAGGTTATCCAGAACCATATGTGGTCCCTGCAAATGGTTATGAGAGAATGACTGGATACGACATTGGCAGTTAAGTGGTCAATTAGGAAACAATCTATGTCCACTGAAGAGTCCTCATGCAAAATCTGGCCAGAAGTACCAAGGTTATGGAGGAAGCCATGGAACCCAAGAGGGGGAGAAATGCCTTTAGAGGTGGCTTCTTGTAAAACAAGACTTGTGCATATAGATGGAGGGATGATATTCATGACTGTGGAAGTTTCTCAATCATTAATCTCATCTCAAGGGATGCTCTGATAAATTCCAGCGATTGTGTTGGTTTGCAGTTGATATTTCTGGAAGTTTACCATTATATCTCTAGGTACTCACACAAGTGGAGCAAGGAGTCCCTGCCATGAATGAGACAGTCATCCAAATAAGGAAACACTCAGAATCCCTCCAGATGCATTTGAGCTGCTATTAGTGCCATGCATTTTGTAAACATCCAGGGGGTTGTGGTGAGTCCAAAGGGCAGAGCTCTGAATTGGAAGAGGCTTGCTGCCAGCTGTAATCAGAGATACTTCCTGGAGCATCTCTCCCATCTTTATGTAGTAGTATGTATCCTGAAGATATATCAAGCACATCCAGTCGTTCTCCCTCAGTAATGGAAGAATGGACTGAAGCATGATGGACCAAAATATGGCTCACTTTTCATACCTGTTCAAGTGGCTTAGATCCAAAATTGGTCTTAGACCCCCTTTTTTCTTTGGCACTAAAAATGAACTTTGAGTAAATTCTGGATCCTCTTTGGTCTGGTGGGACCAGAGAGGATCCAGAATCTTGAATCTTGAATTACTCAAATTTTCAGAAGCTTCTCTATTTCAGAAGTATTCCCTTTGTGAGGGTGGAACATTGGAAATTCGCTTTTGAAGTGATGGTTGGGTGTGAAAGGGGATGACATAGCCTCTGGAAAATATGTCATTGCACCCAATTGTCTTGCATAATGGATGTCCACACTGTTGGGTGTACAGATAATCACCCCTGACTCCTCCAGGGTGCGACAGTCGGGCAATCCATCAGAGCTACTGGAAAGGCTTCTCCAAGAAAGAACCTTTGAAGTCTTAATTCTGAGGATCACCTCCACCCCTGTGGCAATGTCCATTATAACAGTTTCCTCCTCTGCCACAGGGAACTCTCTCTCCAGAAGTATAGCATGAATACTCCTGAGATTTGTGGAACCACATCCTCTTCCTCACCTTCTGATTCCTGCAGAAGGTCCTCTGAGGCGTGGAGAATTTAAAACATACAGCAGAAAAGGATTTGCCATCCTGCTCACTTATGGAAATGGTTTCTTTCACTTTAGGACAAAATAGGGTTGATCTTTCATAAGGGGCATTGATGGAGGGCATCTTCAAGTACTCTGCAGAATAACATAGAAGCATCCAGGCATCCCTTTGATTAAAATGCCTGGTTCTGGCAGCTCTAGATGCACCCTCTGTAGCACTACAGATAATGTGCATAGAAGTGTTAGAAAGAGATTGAAGGGTTGCCAACTGAGAATCAAGAGCCTTTTTCTGATCCATAGTCAAGTCTCTGTTTGAACAAATCTCTTTGAAAATGAGTGAAGTGTGTCATGTAATTAACTGCACTCACTGAAAAGGTTGGCAAAGCACTGACCCACTTCCCAAATCTGTCCAAGGCTCGTGATTCCCTATTAGGCAGAGAGCTTTCCTCAACAAGCTTCTTTTTAGTGGCTGCCACTACAAACATGGAATCTACTGGTGGGTCTTTACTCCAGTGCAAACAGTCTTTTGGGGCCACTAGAAACTTATCTGGCTTCTTAGGAATGGGTTCAACTGTGTCAGTTTCCTTCCAAGGCTAGGATGATATCAGATTGCTGGGGGGGACTACCAAAGAAGTAGATGAGCCAGAATCAAAAGCTTTGAAGAAGACTAATTCCTCTGAGAAAACAGTTTGAGAAGACCAACTGCCTTTCTGCCTATGTAGTCCAAGGATCTCTCTGAACAAGATATCCTCAAGAGGGATCTGGGTGAACCTTCTCCCTCATCGAAATTAAGGGTCTATATTAGAACATCGAAGTTTCAAAACTTGAAATGTTCTAATATCGAACCCTATTCAGCAAAACATTGAACATAGAGAACAGCGAATTTTTTCCTACGGAAAAAATTCACTGTTCCAAAACACATACACAACACAAGCACACCAAACAAACAGCAATCCACACACATACACCTAAAATCTTACATCCAACCCTACACTAAACTGTACATACACCACTGTCTACCCACTTACCTTAACCCAAACCCTAACCCTAAGATCTGTCACTATCGCACACACACACCTCACCCGCGCCCTAACCCTAACTCACCCACCCCGCCCTAACTCTCACGTCCATGCATTAGCACACTTACCTGGCCCGCGCCCTAACCCTAACTCACTTAGCTCGCCCTAACCCTCACGTCCACACAATCACGCACTTACCTGAACTCGACCCGTAACTTTCCACCAGAGTGCTGAAAATAGCGAAGCGGCAGGAATGGACAACCAAATTCTTTCCCTAGGAAAGAATTTGGTTTTCTGTCACTTTGCTATTTTCAAAGTTTGATGAATAAGGGTCGATATTAGAACATTCGAAGTTCTGAAACATCGATGTTCTAATATAGACCCGAAATTAATATCAGTTGTGGGATATTCATCAGGGGAATCTAAGTGGCTCCTCTTGCACTTCTATTTAAATGGAACCTTTTCTTTTGGTTGCTCAGGGGAGGATTCAGAAACATACAAGGTCTCACTAGGGAGAACAGGTTCAAGGCTTTCAAGAACTAGCTGCCCTAATGAGACAAAGAGAGCAGGCTTCGGAACTTGGGAGACTGTATGGGGAGGGGTGGAACTAACTTCAAAAGAGAAGCTCTCTCTCTAGGTTTAGACAGCACACTAGGAAATGCTGAGCATGCAACAAATCCAGGGAGCTTGCCCTCCAGAGCTGAAACTCTCAGAGCCAGCTCAACCCTGAAAGCTCTGTGACTAGTATCTGATGCAGCTGCTGAACTGCCTACCATCGAGGCCTCTAAAGGAAGGAAATGATTTGGAAACCTCATATCCAATCCGAACCTGTCAGAGTCAACACTAATGTTATGGCTCCACAAACAATCTTGACACAGATCTGAATGAAATCGAAGACAGATGATGACAGATGACATTTTGGCTATGATACAGACCTACCTCAGGCTAAAGTTGGATCCATAGCTTTCAATCCAAGGAATCAGACTGGAGAAGAAGCCATAACTGGTTGATGGGGAAAAACAGCCCCATCAGATCCAACTGTGGCTGGTGCCAGGAGTACTTGCAACTGAATCTGGGTCTGTAGGAAATGCCACATCTTATCCATGTCTGCTTCAATGAGACTTCTGGATGATCTACATGTCTAAAGTGATGAAATAGAGGAAGGAGGCCTAGACAAAGAAGGGGGTTGGTCCTGTAAAATGGGAGATCTGGGTCTTAGAGGTGTCATGGGGTCTATTATGACAGGATCAGAGGGAGGCATTGGCTCAGAAGGTTTAGCCACTGTGGGTGCTGGAGCCGAAGAAGCCTTCAGATCGAGGGAACATTTCCTCAAATATTTGGATTTCTCTTTCGCAGATCTTTGAGATTAAGTCCTTTCTTTAATCTTGGTTGAGGAAGAAGCAGGAAAAGGAAAAGATATCCCTGACTTCCCTGACATTGAAGAGGTCTTCACAACAGAAAAAGGTTGGAGATGACCCTTCAAAATTAGCTTGTTTTGTCTCTCCACAATAGCTCTCTGGCCAAAAGCCTCGCAAACATAGCAAGCTACATCCAATAAACACACTCCTGGTGTGCATCAGAGTTTTTTTTTTTAATGAGGGTGCATAATGCACTTTTTAAAGCCTGAAAGTTTGTCCAACATAACTGCAATCCAGAAGTGAAAAACTACCAAAGTAAGAACAACCAGAAAATAGACAACAATAGTAACTATAAGAAAAACTATAGGTAACACACCCAACATTCTATAAGAACCTAAAAACTAGCACTACACCTATCACTAATACTTAAAATTACCATCTATTTATCAGGGAAAAATATATTTTTAATAGCAAAGACAGCAGAGGAAAAAAAGCAATAAGAGTGAGAGAGATCTATGAAGAGATCTGTGAAACTATCTACCAAGAGAAAAAAAAATATCTAAAAAAGGCTGTAAACTTTGCAAAACAAACTTGCCAGAGCACCAAAGATCCATCAGCACTTGAAGGCAGCAAATGAAATCTGAGGTAACTTGCTCTGTGCATAGGGATTATGGGTAGGGGGAAGAGCCTGAGCAATGGATCCTCAGCTTTGACATGGCTGAAGACAGATCTAATGTCAGATCTGAAACGCATATGTATGGGAATGGAAGAAAAAGACATCAGATCAACCTAATAAATAATTAGATAGTATAACTTTAACCATATTACTTTAACAGCCATTATTTCACTCTCCTCTTCTATTTCCTCTCTACATCATACAGTTGTCTTTAAAAATTTTAATAAGACGCGTTTCTTCTTTGCCTCTTTTATTTATTTATTTTTTTAGATGATTTGGCAAGGTTGGCATCTATATGACTTCCTTTATTTATAAATAAATAAGACTATTCCAAAGAGAGGAAAGAGAAATAATTATATCAAAAACTGTGTAGTGACACTGCATTCTTAGACAATAAATTAAAGCATAATCCAGCTCAACAACCTTAAATGAAGCCTTATACAAATCCTTACTAGGCCAAATACACCAGCACACAGTGAGACATTACATTTAAGAAGAAAAACAGATAGTCCAGAGATTGTGTACTGCTAGAACTGAATGTAAATTTCATGAAACTGTACCTGGAAAAGTAAGAAAAAGGAGAATCTGTTTTTTTGGCTCAAATCAAAGTAGGTTAACGACATGATGAGTTTAAAAGTTGGAACTGCAGACAGTATTTTTTTCTGTGAGAACTAATGTCCTAGGGTGGGAGTAAAAACTTTTCCTATCTTACTCTCTTTCAAATATTGTTTTCTCCTCCCTCCCACGATGCCTTGCGGCAATTAAATGCTCCATTCTGGTGTTTGCTGCCATTACTTTCTTTCACTAACTTTCCCCTTTGTGTTCTGGTGGTTTGCCTCAATGCCGTTGTTTCTCATCTTTCAATAATTTTCTTTCTGTTTGCTGTCTGGTCGCTGTATCATAAGGTACAGCCTCTAGATATATATTTCTGTTTTAGATAAAACTGCTTCTGTAGACTGTAACATTTGTTAATCAGACAGCATTGCAATATATTGCACTGTGGTCATCCTAAGGTTGTAACATAGTGTTTGTGGATATTATCAATCACTAATTCTGTTTTTTCCTGCTATTTCCCTGTTTTTCACTCATATTTTTAACAGATGTGGCTACTGTAACCTTAGTATAAATTTGTCCGTGCACTGCATGCAATGTGCTATTGATTTTGGGATGCCAGTAGTGCTTACCGAGTCTTAGTCGGTGCTTTTTTTTCCCCCAAAACATATGTGTATCTGTATGAAAAGACATTATGTTACTGTTTTTTTCCAAATCTTAACTCAGTGTATCTGACACTAGTTACAGTTTTATCTGACATTAGTTACAGTTTGCGACTTTATAATTACTTTTAAGTAGAGTAATGTACATATTTCTGAAGACATGTTTACTGTTTGTTACACTTTCCAGTGAGAGTATAACAGGCACAGAATTTTGTCTTTATATGCACTATAACTAGCTGATTATTTTTCTCAATGGTTTGTGTACGTAAAAGAGTCATTGTATGCAGTAACTTTATTTGTAATCTTGGCCATGCCTGTGTCAATTCTAGGATGTTTGTTCACTCAAATGTCTGTCTCTTCTGCTATATGTATACCTGCCATTGCTTTTATCTTTCTTCATTCTTTCCATGCTTTTTCTACCTGCTCTAACCCTATCTAGGCTGTTTATTTAGGTTATTATTTGTCCTTTAATATATCTGTCTCCCTTTTTTTCAGGACCTGCTGCCTGCGATATCACTTTGTGCAGCTTAAACCCAACACAGTCACCGCATAAACTTTGTGGACAGCACAGTATAAGTCTCCTTCTGAATACTTTGAAGTCCACAAGTATCTTCTGGCTATCTCTCTGCTCACCAAACTCTACCTCATGCATTAACTTGCATGGCTTTACACAAATAATCTCTACACCCACCCCATGCCAACAAATCTCATAACTCTAGCTCTCTAGCTCTCGAATTGACTGGATATTAGTTTCTGATGCACTCAAATATCATAACCCTGTAACCTTACCTGACTCCTTAAGTGATCACTCCCTGGTAAATTTTCTTAGAGTCACTCCTCATTTCTCTAGGCCACATAGATTTATAACATGTCGCAAGCTATCGAACTTCCACCCTGAAACTTTTAATGCCCTCCTGTCCAAAATTAACTGGTCCTTTCTAACCCAACTTCCTCTAGATGAAGCAGTACACTCTTCCTAAATATCCTTAACTCACTTGCACTCCTCCGCACAGTGCACATTAGATCAAACATATCCCCATAGTTAACCAATGCTACCCGCACCTTGATGAAAACCAGAGACGGGATGTAGAAAACATGGGTAAAAACTAAGCTCCCCATCAATTTACAAAAATATAAAGAACTCAGGAATCTGACAAAAAACACATCAATACAGACAAAAAAGATTTTTATTATAACCTACCAAGGGCACAAAGATCAAATCCCAAAAAATTTTGGCACTCAATTAATCAAATATTGCATCCTGGTAACCCCTCATCTCCTAACTCCTGCCCAACAAATACACCACAAGAAACTGCATCCATTTTCATTGAATCCATTTCAAAGATGATAAGCTCTGACTCATCTACTACTAACACTAAATTCCCCTGACCCCCCCCTACTCAAAATTCTACTAACAAATTTTCCCTTAAATCTGTACCTATCAGCTACATTAAAGCTCTACTCTGTAAACTTAAACTTTGCTTTACATCTGCAGACAATATACCTCCCTACTTCATTCAAGTAGCAGCTGACTCTGTCTATCCCTGTATCTATTTTAATAAACCATTCCATCTCAGAATCAAAAGTTCCCTCTATTTGGAAATAATTCTATACTCTACCTATACATAAAGGAGGTAACTCCACTGAAATCTCCAATTTCAGACCTATTGTTATCCTCTCACCTCTCTCAAAAATATTGGAAAAATGCATCAATAAGCAAGTCATTGCAACACTACAGAAAAATCTGCTCACCCCCACGCAACATTGCTTTCACCCAAAACACAGGACTACTACTGCCCTCCTATACTTCATCAACACTATTTCTCTAGCCAGAGATAACAATAAACTTGTCTCTTGTTTATTCCTAGACCTTTTTAAAGCTTCTGATACTGTCGCCCATTCTCTTCCTCTGAACAAACTGACTAATCTTAAGTTCTCTACCACTACCGTTGCCTGGTTTTCTAGCTATCTCATTGAACGACTACAATGAGTGAAATGGCCCTCTGCTCTCTCTCCTCCTCTCCCTGTTAAGATGGGTGTTCCCCAAGGATCTACTCTTGGTCCATTACTTTTCAATATCTTTACTAATCTACTCTATACTTCCTGCCTTCAGTCATCCCTTGTACAATATGCAGATGACTCTACAGTTATCACCATTGCTGACACTCCATCTGAACTTATCTCAGTTACTCAGACATACTTTAACTCAGTTGAAACCTGGCTCTCCAACAACCAGCTTATTCTGAATCCCAAAAAAACAAACTCTTACTTTTTCTTCACAAAAACTTAAACCACCTTAAATCCATTTTCTCTATACATTCTCTTAGTAACGCTCTATCATTGCTGTACATAACACAAAACTTCTAGGCATCATTATAGATGACCAACTTAAATTTGAATTGCATGTAAATAATTGCATTAAGAAAACTCATCAAAAACGTGGCCTTTTATACAGAAATAAAAAGTTCCTTTCTAACAAAGCAAAAGTAACCCTCTCTCATGTTTATCTGCTACCTAACCTATTGTACAGCTCTCAAATACTCACAGATCTCAACTCGTCACTCCTAACTAAGGTAGACTTTACCTACAACAAAATGGCCAGCTTTGCAGCAAACCAAAATTATAAATCACTGTCTCTCTTTAAAAAATTAAACTGGCTAGAATTACCCCACCAACTTCTCCTCTCTCATCTTCAGATCATTCACTCTATATTGTACAAGCCATCATATTGTCTCAGCCTATCTCCCTTAATCTATTCTTAGTCTCCCTCTAGGACTCTTTGTAGTTCAGACCAAGACCTATTACAAACCTGTAAACCAAATAATTCCTGAAAAGTCATTGGTCATAGCACTGTATCACCCTCCATAATCTGTCTTCCCATTCTTAGGACAGCCTACCCGCCTGCCCTTTTTCAGGTTCTACTTCTGTTCATCTATTATTTCTCTTTAGCGTCCTTATCTAGGTAATTACTTGTCACAGTCTAAAATATATATTATTTTTTATTAACTGCAACTTCCTTAGCTAGCTATTCAAATTGTGTATCTGATTTCTTTCTTTGAACAAAGCTTATGTTAATAACGATTTAAACCTGTTTTTTTTTGTTTTTGTCAAAATTGTATTGTTATTCTTATTTATTGTTTATTGCTTCAATTTACTTTTATTTGTAAACTTGTGGAGCTTTTCTCATTGGGCATCTGCTGAAAAAGGGCTATTAGCTCAGTTGGACAAACCCAGTCAACAAATATAAAATAAAAAATAAAATAATAAATAATTACACAGTAATATCTCATATTTAGCACAGTTGGATAAAGCTGTGAGCTGTATTTCCTGTAATCCAGGGCTTGATTCCCTTAGCCCTTATTTGCCAACTCTGTGACCTTAAGTAACTCACTTAATGAGAGACTGCTCCCAGGTCACCCCTGAAAAGGGATTCTGTGCCCAGTGGGCCCACTTGGTTAAGAAGTGTGTATTATTAATTATCATTATCAACATCATCATCACAGAAAAATGTATACTGGCAGCCTAAGCTAACTTAATTGTTCCTAATCAAACTGCATCTGATGGTTAAAATATCCAAGCACAAAGCACAGAATTAATAAATTAATTCCACAAACATAGCCTTAATAAATCAGTATTACACGGTCTTTGATACTTATAAAGATAATCTCAAAAGTAACTGTACACATCAAGCATCCCATATTTAATACAGATGCATGACATCAGAAAAGCAGAAACAGCAGCTTGCTCACAGAATGAGAGGGGAGGGGTAGAAAGTTCCTCTAAGGTCACAGCAAACTCAAATATTTCAAGGTATCAGTTCCAATGGCGTCACCTATGATTTTATTTTCCAATGAAGTATTAAGAAGCCCATCAGATCCACTACATCATTATCAACTGCAGAAGGTCTGCACAATTAGAATGGTAGCTTTCTACAAAGCGGTTCCAGACTGTAAAGCAGGCTCCTAAACTGAAGGGCACAAAACTAGTGCTAATCCAGATCCTTGCAGACCGAAGCTGTAATCATGTACAATAGTCAGCACTTCCAAGTCACATTCAACATAATGCAGAGTAACTTACATAATAATCATGTTCATTTTTAAAACTGTTTTCTTGTTTTAAAGAAAAACTAGACAGCATTCTGTATGAAACTACATTTTACCTATATGGTTACTGATGTTCTAGTGAATGAGAATTACTAGCACCATTTATGTCTACCACTTGTATAACATCACTACTGTAGGCAGCTATCTGTAATCACAAGTAAAGTATAACTGTGTAAGTCAACTTACCATAACAGTAGATCTTTGAATGCTCACTTAGCTATATGGGCTACATCCCGTATAGGATACACCAGCTAACTAGCTTCCAAAGCTTTAGAGTACCTTCCACGTGCTCAAACGGTAAGGCATCTCAAACTGAGCTACCTAAAAAGCACAGATTTGAGTGAAAAGTCCTTTGTGCCAAGTAAGAGTTGTAGGCTAAGCCCTGAAAGGACAGTGACAGGAACATTAAAAAATAAGTGTCCATATCTGGCATAAACAATACACCAAAAACAAGGGGGATGGAGACAAGGAGTAGCCTCTACAGCAGTGATCATTCAAACATCTGTTGTTATAAACTTACTTGCACAACTGTACAATGATCATCATACTGATAACTGCTGCAGTAGCCTGAGCTATATGGGTAGATTACCCTAGCTTATAATATTTGTGGGGTGGAATGGGGAAGGTCCACAGTCTCCTGGAGAATGGTCCTAGCAAAGTCTGATCTATACCAAGAGAAGGAATCAAGCTTGCAATGCCTTATAAACATATGAATACAGAACCAAGCTGCTGCTTCTAGAATACTTCTAGAATCCAACTCTTTCCAAAAAAGCCATAGATGAAGTCAAGGCACTGGTAGTATAGACCTTGACCCTTTCTGGAATAGTTTTGTTGTGTTAAGTATAACAAACTGTAATAGCTTAAGACAACCATTTGGAAAAAGTCTACTTTGACATAATTTGTCCATTCTTCTTACCTTCACAAGAAATGAACAACCAATCCGAAGATCTGAAAAATTTAGTTCTGTCAAGCTAGTACCTGGGTTGTCTGTGGACATTCAAGGAATGGAGTATCCCTTCTCCCTTATTTTTAGGTTCAGGAAAGAAAACAAGGGGATGGAGAGTTTGACTTAAAGTGAACCCTGTCTCTGTGGAAAATGAGATAGGGCTGACTCACAGCAAGAGCTTGCAACTCATATACTCTAACTGCAGAGGTCAATGCAATCAGTAAAACTGCTTTCCATGTTATGAACCTCAGTTCAGCCAGGTTAGCAGGTTCAAGGGCCACCTGTTTTTTTGTAAGCTTCTTATGCAAAAACACTTTCAAAAACATTTTGACTTGCGAATGCAATGAAAGAGGAGAATTCATGGGCAGACATGCTGAAATAGCTAATGAACCATGATGGAGAAACATGCAAGGCCATAGGATAGTAACTCACACACAACTAGTCTTGAATGTGTGCTGATTATGTTGTTGGCGCCAGCTAGAAAATCTTTTCCATTTGCTAATATGTGATTTTCTAGTAGCAGACTTTTTTGCCTCCGTAAGTAACTCCTTCACATTCTCAGTAAACGGTGCCCAAAGGTAATTAAGATTCTACCATCCAGTCCATCAGCTGAAATTGACTGAAGTCAAGGTGTATCAAACAACCTGATCTTGTATGAGTAGACCAATTCTGTGAGGAAGCTTGTGGTAATTGCCCCACGCAATTTCCAAAAGAAAGGAGAACAACTATTGCCTTGGCCAGATGGGAGTCAGCACAATGATCTTGGGTATTCCTTCTGAAACTTCAGAAGTACCCTGGATATCAGAGGAAAGGGTACAAAAGCATACAGGAGCATTCCTTTCCATGGAAAGGAAAATGCATCTATGTTCCAGGCCTCTTTGTATGGAGCTCTGGCGCAGAATCTTGCCACCTGATTGTTCAGATTGAGGCACATATGTCTACTTGATGAACTCCCCACTGATGGATCAAATCTTGGAAGATCCCCTGATCTATTTTCCATTTGTGAGGGTCTACCCTTGCCCTTGTCCTGCTCAGCTTGTCCACCATTCAGTTTTGCTCAGATGGAAAGTAGGAAGCCTGCAGAATGAAACTGTGCTGTGAAGTTATATCCCAACATGGCTAGTCTGCAAAGGGAATATGACCTGGTTCCTACTTATTTGCTGATGTGTCATATGACTGTGGCACTGTCTTTAACAACTTGATGAGGTCCCAGGGACCAAAAATGATTTAGAGAGTGGAGTGCCTTGATCAGGGCAAGCATTTCTTTATTATTTATGTGCTTGCATCTGTCTGTGGTGCCACACATACTTTGCACTTTGAACCCTCCTGAAACTGTTCCAAATGTGGAGTCTAAAGCATCTGTGGTGGCTGACTGCTTTGGAGAAGGGGAGACCTGGGTTTATGGAAATTTGCTGTCTCCACCAAGTGATTTCTCTTCTGACAAACCCCAACATTGGGATTTGAAAAGACAAATGATGTTGGTGCTGGAAGCAGAGAGACTTCAGATACCATTGTATCCTTCTCATGTGGAGTCTTGCCAGGGATCCCATAAGAATCATAGATGCCATGAGACCCAAACTCCTGAGGGATTCCCTCACAGTGACTGAAATTTGAGTGGAAATCCACAGAAATTGATATAGATATATTTTTTTCCTGTGGAAGAAAAGCTCTTTGAAGTGAGCTTCTAGCTGACACCCCAAGAACACAGTCCTGGTGGTGTGCATGGGCTGTTTATGATCAATTTTTTGAAATAATTTGTGATCCTGCTACTAACAATCAAGGTGATTACCCTGGTTTAAGCAACTGAACTGAACTCATGTTTCTCTACTCTCCACTTTGAAGTTCTTCCTGCAAAATGGACAATGAGGTCTCCGAAAATAAATAACAAAATCAAAAATAAACCACTGTTGATATTTAATGTGGTTACCATGGTTTAAGCAACTGAAATGAACTCAAGTTTCTCCACTCACCACTTTGAAGCTCTTCTTGCAAAACGGACATTTAGGTACCCCAAAGAAATAATAACACAATCAAAAATAAACCACTGTCAATATTTAATGTGTGTTACCTATTATTATTTTCACTGAATTGTTCAATTTCCACTGTCAATATTTAATGTACATGACCTATTAATATTATCACTGAATTTTTTGCTGCTAAAATGGTACCTGCACATCACTGAGCTGGACTCCACACTCAAATCCCCTCGTCCAATCAACCTCTGCTTGTTTATTTTGTAACAGTTGTATTCTCTCCTTGGTTCTTACAGCTACTCAACTACTTTCTTATCTGTATTTACCTTTAGTTTACCCTCTCTCTCTTTTCCTGCTGATTATACTTGAGAGATAAGGTGTACTTGTTCTTCAAGCAAATTTTACTGATAATTTCCACTCTGTCCTCTTAATTCCCTTCCCTGTATTGTATCTCCTTACTACACTGTATTTAATTTTAATTTAATTTCTGATAAAAAAGTAGACTCACGCGGAGTTAATGCTCTCGCTACTGAAGCCAAAATCCAAGTCCAAAAATAAAAAACAACTAGCGTGAGCTGTTTGAAGGAACAGAACATACTACAGATAATGATGTTGCGTTCGATAGAGAAGGATTACGGAATGCCTTCGAGAAATTGGAAGCTGATTTATTCAAACTTAAAAGAATGCAGACCCAGCGTCAGCATTTTGATGTTTGTATCCAACGACGCCTCATCCCTAGGGGCTTACGGGTCCTTAAAATGCCCACGACGGCTACATTGTATCCTGAACTGTTGTTCGAATGGCAGAAGTTAAACATTGAGGTAAGCCTCAATTACATGAGACTAATGAACAAGTTTTTTGCTCCTTTACAGGAGGCGTTACGTTTGGACATATTAGAACAACGGACAACTATTTTTTCTAGTTTTCCAGTTTCTGCAGTGGACAATTATTGTAATATTTTGTTAGACAATGTACTGCAGTATGAAAGAAGACTTTATAATCAAAAGAAAGTTAAATTGCAAAGAGATATTACTGACTTTAGTTTGGGACATATCTTCACTTGGCCTAGATGGACTGAGAGTAATAATGGCCGAGTTACAGCTGCAGTGATTAATGGTATGACAAGTAATGCTAATACTTCTGATGTTCAGAAGGTCGATATTAATAACTTGAGGGGTAATGCTTCTGTTAATAACAATGAGACTGCCATTGCTATAGCTACCAGTGAAGCTAGTAATTCTATTCTTAGTAATATTCTCCCCTCTGTAAAAGTACATGATATATCTAATGCTGGGCAATCCGATTCACAGATTGTTAATGAAATATTTACTTCACCACCTGCTGAATTAAATAAGTCAGAACAGGTCGTACGTAGGAAGGTTATGCAGCAGCCTATTTCATCTCCTACACTTGTAGATAGACAAATTAGTACCCCTGTCTCTTCGATTCATCATATTCCATCTACTAGTGGGACTTTTAATAAAGAACACCCTTTCCCAATCAGGTCTATAACAAGAGAAGGGAGAACATGCTCCACGAGTCGGGGGCGGCAGAAGAGGAAGTTCTCCCCAGACCATGCACAAACTCAGAGCATCAAAAAAATGTGGGAGGGGAGGAAAATAACATAGTATGTAATCTATCTAGTTATAACCTGACTGTAGACGAACTGAGAGTCCTTTCAAAGGGGCTTACGTTTATTCCTACTACATTCAGCAAACTTGATGAAACTTTACGTGATTTCAAGTTATTTATCCGTCATTTGCCATTAAAAATTGAGTTTCAGGATAATGATATAGCTATGACACAAGAAATAAGGAAACCTAGTACTTATGTTCCACCAGTTCAACCTTTGATAGCAGCTTATAGTAAGCTGGTTGAAGATGATCTCTACCGTTTGAGTCAGAAAGATACTATATATAGAAAGAAGTCGTCTAATCTTACATATAATGAGAGGCAAGCATTGAGGAGGTTATGTGATAATTCTAATATTGTCATTAAACCAGCAGATAAGGGCAGTGGATTGGTTATCATGGATGCAGTGAGGTATAATAATGACATGATTACTATGCTTAGTGATACTAGTTTTTTTACCCCCGCTATCTATAGAAGAGGTTAAACCTATTACTGTCAGAATACATGATATGTTAATAGACTTATTAAAGAGTGATATAATAAGTTTTAATATGTTTCCGTTCTTGGATGTGCCATGTCCTTTAATACCTGTAATACAAGGCCTCCCTAAAATACACAAAGATAGACTAAATCCCCCTTTGAGACCTATTGTTGCAGGAAGGGGTTGGACTACAGAACCATTCTCAGTGTATATTGAACATAAACTTAGGCTGGTTGTAAATGATAATATTTATGTGTTGAGAGACACTAAACAGTTTTTGCTAGATCTTTATAGCTTTTTCAACACAAATACAGCTGATGGAGGGTATATTTTTGTCACAATGGACGTCCAGTCTCTGTTTACGGTCATACCCAATTTAATTGGTATAGAAATGGTTAGTAGCTATTTGAAGAGGGTTTCAGATTTTTCAGTGGCGGATATAAGACTTATAACATGTTTTTTGGAAGCAGTTCTGGAGTCTAATGTATTTTGCTTTGATAGGCAAATATTCCTACAACGGGATGGCGTAGCTATGGGCACTTCTTGTGCCAATAGCTACGCCAACCTGGTTATGGCTGAATGGGAACATAGGTACATGTTTAGAATGAACCATTATGTTAAGTTAGTTCCCTTTTACAGGCGTTTTGTGGACGACCTGTTTTTCTTATGGTCTGGTACCCCTAAAGACTTAAGTGACTTTGTTAGGGACAAGAATTCTTCTACTCATTTTCTTAAGTTTACAGTTGAATGGTCTGAAGTGAAAATCCCATTTTTAGATATATATGTTGAAAGGTTGGGAAATGGTATGGTTAATACCGGTTTATATAGGAAACCTTGCCATAAGAACATATTGCTTCATCGTAATAGTATGCATCCGGGGTATATCTATAACAATATTGTTCATGGACAAGCAATGCGCTTGTCCAGATATACCCCAACTGACCTTGATTTTAAAGAAGGGTTGTTTGACCTTAAGCAGAGACTGAGGGAACGTGGATATAGTGACTTAGATTTAGAGAAGGGAACGGTGGATTTACAACAATTGAGAGGTGGGGTAGCTGCCCCCTACTTCTCTGATATTGCCTTTACATCAGTTAGACAACAATGTACTGAAGTTCATGCTAGTAATATTGCTTATCCCATTTATTACACTCGTGATGTGGGAGATATTAAAGATATTATTAAAGCACACTGGCATATTTTGTCAGTAGACCCCAAAATTAAACAACTCGTAGGGGATAGCCCCAGGTTCATATATAAGAATAAGATGAACCTCAAGAGGTTATTGTGTTATCCCACAAATAGTGCTATTGGAAAATCTGAAGGAATGAATATCACCATCCCCTGTAACTCATGTAATTTCTGTTCTTTTATAGATTCAGAACAGGTGTTTATCCATCCATCTGGTCTTGGGTGTTTTCTAGCGTCTGCTAGTGGAAATTGTATGTCCAATAATGTGGTTTACTTAGATTCTATATTGGCAAGACCAACAGATGCCTTAGGGATAGAATGCGGGAGCACGTGTATCATGTTAGAAAGGGCACTATTTCTAACGCATTAGCTAAACATGTTAGAGATTGTGGACAGGAACACTCTTTCAAATTTAGAATTTTGGAAGAGATACATACCAATATTAGAGGAGGAGATGTAGGTACATTCACTGAATCGAGAGAAACAACCTGGATTATGAAGCTAAGATCAGATAGACCTCCTGGTTTGAATGGTAAAGTGCCAATAAGACCTTTTTTGAAGATGAGGAAATTAAAGATTTAAACGCATTCATGTATTTGTATGTATATATACATATGTTATGCGTTTCATTATGTATGCGCATGTATATACATATATATGTAATGTTATAGTAATGTATTTTTTGGTGTATTTTTATGTGTATGTTTCACATACTAAAAGATGTATATGCACCCACACATGTATATGTGTTTATATATTGTATATGTGTGAATGTATATGTGTATGTGTGTATATATATATATATATATATATATATATATATATATATATATATATATATATATATATATATATGTATTTTTACCTATTTATATTTTCGTTAATTATTTTAGGTGGAGAGTGATTGTATTTTAAAATCGTTTATATATTAAGTATATATAGGTTTTCAATAGTAATTTTAGATATGGTTTATTAAGTAGTACTAAGTAGTTTAGTTATATGGCTCTAAGAATGGATCTTGGTGGTATATATGTGTTTTAATATTAATTGTGTAATTAAGTAATTAAGTTCATAATTGTTGGGTTTTTCCCACCTTGTTGGGCTTTTAAGCAACCTAAATGTTTTTGCTACTCAGGTCTGATGAAGCTTATGCCGAAAGCGCTTACCTGAGGTGCACCTAATAAATTTCATTCTTCAGTTTTACATCTATGTGGATTTTATTACCATTTTCCTGACAGCATTACTGATTTTGTTGGACTACTTGAGTATTTGGACTGTTGCATTCCTTTTGATAGCATATTTATGCTATATGTGTGCTCTTTCATTGCTTTGCTCACGCTAGTTGTTTTTTATTTTTGGACTTTAATTTAATTTCTAACTGATCACTCCTACTTACCGCTCATAGATTGGTTTTGCAGCCAACTGCTATCTGGTCCACAAATACAAGTGGTGGCAGCTCGTATTATACCCTAAACATCTCCTTCATTATTACTTTCTTTTTTAGTCTTGTCTCCCTTAATGCTTTGCATCATTTAAATCTCATCACTAGCTTTCAGTGCCATCTTCCTCACTTTCGCGTTCTGCTTTCACGACCTGGTCCCGGTGGTGTGCATGCGCTGTTTATGATAAATTTCTTGAAATAATTTGTGATCCTGCTACCAACAATCAAGGTTTCCCAATGTTACCCCAGTAATCTAATATTTTTTCTCAGGTTTATTTGTCAAGAATGAACAAGGTATGTCAAACTACCCTACAGTAAACTATTTTACTTCATGCAATCCCACTGTACAGTGCTCCAGTCTCTCTAATTATTGTTAATTCATTTTATAGAGTGCTCTAGTTTCTTAACTTTTATAATTACTGTGAATGTTAGAGGGTGCCTTTTGAGCTATGGCAGCCTTTACAAGATCTATAGCTCTGTATATTTTTTAAGAGTTGCATGCCTAAGTAAGAGATAATTGAAGGTACTAGACCACTGTATTTTACTAGTTAGTTTTTATGCCATTCACACCCCACAGTCTTCTTGGCTGTGTTCATTACATTCTGTCAAGTTATCTGCTGGTATCCTACGCTAGCTGTTACATTATCTACAATTTCAGTTTATACAGATATACTTCACAAAGTGTATCCCTTAATCAATTTCGTGTAGGTGCTGTACCGATTACTTTGATATTATGCAGCTTATTTTGGGGCTCAAGATACAGCTTACTTGTTCATACAACTGCAAGAGAATCCTGTCTATTTTTAAATAATTTTAACATGGGTGCTGGTTATGGATGCTCATAAAGTTCAATATAGTTAAAAACCGAATCTCTAGAACTGGAATAAGATCTTCTGTTTCATTGCATTAATTTCAGAAGCTGTACATAAGCTCTGCTGCTTTACAGTCATAACGTCAAAACTACTTTTATTTGCTGTTATACATGCTCTGTAGTTTGAATGCAATAAGTATTGCCCTTTTTATTTTTAACTGCTGTATAACCTCTGCTACTATGCATGTAATGTGGTCTTGTTATTGCACTGTAACTCTCATCTTCGGTTACTTGTGCTCTGATGCTCTGACTGCATATTACAATCATCAGTTTACCTTTCTAACACCTTCCTCTCCATTTCTGCCACTCGGCTTACTCTTATGGCTAACCCCTTTTCACTCCTTTCCATTCTAGCTATTTCTGGCTTATCCTGTAACTCTAAGCTGGAATATTCTCATTCTTAACTCTATTATCTCTACCCTATCTCTTCTCCTGCCTCTGTTCTCTCACACTAATAGCTTTACAGTTACGATGGTCTCATTTCCCTAATTCACGTCTCTTTCTCCCTTTATATCCCTAGGTGGTTACCCTGGTTTAAGCAAATTAACTGAACTCAAGTTTCTCCATTCCCCACTTTAAAGGTCTTCCTGCAAAATGAACACTGAGGTCTCCCAAAGAAACAATAACAGAATCAAAAATAAACCAGTGTCAATATTTAATGTATGTTACCTATTAATATTATCACTAAATTCTTCACTGCTAAAATGGTACCTGCCCATCACTGAGACAGACTCCACACTCCTACTCCCTCTTCCAATCAACCTCTGCTTGTTTACTCTGTAACAGTTGTATTCCCATTGGTTCTTACAGCTACTCAACTACCTTCTTATCTGTATTTACCTTTAGTTTTCCCTTCTCTTTTTCTGCTGATTATACTTGAGAGATAAGGTGCACTTGTTCTTCATGCAAGTTTTACTGTTAAATTCCACTCTGTCCTCTTACCTCCCTTCCCTGTACCGCATTTCCTTACTACACTGTATTCAATTTTAATTCTGATCACCTTCTACTTACCAGTCACAGACTGGTTTTGCAGCCAACTTCTATCCGGTTCTGCTCCACTCAGGCTCACTCTTCTCCCTTATCCTACTCTCAATTCCCACCAACCCCTACTTCAACTATATTTATTTTAACCATACCACACCCACCATACCTACCATACCTAATTATCCAATCACCAACCCTACTGCTTAACAAGTCACATACAACACTCTACCTATCAGGCCTCCCAATTAGCCACTTACTCCTCCCTCCACTTCCACCATCATATCATCACCTAGCTTAAATTAATCCGAACATATCACACATCCACTAGTAATAATAATTCACAACCAAACCAGTACTACCAACACCCTCTATCCTACAATGTTTTTGTTACATTTCTCGCTCTTTTCACTAATCTTAGCCCTTCACATAACCTCCTATCAGAATCAGCTAATCGCTAACATGTCCTCTCCCACCCACCCTTTTCTCTGTCCTTCTCACACTTCATACACAAACATTTCCGTATCACCGTAGTTCTTTACAAGCTTCAATAAAGATCTCTTTATATACAGATATACACAACAACCAACTACTCCCTGTGCAACTCACAAATACTCAAAACTAACACCCAAACCTCTACATCCATTCCTACATAACTCATATGTGATCATACAAAGTGGAGATATCCACCCTAACCCAGGTCCTAACCTATCTCATCAAACAGCCAGCACCACCCACCACTCACTCCCAGATCATCACAAATCCTTCACATAAAAGCTCTGACCTTCTTCTTGTCAATATGGATCTGAGAAGCCTTACAAACAAAATACATGGGTTTTTATGCTTTCATCTCCCAATACTCCCTTGACATAGCTGTTTTTACTTAAACTTGGCTTAAACATGGTAGTGGCATAGCTGTAGTCTACAAAAATACACTACGAGTTGAACACATAGAAGTAAACCCTGCAGAACTCAATGATGCTGAAAATCCTATGTACCCATCTCAAAATTAACCCCAAAAAATGTATAATCAGTATATCAATCTACAAACTATCCAGCAACAACCTTTCCATAACCGAAGCCTTTACTTGTCTTCCTCCACATTCAGTCAGGAAACCATAATAATGGGAGACTTCAACATGGACTGGCTCACCTGTGCCTCTGACAACCTCTCTAACTTTATAAATCTATACGGATACACACAAACTATACAATCCTCAATCAAAATAGACAAACACAGCAAAAGGCAGTCAACACTCGACTGGACCTTAACCAACAAACAAACCATTACTAGCCTATCTATCGGGTTGCCTCCCTGACACCCTCAGCAAACATCATCTTACCTATCTTCTTAGGCAACATCAATACTCCCCAAGAAATACCACATAAACAAATTTGCAACAAAAAACATTTTTCACCTGATGTTTTCATATCACTCCTCCAGTACTGTGACTGGTCTCCCCTACAGCATCTACAACTTGACTCTGCATACAATACTTTAATACCAAATTCTTAAACATACTAAATAGCCTAGCACCTTCCAGAAATGTACGAGTAAACTCTACCCACACATCATGGATATCCAAAGGCACTAAAACACTACTCAAGCTGAGAGACAAAGCCTGGACAAACTATCAGGCAAATAAAAGTTAGGCCATCCTAGACCACTACCACCAACTTAGACATTATAAAAAAAACATCAGGCATGATAAAAACATATTCTACACTAAGACCTGACAAAACACCAAATCAACTCACAAAAATTCTGGGGTGCTATAAAACAACTTCTTCAACCAGGCCAATCATCAACTCCAACCCCCACCACCACCACAAATACTACTGACAGCATTGATATCCAGTTTAATACATATTTCACCAACATCATACTGTCTCTAATTAAAAACAATACTCCCCTTCCGATTCCCACAAAAGCTGAAATAAATTTGAATTCATTCATCCTAAAACCCATTCAAACCAGCACAATAAAAACACTTCTCAACAAATTGAAACCTACAAACTTTGCAGCAAACCAACTCCCAACCAAATACCTCACACCAGTCCATCTCAGAACAATATATTCCCAAGCTCTGAAAAATCTCATACATCACCTCCTTCCACAAAGGTGGAACCTTAACAGAACTCTCAAATTATCATGCAATAGCCAGCCATACTATCCCCACTCTCAAAAAGTCTAGAAAAAAAATCTATGCATATTCAACTCATGAATTACCTTCTAAGCAAGAACCTACTTAGCAACTACCTAACATGGCTTCAGACCCTGCCACAGTACAACTGCCCATATAGGCTTCACCAATACAATCAACCAACTCAAAAATAATGGACAACTAGTATCCTCCATCTTCTTAGATATGTCCAAGGCATTTGATACAGTTTCTCACCATAAACTTACCATCTTCACCAACAAACTCTACTCTGCCACCAAGCTAGCCACTATCATTCAATGTGCAGATGACTCCACATTTATCTGTGCTGCACCCTCCCTTCCACAGCTCCAAACTATTACCCAAACATCCTTTGCAGCCATAGAAAGCTGGCTCTCTGACTGACAATTAATTCTCAGCCCCAACAAAACTAAGTTAATGCGCTTCTCCAAAAACAAATCACTTAACCCTACAGCCTCCTTCCTCATCCACTCTGCAAACAACACCAAAATTGAACTTGTCGCCCACACTAAAATGCTTGGAGTTGGCATTAACAAAAGCTTGAGATTTGATAAACACCTAGCACTAGTCATAAAAAAATACCCATATAAAGCTTGTCTCTCTCTACACAGTCAAATCATATCTCACTAATTCCACCAGACAAGCTACTGCCAGGACCCACCTACTATCTACCCTACTATACACCTCACCCATCTTCACCAACCTTAAGAAAACTGACCTTGCCAAACTCAAAATGTACTATAACAAAGTTGACAGATTTGCAACAAACTCACCAAACAGATCCATCACTGTGCAGCTCTTCACCAACTAAACTAACAAGAACTACCCAACCTCCTATCCCTCAATCAGGTCATGACCACCCATTCCATAATATCCCAACCAGAGAGGTGCCCATCTCTTCAAAATCTAGAACTCTGTTCCAATAATAGATCCCTAAGGTCTTCCGATAAATTCCTATTACAAGTCACAAAACCCAACAACACTTTTGGTAAGTCTCTCTATTCTAATCATGCATCCAGGAACTGGAATACTCTCACTCAGCATATCCAAAATACCACCATCCCACTCAATTTTAAACAACTTCTCAGGACACACACAATAACAACTGGCTCTGCTCATGCACAGCCCTAGGCAGATCGATCATATTCTCTTTTCCCTACTTTCCCTCTTTTCCTTCCTCCCCTAACTCTCACACCCTAGTGTAAACATCCTTCTCTCCTTTACTGTATCTCACACTCCACTGTTTACCATATCTTCTCCTTATTTCTTCTGTTACCCTCATACCCCTATGATAACACCCTTCTCCCCTTCATTCTGTCTCACACCTCATCTCTTTACCATTTTTCACTAATCTCGCTCTTGTATAAGTAGTTTTCTCCCCTACTCTCTCAATCTCCCACCCTACTACACTTCCTTACTCTCCAAGACCCTAAGTTTTATCCTTTTCAACCATTCTCTACCACTATAACTTGTATTCATTTTCAATTACAGAAAGGCTTTTTAGTAGCTGAAGCATCTTTTTGTCTTCACTACATTTTGTCAATCTATACACATACTGCTTTACCTTGCATTCTGTTATTCTACTGAGATTTATATTTTAACTATGTAACCAATGTGTAATTAATTATGTAATAGAACATGTGCTTGTTATACTGTACTTTGGACCTTTTCTCCCCGGGTTGGCACTGAAAAAGGGCTACTAACCAGGTCTTTCCACCCAATAAACAAATGTAAAATAAAATAAATAAATAAAATAAACAGAATCTGGTGTGGAATTGTCAAAAAGGTTTTTGAATGTTCTCTTGGAATTCCAGCTTTTGTAAGAGATCTCCCTCCCAAGTGAGATATTCCTGACGCTTTGAAATAAGACTCTGCAAATATAAGCAAGTTACCTACCGCAGTGGTGGTGCTGCGGTAGCGTTGTCGCCTCACAGTAAGACGCTGTCCGGTTCGATTCTCAGCTAGAGCGTCTTCTGCGTGGAGACATGCGTGAATGGGCGTACTTTCATTGAAGGTTGTGCGTCAGGGCTGGTAACTCGGCACGTAAAAATCAACTACCAATCATTAGCGGAACGGAGTTCCGCTGTGGCGACCCCTAACTGGGAAAAGCCGAAAGACACAACAACAAAAAAATATAAGCAAGTTACCTAAATATGGAAAAACGTGGATAACCTGTAGCCTTCAATGAGCTATAACAGGAGCTACATATTTTGTGAACATTCTTGATGCAGTGGATAGTTCACAGTGTAAGGCGGAAAACTGATGATGTGATCCAGACACACAAAACCTTAAAAACATGCCTGAAGTGTGGATGAATAGGGATTGATGATAAGCATCATTTAAATCTAGTATTACCAGGAAACTTAAATGAGGAAGAAGAGGTAACAGATTGGGAAGGGACAACATTTTTAACTTGGGCTCTATCACAAACAGGTTTTAGAAAGCAAGATCCAGAACTGGTCTCCAAGCATCATCTTTCTTTGGCACTAAAAAAAAGTACAGTTTTGTACCTACCATAAATGTAGATGTTCGAGGATCCACATTGCTGCAGTCCTTACTATTGGGTAGTCCGCTGTCCAGTCGGCCCGAATACCAGAGATGGCTGGCGTCGGTCAGGCGCATTAGACTGACGTCAGTACGTCAGGGTACTAATGCGCATGACCGACGTCATATCCTCAGTCTTTTCTTGCCCCAGATGTCAGAAGACCCTAAAAAGACAAGGCCCAAAATACCTGCACCAAAAATATGTACAATATATACAATAATATATACAAAAATATCAGCATATAACCTCACCTACACAACCACCCCTAAACACAGAGGGGGAGGGAGGGGACTGCAGCAATGTGGATCCTCGAACATCTACATTTATGGTAGGTACAAAACTGTACTATGTTCTTCGTTCCACATTGCTGCAGTCCTTACTATTGGGTAGAATCCCAAAGCAGAGGTAAGGGAGGCTGGCAAATCATAAAGAAGTAGGAGCTGACAACATGCCTTGCAAAACAGCTGTGGCAAAACCAGCCCTAGACTTAGAGTAGATAGGAAGGTGATAATGCTTAGAGAAAGTATGCACTGAACTCCAAGTAGCTGCCTCCAAAATATCCTTAGTTGCCACCCCTTAGAAATGCTGTTGAAGTGGCAGTAGCCCTAGTGGAATGAGGCCTAATCCCAGCTGGAATCTCCTTGCCATGATGGGAATAACAAAATGCAATGCAAAACCCAATCCACCTAGAAATAGTTTGTTTTGACACAGGCTTGCCCTGAACCCAAAGCAAAAGAAACAAACAACTGCTGAGACTGCCTAAAATCCTTAGTCCTGCTTAAATAATAACGCAATTGCCTGTGTACATCTAAAGTGTGCAAAATCTTTTCCCCTTTATTTTGGGGTCTGCATAAAAAGTAGGCAAATGAATAGTTTGGTTTAAAGCCACACTAGAAACCACCTTAGGCATAAAGGAAGGATTAGTACGTAATGATACCCTATCCTTATGGAAAATCAAAGGGCTCTACTGCCATAAGGGCCTGCAACTCAGACACCCTTCTTGCAGAAGTAATAGCCAACAGAAAAGCAGTCTTCCATGACAAGTATTTCAATTCAGCAGTAGCCGCAGGCTCAAAAGGTTGTAGAGTAAGTTTTTCCAACACAAAATTGAGATCCCAAGCAGGAGTAGGAGCTCTACGGGGGTCTTATATTCTTTGCCCCTCTAAGAAACTGCTTGAACAAAGGATGCGAAAACAATGGTGGGTCACAATCATAGTGAGCTGAAATTGCTGCAGCATGAATCTTAATGGAAGAGAAGGACAAACCTTTGTCCAATAACTCAGTAAGATATTGAAGAGCCACACTCAAATTAGGCTCAGAAATCTCCAAATTCTTTGCTGTACTCCAAAATAAAAATCTCTTCCATTTTTCTGCGTACACTTTCCTTGTACTAGGTCTTCTAGCTTCCATAATCACATTTAAAACTTGTTGAGGAAGTTGAGACCTGCTGTGTTTCAACACAGAATATGCCAGGCTGTTAGATGAAGAGAGTGAAGCTTGACATTGAGCAGATGACCGTCCTTCTGAGATAACAGATGAGGAATCAAAGGTAAAGGCCATGGAGGCTTCCTTACCAGACTCCTTAGTAGTGGGTACCAGTGTTGCGAGGCCAATCTGGAGCTATCAAAATCATCCTTGGCTTGTCTTGTCTGACTTTTAATAGCACCTTTGGAAGAAGAGGCAGAGGTGGAAAGGCATACACATGAAGGTTTTTCCAACTGAAAGACAGAGCATCCACTTTCCAAGCTGTGTGATGAAACCCCTTTGTGCAAAACTTTGGCAGCTGGTGGTTTAGTGGAGAAGCGAACAGATCTATGTCTGGAGTTCCCCATGACACTGTCAATTTCTGAAATACATGAAGATCCAGTTTCCACTCGTGGGGATCCATGATTTGTCTGCTTAACACATCTGCTAAGGAGTTCTGTGCTCCCGGCAGAAACCTTGCCTGAAGAGTTAGTTGCAAGCTTATCGCAGTCTCCCATAAAATCATTGCTTGCCTGCATAGAGGATAAGAATGTGTTCCCCCTTGCTTGTTGATGTACCACATGACAGTTGTGTTGTCTGTTAGAATCAACACCTGCCCTGGAAGAAGTAACTCCTTGAAAGCCATTAATGCAAACTGGACTGCTAACATCTCCTTCATGTTGATATGTAGATGCTGTAGTCTGGCAGGCCACTTGTCTTGTATCCACTTTCCATTTAGATGAGCTCCCCAAGCAATGTCCGAGGCATCTGTCGTTAAAATCTGACTCGCCTCTGGCCGGGTCACAGAGAGTCCCTTGTTTAGGTGACATTCCTGAGCCCACCACAAAAATTCTTTTGAAGGCAAGGTATTATTTGAATGACAGTGTCCAAATCCTGGCAGTGCTGTGTCCATACATTTTTGAGATACCATTGTAGCTTCCTCATATGCAGTTTGGCATTGGGAAGCACCAGAATACAAGATGCCATGAACCCTAATGCTTGAAGGACTGTCCTTGCAGTCAGCACGGACTGATGAGATAGTTGATGGAAGTAAAGTGATAGACTCTGTTGTTTGTCCGGGGTTAAAAAGGCCATCTGGGCTGCTGTATTCAGTCTCACACCCAGAAAGCACATGTCTTGAGAGGGTACTAGACTGGACTTTATTTCGCTCACAGAATACCCTAGGCATCTTAGCACTGCTATAACATATTCCAGATGCTGTAGAAGGTCTTCCTTTTCTTGAGCCAGAATCAGGCAGTCGTCCAAGTAAGGATAGATTTGAATTCCTTTTAGCCTGAAGTAAGCTATCACTGGAGCCAGAACCTTTGTGAATACTCTGGGCAGTAGATAAGCCAAAGGGCAATGCAGAGAACTGATAATGAGAATTTCCAGCTCGAAACGCAGATACTTCCTGCAACTTAGTCTTATAGGCACATGAAGGTAAACTTCCTTGAGATCTAAAGTTACCATCCAGTGATCTTTGCCCAGCAGAGGTAAAAGCTGTTGTAACGTCAACATTTTGAACTTGGGAATGTCCAGATAAGTGTTGAGGATAGATAAATCCAAAATTGGTCTCCACGTGTTCCCCTTCTTTGGTACTAGGAACAGGCGAGAATAAAATCCTAGGCCCCTTTCTGATACAGGGACTGGCTGAATGGCCCCTATTTGGAGTAACAGAGAAATTTGCTTGTGAGCCTCTTTCCTTTGTGGAGGAGGAACGTCTGGCATGCCTTTGAAAGGGGCAATGTATGGAAATAAAACCTGTAACCGTGGTGAATGATATCCAACACCCATCTGTCTTGAGTAATTAAATCCCAATTTCCTTTGAAAAGAGACAGTCTTCCTCCCAAAGGAGCTGCCAGACGAGAATCTACTGGCAGCTGAAAAGGCAGGTCATTGGGTCTGTTTACGAAAGGACTGACCCCTGCCCTCACCAGAAGTCTGAGCAGGTGAACTCCTGTTCTAGGCCTAAAAGAACCTTGAGCTCTGCCCCTACCACGTCTAGACCTACCCCTAGACTGGGAATCATAAGCAGGATATGTCCATCCCTTAGTAGGCCAATTTCTACTAAACTTCGGGCTGCACCTGCAAAAATCTTTAACAGTTTGCATAGACTTAGCTTTGTCCTCCATTTTCTTTAAAACTGCTTCCACAGGCGAACCAAACAACACATCAGACTGTAAAGGAGCATCCAAAATCCTTGTCTTAACATGCTCAGCTAAATTCTGATCCCTCAACCAGGCATGCCTGCGAAGAACAGAACTAGTGGCAGCCACCCTGGAGGAGGCCTGTACAGCATCAAAGCCACATTGCAAAGAATGCTTACCCACTTGTTCAGACACATGAACTAAATCCAGCAACTCTTTACACTCAATACCTTCCGCCAAAGCATCCACCTTAGATTTCAGTTGTGAAAGGAGATAATTTTGATATTTAAGCATGTGAAACTGACAATTCAACGCCTCATGGCTAAAGTGGAAGAAGTATACACTTTCTTTCCCCATCTATCCAAAGCCCTTGCCTCTTTATCAGTGGGAACAGGGTTTTTAACCACAGAGGCCTTAACACCTTTAGGTCCCTGAGAAACAGTTTCCGGTCTGCCCTAGGACTCTTAAAAAGATACTTATGAGCTTCAGGCACCCTATAGTACCTATCAGGTTTAACAGGAGCAGGAGGCAAAGAATCAGGGTTCAGGGAAGCCTCTGCAAAACATCTTCCACCACATTCAACACAGGAGGTATAGCTAAGGGCCTATGCTGGGGCAAAACAAGAATTCCCTAAGCCTTTTCCTGGAATCAGAGTAATCCTGGCCTTCCCATTTAAAGTGCTCCCTCATGGAATGCAGAGTCTCTGAAAATGAGAAATCCTCAGGAGGAGAAGCTGTAGGAGTGGAATCATCCACATCAGAATCAGAATAAGGAGGATACTCCTGCAAATCTTCCGCAGAAGACTCAGAAGCCTCTGAACACTGTTCAAAACTATCAAACTCGTTCCACCCTAGGCCTCTTATCAGGGGGGGGCATAGAACCTCTAATCATAGTAATCAAATCTTCTGCCATTTTAAGCATATGTTTCTTAGGCACAGAACCTGAAATGCTAGGAGAAGCCCCCACTGAAGCTGAACTTGGCCTACCTCTCAAAGAAGTTTTGGCAACAGAAGGAGAGGCTCTAACTACCTTGGGAAGAGAGGGAAGAACAGTTACCTGAGAAGCCGCCTCAGCCTGGCCTACCTCCTGAGAAGGCACATCCTGTAACAGTAAAGTCTCTGCCTGAGACTCCAAAGAAACTCCTGGCAAAACCTCTGGCTCCACTGAGCCTTCTAAAGAACCGACGTCCGGGACTGCCGGTTCATCAACCCTAGGCTTCGCTGTTTTGTCCTTGCGCTTCTTGGACGAAGCGGGCGCCGGAGCATCCGACGGCATTTTATAATTGCAACGCTTCCCAAACACTAACCTGGCACAGTCTAACCGCCTCTTAATAGTGCGTTTGTTGAACCTAGCACAAGAGCGGCATCCAACAACGTCATGCTCAGGCCCTAAACAAGGTATACACAAGGTATGGTAATCCCTATGAGGTATCTGTTTCCCACAAGAAATACAGTTATTCACTTTTTCTGACATCCGGTTAAATACTGAGGCAAGAAAAAACCAAAATGTTCCCCAACGGGGTACTTAGCCAACTCTGATTCGGTCTGAAACTCCGGCGAAATATTTCAGAACGCCAACCTGCACTCGCAAAACTGCTTCTGCATCGGACCATGCGGCAAAAAAGACTGAGGATATGACGTCGGTCATGCGCATTAGTACCCTGACGTACTGACGTCAGTCTAATGCGCCCTGACCGACGTCAGCCATATACTCTGGTATTCGGGCCGACTGGACAGCGGACTACCCAATAGTAAGGACTGCAGCAATGTGGAACGAAGAACATCATACCTGAACAAAAACTGTTCTCAACCTTGGAAGGAGGAACTGGTTCAATCACTCCCTGAGATAGCACATGTTGAAGGACAGGGAGGAAATACAGGAGTCTGATCTGGTGGTTGAGGAATTACCTCCTGGAAAGGGGGATTTCCTCCAACTGCCATCTGCTAACTTGATGGATGATCTTGAGAAACCATTTCTCTGAAACTATCTGTTGACCATGAGAAAAGTGGAGATTCAGATTTTCTGAAAGGGAAAGGGACTTGCCAGGGTGGGAAGAGTGGAGGAACAAGGTCCCTTAAATAGTCATTCTGACTTGTTGGACTGTTCTTGATTTTGCAGGATTCCTGAATTATTTTCAAAAACCCCATGCCAATTCTTTTAAATGTCTGTTTTAGAGAAGACAGTTTTTTTGCTGAAACTGGATAAGAAGTTTGACAATCCCTTAGAAAATATGGAAAAGGAAAGTTAAAAATGTTACAGATTCCCTGCATCAACTTAGCCCTTTCGTCACACTTTTCGATAACCTCTGAAGCAGAGGAACCAAAAACTAAATCTCTATCAAAAGCAGAATTTAAAATATTATTTTCTATATTATCTGTGAAGTTCTAAGAATGCAGCCAGGCATACCTTCTTAAAGCCATACCGGGGGCCATAGCCCTGGAAGCATTATCAGATGAGTCATAGACACACTGTAAACAAAGAGTTGTGACCTGTAAAACAGAAGAAACTAAATTATTTAAAGCAGATTTTCCTCAAAAGAAGAAACTGTAGACAAATCATTCCTCATACTTTCCTCAACTAGTCTGAATAAACTTTAACATAGGAGGCTGACAATTCAAAATTCAAAGTTTCCCATGCTTATTGATAATCTTCCCATCCTTATCAGAAAGAGTAGGATTGGAGTCAACTAAAGGTTTAGCAACAATAGGGTTAACTAAAGCTATAGTTGTTGGGTCAGGTTTGGGAAGAATATATAAAAGCTTAAAAGACTGAGGAAATTTATAGATCCTATCTACCTTTTCAGGGGCAGCTGGATGACTGTCAGGAAAATTGCAGGCAGTGACACACACGTCCACCAAATAGTATTTTCTGAGGGACTGAGAAACATTAGTGTTCTCCAGCTAAAAACACTGGCACATTCTGGAAATATTCTCAGAAAAAGAGAAACCCTCACAATGAAAATCAGAAACTGAGCTCTCATTAGAGTCTAAATCAGAAGACTAAGGAGAAAACCTGGTATCTGTTCCTTCATCTTTGTGTCCAGATGCAGAATCTTGAATTTCTCCAGGAAAAGAGGTATCCTGCTTTCTTTCACCAAAAACCACCTTATACGAAGGATCAAAGCCAGAATTAAACCCTGAGCCAGACCCAGTATAATCATATCTAAGGAAATTTGAGGAGGAGCAAATACATGTTTAGTTCTCTATTTCTTTTTGACAGGAAAATGGGGTCAACAATGCTATTAACTGGCAACAGCAGCTTCCTCAGGGATGGGCACAGCATTCTGACCAAACATGGAAGTGTTGCCTGTTCCCTCTTCCAGGGCAGACAACAGTGGCTCTCCCTTGCTGTAGATCAGATTGTGTATATGTACCTTTAAGAGGCATTTTCAGATGTAGCACGTGCATATAAATACAGAGCATGTGCAAGCAGCAGTGCCATTTTGAGAGAACAGCCAGAGTGTTAACATGCATGAGTGCAGCAGTCAGTCTGTAAGTTTATTTTAGTTTTAAGTTACACAGCCTCATTTCTGATGTGTTTATGTGTAATAAAGCTGCTTGAACAGAACCCACGAATGTTCGTCTGTTTTATCCTGGCCAGACGAGCGACATGGTGTCAGAACTGGGATTAAGAGAGCTGCTTCTTCGAGCCATGAGATGCAGAGTTGAAGGTGAAGGCAGACTAAGCAGGTTGAGTAAAATGTAGCACAGACAAATGAAAAAGGGCCAGAAATGAACTAAAGGTAAAGAAAACTGAACAAATGATTTATTTGCAAAGAAAATGAAATGGACATTTATAAGGCACAAAACTCATTATTAATCAAACGAGTAGCACAAAAGCATATTATTAAGCAAATGAACAGCACAAACTGCATTATTGATTAAACAAAATGTTTGAAACCACAATATTTGATAATACTAGCACAACTATTCATATGGGGCTCAGAATTGCCTTTGGTTTGCATAACGAGCATGTTTAAAGTAAAACGGGCACAAGAAAAGTACATTGTGCATGATAAGAGATTAAAAAGGCATAATGAGTACAATAAAAGGGCAAAATAAGCTTAAAGAGCAAGGCAACTTCATGTTTTTAGTGAAAGACCGTGTTTGGGCACAAACTACTATTTTGCATTGACCGAAGCCATTCAAAGCATAACTAGAGTTGTTCAAAGTATCTCAGACTGTACAAAGTGTTTGAAATAATTGCACCATAATAAAGTACACACTCTGCAAAGAGTTTGCTTTGTGCAAACTACAGTTATATTGCAAAGTACAGTCAAAGTACAGCCATTTTGAAAAGTTTCTTGTGCTGTGTGCATTTATTTGCAGAAAGCCAATATTTCAGAGTGTTTCTTACACTGTGGAGAGTTATTTTTCAAAGTACAGCTACTTTGAAATGTTCTTGTGCTGTGTACAGTTTATTTGCAAAGTGCATTTATCTTGACGTGTTTCTTATTCTAAGCTTTTTCTGCTGTATACAGTTTATTCACAAAGTACAGTTATTTTGAAGTTTTTCTTACACAGATAAGGAGTGGTTTCATAAGAGACTTATATGGCAAAGCGCAGTTGTTTCAAAGAGTTTGTTGTGCTACTGGGAATAATTTCAAGTACTGGCATAAAGTACTGGTGCGTGTGTGTGTGTATATATATATATATATATATATGTAGAGAGAGAGAGAGATAAATATATATATATATATATATATATATATATATATATATATATATATATATATCTCAGAAATAAAAAAAAACTCCCGAAAATTAAGTGCTTCACAAGAAAAGTAAAAGTCCAAAGGCAAAGCAACAAGTGAAGCACAAACCAAGCTGCGGTAAGGCAAAAACACTATTTACTGAAACAAATAAGCACTTTCACGTCTGTGTATGACATTTCTTCAGATTTCAGTGTATGTATGTAAATATATTTATGTGTGCATGTTCGTACATGATTTTAAGCACCTTCACTAATGTGTGTTGATATGGCAGAGGCATTTTCACAGACCAAGTCCACTTGTGTTTGATCATAATATGGCAGAGAATTGGACAGCATTCGAGAAAAAAATATGATATTTTCATACAAGCAGCTTTTTCTGACAAAGATGCATGAACATGGGCATTCATTTTGCTTAATTTAGCTGGGTCAGAAGCTACTGAAAGAGAGAGTTCATTTATGTATGCACCAGAAGTATCAGGAGAAGGGACAAACCATCATATTGTGGTACTGGCTGAATCCAGGAAAGACCCTGAGTGCTTAAAACATAAATTTAGAGAAATGTGCAACCCCCAGACAAATGTTACATTAGAGAGGCACTTATTTTACACAACAGACGAAAAGCCACGTGAAACTTGCAGCTTATATCACTGAGTTGAGAAATAAAGTTAAGACGTGCAGATATGGTGAATTGAAAGATGAGTTAATAAAGGACAGGCATGTGTGTGGTGTTAATACTGCTGCAGTGAGAAAGATTTTTGCTTCATGACAGTGATTTAACATTACGCAAAGCCATTGAGATCTGTCAACTCCATGAGCTCACAGAAAGGCACACAAGTATGCTTACAAGTGATAAAAGCATGGTTTCAACAGCATCTAGAGCAAACGTAGACAGTATGCAGCATGTGGCAAGTAGGTACAGGCCTAAGCATATGGCAGCAGCAACCCCTGTGGCAAGGAAGACCCGGAGCTTTCTAGCAAGTTCCAAGACTAGTTCAGTTAAAGGAGCATGAAGTATAAGAGTGAGTCGGCAAAACCAAAGTCAAGTCTTATTGTTAACTGTTGTAACTGTGGAGCCAACCATGAGTCTAAAAGAGAGGAGTGTAGCATTTGGTCAGCAATGACAGATGTGAAAAAAATTTAATCATTTTCAAAAGTTTTCTAAATCAAGTAAACCTCATTCAGTTGAGAAAGATCACTCAAAACAGCAAGTTGATCATATAGAAAGCTGCAACCCTACTTTCTATGTAGACGGTGTATCAGTGGTCAGTGAAAAGGTTAATGCAGTAGATTTGTTGGCAAAGAATGAAGTATTTTGTACTGTCCTGATCAATGGTAAACTCACACAGCTCAAAGTAGATACTGGTCCAAAGTGTAATGTAATGTCAGCAGAAACATTTGCTAAAATGAGAGCTGGTGAGCAACTTAATTTGGGCAATTGTGTGAAACTTGTTGCTTATGGAGGTGAAGAGATTCAAACCGAAGGCTCAGTAATGCTTTCATGCTATTCGGCTGGGAACAGTTTCAGCTTACAAAATTATGTAGTCCAAACACCCATGCAGTCATTATTAGGTCACAGAGACAGTTTGAGAATGAAACTGCTTTCTTTTACCAAAGAAGTACATCATGTAAGCACATGTCCCAGTTCCAGCTTTACTGAAGCTATTTTCTCAAAGTATGCTGATGTGTTCGATGACAAGCTAGGCAAACCACTAGTTGTATACTCCATGAAGTTAGACCCAGTGGTCAGACCAGCAAAAAAAGTTCCAATAGCTATGCAAGACAAAGTCAAGGTCCAGTTAGACAAAATGGTACAACATGGTGTGATTTGTGCAGTCACAGAGCCAACTGAGTAGGTGTCATCCATGGTAGCTGCTCATAAGAAAAATTCAGATGAAATCATAATATGCATTGACCCAAGAGACTTGAACAAGGCATTAAAAAGACCTCATCATCCTATGTGTACAGTCAAGGAGATTGCAACCCTCATGCCAAATGCCACTGTTTTTTTCTGTCCTTGATGTAAAGAGTTCATTTGGCAAGTGATGTTTGATCGCAAATCTTCACTATTGACTATATTCAGTACCCCGTTTGGTAAATACAGATTTCTCAGGATGCTTTTGGAATAAATTCTGCCAGTGAAGTCTTTCAGCGTGCAATGGAGCAAATTTTTTCAGGTACCCGTGTGCAATAATAGTAGATGATTTACTAGTTGGAGGTAATGGTGAAGTAGAGCATGACAAAAACTTCAAGAAATTTGTGGACAGAGCTCATGAAGTGAATTTAAAGCTCAGTCCTCTGAAGTGTAAATTCAGACTATCAGAGGTTACTATGTAGGTCATTTGTTTACCAGTACAGGCTTACGACCAGATCCTTCCATGCAAGTAGCCATTCTTGGGATGCCAGCTCTAGGCAGTGTCCACGCCTTACAGTGTTTTCTTGGTATGGTTAACTATTTGGGCAAATTTATTCCTGATTTTAGTGAGTTATCAGCACCTTTAAGAGAGCTGACATGCAAAAATGATGCATGGTCATGGTTAGAACAACACCAGAGAGCATTTGATAACTTTAAACAGCAAATTGCTAACCCGCCTACATTAAGATACTATGATGTCCACAAACCAGTTTTTCTTTCCTGTGATGCTTCAAAGTTCGGTTTTGGTGCAGTTATTCTTCAAGAGGGCAGACCTGTTGCCTATGCATTTAGAACTCTTACCCAAACTGAGATGCAGTATGCTCAAATTGAGAAGGAATTTTTGGCAATTGTGTTCACATGTTCAAAGTTCCATGATTATATTTATGGCTGAGCAATCCAGATAGAAACTGGCTATCGACCTCTAACCTCTAGTTACTTTTTTAAAGAAACCTATGCATTCAGCTCCAAGAAGACTACAAAGAATCATGCTTAAACTACAAATGTTTAATTTCAAAATGGTCTGTACAAAGGTAAACTTCTTTATCTGGCTGATACCTTATCCAGATCGCCCAGAAATACCACGGAACACCTTGATGCAGAGAGTTTTGACTTTGATGTCATGGAAGTGCATAATTTTTCTACCACGAGACTTGATGAGCTGAGAGATCATACAAAGACTGATCCAATTTTGCAAACGCTCAGTCACTTCATCAATGTAGGATGGCTATCAAAGCAATCCTGTGTACCGCCAAAAGTACAACCTTACTTTCCATACAGAGATGAGATGCTGATGGAAGATGGTATCATTTTCAAAGGTCCAAAATTTGTTGTTCATACTTCCTTAAATGTGAATACATTCAGATTTTGCATCGTGGCCACCCAGGTCCCGATTCTACCAAAAGAAGGGTGAAAGGACTATTATTTTGGCCTTCTCTAGCAAAGGACATTGAGAAAGTGCTTTCTTCTTGTTCAGTGTGCAACAGTACTTAGCCGCATTTGCAAAAAGAGCCACCTCAGCTAAGCCAAATTCCTGAACTACGTTGATCAACAGTAGCGACTGACATATTTGAGTGGAACAGTCAACATTACTTAGGGTTTGTAGACTCTTATTCGAACTGGTTTGAGATTGATTTGCTACCTAACCTAACGTCCAGTTCTGTTATTACTAAGATGAAACATCATTTCTCAGTCCATGGTAGTCCATACAAAGTTATCTCTGACAATGCTTCTCAGTTTACCAGTCAATTGTTTCAGAGATTTGCTAATGAGTGGGACTTTATCCATGTTACTAGCAGTCCTGAATATCCTCAGTCAAACAGCCTTGCTGAGCGTACAGTACAGAGTACAAAGCAATTACTGGAGAGGTCAAAGCGTGACAATACCGATAACTTCTTGAATTTACTTAATCTCAAAAATATACCCCTTGACAATCTACTAGGTTCACCTGCTCAGAGACTTCTATCTAGGCAAACCAGAACTACATTGGCCTAGCAGTTCTAGGTTTTTTTTTTTTTTTTTTTTATCAGTGTGTGTTCTTCTTTGGCTTATCAGTTCTAGTTTGTTGGTGCCTAATGATAAAAGCAACACAGAAATCAAAGCCCAACTTTTTAAAAAGCATTCTTAACAGAAATTCAGCTATGATAAAATAAGTGGATTTCTTTGTCCATTAAAAGAAGGGCAGACAGTGAGGATGCAAATGGTGAAATGCTTTGATCGAATTAATCAAGTGAGAGGTATATGTACAGAGCCGAGATCCTACTTTGTGGAATCTGAGGGTCCAGAGTATAGGGGAAACTGCAGACATCATCTTCCTGTGTTAGAAACAATATTTCAGTATCATACCTGTGATAGAGACTCTAGATCTCAGAGCAACACAGACAATGTTCATACTGAAGAACATGTCACAGTGTCCATTCCCGTTCCTGACTATGTCCCCAAAGTTGAACATTCCTTTAAGACAGTCCCCATTGCTATAACCAATTCTGACTTTTATGTTACATGGTCAGGTCGTATTTCAAGACCAAGTGTAAAATACACAGCAACTTGGACAAAGCTGTTTTCTGTATGTCTAATTTTATATGACTGCATGTCAAATAATAAGTTCTGTATAACTGCATGTGAAAAGGTCATTTCTGTAAATTGCATATCATTGAATACTGTCATTTCATATAAGGTTTATTTCTCAAAGAGGGAGGATGTAGATCAGTGTGTGTGCATGTATCTTTACGAAGCATTTCCAGATGTAGCATGTGCATATAAATACAGAGCACTCGCAGGCAGCAATGCCATTTTGGGAGAACAGCCATAGTGTTAACATCTATGAGTGCAGTAGTCAGTCTGTTTCTAAGTTTATTTAAGTTACAAAGCCTCATTTCTGATGTGTTTGTGTGTAATAAAGCTGCTTGAACAGAATCCATGAATGTTCGCTTGTTTTATCCTGACCAGACAAGCGACACTTGCCAACTAAGGGGACCCAACAGCTTCAAAAGATATGGCTAACCCCCCCCCCGTCCATAGTGGCTATAGCTGCTACACCAGAGGGCTCTGTAATAAAGGATGAGTGGTCTCATGAAGAAGCTATGGTCATGGCAGTGTCACTCTCCTGAGGCTGAATCAAAACATCAGCCTCTTGTGGTGGCAAAGGCTATTTGCTAAACTTTTTCTTTTTTGGCCAGAAGGACCAAATGTGGGACTGGGACTTTGCTACATGGTCAAGACAAAAATGTTGCCTCTTTCTTGGGGAAAACAAGCAGAAAATGCCAGTAAAAATTTAAGGTCTTTAAAAGTTACTTTTTATAGGTTTATAAATTAATACTAGACTAACCTCCCTGAAGGGCCATTTTAAGCCTAGCCAACAACCCAAGGTGATAATTAAACCCTGTACCTTGCATATATGTGGCAAAGACTAACTGTTATGCAATACCTCCTACACAAACATATTAAAAAGCAATTTAAAATACATTACCAGACCAGAAAAGTAAAACAAACACAATTTATCTGTAGGAAAAATGATTTTCAATTACTTTAAACAACCTTTAAAACTGACAGGGAAAATGTGTACTCTCATTTAAAAGTACAGTTAAGTATCATGACAGTCCAACAGGAAAGTTCAATAAAAAAGCAGTTTTAATGTGGAACATTTTCCCCAAAGGGAATTTATCTGCCCAGCAAAGGAACAACACAAACTGACTGTCGATCTTTGAAAGGCTGCAGCAGAACTATTCAATGGCAGGAAAGCTCTGAAGGACTTACCACCCAAAGCTGTACTTCAGTCAGCTCAGCCTGAGCTGCCTGATAGTTTCTGTGCATGGAAGGTGCCCCGAAGCTTTGGATACTGGCCGGCTGATATATATCCTATGCAGGATATAACCCATATAGCAAAAATACTGCAGCAGTGTTCAGTATAGTGAACATCTACTGCACTGGTGTTATGTTGCACTTTATCATGCCATTTTAAGGGCCTGAGCCCTGCTGGAAAAATGCTGCTACATCAATACAAGCACAACTGACAAAACCATGTTAATCAAATAGGAAACAGACAGAAGAGTCACAGAGTAAAAAGTTGGCGTCTTATATTCAAAGCACACATACTCAAGTAAGGAAAGACAGAGGGATAGCAATACAAAAAGAAAAAGAGTTACACATTTTGCAACACAATTAGAAAAGGACTGGGATCTTATATTGACCGTATACCTAGAAATTGTTGATAAAACCATACTGAAAGATCAAAGAGGGCATACTGCAAGTTAGTTGACGTCTAGACAGATACAGCTGAAATGGACATGGACAATATACAGTAATGAATGCTTTTTGGGGCATACATTCGAGATAATCTATTTCTGTAATGACTGTTATTTTTGTTGTGCTGCTCTTTTTCACAAATATTTCATTGCTGCTCTAGAATCCAAGGAGGGTTCACCGAGTGAGACCTTAGGAAGGGGAACCAGATCTGTCGAGGCCAGAATGGAGCAATGAGAATCATTCTGCAACCCACCCGAGAGGCTTTCTGAAGAACTTGCAGCATCAGAGGCAAGGGTGGATAGGCATACAGAAGACCGGGTGGCCAAGCATGCACCAGAGCTGTCTCTTGGGGTACCTCCGGGAGGAGGTATTAGAGCAAAAACTGTCGCACTTGGTGTTTGAGGGAGAAGCAAAGATCGCATGAAGGGGTTCCCCACGATGCGAATATGCGTTCCGCTACTTGACAATTGAGAGACCACTCGTAAGGGGTCAGAATGGTGCGACTGAGCTTGTCCGCTAGGATGTTGGACCGACCGGAATGTGCGTTGCTATGAGAAAGCGATTGGTGGAGGTTGCCCCATTCCCAAACTCTCATGGCCTCTCGACAAAGAGGTAAGACCTTGTTCCCCTTGCTTGTTGATGTACCAGACAACAGACATATTGTCCGATTGAATCGCAATTGTTCCCAAGGGAAGAAAGTCCTGAAGTGCTAGCAACGCTAAGAGCACTGCTCTCATCTCTAGAACATTGATATGCAGTAAGGTCTCTGAATGTCGTTCCACGTGCCTTGGACTGTCCGCTCCAAGTGGCCCCACCCGAGGCGGGAGGCGTCCGTGGTCACCGTGGCGGAGAGGAGAAGCACAAAATGGGCTACCCTCGTGGAGATCCGGGGTGGAGCCACCACAAGAGGGACCGCTTGCAAGCCTTGCTGATCGCTATGGGATGATGCATGGGGAGAGCAAGGTATGACCACTGTACTAAGGCGTCCACTGTAGAATGCGCATATTGAGCCTGGCAAGAGGAAGAAGTGCTATCAGAAGCCATGGACCCTAGAGCCCTCAGGACCAACTCCGCTGGAACAGAACATGAATGGAGAATGGCCCGCACCTGGAGCTGCAGATTTAGAACTCTGTCCGCAGTGAGGAAGGCTCAGAAACTCCTTGTGTCTAGTCTGGCCCCTATGAAATCTAAGAGCTGAGTGGGTGCCAGGTTGGACTTGTTTGTATTTATTGTGATGCCCAGAAATGGAGCAAGATGGAGAAAGGAGTCTCACAATGCCGAGAAGTAGATGCCTTGTTGGGGCGGTGAGGAGCCAGTCGTCCAGGTAGGGAAGACCTGCACCCCCTGAAGCCTCAGGTGGGCTGCCACCACTGCTAGTACTTTGGTAAACACCCTGGGGCTGTGGTGAGACCAAAGGGAAGGACCCGAACTGGTAGTGACTGGCTCCCAGCAGGCGGAGAAACCTCCTGGAGCGTCTGTCCATTAGGATGTGGTAGTCAGCGTCCTTGAGATCTATCGAGCACATCCAGTGGCCTTCTCCCAGAAGGGGAGAATAGATTGTAGAGTGACCATTCGGAATTTTTCTTTGGGGACTGCCAGGTTCAAGAGAGAGAGAGGTCTAGGATTGGTCTTAGTTCCCCGTCTTTTTGGCACTAAAAGAACCTGGAGTAGAACCCTGATCCGATCTGGTCTGGGGAACGGGCTGGATGGCTCTTTCTCTAGCAGATGGCCAATTTCTGCCATGGCCTCCCTTTGACCGGGTGGTACGTCTGGGAGTGGGACTTCAACTTTGGAAGGTGAAGGAAAGAATGCGATATCCCTGGATATGATTTGGAGAACCCAGCGGTCCGATGTTATGGACTCCCATGCCGCTAGGTGCCCCGAACGCCCCCGACTGCCTCCAGAGTAGAGCAGTCGGGCAACCCTCAGGGTTGCTGCGCGGGCCGTTCAGAGAAAGGTTCCCTGGACCGAAGTTTCTGGGAGCCCTCTGCCTCTAGGGCGGCGTCCTCCTGTCCTCCTCTGCCACGGAAGGACTGGTTGTCGGAGCAGGCTGGGACTGCTTTCTGCGACTTCGGAACCACATCTTCTTCTGACCCTTTTGGTTCCTAGAATAGGGCCTCTGGGGTGCAGAGAAGCGGATTCCGACGGCAGACAGCTGTCTTCCCGTCCTTCTCGCTCTGGGTCAACGCGTCTGAGCGGTCTTGCCAAACAGAGCAGAACCATCAAAGGCGTTGCAAGCGACGCCTTGAAGGGCTCAGAAAAATGCAGTGCGAGCCAGGCCTGGCGTCTAGTGACCAGTCCTGTCCCGCAGCTCTGCGGCCTCCGTAGCATGGGAGAGTAGCCGCATAGAAGTATTTGTGACTGACCTAGAGTGGCCATTTTGGTGGAGTGCAGAGCTCTGTCCTCCTCGAGTGGACTCAGGGATGCAGCGTGCTCCTTAATAAGGTCTCGCTGCATCCGAATAACATGTGCCAAATAGTTCAGCGCCCTTACCGAGAAGGTGCGAACTGAACATCCGCTTCCCCAAGCGGTCCATCATCCGAGACTCCTTGCTCGGTGGGTGGACTGAGGGACTCTCCTGAGCCAGTTCCCTCTTTGTGGCCGCCGCCATCAACATGGCATCTACAGGAGGCCCCTTACTCCAATGGGTCCTGTCAGAAGGCGGGCTAAGGATTCTATCAGGTCTTTTGGGAATTGGCTCCACGGTGTCCGGTTCCTTCCACGCCCTGGTGGTAATAAGGTCCACCAGCGGGTCGGCAGGGGGGGACACCCAAGAGGTAGACGGGCCCGTTCCGAATGCCTCCAAGAACACGGACTCGTCCGAGGAAGACTTGGGGGCAGACCACCCCCTTATGAGCATTTCCATGATGTCTCCGGAAGGAGACATCCTCGGGGTGACCGTGAGGGAGCCTTCCTTCCTCCAAGTCCGTGTCTTCAGTGAGAGACTCAGGGAGTCAATGTGCCTCCTTTTGCACATGCTTGCGAGGCCTCCTCTGGGGCTGTCAGAGGAGTCCTCGCAAGCAGCAATTTGCTCCATGGGGAGCAACTTGGGGCACAAGCAGGCTGTCCCAGGGGCGGATGGTGGAAGCCTGGCCCAGTGCAGAGGGCCGGGACGGAGCCGGAAGCAAGTGCGGGGGTCCGGAGACCCTCAACAGAGCCCTCTCCACTACATCAAAAGCCGAAGGGGAGCCGACCTCGACCAAAGGATCCGACAATCGGCTCCCCTCGGATCCGAAGAGTGGATCGGAGCCGGGCGCCACTCGGATCCGAGGACAGTGCGCTCCGACACAGGCGGCGCCGAAGGAGCACTGATCCCCGGATCCGGCTCGGATCCAGGCTCCGAGAGATCGGATCCGGCCTTTTCGAGGGCATGGTGGGATCCGGTACCAAGTACTATCGGCTCCGACCTCCCCGGCTCGAAGCTGCTCGGCTCCAGTTGCTCCGAACCCGGAGGCGGGTCGGAGAAGGAGCAATAGGCTTAAAAGGGTGTTGAGCTCCCCCGGAGGGGAGGCAAACACTCCCATCTGCATCTGGGCCTGGATGAACCTTCTCATCATCGGTCCAGATCAGCATCCGAAGGCTATGGGTAGATCTCGGCGAGGCTACCGAGGTAGGCCTGGAATGCCTCCTCGATAGCCTCGACGGAGATCGGGTCTCCCTCCTCCTCAGGACCCGGTGAGAAGCACACAGGTGACCGGAGCCGAGAGGAGACCGCACCAACAAGGCCGGGAGTAGCCTGCAGCTGGCGGGGCGAAACAGAGGTCTCGGCCCGCCCGCTTGTGGTGCTTCTCCCTCCGTCCTTTTAGATGCATCCCTCTCCTGTCCTGAAGCGGGAGTTTGAGTCCCAGGAGCAGGAGGGGTGCCTGAGGAACAACTGCAGCCGATGGAGTCCCGAGCGGAGGTCGGAGCCGAAGTCCCGGTAAAGACCCGCCAAGACCAGCTTGACCTCCGCTCCTCAGTGCCCTGGGGTTGAACCCTGCACAAATGGAACAACCAGATGTGAGGTGTTCAACCCCAAGACACCGAGTGTGGCCATCAGCGGTGAGAGCTTATGGCCACTCGAGAATTTAGAAAATATGGACTTAGGCTGTTCAGCCATAGTCTCTAAAATTAACCTAAAGTTACAGAAAGTAACTTAAACAATAAAGAAGCACACAGGCCTCACACACACTCTGCAGTACCAGCGAGGGAGGGAATAAAATTACTACTGAAAATTAAATTAAACTAAAACAGTCAATAATAATAGGAAACCTACAACTTTCACACAAAAAAGGTTAAAGAAGGAAAAAATTCTCTATTTTTAACAAGAAAAATCCACTTAGCTGAGAGCTATGAAATCCACATCTAGTTACCAGCGCGGCAAACAAGATCTGAGGTCATGAGGGTAGAGCAGGGCATTATGGGTGAGGGGAGGACCTGAGAGCTTGGATCCATAGCTGGAAAACTATGCCGGTTCGGATCCGATATCGGATCCATAACCCACAGGTTGCAGACAAATGAATATCCTACTTCAGATCATCATTTCTCAGTCCATGGTAGTCCATACAAAGTTATCTCTGACAATGCTTCTCAGTTTACCAGTCAATTGTTTCAGAGATTTGCTAATGAGTGGGACTTTATCCATGTTACTAGCAGTCCTGAATATCCTCAGTCAAACGGCCTTGCTGAACGTACAGTACAGAGTACAAAGCAATTACTGGAGAGGTCAAAGCGTGACAATACCGATAACTTCTTGAATTTACTTAATCTCAAAAATATACCCCTTGACAATCTACTAGGTTCACCTGCTCAGAGACTTCTATCTAGGCAAACCAGAACTACATTGGCCTAGCAGTTCTAGTTTTTTTTTATCAGTGTGTGTTCTTCTTTGGCTTATCAGTTCTAGTTTGTTGGTGCCTAATGATAAAAGCAACACAGAAATCAAAGCCCAACTTTTTAAAAAGCATTCTTAACAGAAATTCAGCTATGATAAAACAAGCGGATTTCTTTGTCCATTAAAAGAAGGCCAGACAGTGAGGATGCAAATGGTGAAATGCTTTGATCGAATTGATCAAGTGAGAGGTATATGTACAGAGCCGAGATCCTACTTTGTGGAATCTGAGGGTCCAGAGTATAGGGGAAACTGCAGACATCATCTTCCTGTGTTAGAAACAATATTTCAGTATCATACCTGTGATAGAGACTCTAGATCTCAGAGCAACACAGACAATGTTCATACTGAAGAACATGTCACAGTGTCCATTCCCGTTCCTGACAATGTCCCCAAAGTTGAACATTCCTTTAAGACAGTCCCCGTTGCTAGATCCAATTCTGACTTTTATGTTACATGGTCAGGTCGTATTTCAAGACCAAGTGTAAAATACACAGCAACTTGGACAAAGCTGTTTTCTGTATGTCTAATTTTATATGACGGCATGTGAAATAATAAGTTCTGTATAACTGCATGTGAAAAGGTCATTTCTGTAAATTGCATATCTTTGAATACTGTCATTTCATATAAGGTTTATTTCTCAAAGAGGGAGGATGTAGATCAGTGTGTGTGCATGTATCTTTACGAAGCATTTCCAGAAGTAGCACGTGCATATAAATACAGAGCACTCGCAGGCAGCAATGCCATTTTGGGAGAACAGCCAGAGTGTTAACATCTATGAGTGCAGTAGTCAGTCTGTTTCTAAGTTTATTTAAGTTACAAAGCCTCATTTCTGATGTGTTTGTGTGTAATAAAGCTGCTTGAACAGAATCCATGAATGTTCGCCTGTTTTATCCTGACCAGACAAGCGACACTTGCCAACTAAGGGGACCCAACAGCTTCAAAAGATATGGCTAACCCCCCCCCCCCCCGTCCATAGTGGCTATAGCTGCTACACCAGAGGACTCTGTAATAAAGGATGAGTGGTCTCATGAAGAAGCTATGGTCATGGCAGTGTCACTCTCCTGAGGCTGAATCAAAACATCAGCCTCTTGTGGTGGCAAAGGCTATTTGCTAAACTTTTTCTTTTTTGGCCAGAAGGACCAAATGTGGGACTGGGACTTTGCTACATGGTCAAGACAAAAATGTTGCCTCTTTCTTGGGGAAAACAAGTAGAAAATGCCAGTAAAATTTTAAGGTCTTTAAAAGTTACTTTTTATAGTTTTATAAATTAATACTAGACTAACCTCCCTGAAGGGCCATTTTAAGCCTAGCCAACAACCCAAGGTGATAATTAAACCCTGTATCTTGCATATATGTGGCAAAGACTAACTGTTATGCAATACCTCCTACACAAACATATTAAAAAGCAATTTAAAATACATTACCAGACCAGAAAAGTAAAACAAACACAATTTATCTGTAGGAAAAATTATTTTCAATTACTTTAAACAACCTTTAAAACTGACAGGGAAAATGTGTACTCTCATTTAAAAGTACAGTTAAGTATCATGACAGTCCAACAGGAAAGTTCAATAAAAAAGCAGTTTTAATGTGGAACATTTTCCCCAAAGGGAATTTATCTGCCCAGCAAAGGAACAACACAAACTGACTGTCGATCTTTGAAAGGCTGCAGCAGAACTATTCAATGGCAGGAAAGCTCTGAAGGACTTACCACACAAAGCTGTACTTCAGTCAGCTCAGCCTGAGCTGCCTGATAGTTTCTGTGCATGGAAGGTGCCCCGAAGCTTTGGATGCTGGCCGGCTGATATATATCCTATGCAGGATATAACCCATATAGCAAAAATACTGCAGCAGTGTTCAGTATAGTGAACATCTACTGCACTGGTGTTATGTTGCACTTTATCATGCCATTTTAAGGGCCTGAGCCCTGCTGGAAAAATGCTGCTACATCAATACAAGCACAACTGACAAAACCATGTTAATCAAATAGGAAACAGACAGAAGAATCACAGAGTAAAAAGTTGGCGTCTTATATTCAAAGCACACATACTCAAGTAAGGAAAGACAGAGGGATAGCAATACAAAAAGAAAAAGAGTTACACATTTTGCAACACAATTAGAAAAGGACTGGAATCTTATATTGACCGTATACCTAGAAATTGTTGATAAAACCATACTGAAAGATCAAAGAGGGCATACTGCAAGTTAGTTGACGTCTAGACAGATACAGCTGAAATGGACATGGACAATATACAGTAATGAATGCTTTTTGGGGCATACATTCAAGATAATCTATTTCTGTAATGACTGTTATTTTTGTTGTGCTGCTCTTTTTCACAAATATTTCATTGTTTATTACACATAAAATAGCATCAATGCCATGTCGTGAATTATCTGAATTATCATGATTATATAAGGCAACCCTGCTTGCTTGCCCACTTGCCTTCAGTACCATTACTCTCCATTCAAGAAAATCTCTCAAGAGCCTTGTAAAATACAAGAAACAACCTTGCCATAGGTGTCTTATGAGAAAAAAAGTATTATGAATCACTTCTAAAATAAACATCTCAACCTTTTCTTCTATAATTACTAAATTCTGAACAAAAATATGGTAAATTAGAACCAGTATTTCCAGCTGATATGATAATATATACTTGAAATTTTATTACTCATACTGTCTTCAATATCTTAAGTTCTGACAGAAATATACACTCCTGTGTATAGTGTGACTTCCTAGTGCTTCCCTGATTATATTTGCAAATTTTAAGACCTAAAACTTTTACAAGCTGGGTGGGACACTGGGCTCATTAGAAAAAAAATGCTGCCAGCACACTCAAAATAAGATACAGCTTGCTTGTTTCTTATCTGCATAAAAAATGCAATAAGATTTTTGCTTTACCATTGTCCTTAAAGTACCCTAGTGTTACTTTTTTGCATAAACTAAAAGTTGCATACAGGCTGATTATGGAACCTATCAGGGCCATAAGGGGAAAGTTGGGGTATCAGGAGTGTCCGGAACCAGGGTAGTGCCTGAATTAAGTAGAAAATAACACTAAATACAATGATACTGAGGATTATGATTGGGTTTCCAATCATAACCAGTTTATTAACTGTCAGAGACATGCAAGTCAACAAAGTCACCTCAATAACGAAGCTCAAGAGGCAAATCTTGGCATCCATATCAAGAACACATACTGAAAAGTTATGATCAGTGTCCTAATCATAATTCTTTGCATTCCATGACACTTTATTTCCTAGAAATCAAAAACAAGGTGCAACACTGAAATGACAAAACAGGAAATTTAGCCAGAGATTTTCAAATCACTTTATTCTACCAATATCTTGACGCAAACCAAAACAGCACAGTAGGAAATTCACCCAGAGATTTAGAAATCACTTTATTCCCCCAATATCCCAACATAAACTGTGTTTGGATACTGGTGGAATAAAATGATTTCTGAATCTTTGGCTTGATTTCTTGTTTTGTTGTTACACATTATTTGATCCATGTACTAACAGTCACATAAAAAAGTCTAAGGGCATATAGTGTTTGACGGTTCGATTCTCAGCTAGAGCGTCTTCTGCGTGGAGATATGCGTGAATGGGCGTACCTTTGTTGAAAGTTGTGCATCAGGGCTGGTAACTCGGCAAGTAAAAATCAACTACCAATCATTAGCGGACCGGAGTTCCGCTGTGGCGACTCCTAACCAGGAAAAGCCGAAAGACACAAACAGGCTTTCAAAGCCTCTGAAAGCTGGTAAAGCACTTAGTGCCATGAAGCAGACAGCAGGCAGAAACAAAATGGTTCTCTGTAAAATTAATGGCTTTAAAAGCTGTTAGACACTTCCTTCTGCCAGATATTCTGTTTATAAGTGTGGAAGAGTACAGTTCTAACAGTTTTTAAAAGCTGTTTTATCTTCTGTCTCTGTTCTTTACAGGCTGGTACTGTCAACATTTGGTTCCTAGCACTAGACCCAATTTTAGCAGCACCTGAATGTCCTCAACAAGCTTTTGTCAAGCATACCTAACCACTGTTAAGATCAGGTCTTGAGCTACATATGTGATCACCAAGTTTATCTTTTTCCTGATGTAGGTGCATCATGGTGGTCGATACACTACATATAGAGTAATCCTGGGTTAACAATTACAGTATTAAGTGCATGTCATCATCTTCCATTAACTTAAACAAGTAACAAGCAATGCAAAACTCATCTGAACATGCAAGCTCCAACACAGATGCTATATTTTTATGAAGTAAAGATGAATACATATGCCTCTTATTTTGATTGTCCTGGGCCTATATATGTGCCAAGCTTATACAGAAATAGTTTTCCTTTAATATGTTTTGTTCAGTAATATAATCTGCCAATCCTTTGTATCGTTAAGCTTAATTAAAAAAAATGGAAATTATACAGAATACTGTATGATGGCACTGTTAGAGAAGAGCTGTTACAATTACCATCAAGATAGTCAAGAGCTATTCCAATTATCCTCACTATTTCTCAGTACAGTTTAATAATGAAGCTGAAATCATTCACTTAGCACTGATGTTCAGCATGTTTACCGATTTCCTCTGATCAAGACAGGCTTTTCATACATGCACACTAGTCAGAACAGTGTTTTGAAGATCTAGCAGGAAAACAAATGTATATAACTCAAAAATATTCATCCCACAAAAATAATAACCTTCTCTCAAACTGGTGGCTTGGCTAGGCTTCATAAGTAACAGAAAAGAGAGATGGGCTGAAATTGATCTGTTGGTTTCTGGATATTTTAGATTGCTTGCTTTATTCTGAGAAATACCATCTTTATTTGAAAGTGCTTGTTAAATAGTTTATCCCATTTACTGATGACAAGTACGGAATTTTGATTTCATCAGCTACGATGTGGTTGTTTACTTAGTTTAACACTCAGCAAATGTGATACAGATGCCTCATATCAACAGCTTTTTCTGTATGGTTACATACTATGGCATCTGCATCCCATGGGATACAAAATGACATGTGGAAGACCAGTATCCAGGCAGGAAGCAGTGTGGTGCAGTGGTTAAAGTCACTCAATATTCATGAATTATGACCTCCATCTCAGGTCAAGAAACCTTTTGGATTGTTTTGGCTGTCAAGAAGTAACATCAAACTCTTGAATATTTGCAGCTTTTCCTCTTGGACAGAAGCACATTCAGTGATTTCCTTGCGCTGTGAATAGACCTTTTCTAATTCAGAAGATACTCATAAGGTACATGTGGCAGTCCATGAAGCTTTCTCTACAGCAAGAAAGCATAATCTGAATTATTAATAATTTTTTAGGCCAGATGCAGCAAAACATCTGCCTTATCCACAGCATTCTAAGCACCATTGGTATGCTTACAAAAAGACACATTTGGGTGTTACTTGCAGTATAATATGGTATTCCTACAAACAAAGCAGGTGCTAGAAAAAATTAGGACATGGCCGAGTTCAAATGTTGTGCACTGAAGTTCCAAAAAATATGATTGAAGAATAGCCATACAAATGCAATGATCTTTAATGACACTGCATGGCTAAAACAGCAAAAATAAATAAAGTTCTAACTTACTAGAGATGTAACACAGGGAGATGCCTCTAACAACAGTTTTTATTTTTCATTTCAGAAGATGCATTTCCTTTCTAAGATTCTATTTTGCAGCATCCAGTAAAGTGTGCCTTTGCTGACAGATTGCTCATGGATCAGGGTCATTGCTTTCTCCTAAAAGTATCACAGTATGAGATCCCAAATCATCATGCAGGGCTTGACAGATGCAGTCACAGCCTGCTTCAAATATTCCAACAAAGTTTTTTTTATCTTCTTGGCTTTATTTCTGTGAATGCCGTCTCCGTTTTATGAAGTTGCATAGCAAGCTGAAAAAGCAGCAAGAAGCAAATACCAGTAACACTTGAAGAATTTTATAGCAAAAGCACACAGTGAAGAAAGCTTACCATGCAATCTCAAGAAGTCAAAAACAACAGAAATGAAAAATAAACTGAAATACATTGATCACAATGGGCTATGACAATAATTAGAAAACATGGAATTTAAACAGGTCATAACAAAATCCCAGAAAAGTAAATCATCATACTTGACTGTTTCTAAGTAGGAAGAAATGTAGGTCGTAAGGTAATTAATTAACTGGCAACTATTTATGTCGCTAATCATTTGCAAATACTTTTTCCCACCAACTTGAAAAAATAAAATCTATACATCTGATGGCTTCACAGTGCATCATAACCAGTTCCAAATTTTCTGCCTCACTTATTCGCTTTCTTCACAAGTGGTAGTCTTGAAAGTGGATGAATAAGACAGGAGGTATTCTCTGTCCCCAAAGAAAGTGCATGCTATCTATACATAACTAAGGAAACAAAAATAATTGTCGATTAGGTGACCCATGATCAGAAATGGAAGGGTATTGAGCATAGAGTCCAGAAGCATAATGAATAGCTTCTGTGGAAAGACTAATTTATTTTTTTGTCAGTGTCAAGTATTACTTATTGATGATAAATTATTTGCTGGGGATGTGAAAGAGGGGAAAAAACTCTTGTAAGTGATGTCTTAAAGCTAACAAATGTAGCTTTCCTTCACAATGTTGTGAGGTTTCAAAGACATGCAGTTATAATGGAAGAGTTCCATAAAGTATTCCCTGGTGATATTATTACACAAAATTGGAACAGCTGCAGCAGCTCTCTTATGCTGTTACAAGGAACCTGACATGTATAATGCAGCAGTACTTTTCCTACAGTACTTCCAGGAAGATGACATCTGTAATCGTTTTAACAATTACATGGGAGACTTGATAAGATTCAGCAGAGGGAAAACTAAGGCAGAATGAACTGTGAAGTACATCTCTGTAGAACATAACTACACCCTAGAGAGGAAAAAAATAGAATTTTTATGTGATGACCACTTTCGTGCCATTTATAATGGGGTAAAATTAGTGAAAACAACAAGTGTGTATACATGCTTTCTATAACAAAAAACATGCAGATGGTTTGGACAAGCCAGAATATTATACAACACTTTTATGGAAAATTCAGAAACTGTTTTGAGGTTCTCTGGAGTCCTTAAAGATCAGTGGACTGAAACCTGCAAAGTGTAAGGTAAAGATGAAAAATACTTTTAACATTTTATTTTACACTCCTGAAGAATGTCCAGTTACAGTCTAGGGATAAAATACAATTTCTGGTTTATGCAAGTTCACACAGTACACGTGGTAGCTCTAGAATCACCCCCTTAGTCCTATAGATTTCACTGCCTACACAGCAATGACTGAAAATACATTATATTTAAGCAAAACACTGAAAAATAAAATGCTAAGTCTGAAAATTAGCCGGAATCTGCATTTCCATTGACTTTTTCTAAAAGCAGCCTATCTTAGTATCATTTTTCTATTTTAAGGGTGTAAATGTTCTACACTGCTTTTACACATTATTATCTTGCTTAATTTAATGAAGCCACTTATTTATTTATGTATTTTTCACAGGTTCATAAATTAGTATTTCTTTATTCCCAAAGACATGCTGTAGGTGGATTGGACACTCTAAATTGGCCCTAGGTGTGAGTGTGTGCGTGTGTGTGCCTTCTGTGGAAGGTTGGGCGCCGGGCTGGCAACTCGACACCATAAAACTCCACTGCCAATAATGAGCGGACAGGTGTTCCGCTGTGGCGACCCCTAACCGGGAAAAAGCCGAAAGAAGAAGAAGAAGACAGTTTGTTTACCAGGAAGAGCCCATTTTCAACTGAGTCCCAAGGAGAAAAGCTCCATTTTTACACCAACTTCCAGAATGTATCACCCACCCCCACCTCATATAATCCCTCTCATTGGACAGCATGCCTTTTTAGTACTGCAAACAGAAGACAAATACATAAAGTTCTGAAATGAACTGCTGAAAAAAATGTTATGTGACAAACCAGTTTGACCACATAACAGCACTGTTACTTGTATTAGCTTATAAATATTCTAAAAGTGCAAGGAAAACTGATTAATTCTGAGCTAAAGTAAGCATTTAATGATCAGAGAACAGCTTAACAGCAGTATAACCCATGAAATGGTTATGATTATTTCTGCAAATTAAGAGATAACTGTAAAAGAATATCTAATAAAACCGAAGTTACATTTTTAACAGCAAGTTGCACTGTTAGGGAAACATTCCCCACTCTAGTGAACTTTCTTATATGTACTTTTACCATGTATAGCTAACATCTTTGAGAACAACAACTTTCAGTCTTGCTTGTGCACCATTATATTTACATATAATGTTTTCAGTGTGGCATAACCGCAAGTTTGCAATTTAGATTCATTGCACATCAAGGGTTTTAAAAGAGAAAATAGCACATTGTTTGCTGGTTCACGATTATTTATTTACTCTATCACTCATATCATTCGGCACAGTAGAATAATATTTCAAACCACTGAAGAAAAGAAAAATTCTGTTGCAAATATGTAGCTGAATTATACCATTGATTTGTGTTCCAGGAAGTACCAATTATTGAAGGGCAGAATATTCTTTATGAAAGCTCAATTTTTGTAGTATGCCATACAAACATATGACTAAGACTATCCATGATGAAATTGTCTTGACAATACACAAATATTTGCTAAACGCTGTGGAAACATTAGTAAAATCTTACTGCTATACAAATCAAACTAGGTAGATTCAAAGAGAAACAACACAGATATAGTCTGCCAAAAGTACGCAATATAAACAAAGGAGCAATGCTTCACTGTAAAAATAATACTTTTGGATAGGCACATTATACAAAGTTGAAATTAGTTGTTACAAGTTAATAGAGTTTTGCTCGACCAAACAAAAGTTGGCAGTCCTGTGAGAATTCAAGGCTTACTGAAATGAATGCTACTCATGTCACAGTCCCCTCTTGTCTAGGCACAAATGTTTCACACAAAGGCATGGCTATAATGGGATGAAGGAGGCAACAACCTTGTGGTGAAGTGTTAGGGTGCAAGAACAGCAGATGTAGATTGGTTACTACTGCATTCTGAATGCTGCCATTGCATTTTTGGCCAGGACTGAATTGATGTAGTGTTTCAGGTGTGATACAAGTGCAGGATGCTGCTTATTACAATTGCAGCAAGCATTTCGCTATGTTAAAAACAGGAGAAATACTTTTATTTCCAAAATAATTTGTTAAGTGTAGTTCCACAGACACTAACAAAGTTTGAGTGGGCTACCCTTCCCAGCCTAGCATTGCTTAGAAACTGCACTGGAGTTTTTCTTGCAGCAGAAGAGTATACACTCCTCTAAGTTATATTACAGTATTGTCCGGCACCACAGAATAAGAAAGCGTGATAAAATGAAAAAAAATAATTTTATTATGTTTGTAATTGAGCACTTTTCTCCTCTACATGGAACTTCTTCAGAATCTGAATGTGTTGTTTTTGCATCAATTTCATTCAAATTGGATAAGCTTCATGTATGGTGACCATGTGCCCTACAACAAGTATGTAATGTCATTTGCTGGTGGTTTGGTGTATTTAACACGCTTCTGATGTACTGGTTGATCCCACGAATGTTTACTAAGTGATGCTTTTACATTGTGCTTATCAGTGTAATGCTATGTTATGAAAACTTGGTCTCTATATATACACTGTATTACTGTGACTCTCTAACAGTATTCATAGGTTCATAGGTTCATAGGTAGATACTAGGCATTTATAAGCCTAGCCAGAGTGTATTTGTCTTCCGCCTCCCTATTAGATTAGCCTACTGTGCCTCTGTAAAGTAGGTCACAGAAGGTACCCTTTTAAGATTAGTTTACTGTGCCTCTGTCTAGCAGGGACACAGGAGAGATCCCAGGGGTGAATTTGCGATTTCCCATCCACGCATCCAAATTTCGCTTGAAGAGGGTCAGCGAGGGGCTATGTCTACCATGAATTGGAATTCTACTCCAGAGTGAGGGGAGCCTCTGGGAAATGAATCTGTCCCTCCAGCATGTCCTATTTATTTTTGTGCTGAGGTTTAGGTCCCTGGAGCGTGTAGCTCTAAGGGACTTGGATTTTTTGAGGTGGAGCATGTCCATTAATTCTGAGTTTGACATGGCTTTGTACGTCAGGCATAGATAGCCTCTGAGTAGGCGGTAAGCAACTGAGTAGAGCTGGAGTTTCTTTAGTCGAGCTGCATAGGACATCTGTTTGTAGCCCATGAGCCTCTTGGTGAGGTACTTTTGGGGTCTCTCCAGTTGCTGCAGGTGTCGGGTAAGGTACATCCCAAAAGGGGCATTATATTCAATTATGGGCCTGATGAGTGGCAGTAGAGGGGCACAATGACCTCTCTTGATCTAGATGCGAACCCTTTCATGATAAGGTGGGCTATATAGAAGGTCTTTCTAACCACTTTGGCAATGTGATTATCAAAGGAAAGATTACTATCTATGTTGGTCCCCAAATCTCTAATTACTTCTTCTGTACTTAATGGATTACCACCTATGTGGTAATTTGTGGGCACCTTGTTTTTCCCAAAGGGGATGACTATGCACTTTTTAGCATTCAGCTTGAGGCCGTGGCTCTGGCACCAAGCATCCGTCTCTGTGAGACCCTTTTGGAGGATGCTTGTGTCAGCTGGAGATTCGATTATGGCCCCCAGTTTGCAGTCATCTGTGAACTTTGTCAGGCATAATCCCCCCGTGTTAGCCTGAACCTCAGAGAAGTATATACTGAACAAGAGAGGTCCCAGAACTGAGCCCTGTGGGACGCCACTTGTAACTGGTTTGGATTCAGACATGGCACCTGCGATTCTGACCATGTGGGTTCTGTCTCTGAGCCAGTTTGCAACCCATCTTGTGATATAGGGGTTGATATTTAAGCTGGTGAGCTTATTTATGATGCCCAAGTGGGGTATTGTGTCGAAGGCTTTTGCGAGGTCCAGGTAGGCTGTGTGGACTACCTTGCCCTCATCTATGGCTTTGGTAACTGTTTCAAAGAAATCAACTAGGTTTAAGAGGCAAGATCTGCCCTTAACAAAGCCGAATTGGGTAGGGTCCAGTGTCTGGAGGCTCCCAATGTCTTTGTTTATGAGTTCCATGATAATACGCTCCATAGCTTTACAGACCAGACTAGCCAGGCTTATGGGGCGATAGTTTCCGGGGTCCGTTGTGGCACCACCTTTGTGGAGTGGGACCACTGTAGCTGTACGCCATTCTTTGGGTACATATCCTGTAGTAAGGCTAAGTTTGAACAGTGACTTAATGTGAGGGTTCAGTTCTTCTTGGAGCTCGTCTAAGACACAGCCTGGAACACCGTCTGGTCCCATAGATGCTGTGTTTTTTGCTTTGGAGAGGGCAGCTTTCACCTGTGCATCTGTGATGTCAGGGAGGTTACATTCAGTTGGGACAGGCATTTGCTCCTTTGGGGGGGAAGGGGGGGGGAGTTTGCGCTGAATCTGTCTGCCAGGATCTTGGCTATGTCTGTAGGTTCGGTATATTTTGTACCGTTATGCAACAATTCAGAGCATATCTGGGAGTTTCCGCCCATGTTTCTGACATAACTAAAGAAGGCCTTGTGATTATCTTTAGTGTCTAGGGCAATTTTTCTTTCAAAACTGGCCTTTGATGATTTTATGAGGGATCAAAGATGCCTTCCCTTTTTGGGATTTTGCTCTGTCATGTAGTAGCTTCCTCCTTCTGTTGTATAGCTTATTTATGGCCGGGGTCCACCAGACCGGTCTCCGGTTTTTGAAGGAGTGAGTCTTGGTTTTATTTTGGCTAGCACAATCCATGCATTCCTGCAGGTGCTCATAGAATGCATTTGTAAAGGATTCTGCGGATTGGGCTGTATTATCCTCTGGCCCAGGGGCTTTGAAGGATTCCACCTCAGTCTTGAGAAGTGCAAAGTTAGCTTTTGAGAAATTCTTTACAGTGATTTCCTTGGCTGGGGGTGGGGACGGGATATGGATGTCCAGGGAAATTTGTTTATGGTCTGATCTTACCAATGGGGGGTTTACCTCTGGTGTGGAACATAGAGTCCCCATGTTGGTGATGACCAGGTCCAATATGTTGTTCCCTCTTGTGGGAGTGGTGACCAGTTGTTCCATTGCGTTAGAGTTTATAAATTCAAGGAACCGTTGGGCGAGGGTGTTTGGGCTTGAGTAGTTTTCCCAGTCAATGTTTGGGTAGTTGAAGTCACCCAATAACATAGTGTTTGGAGAGACCTTCATATTCTCCAGTGTTCTCAGGAATGCCAAGTGGGGTTCCTGTAATAGGGAGGGTGTTCTGTAGCAAGCTACAAACGGAAAGGCAGTTTTGCCCACTGTTAGTTGCACATGGATGGTTTCCGATGCTTCGTGCAGTGCCACTAACCTGGAGGTGTAGGTATCTTTGATGAATATAAATACTCCCCCTCCTTTTGTGCTTCGGTCCGAGTTTTGGGTATGAGTTATAACCTGGTAGTGCTGGGGTGCTCTCAGGAGCCTTGAACCAGGTTTCTGTTACTGCACAGACATCGATTTTCTCCATACTGAGGAGAGTCTCGAGTGCGTGCATCTTGAGGTTTAGACTTCTGGCATTGAGTAGCATTACCTTTAGTTTTTTTATCTTTGGGTTGTCTATGGAGGTGGGTTTGTCCTTTGAGCCTTGCCTAAAAAAGGCACTATGGGGGTGGCAAGAGCCTTGGCCAGTATACAAAAGCCTAAGGGTGACAGGTGCAAGCCGTCCCTAGCGAAGCAACGTGGCTTGTCGAACATGTCATCCCAGGCTGACAGACGCTGGATCCCCTTTGAATGACACCAATACTTTAGCCAATTGCTGAAACTGACCATTTTGTCTTTATACTGTGGCATCATTCTTGGTGAGGGCAAGATGCTACTCAAGGTCAGGGACATACCAGCCTGGGCTACATGGTCAGAGAGCTCCTCTATGTCTCTTTTCATGTAGTTCAGGGAGGTACGTCTCAGGTCATTCACACCAGCATGGACAATGACGGTGTCATACTTGTACTTACTTTGGAGTGATCTGAGTGCTTGCGTTATGTGGCGGATCCTGGCACCCGACAGGCAGCTTACAGTGACCTTCTCCTTGTTCAGTCTGGTGAGTGAGATGTCAGTGTGCCGGACAATACAGTCCCCTATAACAAGTGTATTTGGTGTGTTGTTTGGCCTTATGGGCTGTGACTGTGAGGCACACTGATTTTGTGAGATATGTGATTTGTGGGTATTGTTGAGGGGTGGCTGTTGCTTGGATATCTGCTTAGGAGGTCTTTGCTGTTTAGGCAGATTTTTATTTAGAGCCTCCGAGTATGTTTTTGTGTGTTTATGTGTTGGGTATGGGTTCCGGCGTGTAGATCGCGAGACAAATGCCCGCGAGCTACATCGCCGAAACCAGAAGGCCGCAGCACCGCTAAACCGTGAAGCGGTGCTGCGAAAGCGTAAACGGCGGGAAGATGCGGTGGTAAAACAGACAAAAGCGGGCGGCCGCTAAGGCAAACACGCAGGCCGCCAACACACAGTGTACCACGGCCGGCAAACACAGCGGATCGACCCGAAACACAGCACAGTAGTGCACCAAAACAGTTGCATAAGCAGTCACAAAACCATTACTTACCCTGCTCCAAAACAGTTGCATAAGCAGTCATAATACCATTACTTACCCTCACAGCCCCAGTTGTCCACGCAAACACAGCAAACAGTCCCGAAGCAGGAAGTAAAGTCCCCAGCACGTAGAGCAATGCACAGCACACTTTACCGAAATGCTGCATAGAAAAGCAGGTCATGTGTCAGGCTAAACCCTTAAAGGTACAGACAAAGCAGTGTCAGGGTCAATAGACCACACACTATAACCTGTCTGTGTACTAGTAGTAAGCATGTCACAGCAGGGTGTCTTTAGTATAGGACAAACCCAGATAACAGGCATGCCTGCAACAAACAGTACCTACCCTGCTAGAGCCCCTGAGTGCAGTTGTAGGTAATTTGCTTAAGTGGCAAAAAAAAATGAATCTGTCCCTCCAGCATGTCCTATTTATTTTTGTGCTGAGGTTTAGGTCCCTGGAGTGTAGTTCTAAGGGACTTGGATTTTTGAGGTGGAGCATGTCCATTAATTCTGGTTTGACATGGCTTTTCGTCAGGCATAGATAGCCTCTGAGTAGGCGGTAAGCAACTGAGTAGAGCTGGAGTTTCTTTAGTCGAGCTGCATAGGACATCTGTTTGTAGCCCATGACCTCTTGGTGAGGTACTTTGGGGTCTCTCCAGTTGCTGCAGGTGTCGGGTAAGGTACATCCCAAGGGCATTGTATTCAATTATGGGCCTGATGAGTGAGTAGAGGGCACAATGACCTCTCTTGATCTAGATGAACCCTTTCATGATAAGGTGGGCTATATAGAAGGTCTTTCTAACCACTTTGGCAACGTGATTATCAAAGGAGATTACTATCTACGCTGGGTCCCCAAACTCTAACGCTCTCCATTTAATGGATTACCACCTATGTGGTAATTCAGGGGCACTTTGTTTTCTCCTGTAAAGGGATGACTATGCACTTTTAGCATTTAGCTTGAGGTTGTACTTGGCAAATCATCCGCCTCTGTGAGACCCTTTGGAGGATGCCTGTCAGGCTGGAGATTCATCATATTCCCAGCTTTCCAAAAGTCATTCAAGTAACTTGGTCAGCTATAATCCCTGTGTTAGCTCTGAACCTGTGAGAAGTATACATCAACAAGGGAGGTCCCAGAACTGAGCCCTGGGGTGGGATGCCACTTGTAACTGAATGATTCGGATATGGCACCCGCGTATTCTGACCATGTGGGGCGATTCTAGCCAGTTTGGGCAACCCATCTTGTATAGGGGCGAGATGAAGCTGCAAGCTTATTTATGATGCCCGAGTTGGGTATTGTGTCAAGGTTTTTGCGAGGTCCAGGTAGGCTGTGTGTGACCACCTGCCCTATCTGGCTTTGGTAATCTGTCCGTTAAATTAGGTTTAAGAGGCAGATCTGCCCTTAAAGTTTAATTGGGTAGGGTCTAGTCTGAGGCCCTCAATGTCTTGTTTACGCAGAAGTTCCATGATAATACTACTCCAGCTCACAGACCAGACCAGTCAGGCTTATGGGGATAGCTCGGGGTCCAGGTACCCACCCTGCAGTGGGACCATCATTGCACGTCATTCTTTGGGTACACATTCCAGTAAGGCTAAGTTTGAACAGTGACTTAATACAAGCGATGCTCAGCCCTGGAGCCTGTGTAAGACACAGCCTGGGACACACCTGTCTGTCCTTACATGCCTGGCTGGCAGGCAGCCACCTGTGCATCTGTGGACGCTAGGGAGGTTATATCTGCTGGGATAGGTATTTGTCTTTGTGGGGAGTTGGCGCTGAATCTGTCTGCAGTGATGTTGACTATGTCTGCAGGTTCGACATTAAAATTATGTCAATTCAGAGCATATCTGGGAGCGTTCATACATAACCAAAGAAGGCCCAGATTATCTTAGTATCCAGGCAATTTAAAACTACCTTTGATGATTTTATGAGGATCAGTTTCTGCCAGCTTACTTTGACAGAGATGCCTTCCTTGGATTTTGCTCATGTGTAGCCCTCCCTCTAGCAGGCTGGCTGCGTCGGGTCCACCAGACCGATTCCACGGAGGAGTGAGTCTTGGTTCTATTTGGGATAGCACGATCCATGCAACCAGGCAGGTGCCCAGAATGAATGCAGGAAGGATCTCATGGATTGGCCAGACATCCTCCGGCCTAGGGGCTTTTGTAAGGATTCCACCTGCCCAGAAGTGCAAAGTTGGCTTTTGAGAAATTAGCAGTGATTTTTGTCAGTGTATTTTGCGGTCCAGGGACATTTGTTTATGGTCTGATCTTACCAACAGGGTTTCATCTCGTGTGTGAAACATAGAACCTTGTGTTGCGATGACCAGGTCCAATATGTTGTCTCTTCTTGTATGCAAGTGACCTGTTGTCCTACTTGGCGTTAGGAGTTTATAAATTCAAGGAACCGTTTGGCGAGGGTCATGTTTGGGAGGAAGTCACCCAATAACATAGTGGTATGGAGAGACCCTCTATGTCTCTTTTCCCCTGTAGTTCAGGGAGGGTGCGTCTCAGGTATTCACACCAGCATGGCAATAACGGAGTATACTGTATCTTTGATGATCTGGGGCTTCGGTGCGGACCTGGCACCCACAGGAGCTTAAGTGACTTCTCCTTGTTCATCTGAGGAGAGTCAGTGCGGACAATAGAGTCCCCTATAACAAGTGTATTTGGTGTGTTGTTTGGCCTTATGGGCTGTGACTGTGAGGCACACTGATTTTGTGAGATATGTGATTTGTGGGTATTGTTGAGGGGTGGCTGTTGCTTGGATATCTGCTTAGGAGGTCTTTGCTGTTTAGGCAGATTTTTATTTAGAGCCTCGAGTATGTTTTGTGTGTTTATGTGTTGGGTATGGTTCGGCGTGTAGATGCGAGACAAATGCCGAGCTATCGCCGAAACCAGAAGGGCAGCACCGCTAAACCGTGAAGCGGTGCTGCAAGCGTAATGTGCGGAAGATGCGGTGGTAAAACAGACAAAAGCAGGCGGCCCCTAAGGCAAACACGCAGGCCGTCAACAACAGCGTACGGCCGGCAAACACAGCGGATCGGCCGAAACACAGCACACGGTAGTGCACCAAAACAGTTGCATAAGCAGTCACAAACCATTACTTACCCTGCTCCAAAACAGTTGCATAAGCAGTCATAATACCATTACTTACCCTCACAGCCCCAGTTGTCCACGCAAACACAGCAAACAGTCCCGAAGCAGGAAGTAAAGTCCCCAGCACGTGAGCAATGCACAGCACACTTTACCGAAATGCTGCATAGAAAAGCAGGTCATGTGTCAGGCTAAACCCTTAAAGGTACAGACAAAGCAGTGTCAGGGTCAATAGACCACACACTATAACCTGTCTGTGTACTAGTAGTAAGCATGTCACAGCAGGGTGTCTTTAGTATAGGACAAACCCAGATAACAGGCATGCCTGCAACAAACAGTACCTACCCTGCTAGAGCCCCTGAGTGCAGTTGTAGGTGTGAACATGCCAACCTGGTAAAGCATGACACACTAACCCAGTAGCAGGGGATATAGTAGCTGTAACCCATCTCCGACTCCACAGTAGAGTAAGACATGCAGCTTCTGCTAAACACGTCACATTGTCCCTGTTACAGGAGTATAGACAAGTACCCAGCCCCATGTAGGAAGACAAGGGTGCAAGACAGAGGTACCTCCCTAAGTAACATCTGCCACTTAAGCAGACACCAAGCCCTAAACCGTGATTGGCTGGCAGCAACAACAGGAGTTAAAGGGGGCTGGCACAGTACACACAGAACCTGTGCTCAATCAGGCATCGTGGACTCTAAACAGAGTACAAGCATACGGCAACCCCAGGGATGTGTTAACTGCAGACATTGCAACCATAGGGAAGAGACAGTCCGAGACGGTTGGAGTGCACAAAGCTGTACAGGGCCACTGAGACAGACAGAGTTACTACACGGTATAAGACAGGAGGTGTAAACCGAGTGGCCTACTGTCTGGAAGGGACTGTCTCCAGGTTCAGTAGTATATCCCATACCAAGCTCCACCGGCTGTGATGGATTCTGAGAGACCATCTACAAGTGCTGCAACCATGCTGGAATGTATGTATCTGTATAGCCCTGGTCTGATTGGCAACAGATACAGCACAGTGCCAGCCAGCGTGGCAAACCCATGCTGGTGGTGGAGGGTACCTCTACCATTTGGAGCGTGAGACACCACCAAAAGCGGTACTGGGCATGTAGTGAGCGGACGAAGGCATGCAGAGGGCGTGCCATCACTGTTCGCCAGGAAGAGGGTGAGGAATTGCTGAAATCACTGCCACACCAGCGGCCCAGATGCAACAATGGCACAAGTGGCTACATTGCGAGCAGAACTCGGCAGAGGCGGTAACGGTAATGAATTGCGAGCTTGGTAATGCAGAGTGTGCTAGGCACAGCAGATGACAATGTACTGCAGGAGATGCCTTGTCGTGCGACCCTTGAAGAAGCATCACCGATCGGCAGCAGGCACGGGCATCCATGGCTACACCTCCAGCAACCCTTGCAGATATTGATGCCAGCCAGTATCCACTCCGTAGTGGCAGCTTCATCCTTAGAGAAGGTCGGATATGGATGGTACCGCTTCCTTGGTAGTACTTACTACAACACAGAACCTGACTGACCTGTGCAGGTCCAACTTTGTTCTTGGTGATGGCACCTTTCCCACGGGCGATGTCTGTGCCAGCTATATACATTACATGGCTGTATTGGCACCCCACCTCAATGAGGTCGTACCCTGGTGTACTGTCTCATGACACGGAAGTGAGTCTGCATACACCACTTTGTGGGAGGTGCTGAGGGGTATGGCAGCTGACCAGGGATGCACTTTGTCACCACAGTATATCATGACTGACTTTGGGGGAAGGCAGCCCAATTAGGTGACCAGAAGGCATTCCTAGGGAGTTTATTCTTTTAAGGGATGCCTATTCCATTTTTTGCCCCAGATTTCATCTTTGGCGACAGTAAGGCTAAGTTTGAACAGTGACTTAATGTGAGGGTTCAGTTCTTCTTGGAGCTCATGTAAGACACAGCCTGGAACACCGTCTGGTCCCATAGATGCTGTGTTTTTTGCTTTGGAGAGGGCAGCTTTCACCTGTGCATCTGTGATGTCAGGGAGGTTACATTCAGTTGGGACAGGCATTTGCTCCTTTGGGGGAAGGGGGGGAGAAGTTTGCGCTGAATCTGTCTGCCAGGATCTTGGCTATGTCTGTAGGTTCGGTATATTTTGTATCGTTATGCAACAATTCAGAGCATATCTGGGAGTTTCCGCCCATGTTTCTGACATAACTAAAGAAGGCCTTGTGATTATCTTTAGTGTCTAGGGCAATTTTTCTTTCGAAACTGGCCTTTGATGATTTTATGAGGGATCGAAGTTTCTTGCTAATACTGATCAAAGATGCCTTCCCTTTTTGGGATTTTGCTCTGTCATGTAGTAGCTTCCTCCTTCTGTTGTATAGCTTATTTATGGCGGGGTCCACCAGACTGGTCTCCCGTTTTGGAGGAGTGAGTCTTGGTTTTATTTGGGATAGCACAATCCATGCATTCCTGCAGGTGCTCATAGAATGCATTTGTAAAGGATTCTGCGGATTGGGCTGTATTATCCTCTGGCCCAGGGGCTTTGAAGGATTCCACCTCAGTCTTGAGAAGTGCAAAGTTGGCTTTTGAGAAATTCTTTACAGTGATTTCCTTGGCTGGGGGTGGGGACGGGACATGGATGTCCAGGGAAATTTGTTTATGGTCTGATCTTACCAATGAGGGGTTTACCTCTGGTGTGGAACATAGAGTCCCCATGTTGGTGATGACCAGGTCCAATATGTTGTTCCCTCTTGTGGGAGTGGTGACCAGTTGTTCCATTGCGTTAGAGTTTATAAATTCAAGGAACCGTTGGGCGAGGGTGTTTGGGCTTGAGTAGTTTTCCCAGTCAATGTTTGGGTAGTTGAAGTCACCCAATAACATAGTGTTTGGAGAGACCTTCATATTCTCCAGTGTTCTCAGGAATGCCAAGTAGGGTTCCTGTAATAGGGAGGGTGTTCTGTAGAAGGCTACAAACGGAAAGGCAGTTTTGCCCACTGTTAGTTGCACATGGATGGTTTCCGATGCTTCGTGCAGTGCCACTAACCTGGAGGTATAGGTATCTTTGATGAATATAAATACTCCCCCTCCTTTTGTGCTTCGGTCCGAGTTATAACCTGGTAGTGCTGGGGTGCTCTCAGGAGCCTTGAACCAGGTTTCTGTTACTGCACAGACATCGATTTTCTCCATACTGAGGAGAGTCCCGAATGCGTGCATCTTGAGGTTTAGACTTCTGGCATTGAGTAGCATTACCTTTAGTTTTTTTATCTTTGGGTTGTCTATGGAGGTGGGTTTGTCCTTTGAGCCTTGCCTAAAAAAGGCACTATGGGGGTGGCAAGAGCCTTGGCCAGTATACAAAAGCCTAAGGGTGACAGGTGTAAGCCGTCCCTAGCGAAGCAACATGGCTTGTCGAGCATGACATCCCAGGCTGACAGACACTGGATCCCCTTTGAATGACACCAATACTTTAACAAATTGTTGAAACTGATCATTTTGTCTTTATACTGTGGCATCATTCTTGGTGAGGGCAAGATGCTACTCAAGGTCAGGGACATACCAGCCTGGGCTACATGGTCAGAGAGCTCCTCTATGTCTCTTTTCATGTAGTTCAGGGAAGTACGTCTCAGGTCATTCACACCAGCATGGACAATGACGGAGTCATACTTGTACTTACTTTGGAGTGATCTGAGTGCTTGCGTTATGTGGCGGATCCTGGCACCCGACAGGCAGCTTACAGTGACCTTCTCCTTGTTCAGTCTGGTGAGTGAGACGTCAGTGTGCCAGACAATAGAGTCCCCTATAACAAGTGTATTTGGTGTGTTGTTTGGCCTTATGGGCTGTGACTGTGAGGCACACTGATTTTGTGAGATATGTGATTTGTGGGTATTGTTGAGGGGTGGCTGTTGCTTGGATATCTGCTTAGGAGGTCTTTGCTGTTTAGGCAGATTTTTATTTAGAGCCTCCAGTATGTTTTTGTGTGTTTATGTGTTGGGTATGCAGATGCAATAGGTCTGTGTGAGACAGGATTTGTGGTGTGGGTGGTTACCTTTTCCTCCTGACTGACTGTGCCAGTCTTGGGTTGAGAGAGCTCTGCCTACAGTTTGGCTGTGTAACTGTATCTCTCACATGTATTAGAGTTTGTTGGAAGGAGGAGAGGGTTGTCTGTGTACATAAGGCAACTGTAACATTGCCTCAAAATTCCCAGATTCACCAGCTGGACTGGAGAGTAACCTTGAAACTGACCCTTGGACATACCAGATTAGTATAGGGAACTGTTTTTTTTACTGATCAGATTAGGGAAGGGAACTGATTTTTCACTTGATCAGGAAGGACCAATCGGGAGTCTAATACTTATGAGAAGTCAAGGAGGGTGTAGTGCTTTAGTTAGTTAGTGTTTCCTTATAAGAGCTGAGCAAGTGCAGGGCTTTAGAAAGAGAATATAGTGATTACTTTGAGAGTTTGAACAGTTCTAAGGGAAAAAGTGAAGAGCAGACCTTGTGGAGCCTGGAATAGTAAAACCTGTTTAGGCAGCGCTGCCCGATGCTGCTCAGTGTGCAAAACCGCGCAAAAAGAGAGTTTTAGGGTTTTAAGAGAGAGAGAGAGATCAAGGAGTTTAGAATTGACCCAAAATGGCCAATAAAACTACAGCTTCTAGGTAGTAACCACTCCTCCAGGGACAGGCAGGCTGTTCAGTGTTAACCACTCCCACTGGTGAACACAGAGACTTCCCTTTAGCCCAAGCAAGCACTGGCCTTCTAGAAACTTCCAAACAGTTCAGAACAGCAAATCTGTAACTGAACTTTCTTAACTTTCAGAAAGTGGGAAAAAAGCAAGATTTTTTTTTTTTTCTTTTTGTTGTAGTTTAAAGGTAGCAGAGATACACAAGCAGCAAAATAATCACAACAGTGCAATAAATAAACTCCTCCTGCTAACCTACTCTGAGCTAAACCTTCTTAACATTTCTCTACTTTTTATACTTTTCCCATATTCTCTTTCTCTGACTCACTGTGGTCCTTCCTCCATTTCTATTTATAAAAAGTATGAACTTTATTGCTTCAATATAATATAACAGTTTAGTAGAGTTTTTCTCTTTTCTTTCCTTTCAAAGCCTGTGGTCACTACCTCCAACCTCAATACTGTAGGAGCTCTGCAAATAGGCCCAACTCCCAAATATTTTCACAGAAAATGTCATTGTACAACATTAGCAAATTTAACGTGAAGTACCTTACTATGTATTAACTTGATCTATTCAAACATGCCTGCCTTTCCTTCATAAAAAATACTTGTTACTTACCTACCCTGTATCAGCTTTCAGACTCCATCACCACTAAATATCTTACTTCCCTACAACTTTTTTTTCCTTCTTGATCCTTACTTTCCCATTACCTGCCAACAGTCGCATACAGATCCATTTACTTAATCATGCTACACCTCAGTTTATCCTCTATTCTTCTCCAACGACAGGCCATCCCTCATCCTACCATGACTTTACATCTCTCCAGCTTTGTCCCAACCACTATTCATACTTCCTCCCTATAATCTCCCTATAATCTCCATGCATCACACAAAGCCTTTTTAATGGCAGTCCTCATCCTTAGTCCAAATGTAGACTGATTAACTCCATTTCACCTCAAACCAAAACAAATTTAAGTGGAAAAATACCTCTCCAAAATAAAAGTATCAATAATTCCACAATATACTACAATCCTCCTAGGAGACATTCGACTTAATCCTGACCCACCTACCACAACGAATTTCAAGACAATTCTCCTCCACATACTACTCTATCCCCACAACAGACAACCCCCAACTCCAGTAATCTAACTTTTCCTGCCATAAATGTTAGAAGTATAAGAAATAAAATTGCTGAACTATATGCCTGGATTACACACCATAAGCCTGGTACTCTCACTGTAACTGAAATTGGCCATAAACCCAGCACAAACAACTCCGAAATTATACCGCCCAGTTATATCATCATCTGCAATGACCGTATAAAGAGATAAGATGGTGATATTGCATTTCCCAACATCTAGCACATTTCTCCTTACAACAAACCAATATCAAAATTCAGTTAAGCAGAGTTTCTTATTATTCTGCTGAAACTTAACTATCATAAACAAATATGTATTACTGTCGTTTTTACACCTCTTGGCAATAAATCAACTATACTGGAAGATATCCTACACTGAATACCCATAACAATTCCACAAGAAAAAAATACTACTACGTGATGTGAATGACAATTATTTGGACATAAACTCTAACTCCTATACATCTAATGTGAACTTATTTGGTTTCACACAATTAATACAACTAATTAATAACCCCACACATTATAGCAAGACATAAAATTCCCTATTGGACCGGATCCTGGTATGAGAGCCTAGCAAATACACCACCACATTGTCTGACTGTTTGAGTGATCATCTTCCAATCTATATGACCAGACCAGCCACCAAAGGAAAGTAGTACTGTTGAAAATGAATTCATCCTCAAATCTTGGTGAGTAACTTCATGAGATGGACCCTGTTTTTACAAAATCACCACAGTGGTGGTGCTGCGGTAGCATTGTCGCCTCTCAGTAAGACACTGTCCGGTTCTCAGCTAGAGCGTCTTCTGCGTGGAGACATGCATGAATGGGTGTACCTTCGTTGAAGGTTGTGCGTCAGGGCTGGTAACTCGGCACGTAAAAATCAACTACCAATCATTAGCAGACCGGAGTTCCGCTGTGGCGACCCCTAACCGGGAAAAGCTGAAAGACACAACACCACCAAGATAACACAATATATAGACTGCATTTTATATAGCATATATCATGGACAGAAGTAGGTTAAAAAATAAAAAAGACAACTGGGTGCACAAGTCCCAGGGTAAAAAAGTGCCCAATCCTGGTAGGTGAACTGGTGCCAGGACTGTAAAAAATGATGGCATAGAATCCTCAAGACAAAGAAACATTCTGGGGTTAGGCCAGGCTCAGGGGGACTGTAGTAGAAGAAAGTAATAGTCCACAAAAACTGACTGGCCAAAAAACAGCCATACAAATAATAGCGTGGTCTACACTTAATTCAGAAAAGCTCAATAATGCCAGTAATAACCCAAAAGAATATTTTATTTAATATATTCATATGGCAACACAAACATATCATCCATCTGATTGAAATTTGCAAAAATCTAATTACGCGAACTATTGCTAACAACTACAAAGCAGAAATGTAAATAATTCCACTGAAATTAGGCAGTCATACACAGATTCAGTTCAAATTTATTATACTGGCTACGTAATACAAACCACTGAAGTAGGTACTCATTACTACACTGCAGCAAATTTAAGGACTTATCCTAAAAGTACATTTTTTATTAAAAAAAAAAAAAAACACACTTTTGAAAGATGCTAAGTCAGGAGATGTTAGCTGCAAATACTTGAAAACCATTAAACCACAAACACTTTGCTATCTAACATGATATGGCTGGAAGACCAATCTTTTTTTTGTTTGCTTATTTTATTAGGGGGTCTAGTATTAGCTCACTCAACTCTTAAATACTTTCTATTACACTAAGTTATTATTTAAACATATTACATGATCTCCAGCATGGTCACGGCAGGAAGTAAAATCAACAGAACAGATTAGTCTAAAAGGTAGCTTACTTGTGTGGTGACATAAAAATATGCTCTTTTTAAAAAAACACACTAAATGGAATTTCCCCTAATGACGGCACTATAACAACCACCAATAGGCAGATTGTCCTCTACAGTCATACTACACAACACAGTACAGTTTAACCAGCAGGCATATAAATGTCTTCTTTTCAGACGATGGAGAAACATGTCAGGAGGCGGCACATATCTTCGTTGAGTGATGTATCAAGTTTATTTGCAAAGGTCATGCATATGCATATCTCTCAACTGTCCAGAATCTGGCAAAAAAGACCAATTTTGAACTGAAAATGTCAGGATGATACAAAGTAAAGAGTGACCCCTTTAAATTATGATTTCTGGAGTTAAATTTGCCCCTTATCAGTGATCACACTATCAGAACAAGACATTTGTGATGTTCCAATAAATAACACAAACTAGTAATAACAAAAAAACTAAAGAAATACACCAAGCCAGCAGGAATTATGGTTAACGTTTTTGTTTACTTCGTAAGCAAACTTCATCAGACAACAGTTAACAACAACAAACTAATTTAAATATCCCCCCAAAAAACTCAAATTAAAACATTAATTACATACTCAAATTGTCCTTAAAGGAACATAAACACAAAACTATTCGTGCTACATAAAAATCAAAAATTAATGATCATCTAAAACATGATTTCAATTTTAACATACATTTTATAGATAAATTATCATTCAGCCAGGGAAGGGAATGTGTATTAAACTTCAATTGCCAAATCAATTCCCTTTCATCTAATTTTAGGGCTATAAGACCCCTTCTATTATATTTATCCAACACCTGATCGATGACAAAAAATAGAAATGCATGTGATGGAAACTGATTTATATGCCTAGCTAAGGCATTATTCAAATTCAGCTTCTTAATGTTGTACAAATGTTCATAGATGCGCTGTTTCAGGCATCTTTCTGTCCTTCCAATATAAAATGCAGGACATGCCATGTAAACAACATTTTTTATACCTGCCCTTAAGCTGGTATACTCTCCCATACATCTCAAAGGAATCAATAACTTTAATAAATTTAATAAATCTACAAAAATGACAAAAAACACATTTTGACATACCACCAAGAATATTATTTCTACCATTACTTTCCAAAGCATTTTTAAGATTGCTACCCTTTCTAAAATTAAAATCAGGTTTTTCTTTAATCCTATTATTAATCAATGTGTCCTCCCTCAGAAAACACCAATTCTTGTTAATAATATACCTGAGGTCATCCGCATCAAGTGAGAATGTAGTAATAAACCCACTATACTGGTCATCCTCACTCAGATTAGGTTCAAGAGACAATTCACCCGGACCTGAGACAGAAGTGACCATACCATCTTCAAATAAATTAATCTGTTCAACAAGAGGGGCATCTCCAAATGGTAAGGCAGTATGCAAAAGGGGTTTAAAGTAACCCCCCTTCTTTCATTTCTATAACATTAGGAAGCTGAATTTGAATAATGCCTTAGCTAGGCATATAAATCAGTTTCCACCACATGCATTTCTATTTTTTGTCATCGATCAAGTGCTGGATAAATATAACAGAGGGAGTCCTATAGCCCTGAAATTAGATGAAAGGGAATTGATTTGGCAATTGAAGTTTAATGCACATTCCCTTCCTGGGCTGAATGAAAATATATCTGTAAAATGTATGTTAAAATTGAAATCAAGTTTTAGATGATCATTAATTCAATTTATAGATGTATTTTAACTTGCTGTATATATTTTGATGTTTAGGTACTGATTTTTATGTAGCACAAATAGTTTTGTGTGTATACTCCTTTAAGGACAATTTGAGTATAAAATTAATGTTTTAATTGGAGTTTTTTTGGAGGAATATTTAAATGGTTTGTTGTTGTTAACTGTTGTCTGATGAAGTTTGCTTACAAAGTAAACAAAAGCGCTAAACATAATTCCTGCTGGCTTGGTGCATTTCTTTGGTTTTTTGTTATTACATTTGTGATGTTGGTGATGTGACAGTACGCAAGACAAGGGGACTAAAGAGCATAAACATGCTGTAATCACTGTTATCAGCCATGCAATTAAGTGGAAAAAGATTATTTCATAAAATGAAATGGAACATGGCTTAAGTGGAAAAAAAGATTATTTTATAAAATAACAGAGCAGTGTGTGTGTGTGTGTTTGAGAGTGTATGTGCATATGTTTGTTAACATACCTCTCAAATATCTCTGGTTTTGCCTCATATTTTTGGTTGTCATAACATTTTCTTTCAAATCATTGATGTCTATGGTGACTAAATAATGAGAGACGTTTAGGTTTCAGACATATTATCCTTCAGAAAATCAATGCTAATTCGAACTATGTTATTATAAGAACTTTCTAAGCTGAAACTTTTCTCCACTGGAATATTTAGAATCTGCACAGGATTTTGGGACTTTGTTTCCATGTGTCTTATCTATCCCTGATTTTGGGACTTTGTCTCCTTCTCCCCATTACTTTTGACTTTGTCCTTCATTGCTGTGTTAAATGGTTGAGAAATGTAATTTCAGTACTTAATGGTTAGGGGCTATTTAATATTTCAGTTCTGGAAGGGTTAAGGAGGTATTCAAAAGCACTTCATATACTTAAATGAATTGTAGTAGTAACTGCTACAAAATGTTTTAACCTGAAGTCCATTGAACCATCATTTACACTAAGAACTTGTTCTTTAGATGAAACAGTAAATTATTTCAATTCAATGTTTCTAAACATCCTCAAAAGCATAGCTCCTCTATGCACAAAAGAACCAAAGGCAATCACTCACCATGGCTTTCAAAGCTGAGTAAACATCTTATGATTCAATGGGACAGGGCTTGGAAAAATCGACTAAAGCATAAAACCAATACAAACTCTTCAGACAACTATGTGGCCAAATTATTTAAAAAAAACTTATTCAGGACAAAAAGCAATATTATGTACCATTACATAATAATCATAAGCATAATTCCAAAAATTCTGGTCTTCAGTAAATTCACTGCTTAATCTTGGATCTAAAAAAGAACCCAGTCCATCGTCTGAAAGCACACCCCTTCAAACTGCATTCCTGTTCAATATCCACTTTATTGGAAGTATATCCAGCGTAATCACATGCTCTGCTCACCCTTCCTCCTCTACCACATTAAGTCATACATCTCTACAAACAGAAAGTTCAAGTGTCAGAGTACCAAATGCTCTTCATACCTCATCATATATCTTTTCATATTTCAGCTTTGGCCTACTTGTACTCAATCAAGCTTCCTCTTCCAATTCCACCATATCTGCCATACAAACAAGTCTCCTATCACATTCATAAAAAATAATACTCAAGTTAAAGTCTTGCTCTACCTCAGCAGATAACCTCCCACCTGAATACCTTAGACTGGCTGCTGATGCCATAGGCTACAGAATCAGCATTTTTATCAGTAGATTATTACTTGAATTATATGTGCCATTAGTATGGAAAGAATCCTACATCATACCTCTAAACAAAGGACAAAATTCTTCCAATATAACTATTTCTCCATAGACATTTTGTCCTCTCTCTCAAAAATCCTAGAAAAATGTGTACAGAAACAGTTTCTTAACCATCTCCTTCAAAATCAATTACAATCCCCTACCCAACATGGCTTTCAGCTAGCAAATACCACAACCTTATTATCTTTCATGGACACAAGGCCAGGGATTCTGGGAAATGTCTACCCAGTATTCCTTGACTGCCCAATGCTTTCAGTACTGTCATCCAAAACTCCTACATCAACTACCGGTCCTGATCTATTATCTCCCATTCTCAAGTGGTTAATTAGTTACCTATCTAAAAAACAACAATCAGTTAAATGGCAAAGTTCCCTGTCACCACATTTAACCAACAAAACTGGTGTCACCAATAATCTACTCAGTCCCCTTCTCTTTCATATTTTCATAACTAATCTCTACATCTCTTCCTGTCAAGGCTGTCTCATTCAATATGCAAGTGATTTCACTAATATTTGTTCTTCAAATAGTCTGCCATAACTTCAACAAACCACACAAGAAGCTTTCACTTCTATTGAATCTTGACTTACCAATTTCCAGCTTTTAATTAATCCTAAGAAAACTGAACTTCTGCAATTTAGTCCTAAAACTCTTGCATTAGATAATATTAATTTCAAAATTCTCTCCATCAATAACGCAGTGATTGAAATTGCCCCACATACTAAGCTATTGGGTATCATAACAGATGAAAATCTAAAATTTAAATTCTTATACATCATAAACATCGGAAAATTGGTATGCTTTTCCGACATAGACAATTTTTAAATAAATTGACAAGAATCTTCGCCACTACAAACCTCTGACCCACAATATTATATGAAGCTCCAATGCTAATAAACCTACAGTGCTCACTAATAGCTAAACTTGAAAATTGTTACAATAAAATTGTTTACTTCACAACTAATGAATCACACTACACCCATCACTGCACAGCTTTTCAATCTCTTAAATGGCTAGAGCTTCCCCATCTTTTGACGTTCTTACAATTGGTTAGAATTCACAACATTGTACATAAACCAGCAACCTGTCCTTCCCTTAGTTTCATCCTCCATTCCTATCTCCCAAAAAGATTTCTTTGTTCAGAGGATAAACAACTTCTTTCAATTCACTGACCAAACAGATGATGTGGACAAAGCCTCTACTCTTATTTTCTAGATAAAAAAATGGAACTCCCTACCACTCCCCATCAGACCTAACCCTAACCTTCTTACCATTAAGCAGTAACTAAAATAATTTTATTCATCACTTGGCTCTACTCATGTATTACTCCCGACTGATAACAAAGGTTCTTAATCCTATCACACTTCTCCACTAGCCACCTATCATCCTTTACCTAGCTACCCATCTATCTAGCTTTTCACCCTTATCTACTTTACTCCTCACACTCCTTATCCACCCCTTTTTTCTAAATTTTGTCCACCTACCCACACTCATCACCTTCTATCACCACTTTACAACCCCATCTCATTCTCACTACCTATAACTCAAACCTAACCATGTTTATCCTCCCCATATCTCTCTAGACCTAATTTTAATTATGTCTACTAAATTACAAATTTTCACCTGAAAGATAATAGAGCCTTGAAGAATGCCTGTAATGGTAAACTTGTTTAATTCCTAAAACCAAGGACATAACTATTTAGTACTAATCATAAGTCAATTCCATATCTATCAGGCTGCTCACGTACACAGCCATTAATGCACGCCTATTTACAAAACATCTGATTAAGGCTCATCTATAGCAGAAAGAAAACTACAAGGATTACTCATCTGGGGTGGTATGAGGAAAGCAAATCTGAAAAGGTAATGTTGTTGAAGCAGACAGCAGAGGCCAGATGAATGATCTCAGCTATCCTATATAACAAAATAAAGTAAAAGCATTAGCTAGTTCTGTAAATGCTACTTTCTGCATCTTGTACTCCACTTTCCTGGGCTCTGTTTATTAGAAAGCCTTTGGCTTGGATGACTCTCCCACAAAGATTCATTTTAAGCAAATCAGTCCAACTCAGTGAAGAAAATTCCATATCATGATATCCAATTTCTAAAACAAGTCCATTTGTTAAAATAATACCTAAGCTCTTCTACTTCTGTCAAATCTGATTAAATGGGAGAGAAAAATAATTGAGCTTTCTGAATCTCTCTTGTATGCGAACTAATGAGCTAATGATGTATAATTTATGCTAGCTGAACATTATGAAATTTGCATAAGTTTAGGGATGCCTTGTATTAAAGTATGACTTAATTTTTCCTGATGGAAAATCTTTGACGAAAGTTATTTTTCTGGCACCTGTCATTAAGCTGATATCTTTAGGAATGTTTGCTTTTTATGCAGGTTTATATTTTTTTAATTAAAACTTGCATTGTGATTATTCAACATGCAAAAGCAATATTTCTGGATTTCAGAATTAAGTGCAAACTTAGACACCCTGATGCAATTTGAAGTCTGTGATTTTAATATTTCTTATGCGAGTTGCTCATAGTGCAATTTGCACTATTACCAAGTTCAAGAAATAACTGCTACTTCTCATGTGTAAAATTAACATTTCATCTTTAAGCAGGGAAAAATGCAGTTTTTTTTAATCTTTGGTTACTTTTTTGTTGCACCTGCTCTTAAGAAAACTTTTTCAGTTTTTTTTTTTTATCTTTTCATTTCTTATTTGGAGAAAACTTCTTCAGTTTGTTTTCTCTTTTCATTTCTTACTTGAAGACATGTTATGAGATACTCATTATAAAGACTACTGATAACGTCTGCTCCAGCACCATTTCTAGATGAGAGTCAGAAGTATCAGACTAAGCACGCAAAAACAAAACACATGTCTAAATGTCTGCGCACCTGGGGTAATTTTCGATGACTTTCGCTATTGTTGAAAAGCTTTGCAGTTATGTTTTAGCAAGCAAATTCCTGAAGTGTTTATTATTCATATAAAACTTATATTACTGCCAAGACGCCCTACAATGAAGATGAATTTAGGAGTTTCTTTTATGCAAAGTCTTTGGCCAGAGGTATTACTGGCACCTGCCAATAAAGTAATGACTTTGGGAGTGTTTTCCTTTCATGTTTCCTGCTTAGAGACTTGCTTTGAGATGCAAACTATGATATTTTTAGCAAACTTCTACAAGAGGCATATCTTGGTCTAAGACAGACATACCATCCTAATAATACAGTTTGATTCATCAAACACATACATGTGACTGTTGTTATTTCTGGCTAAGCGACACTGAAAATCTTCACTGGATTAGCTGACAAGTTCAAAACTGACGGCAATTCTTCATAGCAGGTTAGCATAGTTTAAAAGGTTCTTGCATAAGTACACATGCATTTTCCAGCCTAAACTCTATGATGAATAGTATCTCTTGATGAATATCATGTTAAGGACTTGATAAGAACATGCAGACCAATTTTATAAAGCCAGTATCCAGTGACAATGAATACAAATTATATTGTGGGGAAAGGAAAACCATATACTGCTGACAAGTCAAAAGTGTGCCTTTGTGATGATTTTATGAGATCAAAGCAAATGCTAGGAGGTAACAATTTTGTCTTAAATTTGGGAAAGCCTACCAAATCATGGATGAAAAGGGTCCAACAGTGGCCAAAAACTTTAACCCATAGTCCAAGAAATTCAATCTCTCTTTTCATATAGTCCAGTGATTAACATCTCAGGTCATTTACACCCTAATGGACTATGATAGAATCATATTTGCACCTGGGGATGCAGTGTGTGCCTGATACTGCAGATCCTGGCAATTAACTGTTATCTTCTCATTGTCTAAACTGGTGAGTGGGGCATTTGTGCATCACAAAATGGAGTCCCCAATCACAAGAATATTAAGTAAAGTATATGCTTGCTTTATGGGCTTTGCTGCTGGGGGACCATTGAATGTAGGCTTATATGAAATGTTTGCTTTTGCTTCTGGTGTGTATTTTATTGCTTACTGAGGAGGAGTGTTGCTATGAGGTGGCCTTGAAGGTTTTTGAGATTTGGGAAAATTTCTTTTAAGCACCTCTGCATAAGACAATCTGTGTGTGTGGTGAATGGTATATGTGAGGGATGCAGTGTGCGTATTCCTGACAATCTCACCTCTATGTGAGATTTGTGCCACCAAGGAAGTTATTTTTTACATCTCTCACATACCATGTTATTTTCTTTGCATGGCACAAGTGCTACATTGCTTTAGGATGCCCAAATCTGCCAAGCTGGTAACAGAGACATTTGGAAATTGCATATCCATGTTGTCCAGTCCTATAACAGAGTGGGCTGTTTAGGATAAAATATTGGGTTTTAACAGGGGATCTCCTATTGTAGTTTCTGTAGTTAAGGGCAAGATGTTATATAGTGCTAAGATATGGAAGTGCTGTTCCATTCACAAACTAATTTCTGGGTTTGAAGGCAAGATGTTATATAGTGCTAGAATATGGTAGTGCTATTCTTTGCAACCTAGCTACTCTAAGCTTAATTATGCACAATGCCACACTGTTTAACATATTTCAGGCCTAATCCTAACTTTATAGGGAAATTTAACCATCTAGTCATTTGCTGTTCTACAGGGCACTGCTAACTGCTGCTGCTCAGTGGGCAGCGTTGTGCAAAATGGCCTGATTTATAGCAGAGAAAAAAGCTTGAAAACGAACTCCCATGCCCTCTAGTCAAAAAACAACCACACCTTGAGCTCCCTGGAGTGCTTCCTAACTCAGAGAAACCAGGTAAACATCTTCTGCCACAAGATGAAAGATCCTGGAATTTCTTAATGTAAAAGCACAGCAAAAGCAGCTCTCAAGTGCAGACTAAATAACAAGCAACTACCAAACAACTAATTCCGTGGCTAATGTGCCCTTTTGCAAGATGATTCAGAGGTAATCAGAACTAGAAAAGCCAACAAACACAGTAAATACTATTTTTGTCACAAAATTAAATAAATACTTTAAAAATGCTCAAAAACAATAAAGACTAATTATAAAGCAAGTACAACTGCACTCAATCAAGTAAATATTCTTTATCTTACCTTGGATGACTCTGAATGTAGTTGAAACACTTGAAAAGTGTTGCACAGTTCTCTGTAAGTGAACAAAGAGCCTTGCAAACTTGCTTGATTTATAGCAGAAAAAAGCTTCAAGACCAACTCCTATCCCCTCTAGCCAATAAGCAACGACACTTTGAGCCCCTTGGAGTGCTTCCCAAATCAGAGAGAGAAGGTAAAAACCTTCTGCCTCAAGATGGATGATCATGGAATATCTTAATGTAAATACACAGCAAAGGCAGCTCTCAAGTGCAGATTAAACAACAAGCAACTACCAAAATACTAAGTCCCTAGCTAATTTACTCTTCTGCAAGCAGATTTCTCGTTTATAATATGGACCTCTCCTAAAGAAATTATGACAGGCTAATGGCAACAAGTGCATTTTTTACCTCCTACCGCCTATTGTTCCTTGGCTCAGTGCAAAAGCACATACGCCAAAAGTACAGTTTTGTACCTACCATAAATGTAGATGTTCGAAGATCCACATTGCTGCAGTCCTAACCCCAGAAAAGATAAGGCTAAAAACACCACACACTCCTGCACCAAATATATATACAATATATACAAATTTACAAGAGTATAACCTCACCCACACAACCACCCCTAAACACAGAGGGAAGGAGGGAGGGCAGCAATGTGGATCTTGAACATCTACATTTATGGTAGGTACAAAACTGTACTATGTTCTTCATACCACATTGCTGCAGTCCTAACACTGGGTAGAATCCCAAAGCAGGAGCTGACAACATGCCCTGCAAAATAGCCGTGGCAAAACCAGCCCTAGATTTAGAGTAGAGAGGGAAGGTGGTATTGCAGAAAGTATGCACTGAACTCCAAGTAGCTGCCTCCAAAATATCCTTAGTTGCCACCCCTTAGAAATGCTGTTGAAGTGGCAGTAGCCTAGTGGAATGAGGCCTAATCCCAGCTGGAATCTCCTTGCCATGATGGGAATAACAAAATGCAATTCCACCTAGAAATAGTTTGTTTTGACACAGGCTTGCCCTGAGAACTCAAAGCTAAAGGATCAAACAACTGCTGAGACTGCCTAAAATCCTTAGTCCTGCTTAAATAATAACGCAATTGCCTGTGTACATCTAAAGTGTGCAAAATCTTTTCCCCTTTTTGGGGATCTAATGAATAGTTTGGTTTAAAGCCACACTAGAAACCACTTTAGGCATAAAGGAAGGATTGATACCCTATCCTTATGAAAAATCAGGAAAGGCTCAACCGCCATAAGGGCCTGCAATTCAGACACCCTTCTTGCAGATGTAATGGCTAACAAAAAGCAGTCTTCCATGACAAATATTTCAATTCAGCAGTAGCTGCAGGCTCAAAAGGTTGTAGAGTGAGTTTCTCCAACACAAAATTGAGGTCCCAAGCAGGAGTAGGAGCTCACGGGGGTCTTATATTCTTTGCCCCTCTAAGAAATTGCTTGAACAAAGGATGAGAAAACAATGGTGGGTCACAATCATAGTGAGCTGAAATTGCTGCAGCATGAATCTTAATGGAAGAGAAAGACAAACCTTTGTCCAATAACTCAGTAAGATATTGAAGAGCCACACTCAAATTCGGCTCAGAAACATCCAAATCCTTTGCTGCACACCAAAATAAAATCTCTTCCATTTTCCACTTTCCTTGTACTAGGTCTTCTGGCTTCCATAATCACATTCAAAACTTGTTGAGGAAGCTGAGAATATGCCAAGCTGTTAGATGAAGAGAGTGAAGCTTGACATTGAGCAGATGCCCGTCCTTCTGAGACAATAGGTGTGGAATCAAAGGTAAGGGACATGGAGGCTTCCTTACCAGACTCCTCAGCAATGGGTACCAGTGCTGCCTAGGCCAATCTGGAGCTATTAAAATCATCCTTGGCTTGTCTTGTCTGACCTTTAGAAGTACCTTTGGGAGGAGAGGCAGAGGTGGAAAGGCATACACATGAAGATTTTTCCAACTGAAAGAAAGAGCATCCACTTTCCAGGCTGTGTGATGAAACCTTTTCGTGCAAAACTTTGGCAGCTGGTGGTTTAGTGGAGAAGCGAACAGATCTATGTCTGGAGTCCCATGACACTGTCAATGTCTGAAATACATGAAGATCCAGTTTCCACTCGTGGGGATCCATGATTTGCCTGCTTAACACATCTGCTAAGGAGTTCTGTGCTCCTGGCAGAAACCTTGCTTGAAGATTCAGCTGCAACCACAAAATCATTGCTTGCCTGCATAGAGGATAAGAATGTGTTCCCCTTGTTTGTTGATGTACCACATGACAGTTGTGTTGTCTGTTAGAATCAACACCTGCCCTGGAAGAAGTAAATCCTTGAAAGCCAGTAATGCAAACTGGACTGCTAACATCTCCTTCATGTTGATATGTAGATGCTGCAGTCTGGCAGGCCACTTGTCTTGTATCCACTTTCCATTCAGATGAGCTCCCCAAGCTGTGTCTGAGGCATCTGTCGTTAGAATCTGACTCGCCTCTGGCGGGTCACAGAGAGTCCCTTGTTTAGGTGACATTCCTGAGCCCACCACAAAATTCCTTTTGAATGCAAGGTATTATTTGAATGACAGTGTCCAAATCCTGGCAGTGCTGTGTCCATACATTTTGAGATACCATTGTAGCTTCCTCATATGCAGTTTGGCATTGGGAAGTACCAGAATACAAGATGCCATGAACCCTAAGGCTTGAAGGACTGTCCTTGCAGTCAGCCCGGACTGATGAGATAGTTGATGGAAGTAAAGAAAGATTCTTTTGTTTGTCCGGGGTTAAAAGGCCATCTGGGTTGCTGGATTCAGTCTCACACCCAGAAAGCACATGTCTTGAGAGGGTACTAGACTGGACTTTATTTCGTTCACAGAATACCCTAGGCATCTTAGCACTGCTATCACATATTCCAAATGCTGAAGAAGCACGTCCCTTCCTTGAGCCAGAATCAGGCAATCGTCCAAATAAGGATAGATTTGTATTCCTTTTAGCCTGAAGAAAGCTATCACTGGAGCCAGAACCTTTGTGAATACTCTTAGATAAGCAAGGGCAATGCAGAGAACTGATAATGAGAATTGCAGATACTTCCTGCAAATTAGTCTGATAGGAACATGAAGGTAAGCTTCCTTGAGATCCAAAGTTACCATCCAGTGATCTTTGCCCAGCAGAGGTAAAAGCTGTTGTAACGTCAACATTTTGAACTTGGGAATGTCCAGATAAGTGTTGAGGATAGACAGATCCAAAATTGGTCTCCACGTGTTCCCTTTTGGTACTAGGAACAGGTGAGAATAAAATTTCTGGCATAGGAACCGCTGAATTTGGAGCAACAGAGAAATTTGCTTGTGAGCCTCTTTCCTTTGTTGAGGAGGAATGTCTGGCATGCCTTTGAAAGGAGGCAAGGTATGGAAATAAAACCTGTAACCGTGGTGAATGATATCCAATACCCATCTGTCTTGGGTAATTAAACTCCAGTTTTCTTTGAAAAGTGCCAACCTTCCTCCCAAAGGTGCTGCCAGACGAGAAGATTCTGGCAGCTGAAAAGGCAGGTCATTGTGTCTGTTCCCTGCCCTCACCATAAGACTGAGCAGGTGAACTCCTGTTCTAGGCCTAAAAGAACCTTGAGCTCTGCCTCTACCACGTCTAGACCTACCCCTAGACTGGGAATCATAAGCAGGATATGTCCACCCCTTGGTAGGCCAATTTCTACTAAACGGCTGAACCTGCAAAAATCTTTAACAGTCTGCATAGACTTAGCCTTGTCTTCCATTTTCTTTAGAACTGCTTCCACAGGCCAAACAACACATCAGATTGTAAAGGAGCATCTAAAATCCTTGATTTCACATGCTCAGCTAAATTCTGATCCCTCAACCAGGCGTGCCAGTGGCAGCCACCTCGAAGAGGCCTGCACACATCAAAACCACATTGCAAAGAATGCTTACCCACCTGTTCAGAAACATGAACTAAATCCTGCAACTCTTTACACTCAATACCTTCCGCCAAAGCATCTACCTTAGACTTTAATTGTGAAAGAGATAATTTTGGTATTTCAACATGTGAAACTGGCAATTCAAAGCTCTCATGGCCAAAGTGGAAGAAGTATACACTTTCTTTCCCCATCTATCCAAAGCCTAGCCTCTTTATCTGGAGGAACAGGATTTTTAACAACAGAAGCCTTAACACCTTTAGGCCCCTGTGAAACAGTTTCTGGGTCTGCTCTAGGACTCTTAAAAGATACTTATGAGCTTCAGGCACCCTATAATATCTATCCGGTTTAACTGGAGCAGGAGGCAAAGAGTCAGGGTTCAGAGAAGCCTCTGCAAAAACATCCTCTACCACATCTAGAACAGGAGGTATAGCTAAAGGCCTATGCTGGGGTAGAATGCTGGGGTGACAAAATTCCCTTTTCCTGGACCTTCCCATTTAAAATGCTCCCTCATGGAATGAAGAGTCTTTGAAAATGAAAAATCCTCAGGAGGAGAAGAAGAAGGAGTAGAATCATCTACATCAGAATCAGAGTAAGGGGAATACTCCTGCAAGTCTTCAATCGAACACTGCTCAAAACTCCCAAGCTCAGGTTCCACCCTAGGCCTCTTATCAGGAGGGGGCATAGAACCTCTAATCATTGTAATCAAATCTTCTGCCATCTTAAGCATATGCTTCTTAGGTACAGACCCTGAAGAACTAGGGGTAACTCCTGAAACAAAACCTGGCCTGGGAGGGAAGAACAGCTACCTGAGAAGCCCCTTCCCTGGCCTACCTCCTGAGAGGTCACATCTTGCAGTAATAAAGTCTCTTCCTGGGATTCCAAAGAAATTTCTGGCTGAACCCTGGCTCCACCGAGCCCTCTAAAGAACCGGCGTCCGGGACGGGCGGTTCTTCCAACCTAGGCTTTTGTGTTTTGTTTTTTGCTTTTGGGCAGCGAGGGAACATCCGGGGGCATTATTTATACACCGCTTCCCAAAACTAACCTGGCACAATCTAATCTTCTCTTTATTTTGTTAAATCTAGCACAAGAGCGACAGCCAACAACGTCAGGCCCTAAGCAAGGTATACACAAGGTATGGTAATCCCTATGAGGTATCTGTTTCCCACAAGAAATACAGTTATTCACTTTTTCTGACATCCGTAAAATACTGAGGCAAGAAAAAAAAATAATAAACTGCTTCTGCATCGACCATGCGGCAAAAAGACTGAGGATATGGCGGTCATGCGGGTATTCGGGCCGACTGGGACAGCGGACTACCCAAGTGTTAGGACTGCAGCAATGTGGTATGAAGAACATCTTTAAAACACAACACCTAGAACTTAAAATGCTAGTAAGTGGATTTACATAATTGAGAATGAGTCAGACTACTCTGAGGACTACTTTTAGCCAGAACCCTAGCCATACAATATAAAACTCAGAACAATTTTAGGAATAATTATTAGCAATCCGTACAGCATAATATACAAAAGTACAGCTCAAGTCATACAGCTATGGAATAAAATATAACAAGAGCCTGAGTAGGAACACACTTATGTGGATACAAGATAAATAACAGAAACTATAAAGAACAATCACCCTTCGTTGAACAAGCAAAACAGTGGTTCTATAGCAAAGTAAAAATAATGACGTCCCTTTTCCTATGTGGAAATCATCCATGGTGATATACACATTGTTCTACGAATTTATAAACTAATCCACAAAAGATTTAAACAGTCTGTGGTTATGAACTGTTCTACCATACGTGACAGCGTGCTTCATAAAGACCACTTGACAAAAGATGGGCTTTCTTAAAAATGCAGATGACCAGGCTGCCTATGTGGACTGAGGGTACCCTGACATGAGAAATGACGTGAGCAAGGTGCTCTATGGATATGCACACCAATTAGCTAAGGAAGCAGTTGGAAAAGTAGTCTAGCATTTAAGCAAGAATATAATCTAGCTAAAGAAGTGTTAGCTTGCTTTATTACATGAGGTACAATGATGCTTGTAAAGTGGTAAGAGGCAGGTGAACCTAAACACTTTACTAAGTGTAGAATTCAGTCATTTAGTGTTAGTGAAACATCCAAGGCAGGAGCAGGAATTCCATACTTAGTATGCATTTTCTTAGTATGCATTTTCTTTACACCAACTCTGGCTTCATGGCTTAGAAGGTTGGTGACATTTTACACCAGTCTGACTTCACTAAGCACTTTATAGGGAGTCTACTGGATAGCAACTGTTCAAGGCTAACAGTCTGGTTTGCTGAACCTTCATTGTTCTTTCTGCTGTGTATTTTACTATAGCCAGCCACTAAAAGGAACATTTGAATAATTTATTTTGCTAATTTAAATATGGTCAATAACTGTTGTTAATCTTATTTATGGGGAGATGGGCATACCAGGAAGACTACAGATTCATCTTTGATATCAAATTCTATGATTCTACGCTTAAAACTCCAATAATCTGGAGACCTGCTAGACATAGCAGGCATAACAAAGAAAATAAAACAGGACATAGAGTATAGAAATGTAGACGATATTTCAGTAAACTAATACACAAAGGAAAAGTTTAGCATTTAAGATGAATGCAATATCACAAACAATAAAGCTAATCCATTTTGAAGCAGCAGAACTAAATAAACTCGTTCCCAGCAGATCCAATGTTATTTTATCAACTATTATGGGTATCAAAGTACAAGATGCTAGAATAACTCAGTTTAAAAAACAAGAAATCTTAACTTTTTAAATAAAAATGCCTTCTGTCCTTACAATGGTTCAGAGTAAAATATTTCACTATCATTATTAATGTGGTAAGAAAATAATCACCTTACACTAATTACAATAATTATTCCCAAATAGAAAGCAGAAGTAGAGAATGTTGTGCCTTTCGGCTTATCCCTGTTAGGGGTCGCCACAGTGGAACTGCGGTCCGCTAATGTTTGGTAGTGGATTTTGACGTGCCGAGTTACCAGCCCTGACGCACAACCTTCAACGAAGGCACGCCCATTCATGCATGCCTCCACACAGAAAACACTCTAGATGAGAACAGAACGGGACAACGTCTTGCTGTGAGGCGACAATGCTACCGCAGGTACTATCTCTTTATCAGCATATATTTATTTCCCTTTCCTTCATGCCACATGGCACCATATCAAAGGGAGCTAAATCTATGGCTTGTTACAATGCGAGATAAGCACATCACTCATTTAGAAAGAAACTAACATAACTGCATAGACATTTTCCACACATTCTGAATTAGCTGCTTAATGCTTCCTATCCAAAGGATAACTTACCCTACCCACAGGAATTGGATTACAAGTTTGGTAATAGCAGGCATGATCAATTTTAACTGTGTGCGCAGAGAATGAAATTCATTGCACACACCAGTGAAACTTCGGGGAAATAATCTTTATCCACTTTTATCAGGCACTCAGCCTAACATAATTGTTTCATTTATATGCATTCTGATTGATCAGTAGTAGATTACATATTTTGTCTGATAGCAACTACTGTTAGCTTCATTTAGGAACATGGATGGGACTGTCTGTCATCATTTCTCAACAGTATGCCTGAGAAATATTAGCTATACTGAGGGGGAACAGAAAATCAGAAACAACCAATTACAGACAAATGAGCAATATTTTAAGGAAGTTTTAAAGACAGTAGAAAGTTTTCCTAGTGCAGAAGCACACAATGTTGTGTGTTCACTGATAAAGTGAGAGATATTTTTTTCTGACTACATAAAATTTACCACACAGTAATGGAATGTGCCAGAAGGTACAAGAGTTGGAAAGTTAATGGCATCACATGTTATTCTTCCCAGAACGGAAATATGTGTTTCCTCTTAACTATTACAATGGGTACAGATTCCTGCCATTTTATCATAAGCTGTACGCTAGTGGAAAATGCATCAAAGTACATGAGGAGAGATGCTCTATAAGCCATTAGTGTTATCATTTTTCGGAGTAAGTAATGATGTTCTTTCATCTTGACTAGCACAGTTGGTAAGAGGCTTGTTGGTTATATATTATCAGATACCTCAAAGTAATGGAAACTGACAGCAGTGACAGATAATTTCTATTCTATGTTTTATTTTTCTTAATGTAATAGTCGGCAAAAGGTTTCCTAATTGTAGGTCATACACAAGACAGCACTGGAAATGCCTTGAAAGCACAGTGAGACAGTTAGTTTACAAAATAATCTAAGCTGTGATTTATCTCACTGGAGAAATACATTAATTGATAATGTAGAACAAAGCATTCCCAAGACTACTGGGAGGGAAGTTATTCAGTAAAACAAGTAAGCTGCCATTCTCTCTAGTGAAAAAGATAAGACGGGGACAGTACACAACAGGTAGCACATACACCTTTGGTACAGAAGGTTGTGGTTCTGTTCCCATATCAACTAGATGGACTGATGACAATGCAAAACAGCAATGGGGGGGTACTACACTCCTGTGTGACGTCCTTTGGATAAGACATTAAACTGAAGCCCATCTGCCTGAGTTGCTTGTACTCAGGGGGATGTAAAAGATCCCATGGCACCTATTGAAAACAGCAGGGGAAGCTCTCCCGATGCCTTGGCCAAATCCCCCCTAGCAGTTTAAATACCATCTTGGTTCTTTCCTGAAAACCCAGTCAACACAAGATAAATAAATAAAGACAAATAAATAAACCGCATCTATTACTCTATCTATACATCTATGTATGAAAGATGAAGTGCACTTCAAATTAACCAATGAGACGCATGTTTTCCTTCAAACAGGAGTTAGACAACGTGAAAGCTATACACAAATTCACTCCTGATATGACTGGCCTGTTGCTCCCTGAAAAAGGAGGACAGGTCTAACGATAGACACTAGCAAGGTTTAAACAGCCACTAGGCCCAGCTGCTTTGTATTGTCTAAGAAGTCTTGATCAGCTAGTGCCTCTGCCAAAGCTGCTTTTTGATACGTCAATAACCACATATAGAAAGCATGATATTTTATCAAAAATAGCTTTATCAAAAGTCTCAGTTGATCAGCATTTCCTCCTTTTGACAGAGTTAAAGCTACCTTGAAGGTGATTACTGTGACATCCCCACACTGGAACAGTAATCATGGAGCCTGAATCCTCACCACTGCCAATGGAGAGGGATGTGCACTTGGAATACAAATGGATACACTCAGTATTTCCAGATGCAGACCTCTCTGCATCAAGCACAATTTGCCTTAAGAGGACATAGGGAACACACTCAGCCTGGGGTCTGGATCTGTTTATCTGTCTCCCTCAGGTCCTCAATAACACTTCCCACTGGTAGAGTTGTAGGTTAGGTCCTCAGCCAAGTGTCCAAGCTAAGACCTCCAGCACCCTCTCTGTAAGCCCAGTGCTTGGTGTCCTGCCCCCAAGTAGCTGACACACACACACACACTGTGAGATTTGATTTTACATACGCACACACACACACACACACACACACACACACACACACACACACGCACACACACACCTGGGAATGACTGGCACAGATTTACTCGCTGTGTCCCCTTCTGCCCAGAGAATAAGGTAGTTATCATCACCACCAGACACTCCAAAATCAGCTACTCTAAGGCCCTTAACAAAGAGTACACAATTATATGGTGTAATATTAATACTAATACAAATGCTAGTAGTTGACCAAAGCAGCTTGGCCTTCTGGAGTGGCCCACACAGTGTCACCAAATAAATATAAGCACTCTCAAAGGTTAAATACTTTTTACAAGGACCAGCGACAATAAAAAATTAAATATATTTAATAATAAATAATAAAAGAACAAGAAAAAATCCTTCTATGTGGCCCACCTAATCACAAAAGGTTTCGCATCCAGATCAAAAGAGGTCACTGTGCCCCTCTACTCATCAGACCCATCATAGAGTACAACACCCCATTTGGGATGTACCTTACAAGACACCTGCAACAGCTGGAAAGACCACAGAAGTACCTCACTGAGAGGATCACTGGCCTCAAACAGATGCCCTATGCAGCTCAACTGAAGAAACTCCAGCTGTACTCAGTTGCATACCGCCTACTCAGAATTGATCTCTGCTTGACATACAAGGCCATGTCCAACCCAGAATTGATGGAAATGCTCCACCTAAAGAAAACCATATCCCCTCAAGCCACACGCTCTAGGGATCTAAACCTCACCACAACAATAAACAGGACGTGCTGGAGGGATAGATTCCTGTCCCAGAGACTTCCATGCTTTGGAACAAGATTCCAATCTACATTAGGCACAGCTCCTCAGTAACACTCTTCAAGAGAAACCTTGACAAGTGGATGGGAAACAGAAAGTTTAGACCAGGGATTATTTCAGTGGCTCTGCTGGACAGAGGCACAGGGAAATAATCTAAGGGGGTGGCAAAAGCCAACACATTCTGGCTAGGCTTATAAATGCCTTTGGGCAGATAGCCTAGTACCTACCTACGAACCTATGAACCTAATACTAAATATATATTTACAGTAAACCACAGAGTTCAAATCACTGGGAATATTGAAAATAACATTGATGGATAGACTTGTACAAATAAAGAAAAACAATCTCTAAACTAAGCTTCACTATATTCCTGACAGAATCTAAGAGAATTACTATTGCCTAATAATTTACTTGATAGAGCAAGGCACAATGAAATATGTGAGCAGTCTTTATACTCAAGGTCCCCAAAACAGAATACTCAATACTCCGCGATTACTCCCTGTAAAATATACTATCCATCTGGTCACCTGACTGTAAGTTCTCATAGTATTCTCCTTTAAAGTCGGGACAGGAATTTAGCATAGATGGCTACAATACACATCTAAGTGTTTATGGCAGTGCCTAGGGCTTCCCCTATTTTTACTGAGCTAATGAACAAAAGCTTCTTCCAGACCCATCATCTCCGGTCTTACTCAACACTGTGGTTGCTGTTCTAATGGTTTAACAGCTCATTTACATTTCCCTTATTTTTCTTAAAGTAAGCTAGCTGGTTAACCTCTGCTGTCCCATTATCTACTATTAAAACATATACATTTAATTCAGTTAAAATAATACAACATTTAATTCAGTTAAAATAATACATGTATATTTTTTTTATTCTAGCAGGGTGCACTGTTGATGCATTTTAACACAAGCAAACCTCACAAATACAGTTTCAGCATAAGGATCTGTACAAATCAGTTTGATATAAAAATGACATAATTATTTATAAAATTCCAGTAGCTGTGCTGGCACAAGTCATCCATCCACTGCCCTACTTCTCCTGGCATGGCTGGCAGTACCTCCTATTGTCACAACTACATTTAGCCAAGAAGGATATGTGGACACAGGTTCTAAAGGGGAGGCTTGGAGGTGCAATCCCAGAATCACACCAGTACTGAAAAAAGTAGAGTTCTAATCAAAGCTGTTTTTTTAACAATGTCGGTGTAGAGGACTAAGGCTCTGACTTGTTAATGACCTGCTTCTTGTGACAAGGATAGACAGTTTGAATCTCTCCACTTTCATTTGCTTACAGTAGGACACTGAGCAAGTTACTTAACAAGACAGTGCTTTGGGGCAATTGAGAATTTGGGCTAGGCTCCATAACAGTCTCCTGGAGCCTAGTAATTACATATGAAGCTATAAACACTATATATATATATATATATATATATATATATTTATATTTATATATACACACACACACACACACACACATATGTATATATGTGTGTGTGTGTGTATATATATATATATATATATATATATTTAAATACCCCCCCCACATACACACACACACACACACACACACACACCGTCTCACAGGCTACTTGTGTGTCAGATGACTAGAAACTTTTGAGTGCGCAAGGATGGCAGTTAAAGTCAGTCATCATTCCTAATGGAGAGAGAAATACGTATTTTGATTGCTAAGGCAGGTTTCAGGTTTTCTGACTACATACGACATACAAAGATGAAGACTGTTCAAGAGCACTAGAAGGATAGCCTATATAACAATAACACTAATGTCTTTCCTACATGGGAAATATTTATTTTTAATGACTGATATAGTGGGTGAAACATTATCTGCCCGCATCTTATACTACAAAGTAATGGAAACTACTTGAGCTTGCTGGTAGTTTAGTCAGTTGTGATTTTTTTCCAGTCTGGAAATATGAGTCTATATCATAACATCGTAGACGCAAAATGTTGAATGCTCACAAGAGCGAAAATGCCGAAACTCGAATTTGGTACTGTGGGGGGCTGTGCCCCCCACACCCCACACCCCCAGTAAATATAGATATTCCAACTCCAAGATCACACTACAATGAGGAAAGGGCAAATATCCCAATCTTCACTGTACTGTGATCTGAAAAACGGACCCTTGACATTTTGGCACTTTTGCTGTTGTGCCGTTCGACATTTTGATTTTACAATAATATGATATAGATCCTGGAAATATACAGAAATATAGAGAATCAGCCTTTTATCTGTATACTTACTTACTTAATTAAAGCAGAAAGAAATGTTTATTTTGTTCTTCTTCTTCTTTCGGCTTTCCCGGCTAGGGGTCGCCACTGCGGATCACATGTCCGCTCATGATTGGCAGTGAAGTTTTACATTGTCGAGTTGCCAGCCCAGTGCCCAACCTTCCACAGAAGGCACACACTCACGCCTAGGGCCAATTTAGAGTTTCCAATCCACCTACAGCATGTCTTTGGGATGTGGGAGGAAACCGGAGCACCCAGAGGAAACCCACGCGACCACAGGGAGGGCATGCAGACTCCGCACAGAAGGCATCCCAGCCGTGAATCGAACTGGAAAACCTCTTGCTGTGAGGCGACAACGCTAACCACTGCACCACCGTGGCCACCCTAAAGAAGTGCCACAAACATTTATTGCTAAGATTGCTGGATGAGTTATTTGCAGATAGTGGATGCTTATGAAATTACAGTTAATGAGTCATTATGTACATCAGCTGATAAGGACAATTTAGAAGGAATGCAAGGGAAACTCGTGAGAATTTCACAACCAGCTGCAGTATCTCACAATAGCATACAGGTACTACAGTTTTAAAACTTACTCAACATTGTAAGCACAGTACACCCAAGCCTGAAATTAGGTCAGTCATGTCATCATACATTTGCAAGGGTACAAAAATAACAATGGTTTTAATTGCTTGCAGGCCTTAAAGGTAGAGTATATGCAAGAAATTACTTTATGACAAGTTGCAATGTTCTGTGACAACTGATTTATATAAAGGATGGTTATGTAAATTCTGTTCAGGATGAAGAATGCAATATATTTCTGCAATATAAAGTGGATATGAAAGTTTACACACCCCTGTTAAATTGCCAGGTTTTTGCGATATAAAAAAATGAGACCATAATAAATCATTTCAAAACTTTTCCCCACCTTTAATGTGACCTATAACCTATACAATTCAATTGAAAAATAAATCTGTTAGGGGAAAAATATAAAAAATAAAAAACTTACAATAAGCTGGTTTAATAAGTGTGCGCACCCTTAAACTAATACTTTGTTGAAGCATCTTTTGATTTAATTACAGCATTCAGTCTTCATGGGTAGGAGTCTATCAGCATGGCACATCTTGACTAGGCAATATTTGCCCACTCTTCCTTGCAAAATCACTTCAAATCTGTCAGATTGCGAGGACATCTCTTAGCACAGCTGTCTTCAGGTCAGCCCACAGATTTTCTATTGGATTGAGGTCTGGGCTCTGGCTGGGCCATTCCACGACTTTAATTTTCTTCTGGTGAAGTCATTCTTTTGCTGATTTGGGTTTATGCTTGGGGTCATTGTCATGTTGAAGGGTAAAATTCCTCTTCATATTCAGCTTTCTAGCAGACACCTGAAGGTTTTGGGCCAAAAGTGACTGGTATTTCGAACTGTTCATAAGTCCCTCCACCTTGACTAAAGCCCCAGTTCCAGCTGAAGAAAAGCAACTCCAAAGCATGATACTGCCACCACCATGCTCCACCATGGGGATGGTGTTCTTTTGGTGATGCAAAGTGTTGTTTTTGCGCCAAACATACTTTTTGGAATTGTGGCCAAAAAGTCCAACCTTGGTCTCATCAGACCATAATACATTTTCCCACATGCATTTGGGAAACTTGATGTATTGTTTTGCAAATTGTAGACAGGTCTGGATGTTTTTCTGTGTAAGAAAAGGCTTCCGTCTTGCAACCCTACCCCATATCCTAGACATATGGAGAATACTGGAGATTGTTGTCACATGTAGTACACAACCAGCACTTGCCAGAAATTCTTGCAGCTCCTTCAGTGTTGCTGTAGGTGTCTTGGCAGCCTCCCGGACCAGTTTTTGTCTTGTGTTTTCATAAATTTTGGAAGGACGTCTAGTTCTTTGCAACTTTACTGTTGTTCTATATTTTCTCCACTTTCTGATGACTGTCTTCACTGTGTTCCATGATTTATCCAATGTTGTGGATTTTTTTTTTGTACCCTTCTCCTGACTGATACCTTTCAACAATTAGATCACTTTGATGCTTTGTAAGCTCTCTGTGAACCATGGCTTTTGCTGTAGCAGGCAACTGAGTAAATGTCAGGAAAATCCTACTAGGACAGCTGAACTTTATTTGGGGTTAATCAGAGTCTCTTTAATTGATGGCAGGTGTGTACTCAAGAAGACTGAATGCTGTAATTAAATCAAAAGGTGTTTCAACATAGTATTAGTTTAAAGGTGTGCACACATATGCAACCAGCTTATTGTACATTTTTTTATTTTTTATACCCCCCCCCCCCCAACAGATTTATTTTTCAATTGAATTGTACAGGTTATAGGTCACATTAAAGGTGGGAAAACTTTGGAAATTATTTATTGTGGTCTCATTTTTTTATCACAAAAACCTGGCATTTTAACATGGGTGTGTAAACATTTTATATCCATTGTATATGTATCAACTTGCAGGTTATTAGGTTCATAGCAGGTTACTAGAATAACGGCGCTAGAGCCCTTATAAGCCTAACCATATTTATCCTGAGTTGCTCCAATTATCAATGGTTAGGTGAGTGAAGTTTGCAGAGGTAAAGGTCTATGGTAGTTAATACCAACTTCCTCTGTACAGGTGGCACATGGGCGTCACCTCAGGGGTGAATTTGTGTTCATCCATCCATTGATCTATGCTGCATTTGAAGAAGGTCAGGGAGGGGCTCTGTTTCATGTGAATTGGAAGCTTGTTCCAGAAAAGTGTCAGTCTCTGGGAGATGTATTGCCAGCATGGCCTGCCCATGTCAGAGGCTAGGTTAAAATCCCTGGAGTGACTCACTCTTCTGCACTTTGAGTTATGAATGTGTAGCATTTCCATCAGAGCCGTGTCAGAGGATGTCCTGTAAGTCAGCCACAGGTCACCCCTTAGCAACCTGCAGGAGAGAGAATACAGTGACAGGACTTTCAGTCTTTCCACGTAAGATTTGTTTTGTGTATCCTGTAATTTCTTCATGAGAAACCTCTGTGGTTACTCCAATTACTGCGAGGAGCATTGTACTCAATCACTGGTCTGATGAGAGCAGAGTAATAAAAGAATTCTAATATCCTTAGATCTAGATGCAATGCTTTTACTTATAAGATGTGCCACATAAAAGGATTTCCTTACTACTGTGGATACGTGGTGACCAAAGTTCAGATTGCTATCAACCTGAGTACCCAGATCATGTACCACTGAGTCTACACTTGGGAGGGTGGCCTAATAGTTAAGGTGTTTGCCTTACAAACACAAGGTGCAGGGTTTGAGTCTCACAAGGGATACTAAGCTTAAAATGGCTCGCAAGGGCAGTTAGCTTAGTACTAATCTATGAACCTATGAAGGTGTTTGGTGATGTACATGCAAAAAGGAGCATTGTACTCAATCACTGGTCTGATGAGAGAGCAGAGTAATAAAAGAATTCTAATATCCTTAGCTCTAGATTTGATGCCTTTACTTGCAAGATGTGCAACAGTGAAGGATTTCCTTACTACTGTGGATATGTGGTGATCAAAGTTCAGCTTGCTATCAACCTGAGTACCCAGATCACGTACCACAGGGTCTACACTTGGGGGAGGGGGGGGCTGCTGTCTATTATGTAATTAGCAGGGATGTCAGCTTTCCCAAAGGGAATAATAATGGATTTTTTGCATTCAGCTTTAATATGTGGCTTTAGCATTTGCCTGCGTTAACCCTGTCTGTAGTATACTAACATTGTAGGGGGACTCGATGATTGCTCACAATTTGCAATCATCAGCGAACTTGGTCAGCCACAGGCTGTCCGTGTTTGCCTGGGCTTCTGAGAAATAAATTCTGAACAGTAAGGGGACCAGCACAAAGCCCTGTGGTACATCACTGGTGACTGGTCATTGCTAGAGGTTAAGTCACCCACTTTGATGGTATGTGTACTGTTCATGAGCAGATGGCTACCCATTTGGTAATGTATGGGTTAATTCCCAATTGGAAAGGTTTTGTTATAATACCTGAGTGGGGGATTCTGTCAAATGCCTTGGCTAGGTCAAGATAGGCAGTATGCAGTGTCTTTCCCTGTCCAGAGGCTTGGTGACTTTCTCGAAGAAGTCAACCATGTTTATCAGGCATGCTATACCTTTAACGAATCCGAACTGGGTTGGGTCCAGAGTTTGGAGATTATCCATGTCTTTGGTAATAAGGTCCATAATTATTCTTTCAATGGCCTTGCAGATGAGGCTAGTCAAGCTTATGGGCCTATAATTCCCAGGGTCAGTTGATAGCCTCCCTTTGTGCATAGGGATTACTGTTGCTGTCCTCCATTCTCAGAAACATAGCCAGTTCTCAAGCTGTGGTTAAACAGCGGTTTAAGTGGGTCTGCTAGGTCATGTTTTAAGTTGTTTAAAAGGCAACCTGGGATGTTGTCTGGTCCCACTGATTCTGTGTTTTTGGCCTTGGACAGTACCAAGATAACCTGCTTTCTTGAGATAATAGGTTGAGGAATAGTGGCAGTGTTTTTGGTGGATGACTGGAGGGGACTGGGGTTGAAGTTTCCTTCAAATCTGTCAGCTAGCAGGTTGGCTGGTACCTCTGGCTGAGTATGGGTGGTGTCATTCAGAAGCAGTTCAGCACATAGCAGGGTATTCCCTTTAAGATTTAGGACATAGCTAAAGCATGCATTGTGATTATCATCAGCTAGGGAGGCTATTTTTGCTATGTAATTAGCTTTGGAGGACATGACAAGATCTTTAATTTGTTTGTTTAAGCCAGGGAGGGATTTCTTCTTCTGCTGAGTAATTTCCCTCTTGTTCTTGTAGATTAGTTTCTTTCTCGTTTTATAGCCTGTTTATACTAGGGGTCCACCAGGAAGGCTTGCTTGTTTTTTTAGCAAGGCCTGGTTTTAATACAGTCAGGTACAACCGATGCTATACAACTGCTTAAGTGGTTATACAGGGCATTGTTGTACACCTCTGCATAGGAGTTTGTGTTATCTATGTTTGAGGTGGCTTTGAAACATCTCATACCATGACTTAGTAGGAGGTAATTTGTTATACAAAAATTCTTAAGCATTTTTGAGCTTCATGGGGTTTCTGGTCTTATAATTACATTGAACGAGTCTGATTTAGGGTCCGATCTTACCAGGGAGGACATCACGCAGGGGGGAAGAGTGCAATCCTCTCTCACATTAGTGAGTACTATGTCCAGGACATTTGAGCCTCTTGTGGGTGTGCTGACTGGCTATTCCAGAGTATTTGCACTGACAAAGTCCAAGAACCTCTGACTCAGCTTGTGTGTGGTTGTATATGTTTCCCAGTCAATGCCAGGATAATGAAAATTACCCATAAGTAAGGTGTTGGGCTGTATGGCAAGTGACACCAGTAAGTTCAGGTATGCAGTATTGCTTTTCCTGTTTCATGGTGAGGGACCTATAGCTAACTATGATGTGGTAGGGGACTTTGCATATAGGCAAAACGGACAAGGAGTAGCTCAACAGAGTCATACTGTTTGACCAGTCTCAAGTGTACTTATCCTTAATGAAGATGGATACACCTCCTGCTTTGGTTCTTTCATGCTCAGTTTGTGGTCTGAACGTATGGAAGGTATTGTAGCTCTGCATGGCCGGGATTCTTTCTGTGCCTTTGAACCATGTCTTGGTGACTGTGTAGAAGTTAGCATCTTCCCAAGTGAGGAGTGCAATTTCTTGTTTAGACTCCTAGCATTAAGTAGCAGTTCCTTCAGTTTATCTAGAGAGGATTTTATGTTGGGAGGTTGGTTATTTTGATACTGCCTAAAAAAGGCACAATAGCAGTGGCTAATGCTTTTGTCAGTATCCAAAAGCCTAGAGGAGATAGGTGCAGACCATCTCTGGTAAAGCAGCGTGGCCTGTCGACCATGTCACTGGATCCCCTTGGACTGACACCAGAAGCTAAGCCAATTTATAAATCAATCATGTTTTGCTGGTACTGTGACATCATCCTTGGAGAAGGTAGCATGCTGTTTAAGGCTAGGCTTATACCCGCCTGTGACACACAATCCGAGAGCTGAGTCATATCTCTTTGCATATAGTCCAGTGAGGTACATCTCAAGTCATTCACCTGCACATAGACTATGTTGGAGTCATACCAGTACTTGTGACTGAGTGATTTGAGTGCTTGAGTGACATGACAGATCCTGGCACCCAACAAGCAGCTAACCATAACCTGCACCTTATCCAGCCTGGTGATGGGAACACCCAAGATTCACACAACAGAGTCACCTCTGACCAACACATTAGGTTTTGTGGTGGTACGCCTTATGGTCTTATTTGTTGAGACAGTGGTGTGCGTGTTATTAGGCGGTGGTGTTTTTTTTTTTCTTCTTCATTTTACCTTTGGTAAGTTACTAGTGAGCACCTCCGCATATGTGGGTTTATGTGTCATGTCCTTATTTAGTGTGGGAAGTGTGTGTGTGTGTGTTGCCAACCTGTTTGGCATTCAATTTATCCTTACGTGAGAGTCTTGCTTCCAATTTCATAGTGTGACTACATCTCTCACAAAGTATTTGTTTCAGGAGTAAGTGGTTAACAGTATACACGAGACAACTGCTACATTGCCTCAGGATGCCTGTGTCTATCAGGCTGGCCAGAGAGATGATGGGAAACTGCCCATTAATGACAGCAGGCTCTTACTATATGTTTTATTAAGGAAGGAAATGGGTTAATTTGACAGGAATGTGCTGGTAACACCAACACTACAAGAGGGACCTATACTTTGTGTAGGCTAAGGTTGATCAATAAGGCAACACTGCTCAGTGTGCGACTAAGTTGCTCCTAGAGCAAAATAAAAGCTTTGAAGGGATTCACTGAAAGCTGTTTAGGGGAAAAACTGAGCTTCTAGGCTTTTTCATCTACACAAGAGCACTGCTAACTACCACTGCACGAAGAGCAGCACCACGCAAACATGAGAAGAGAAACAAGTTTTAAGCAAACTACCAGTCAGGAAAACACCAGCTTTCCACAGCAATCCCCAACTCAAACAGGTTAGATCAGCACACTTCTGTCACAAGGGTGCAAAAAAACACCTTCTTAATGAAGAATAGCTGGTTTGAAGAAAGTACAGTTTTGTACCTACCATAAATGTAGATGTTCGAGTGCTAATACAGCTGCAGTAATCACAGATGGGTTCTCTGCCGTCAGGCGGTCCCTCGGTCGGCCGAATTCCAAAGTCTAGGTCCGGCGTCGGTTGCTGTCACTCTCTTTCCTGACGTCAATGAGGCAGGGGTATATAAGACACAGCCGACGCCATTTTCTTCAGTCTTTCTTGCCCCAGATGTCAGGTGCCCCCAATAGAAAGGCAATACATAAATTATATTTATATACATGCAATGCAATATAATCAAAAATCAGTAGTTGCAAGCAAATATACCATAGAAGGATAACCCAATCAGGTTGTATGAAGAGGGGTTAGGCCCTAGGCCTTTACCAAGAGGGGAAGGAGGGAGGGAAAACTGTACTGCAGCTGTATTAGCACTCGAACATCTACATTTATGGTAGGTACAAAACTGTACTATGTTCATCGTGCATACAGCTGCAGTAATCACAGATGGGTAGAATCCCAAAGCTACGCACAGGGTGGTAGGCACTAGGTGGAACTGGGATGAGCCAGAATGCCCTGCAACACAGCAGTGGCAAAGCCTGCTCTAGTTTTGGAATATAAAGGCAGGTGGTAGTGTTTTGTGAAAGTATGCACAGAACTCCAAGTGGCTGCCTTCAAAATATCTTTGGTAGGCACTCCTCTGAGGAAGGCTGTAGAGGTAGCTGTGGCCCTGGTGGAGTGGGATCTGATGCCTGTAGGGACAGATTTTCCATGATAGGAGTAACAAAACCGTATGCAGTGGCCTATCCATTTTGAAATTGTCTGTTTGGTAACTGGCTTCCCTTGAGCTCCTACAGCATAGGACACAAAACGTTGTTCTGATTTCCTGAAAGGCTTTGTTCTGTCCAAATAATAACGTAGCTGTCTATGGATGTCTAAGGAGTGTAGCAGCCTTTCCCCTTTGCTTTGAGGATTGGGGTAAAAGGTAGGTAAGTGTATGGCTTGATTTAAAGCTACCCTGGATACTACTTTAGGCATAAATGACGGGTTGGTTCGAAGGGTAACCCTGTCGTGATGGAAGATGAGAAAGGGCTGCACAGCCATGAGGGCTTGTAGTTCCGAAACCCTACGAGCTGAGGTAATGGCCAGAAGGAAAGCTGTTTTCCAGGACAAATATTGCAAATCTGTTGAGGCAGCTGGTTCAAAGGGAGGCAATGTTAATTTTTCTAGAATGTAATTAAGATCCCAGGCTGGCACTGGTTGTTTCCTTGGTGGTCTTATATTCTTAGCCCCTCTGAGGAACTGTCTTAAGAGTGGGTGAGAGAATACGGGTGGATCCATGTTGAATTCTGCAGAAATGGCTGAGGCATGGATTTTTATGGAGGAAAATGAAAGTCCACTGTTCAGCAGCTCAGCTAGATACTGTAATACCTGAGGCAAATTCAGTTTTCTAGGGTCCTGGCCTTTTTTCTCATTCCAAGAGCAAAACCGTTTCCATTTTATGGAGTAAGCCTTTCTAGTAGATGGCCTTCTGGCCTCCAAAATGACATCCTGCACCTCTTTGGGGAGTAGAGTTTGTTGTAGTGTTAAGGAATTTTCCATGCAGCAAGATTGAGTGTTTTCAGCTGACTGTGAAGAGTTTTGTAGCTGTGCTGAGTCAGCAGAAGAGGCATTAGAGGTAGGGGCCAGGGAGGAGTATGTGTTAGGCTCCTCAGTAGTGGGTACCAGTGTTGTCTTGGCCAGTCTGGAGCAATCAGTATCATCTTTGGTCTGTCTGCTCTTGCTTTCAAGAGCACCTTGGGCAGAAGAGGCAGAGGTGGGAAAGTGTAAACTGTCCATGCTGTCCAACTGAATGAAAGGGTGTCCACTCTCCAGGCCTTTGGATGAAAGGTCCTTGAACAAAACTTCTCCAATTGGCGATTCCTGTGGGAGGCGAAGAGATATATGTCTGGCCTCCCCCACGCTTGGATTATCTTTGTAAACACTTGAGGATGCAACTTCCATTCGTGTGGATCTGTCATATTTCTGCTTAGATTGTCTGCCAGCGTGTTTTCCAAGCCTGGCAAGTACTGTGCTTGAAGTTCGATTTACCATTCCAGAGCCAAGTTCCAAAGTGTCATGGCTAGTCTGCACAGGGGGTATGAATGTGTTCCTCCTTGTTTGTTTATGTACCACATTACTGTGGTGTTATCTGTTCTTATCAATAATTGTCCTGGATGCAGGAGGTCCTTGAAAGCTGTAACTGCATTTATCACTGCTAGCATTTCTTTTTGATTGATGTGAAGGTGCTTTTCCTTTTGGGACCATTTGCCCTGAATGCACCTGTCTGTCATGTGCGCCCCCCAGGCATAATCTGAGGCGTCTGTTGTGATGACTTGATTTGCTTGAGGCTTGCAGAATGGAAGACCTGTGTTTGTTTGACATGCTTGGGCCCACCATAGAAATTCCTTTTGCAAACATGGAATTATTGGTATTATTGTTTCAAAACTGTGGCTGTGATGAGACCATAGGATTTTTAGGTACCATTGAAGTTTCCTCATATGCAACTTTGCACATGGGATTAAAAGAATGCAAGATGCCATGAAGCCCAGAGCCTGCAGGATTTTCCTTGCAGTAAGCCTGGTACAATTTGCTAGTGTTTTGAAGTACTGAGTTAGTTGCCCCTGTTTTTCTGGCGTAAGATAGGCCATCTGGGTGTTTGTGTCCAAGTTGGCACCCAGGAAAGTTATTTTCTGAGATTGTGTTAGCCTGGATTTCTCTTGGTTGATTATGTATCCCAGAGAATTCAGTAACCGTGTTGCATAAGCCAGATGTTCCAGAAGTATGTGCTTGCTGTCCGCTTGGATCAGGCAGTCGTCCAAATAAGGGTAAATTTGTATCCCTTGAAGTCTGCAGTAGGCAATTACTGATGCCAGGCATTTCGTGAATACTCTGGGCGCAGTAGATAAGCCAAAGGGCAATGCAGAGAATTGATAGTGGATTGAACCTGCAAGAAATCTGAGGTATCTTCTGCAGCTTTGTCTGATTGGGACATGCAGGTATGCCTCCTTGAGGTCCAATGTTACCAGCCAAAACTCCTTGCCCAGCATGGGAAGAAGCTGCTGTAATGTGAGCATCTTGAATTATGGTACGAGTAAGAATGTGTTTAGGATGGATAAGTCCAAAATGGGTCTCCAGTCGGTTCCTTTCCTTGGTACCAGAAATAGCCTGGAATAAAAACCTTGACCTTGTTCGTGAGTAGGTACCTCTTGAATAGCTTTCATGTCTATGAGCTTTGAAATTTGTAGTTGTGCCTCTGCCCTTTGATTGTGTGGCAGGTTTGGCATGCCTCTCATTTTTGGGAGAGTGTGAAAATGAAATCTGTAGCCTCTGTTTATAACGTCCAGGATCCATTTGTCTGTTGTGACAATATGCCAATTTCTTGTAAATAATGCCAGCTTTCCTCCCAAGGGTGCTGCCAGCTGATACTTGCTTGGCATGGAAAGGAGGAAGTCATTGCGTTTGTTTCCTGTATTGTTGTGCACTGTCTTCGCCACCTCTTGGTGTTGGAGTTTGCCATTGCCTGCCTCTATATGATCCTTGTGATTGCCCTCTGCCCCTTGTGCGCCTGTATCTACCTCTTTGGGGCTTGTCCGTGGCTGGAAAGGACCAGTTTTTAGAAGGCCAATTTCTGCTAAAACGTGGTGGTTGAACCTGTAGAAAAGCTTTGACTGTTTGCATAGATTTGGCTTTTTCTTCCATTTTCCGTAGTATCTCCTCAGCATTAGTACCAAATAGCACATCCTTTTGTAAAGGAGCATCTAGTAGTTTAGCTTTCACATGATCAGGCAAGATTTGTTCCCTAAGCCATGCATGTCTACGAATGACTGATCTTGTAACAGCAGCTCTACTTGAGGCCTCTAGGGCATCATAGCCACATTGTAAGGTGTGTTTACCCACTTGTTCTGCACTATGCATCATATCCTGCAACTCCTTCAAATTTGGTTGTTCAGGTTGAGACATTTTATTTCTTAATTGTGATAACAGAAACTGCTGATATTTAAGCATATGAAACTGACAATTTAAGGCCCTCATGGCTAGGGTGGCTGAGGTATATACCTTTTTCCCCACCTTTCTAAGGATCTTGACTCTCTTTCGGAAGGTAGTGGATTCTTAGCAGTAGAGGCCTTCATTCCCTTGGGGCCTTGAGAAATGGTTTCAGGGTCAGCATTATGGCTTTTGTAAAGAAATTGGTGAGAGTTAGGAACTCTGTAGTACCTATCAGGCTTGACTGGGGCAGGAGGCAGGGAATCCGGATTAAGGCAAGCCTCCGAATAAACATCATCAAGTACATCCAAGACAGGAGGTATAGCCAGAGGTCTGTGTTGAGGTAACAAAAGAAATTCCCTCAGTCTTTTCTTGGAATCAGAAAAGTCTTGGCCTTCCCAATGGAAGTGTTCCCTCAAGGTGTGCAAGGTTTCCCCAAAAGAAAAATCCTCAGGAGGAGATACAGAAGGAATGGACTGCTCTGCATCAGAATCTTCAAAAGGGGAGTAAGAGTGTTCCTCTACATCAGAATGTTCTGAAAAAATGCAGCCCTGATCAGAAGAGGGAGAATCTTCCTCCACTCTGGGTCTCTTGTCTGGAGGGGGTTGGGAACCCCTGATAAGAGTAATTAAATCTTCAGCCATTTTAAGCATCTGCTTTTTAGGCATGGGGCCTGGGGATGGGCCCTGTGCAACAGGCCTCTTGGGATGCCTGGCTGATTTGGACTTAGTAAAGGCCTTAATGGAAAAGGAAGATGAGGGTCTAAAGACACCATGGGTGGAAGTGGACCTGTCCACATTAGGAGGCTCAACGCTCACAGTGGCTTCGGTGGTTGTAGTCTGGGTATGGGCTGAGGTACCTGCAGTCTCGGTTACAGAAGACACTGCCAAAGAAGTGTCGTTGGTAGTCAGGGACTGCATAGGCATCTCGCTGAGAACCGGACCACGTGTAGCCGGTTTTGGCGTGGTGCCGGTGGGGACCGCGGACCTCGTGTGTCAGTCCTTGTCCTTGCGTTTATTGGACAAAACGGTAGTCGGAGTCTCCGACGACATTTTATAATCAAAGGCTATACCAAAAAAGTGTTGGGCGAACTCCGCCCGACGCTTAATAGCGCGTTTATTGAAAGTAGCGCAAAAGCGACAGCCCGAGACATCGTGGTCTGGGCCTAAACAAGGTATGCAGAGGGAATGGAAATCCTTATGCGGTATTTGCTTCCCACAAGAAATACAATTGTTAACTTTTTCTGACATTGATCTGAGGCAAGAAAAGTTTCCCCAACGGGGTACTTAGCTTTAATGAGGACTTCGGTTTCCAATTTTTCGTAAATTCAGGAGCTGGCCGACTGGCACTTGCGAACTGCTTCTGCTTCGGGCACCGCGTGGCAAAAAAGACTGAAGAAAATGGCGTTGGTTGTGTCTTATATACCCCTGCCTCATTGACATCAGGAAAGAGAGAGACAGCAACTGACACCGGACCTAGCCTTTGGAATTCGGCCGACCGAGGGACCGCCTGACGGCAGAGAACCCATCTGTGATTACTGCAGCTGTATGCACGATGAACATCAAGTGCAACAAGACCACACAAATTACCTACAACAACCCTAAAACTAACAGACACAATGTAATACAGTGCAATTAACTACTTAAAACAGCAGCAGACAACACATTTGTTTTTCTTTTGAAACTGCTAAAGTACATAACAGTATATAAGAGAAGTGACAAAAGATACTTAGAGCCCTTTTGTGTGCTTCCCAGCTCAGACAGACCAGGTAAACACCTACTGCCACTAGATGAATAATCCAGTCCTCCTAATGTAAAATCACAGTAAAGGAGTGTCCAGAGTGAAATGCTACCACAAACAAACCTAAAGATACAAATGCACCAGTGTACTTCAAACAGCTTATAAAAGTGTGATTATTCAATAAAAGTCTTTGCTTTGTGTAAATGAGCCAATAGCCACTCAACTGTACAGAATTTATACAGGTAATAACAAGCGATCAAGTGAGCCAGCCAGCCATCCTCCTCCATCCAGCCAGCCATCCTCCTCCTACATCCAACCAGCCAGCCATCTTCCTCCTCCATCCATCCAGCCATACTCCTCCAGCCAGTCATCCTCCTCCTCCATCCAGCCAGCCAGCCAGCCATCCTCCTCCTCCATCCATCCAGCCAGACAGTCATCCTCCTCCTCCAGCCAGCCAGCCATCCTCCTCCTCCTCCATCCAGCCAGCCATCCATCCATGCAGCCAGCCAGTCATCCATCCAGCCAAGCATCCATCCATCAAGCCATCCATTCAGCAGCTACTCCCACCAGCCAGCCATCCATCCAGCCCCCAGCCATTCAAACAGCCAGCCATCCATCCATTCATGCAGCCAGCCATCCATCCAGCCATGCATCCATTCATTCAACCATCCATCCAGCTGCTACTCCCACCAACCAGCTAGCCACTCCAGCAGCCATCCGCCGTACCCATAACAGCATCTCCTTCTTCACCACTCTGGTGGTGACATCACTGTAGAGGGTGTGGCCAGTGTCATACTGGCCACACCCCCATGTCCCACTCTGGCCCGCTTAAAAGGTGGCAACTCTAAACTGCATGCAGAAATCTCAAGTGTTTTCCCAAACCTAAACAGACCAGGCTACCTCCCAATGCAATAGACGGAAAATCCACTAACCTCTTCATGTAACAAGTGCTTGCTAGAGTGTAAAAACACACTACTTTATCAAGCATAATAATAGATAATGAATTCACAGTAAGTAAATCTACAGACCGACAATGGGGGGGGCAAAATACACTTTTTCAATACAAGCACAAGGGATGGCAAATAAATAATTCAAGATATCAACAGCAGTGTAGGTAGGCAGGAGCTAATTAAGTTCAATTTGCAGGAGTGGTGGTATGGTTGACACCTTCCTTTGTGGCTAAAACCGGAGTAAAGCCACACCCCTCACGTCACCAGTAACCCCACCCATCCCACCCCCTCACCCACCCACATTCCGCCCATTTTGTGACGTTGCGATGACATCACTCGGTGGTAATGCCCTTTTTTTTGTTCCTGCTGCCTGCTTTCAGCTGATTTACTATGCTTTTCTGTAAAAAAAAAAAGCATAGTTAATCAGCCGATTTACAAACTCCGATAGTCTGTTTCCTTTTTGAAACAGAATACTGCAGCTTGTACAGTGTTTTCCAGACTACCGGAGAATCAGTTTGATTTCCGGATAGTCCGGAAAAAAACGGAGGGGTGGCAACCCTAAGTGGTGGGCAGCTTAAAATCACCAGGTTTAAAAAGAAAACCAATGAAGGGGAGGGTGGGTAGAAAAAACTAGCAAGGAATCACCAGCAGTGTTTTAGTTTATGCAGGCTTGAAATATTTTCAGAAAAACACAAAGGCCCAGAAATTCACTGTGTATTTAAAGGAAAACGCCACCCTCTCATGCAGTTTAACTCAATTGTTAGGTTTCTTTTCTCCCTAAAATATGGTTCCAGCATTATATAAGTACCAGAAACCTGATTGTACTTTTTAAAACTTTTATAACCTTGCATTGGAGTAAAGGAAGGGAAAGCCAACCTACATTTTTTAACTCAATTTCTCACATACTTTGCAGAGAAATTTGTCTCCACCTGCATGACATATCATAGACACAGTTAAATCTGCAGTTTACCCTGTCAGGTACTGCTGTCAATCTTAGACGGGCAATTAATCCTGCTAATGTCAGGAACACAGCAGCTGATATAAAAAAGACAGAAAGCTGTGGAACTGTTTTACACTGTTTTTATTGCAGCGAGGAGAACTTAATACTTCCTTTTCACAGCAAAACAAAGCAATTAGATCAGCCAGGGATGTAAAGGCAGTTGACAAATTTGCATAAGCAGCAACACAGTATTGAAATGCTAAGCTTTAAATGTTATTTATAATAGTATATGTGAAGATAACTTAAATGTAGTATCAAAGATTTCTGTGACATTTAGAGAAAAGTAAAAAAAAAATGTTTTCTTGTAAAGTATCAAAGCATGTACCATTTTCATGCCCCCCTCCCCCACCACACACAGGCCAGAACTGTAGAAAGAAAGAAAGGTGGCAACCCTATCAACTAGGTCCACTGATACTGTTCATAAAAAGGCCTTTAATGCTTTTTTGTGGCATAATTCCAGAGGGGGTACATATCTGGTACATACAGATCCATTGTAAGAGATTCCCACTGACTTTGACTCAGTTCTTACATTGTTAGAGTGCAAACATAATATACTGCTGAATTTACTTTAACATACATTTACTATGTGCCCTTGCATTAAAAACACTAAGAAAAGGAAATCAAATGTACTTAACTGTGTTTAAATGCATACACACACACACACACACACACACACACACACACACACACACACATGCTTTTGTACACGCAATTTAATTACACACACATATAAAGAAACACAAACACACACACACACTATATATATATATATATATATATATATATATATATATATGTGTGTGTGTGTGTGTGTGTGTGCAACGTGTGTGCATACAATGAATTATTTATAATAAACAACATAGTATACTTAAGCATTATTAATGTACATATTCTAGTAAATGTTTCTCAATGATTTACTTGGTCACTCTCACACATTGGCTATGTGTTGCACATGCAATCTTGGTCAATGTTTTTATGTCAGTATTTTTTTCTTTGTATTGCTAAGTGCATTTAATAATTATTATCTTTGCCAATGTAGCCTAAGTTGTGGCTGAAAAGGGTCCTGAGACCAGTTCACTTTCCTGGTTACCAAAGTATAAATAAATATGAAATAGAAAAAAGGTGGGCGAACATGACAGAAGTAATTGAGGAACTAGTAAAACACATTTTAAGTCTGCATCATTCATGAGAGAAAAAAATCCTCCCATTGAAGGCATTGGGAAGTAGGAAACAGACTAAGTTTAGAGTCCTACTACTTGTCACTTGTAAACGCACAGAAGGTGTGTTAAGATGACAGTGCTTCACAGTCCTGCCATTCAATCTTAATGGCATGAGAAAGCAGCACCACTTCCTTATGTCTAGCATGAGTCATATAAAGATGACTTGAAATGTATCCAGGGAAGAAGGAATGAAAGCAAAAAAAAAAAAAAAAAAAAACAAGATCATGTTACCAAGGCATGCCCCATTATCTGCCATTTTGAGAGAAACACATTAAAATTGCAAAACAAGCACTTGGAGTGATTTTGAGCGATTAAAATAGTTCAAAAACAAAGATACAATGAAAAAAAATTTTTTTTGAGTTCTAAGGTGGAGTCTTCCTTCAAGTACAACTCAAACAATTTAACCAATGAAAAAACACGTGAAATGTGTAGCCTAGCTAATTTAAATGTCTATCTCTTACATGGAACAAAAACACTAAACCAAGCAGATTTTTTAAAGCAGAAAACAAAATGGAGCAGGTAAAACAAAAAGCAGTTTTATCACTCAAAGACAAGAAAATATAGGTTCATAGGTTTATACTAGGCTATCTGCCCCAAGGCATTTATAAGCCTAGCCCGAATTTTTGTGGCTTACGCCACCTTATAAAAAATACTGTACCCATTAGTTTGTTGTGCCTCTGTCCAGCAGTGACACAGAGATGATTCCCGGGGTAAACCTACGATCTCCCATCCACAGGTCAAGATTTCTCTTGAACAGAGCCAGCGAGGTGCTCTGCCTCACATGGACCGGGACTCTATTCCACAGCATAGGGAGTCTCTGAGTGATAAATCTATCCCTCCAGCACGCCCTATTTATATCCGTGCTAAGGTTTAAGTCGCTTGCTCTAGTGGTTTTGGTGGATTTGGATTTTTGAGGTGGAGCATGTACATTAATTCGGGTTGGACATGGCCTTGTATGTCAGGCACATGTTACCTCTGAGCAGGCGGTATCGCGACTGAATAGAGCTGGAGTTTCTTCAATCTGGCAGCATATGACAGATTCTGGAGTCCTTTATCCTTTTGGTGAGAAACTTTGGGTCTCTCCAATTGCTGCAGATGTCGGGCGAGATACATCCCGAATGGGGCATTGTACTCGATCATTGGTCTGATAAGTGAAGAGTACAGGGAACAATGACCTCACTAGATCTGGATGTGAATCCCTTCATGATCAGGTGGGCAATGTAGAAGGTCTTTCTAACCACTTTAGCAACGTGAGTGTCAAAGAAAGGCCACTGTCAACCTGGGTCCCCAGGTCCCTGATAACCTCTTCTGTGCTTAGTGGATTGCCACCTATATGGTAGCTTGGGGTTACCTTGTTTTCCCGAAGGTATGACTATACATTTTTGGCGTTTAACTTCAGGCCATGGCTCTGGCACCAGCTATCTGTTTCCGTGAGTCCCTTCTGAAGGATATCCGTGTCCGATGCACTTTCCACTATGGCGCCCAGTTTGCAGTCGTCTGCAAACTTTGTCAGCCAAAGACCTCCCATGTTGGCCTGTACTTCTGAGAAGTAGATGCCGAACAATAGGGGGCCAAGGACTGAGCCCTGTGGGACACCACTCGTGACCGGCTTGGAGTCTGACATAGCGCCAGCAACTCTAACCCTGTGGGTTCCGTCCTTAAGCCAGTTTGCAACCCATCTTGTGACATATGGGTTTACATTTAAGCTGGTAAGTTTTTCTACAATACCAGAGTGGGGTATTGTGTCGAAAGCCTTGCAAGGTCAAGGTAGGCTGTATGGACTGCCTTTCCCTCATCAATGGCCTTGGTGACTGTTTCAAGAAGTCGACCAAGTTCAAAAGGCATGATCTTCCCTTGAGCCAAACTGGGTCGGGTCCAATGTCTGCAAGTCCCCTATATCTTTGTTTATGAGCTCCATTATGATCCTCTCCATAGCTTTGCAGACTAGACTTGTTAAGCTTATGGGGCGGTAATTACCAGGGTCCGTAGAGGCACCACCTTTGTGGAGTGGGACCACAGTTGCCGTCGCCACTCCTTGGGCACGTATCCTGTGGTAAGGCTGAGATTAAACAGCTGCCTTATGTGCGGGTTTAATTCCTCATTTAGCTCGTGTAGCACACAGCCGGGGACACCATCCGGTCCCATTGATGCTGTGTTTTTAGCTATAGAGAGCAGCTTTCAGCTGCGCATTTGAGATGTCTGGGAGGCTACACTCTGCTGGGATAGTTATCTCTCCTTTAGGGAGAGGGGTGAAGTTTGCACTGAACCTGTCTGCCAGTATGTTGGCAATGTCTGTGGGTTCAGTGATTTTTGTATAATTTTGGAATAATTCTGAGCATATCTTGGAGTTTCCACCCAGGTTCCTAACATAGCTGAAAAAGGCCTTATGATTGTCCTTTGAATCCATGGCAATTTTTCTCTCAAAATTGGCCTTAGTTGATTTTATGAGTGCTCGTATTTTTTTACTAATAATGATCAGGGGTGACTTCCCTTTTATGGATTTTGTTCTATCATGTAATAGCTTTCTCCTCTTATTGTAAAGTTTGTTAATGGCTGGGGTCCACCAGACTGGATGTTTGCCCTTTGTGGAAAGAGTCTTGGTTTTATTTGGGATTGCCTGATCCATGCAGTCCTGGAGTTGTTCATAGAAGGCATTTGTAAGGGCTTCCGCAGCTTGGGTTGTGGTTTCCACTGTCTCAGGGGCCTTGAAGGATACCACACCAGTCTTGAGTAGTGTGAAGTTTGCTTTAGAGAAGTTCTTCACTGTGGTCTTTTGTTTGGGGTGGGGCGGGATGTGGATTTCCAGTGAGATTAGTTTATGATCAGATCTCACCAATGAGGGATATACTTTCAGTGTGGAGCATTTTGTCCCCATGTTTGTGATAATGAGATCTAGTATATTTTCTCCTCTCGTGGGAACAGTGACTAGCTGTTCCATGGCATTTGAATTTATGAACTCCAGGAACCGTTGGGCTAGAAAGTTAGGGCTTGAGTAATGTTCCCAGTCTATATTCGGGTAGTTGAAGTCACCCAATATGATGGTGTTTGGAGATACATTTATACCCTCCAGTGTCTTCAGGAAGGCTGTGTGGTGTTCCTGAGTTTGAGAGGGTGGCCTGTAGCATGCTACAATTTATAGAGCAGTTTTGCCTATGGTTAGTTGCACCTGGATGGTTTCCGAAGCTTTGTGCGTTGCCACCAACCTGGAGGTGTGGGTATCCTTTATGAATATGGATACACCCCCTCCTTTTGTGGTGTGGTCCGGGTTTTGGGGCCGGAATGCATGATATGAGGTAAAACCTAATAGTGCCGGGGTGCTCTCAGGAGCCTTGAACCAGGTTTCAGTTACAGCACAGACATCGATGTTCTCCATACCGAGAAGGGCCTCGAGTGCGTGCATTTTGAGATTTAGACTTATGGCATTGAGCAGCATTACCCTTAGCTTCTTCCCATTTTTGTTTTCTAGGGTGGCAGGTTTAGAATTTGAGCCTTGCCTAAAAAAGGCACTATAGGGGTGGCAAGAGCCTTAGCCAATATCCGGAATCCCAGGTGACAGGTGCAAGCCGTCCCTAGCGTGGCTTGTCAAGCATGTCATCCCAGGCAGACAGACACTGGATCCCCTTTGAATGACACCAGACATTAAGCCAATTGTTAAAGCTGATCATCTTGTCTCTATATTGTGGCATCATTCTTGGTGAAGGAAGGATACTGCTCAGGGTTAGGGTCATACCTGCCTGGGCTACATAATCAGAGAGCTCCCCTATGTCTCTTTCATGTAGTCCAGGGAGGTACGTCTCAGGTCGTTCACACCAGCATGGACAATGACTGTGTCATATTTGTACTTGCCGTGGAGTGACCCGAGTGCTTGTGTTATGTGGCGGATTCTAGCCCGATAGGCAGCTTACTGTGACCCTCTCCTTGTTCAGCCTGGTGAGTGGGACGTCAGTGTGTCTGACTATGGAGTCACCTATGACAAGTATGTTTGGTGTTGTATTTGGCTTTAAGGGCTGTGACTGCTTTGCACACTGCTTTTGTGGTTTATGTGTTGCTTGTGGGGTGTCTTGAGGTAGCAGTTGTTTGGGTGTCTGCTTTGGAGGCCTCTGCTGTTTAGGTAAATTTTACTCAGAGCCTCCGAGTATGTCTTTGTGTGTTTATGTGTTTGATTCAGTGGTGTGGTAGCATTATGTGAGGCTGGTTTTGTGGTGTGTGTAGTTGCCTTCTCCTCCTGTCTGGTCTTGCCAGTCCTGAGTTGAGAGAGCTCAGCCTCCAGTTTGGCTAAATAGCTGCATCTCGCAAGTATTTGTGTTATGTGGGAGGAGGAGAGGGTTGTCTGTGTACATGAGGCAGTTATAACATTGCCTCAAGATTCCCAGATTCACCAGCTGGACCGGAGAGGAGATTGACAACTGACCTTTGGACATGCTAGAATAATATTGGGAATTCCTTAATAATTGAAAACAAGGGCCAGTGGGGAGTGAGGGTGTAGTGCTTTTAATTTTTAGTGCTGACTTATATAATTGCTTTAGTGAGCAAGTGCCAGGTAACTTGAGTGCAATGTGTTACAAGTAACTAAATGCAAAACGACAAACAGTAACTTTCTTTCAAGTGAAACAAGGAAATAAGTACAGTAAGCAATGCAGATATCACTAGTGATCCACAGAAGCGCTGAGAAGCCACGTATTAGGTGGAATTAGCTTCCAGGGAAATAACAAGCAAACAAACAACAAGCATATAAACAAAGCTAGATTCAGCAGGCCTGGATCTAGTCTATGCTAGAGCAAACAAGGTGTACCAATTTCAGTAAGATACAGTTCAAATATTCAGGCACTATAAACCTTTAACCAGAAATTCCCAGCTCAGAAGGGCAGAGTCCAGCCTCTTCTCCCACAAGAGTGCAGACCACGAACCTTCTTAATGTAAAATAACTGGCTTGAAGCCCAAGTGCCTAAACCAGGACTAATACACTTGGACATTGGGCTCTCAATCAGCAGTTCCCAACTTAGAAGGATGAAAGCTACCTGTCCTGCCACCACAGTGCTTGCCACAAACCTTCCTAATGTAAAACAACTGGTCTGAAGCCCAAGTGCTTAATCCAAAAGACTTAGAATGATAGCTACACTTTAATCAAGTTACAACCAAGCAGTAATAAATACAATTGAATACTTTAGAGAATGTCTGGATTAGTGCTCAAGTTACACAAACAACGCTAGATCCAGCAGGCTCGAATCCAGTCTAGGTTTGCTTTCCCCACCGAGCAGTACTTTAGTTTATTAAGGCTTGAAATATTTTTCAGAAAATGACATTAGGACTAAAAGAAATACATATTTATAAAATAGATATTTATAAAAATAAAATTTTATGATACAGTAAATGATACAGTAATTGTACTGGCATCCCTCCCCTCATGCAGATATATATGAATGCAGGAATGTGCACGTCTTCACGCCCAAAATCAGTAACCAGTTGCAATCTACAGCTGATTGTCAATTTTGTATTTTCATAAAAAATGTCAAACTGTTTCAGAGATATAATCCTATACTGGTAAGGAATAATATTAAGCATATAACAAATATATACACTTGTACATGTGTGTATCTGGCTGACTAATTCAGACAGTATAAAATCATATATAGATTGATTTAGTATAACTTCAGAAATAACATAACATTTACTTCTTAAAACTTTAGCAAGTGCAAAATGGCATGCAGACACTCACAATGCAGCTATCTGCCAGCCTTGAAAAATAAACATATATGTGATATACAGGACCTAGCTGATTAGCCATATAAACAAAACAGTGGTGTGACCAGTACCAGTACATGGTACAGAAAGTTGGGCAGTGAAGGCACAACAGTTGAGAAAGCTAGAGGTGATTGAGATGAAGTGCTTAACATGTTTGGTAGGAAGTACACTGCTGGACAGATGAAGAAATGAAGACATCAGAACAGAAGCCCATGTAGCTCCAATTGCAGGTACGAGATTACAGTGGTTTGGGCACATGTGTACGAAAGCAGGAGACAAGCTGGTGAAGATGATTTGGGACAGAAAGAAAAGAGGCAGGAGGAAATGAAGGTGTCCAGTAAAGAGATGAATGGACTGTGTAAGCGAAGACCTGAGACAGTTAAGTATGATTAATGAAGAAAGTACGAGAGTGGCATTGAACCAAGAGATGTGGTGACAGTTGACAGAACACCCCAACCTCATGTAGAAATAGGGAAAAGGAGTTTATGATGATGATGAATCTGCAGTACAAGTATATGGGAAACAGAGTCATAATACACAAGCCATATAACATTATATAACATTAAAAGTCTGAAGGCAGTCTGTTTACTTAAACCTAGATTGGTTTCTTGTTCCATAGTTATATTTGGTGGAGCAATGATTTGCAATCAAGGCATATATGTTTTGTCATACATTAGACATAATTAAATATATCCGGAATTAATTAATGCAGAATATTTATAGTTTTGTCTGTTCTACACAGCACATTCTAACTGGTAATAGAAAAGACAAATCTCAAACCAGTGGGATATAAAAAGAAGTTATGTCCTTACCATAACGTTCCATGTGGAGTGTTCATCTCGCCTTTGTTCTTACACATGGGTGTCGGAGCCGATCCTCAGCTCCGAGTCGGCCGCTTATCAAAGCTCTGCATCTAGGAGAAGCTCGAGACCAACCTACCTCCCACAATTCCCTCTGCCTTTACCTCAGATCTAGTTTGCAAACAAGACCAGATCCAGCAATAACAAAGGTTATGAGCATAAAAGGATACATCAGTATACATAAGGATCAGACACTAGCTCAAGCCAGTAGGAACAACAGAGAGACCACTAGTGGGAGACAAATAGACCAGACTTCTAATCCGTACGTTCTTCCAGACCTGAGGGTGGGAGGGTGGGGATGTAAGAACAAAGGCGAGATGAACACTCCACATGGAACGTTATGGTAAAGACATAACTTCTTTATGTGAGAGTGTTCAATCTCGCCGTTTGTTCTTACACATGGGTAGCGTCCCTAGCTCCGTTACCCTGAGTGACTCACGGAAGAACGTTCCTGAGCACAGTGGAACCAAAAGATGCTCTATCCCTGGAAGTCCTGTCAACTTTATAATGAGTGATGAATGTATGCGGTTTTGACCAAGTGGCGGCTGCACAAATAGTGTCCAATGGCAGACGAGCCGCATGAGCCAGAGATGTGGAAACTGATCTAGTAGAATGTCCCTTTGGTTTGGTGGGCAAAATATGATTTGAAGCAGAATAAATGAAGGTTATACAATCAGTTAGCCATTTAGAAAGTGTGCGCTTCGTCACTGCCATGCCCTTTTTGTTGTCCGCAAAGGCTATAAATAGTTGGTCCGCTTTTCTATGGTCCTTAGTTCTATCCAGGTAGAATCTGAGTTGTCTATGAACATCCAATTTGTGCAACATATATTCCAGCTTGTTGGAGAGGTTTTTGAAAAATGTAGGAAGCTCAATGGACTGATTAATGTTGTTGACCGAACAAACCTTAGGGAGGAAGGAAGGGTTGGTGCGTAATGATACTCTGTCCGGGTGAAAAATTAAATATGGCTGCTTGATGGAAAGTGCCTGAAGTTCTGATACTCGTCTGGCTGATGTGTTAGCCACTAGGAAAAGAGTCTTCCAGGACAAGAACTTTAAGGAACAGGAAGAAGCTGGTTCAAAGGGTGGTAAAATTAGTTGGGATAAGAGCAAATTTAGATTCCAAGGAGCTGTAGGTAACCTAACTGTTGGTTTGAGATGAAAGGACCCTTTCATGAAGGCTTTACAAAGCCTATAAGCCATAATAGGAGCTCCGTTTTCTCCTACGTGAAAGTTGGAAATAGCGGCCAACTGAACTTTTAAAGTGGCAGTAGAGGCTCCTTGGTGAAATAGCATGGACGGGAACTCCAAAATCTTGTTTAGAGGGGCTACTAAGGGATCTAAATGTTGTATAGTCACCCAGTAGACGAAACGTTTCCACTTACTGGTATAGATTTTAGTAGTGGAAGCCTTATGAGAGGCGACCAGAATGTCCTGAACCGCCGGAGAGAGAAGAGCAGACCTGGCTAAGTAGGGAAGCGGAGCAGCCAAGCTGCTAACTTGAAGGATAGGAGCGACGGGTGAGGAGCTCCTGACGAATGAGTCAGTAGGTCTGGCACTGGGTCCAGAATCCAGGGCTCCCATATTTGGTGAGTTTGAAGAAAGGGGAACCAAATCTGTCGAGGCCAGAATGGGGCAATGAGAATTATAGTCCTCTCCTGGTCCTTGGCTTTCTGAAGAAATTTCAGGATCAGTGGTATAGGAGTGAAAGTGTACAGGAGACCCGGGGGCCAATCGTGAATCAGAGCATCCCTGGGGACATCCCCTGGAGGGGGTAAAAGGGCAAAGTAGCTTCTGCACTTGGTGTTCATTGGAGACGCAAACAGATCGCAGCAAGGCTGGCCCCATTTGTGGAAAATCCTTTCCGCCACTATCTGATTGAGGGACCACTCGTGAGGTAACAGGATGGCTCTGCTCAACCTGTCCGCTATGACGTTGGATAACCCCAGGATGTGCGTTGCTATCAGAAAGCGGCCCATGGATTCTGCCCATTGCCAAATTGTCATGGCCTCTCTGCAAAACTGGTAAGACTTGATTCCTCCTTGTTTGTTTATGTACCAGACTACGGACATGTTGTCCATATGAACTGCAATGGTCCCTAGAGGTAGAAGTGGGGAGAAGTGTTGCAACGCTAGAAACACTGCCCTCATCTCTAGAACATTTATGTGCAGGTTGTACTCTAAACTGGACCATTCGCCTTGGACTGTTTGTCACTGAAAGATGCCCCCCCAGCCTATCATGGAAGCATCAGTGGTCACTGTGGCTGTTGGTTTGGGTAACACAAACGGTCGGCCGCTGATGAAGTTGTGATTCTGTAACCACCAAGACAGGTGTGCTTTGCAGGAATTCGTAATGTGAATCTCGTGTGTCAGCGGTAACTGTTGGAACGACCACTGTGCGAACAGCAGCCATTGGAGAACTCTCATGTGTAGCCTCCCCATGGGAACTGCAATGAGGGAAGCTGACATGAGCCCTAAGACTTTCAGGACCAGATTGGCTGGGGACTTTTTGGACAATAGCAGGAGAGATACGTGTTCTTGCAGGGAAGCTATTCTTGTGGAGGAGAGTTTTAGTAGCAAAGAACGGGTATGTAGATCTGCCCCTATAAATGAAATATGCTGCGTGGGCTGTAACGCAGATTTTTCGAAATTTATCGAAATCCCTAGCTGAACACAAAGGCTGAGTGTGTAGTCCCTGGCCTCTATCAGTTGACGCTCGGTGGTGGCAGAAAGGAGCCAGTCGTCCGGATATGGAAACACCCGGAATCCTAGGCGTCTCAAGTGAGACACTACCACTGCCATGCATTTGGTGAAAACCCTGGGGGCTGAGGTTAGACCAAAGGGCAGGGCCTGAAACTGAAAGTGGCTGGCTCCCAGTCAGAAGCGCAGGTGATCTCTGGACACTCTGGCCATTTTGATGTGGTAGTAGGCGCCCCTGAGATCTATTGAGCACATCCAATCATCCTTCTGTAAAAACGGAAGGATCGATTGAAACGTGACCATCCGGAACTTTTCTTTCTTCACAAATGTATTGAGAGTGCTTAGGTCCAGAATTGGCCTCCAGTCCCGTCTTTTTTGGAACTAAAAAGAACCTTGAGTAAGTTCCGGATCCTCTTTGGTCCGCCGGGACTGGCTGGATGACTCTTTTTTCTAGCAGCTTTGAGATTTCTATAGCTGCAGGTTCTCGCAGATGGGGTGGTACATCTGGGAATCTTTTTTGTGGTAGTGGGGGAAATAAAAAGGGAATTTTGTAACCTCTGGTAATAATGCTTTTACCCAATTGTCTGAAGTAAGGTTTTGCCAGGCCTGAGGGTATAAAGCCAAGCGACCCCCGACTGCCTCCAGAGCAGGACAGTCGGGCCTCCTCTCAGGAGTGCTGGAAAGGCTTCCCAGGGATGGTATCCCTGTCACCTTGGTTCTGTGGACCCCCCTCTGCCGCCAGGGCGGCGTCTTCCATTTCTGCCCCCTCCTCTGCCTCTGGGGGGGGCATCACCCTGTGTGCCTGGGAAAGAGCCCTGGGGTTTGCGAAACCGCATCTTTCCACCTCGTTGCCCTTTGGGGTACGGTCTGGATGGGGTGGAAAAACGGACTCCGACAGCAGACAGAGTCTTTCCCTCTTGCTCACACCGGGTTAGGGTCTCCTTTACTTTGGGGCCAAAAAGAGTGGCACCATCAAAGGGGGCGTTAGTAAAGGAAGACTTGAAGGCTTCCGCAAAGGAGCACAACCGCATCCAGGATTGTCTACGAAGAGCAATCGCTGAAGCTGCAGCCCTACTCGACCCTTCGGCCGCATACGAGATGAGCCTCATGGACGAGTTCACAATAGATGTAAGGGTATTGAGCTGTGCTGTAACCTTATCCGAGACAGCAGCATCTGTATTACCCTGGAGGGTATCTCCCAACTCTTTGACTAGATCCCTCTGTAATCGTGTGAAGTGTGTCAAGTAGTTCAGCGATCGCATGGAAAAAGTCGCTGAACTGAAAATGCGCTTCCCATATCTGTCCATGGTCCTAGAGTCTCTGTTAGGAGGATGGACAGACGAGGAAGATTCGGACATCTCCTTTTTAGTGGCTGCGGCCACCACCATAGCATCCACTGGAACTCCCTTAGTAAGGTATGACTTGTCCTGAGGGGCAGCTATATATTTGTTAGGTTTCCTGGGAACTGGCTCCACTGTCAGGTGCCTCCCACGCCCTTCGAGCAATTAACTCCATTAACTCATCGAAGGGAGGAGTGACCCAGGAGGAAGAAGGGCGAGCACCAAATGCCTTCAGCAGTACCGACTCATCCTCAGAAGGGGGTAGGGCCTGCCAATCACCTCTCTGCTTCAGGATCTCCAGGATGTCAGCAAAGGAGACATCCTCCGAGGGTGATTTTGGGGACCCTTCTGACTCATCTAAGTCAGTATCCGATGTTAAAGATTCTTGTGGAGAATCTAAGTGCCTCCTCTTGCACAATTTTTTCTTCGGGACGTCATCGAGAGGGGCATCCGATGAGGCCTCCGAGGAAGAAGGGGCTCCCTCTGGGAGTGGCTGAGACAGTGGTGCTCTACGCTTATGTGTAGTCGTGGGTGCAGAAGAAGACAACGGACCTTTACGGGAGGGAGAAGTTGCTTCTGCTGACGTGGTTGTCTGAGAAGACAATACCTTCCTTATGAGGTCGAAGGCCCCCGGACCCCGAGCAGAGGAATCCCCCGGTTCTGAAGAACGCGGAAGTATCTCCGACGTGGAGGCCAAGGGCATCGACCCCGAGGATGGAGCCAAAGTGATCCGTGCCGAGGCACCGAGGGGGAGAGTCGGCACCAAAACATCGGTTCGACTCTCGGTCCCGGAGCCAAGGATAGATCGTCGGCTCCGCGAGTCGGGTAATGGTTCCGATGGAGTCGAGGTCAACGGTGCCGACCGAGGAAGGGACGGTTCCAGCACCAAGGGCTCCACTATCATCAGATCAACATCTCCCGGCTCTGAAAGCTGAGTAGGCCTCAGAGGAGGATCAGATGGAGATAAAGGAAGGCCTTCGAGTCTCGACACCAATTGGGAGGAGACTGAAATGAGCTTGGACAGGGCCTTGTTCTCCATTAACTTCTGCACCACATGATCTATGTCGGTGCCGGAGAGGGGCCTGGAAGATCGGGTCGAAGGAACCGAGGACGGTGCCGACCTCAATAGAGCAGGAGGTGGAAGTTCCATCACCGGTTCCAAGACTCGAGGCTCGGTGACAGTAAGAAGTTCGACACTCGGCCCCGAAGTCTGTGGAACCGGTGAACGAACCTTAAACGAAGAACTCGGAGCCGATGACATGGGCTCCGATGTCTTCGACTCCTTCGAGGATTTAGAAGCCTGGTCTGACTTGTCAAGAGCCTCTTGAAAGGCAGGCTACAAAAGACCTCTATCCATAAGCTTCCTGCGTCTATCTGTCATGACCCTTCCACTAAAAGAATGACAGATAGAACAGTCTTCTTGTAGATGGAGAGGGCCAAGACAGTAGACACAGGAACTATGGTTGTCGGTGACAGACATCTTTTGCCCACACTGACACCTCTTAAATCCTGACTTAGCTTTTTCAGACATATCTGTAAGAAAAAACACTGTACAATAACAAATCACACTGTCAAAATTGGTTAGTAAATCCAAAGACACAGCAATAAAAATTGCAAGTATCAATTTCCTAGTCCAGTAAGTAAGTGGGGTAGGCCCTAAGGTAAACTAAACTATATATATATATATATATATATATATATATATATATATATATATATATATATATATATACTATTATATATATAAAAGAGTAGCCAAAGGAAGTCCAGACCACACACACACTAAATATATTATCTCAAAGGATCAGAAGATTTTACAAGAAAAAAAGTTAAGAATTTAGCTTATCTTCCCAAGTTGGTCAGAGCTCTTCAAAAACGATGCGATCGGTTGCAGCGGCAAACTAGATCTGAGGTAAAGGCAGAGGGGAATTGTGGGAGGTAGGTTGGTCTCGAGCTTCTCCTAGATGCAGAGCTTTGATAAGCGGCCGACTCAGAGCCGAGGATCGGCTACGACACCCATGTGTAAGAACAAACGGCGAGATTGAACACTCTCACATCACAGTACAACACATCTTGGATACAGAAGACAAAATTCCAGTCTGAGAGCAATTCCGTAAGAGCCTAGTCATTAGAAAATGGTTTAATTCATTTTTCTATGCAAGCTTATCTTCAAAGAGATGTGCACCGCACTCCTCATATCCTACAGTGATTTCAGGGCTACACTAACATTTCCATTATTTCAGGCTGAAGTGGTTGTGGTTCTAGAAATCCCTTTTCCACATGTTTTTCTGGGACAGAGCAAATGGAGTTAGGGAGATACGGGAACAATCAGTTTAAAATGACATACAAATCTGTACTATTGTCTTCACGGAATGATAAATGCACAAAAACTGATTAATAATGATACAACCTGAAATCCCCTTTCAGTTTCATTTTTAGTGCACCCCTAACATTTCTTTACACTACTCTCACTGACTGCATCGGCCTTGTTAATGTGCATAATAAAATGTGCTTTTGTTTGCTTTCCATGCATATTCTCTTTAGTTTTCATAAAAGTTAATTACTCACAGCATATTATACAGTGCATGACATTTTACCCCACAGTTACAATTTCAGACAGCGTTTATGGTTATGAATTCTACAGTGGTGCTTCTTCCAGCACCTTCTTTCCAGGAAAAGCACCAGGTACTCATACTGTGCCTGTATTATATAACATACCACAGCCCCCTATTATTTCTTCTGCGATAACAACATATGTTTAGAATTTCAGAAGAATGCACCAAGAGATACATACATATAACAGTTCATAGTAAAAAGTTAATAAAATACAGCTTACTTTTTGTTTTTCTTCCTGTTGACCTAGTAAAAAGACTGCAACAAAATTGACTTAACTATTTCAAAACATTAAAATAAAACATGTGAGGGCACACACACACATTTATATATATCACTTTTCACTGGAACAGCACTAAGTAATTAAAACATCTCCTCAGTCTGGTACAGAAAATCATAAATGCACCCAACACACACATATTCCAACACATAAACTATAGATTTACCTGTAAACTAAGATTTACTGGTTCTGGCGGCCTTTTCTTGTTAGTAGATTACAGGCTAAAATCCACAGCAATTGTACCATCATTACAGAGCACCACTTCTGAACAAAGTCTTTTGAAGTATGATTTAGTACTGTTTTGATGTGTAACAAATGAAAGCATACCCTTTAAATTATTTAACTTGTTTTCACCTAACAAAGAACAGAAAAAAAAACTTTTGTCTGTCTGAAAACTCAAGATTCTATTATGTATTTCGACGTTTTACACTTAAGATGTGACTGCAATTTTCTAATAAATCTTTTATTACTCAGTTTATTTTGTGTACAAAAAAAAGGTAAATTAGATTTAAGGCTTACAAAAGGACAATCTGTGAATACTGGTAGGAGTTCAGATATGATCAGTTCATTGCTAACACTGCAGAAAAATTATATAAAATATATGGGTTTCACACTTATCAAGAAAAGGCAAACAAATATACATCACAGAATGTATAAAATGTCTGAGAAGACAGCTTCTAAGTTAAACAGCCACCTCCCAGGTTCTGTGAGTTGCAAAGCATGGATCTTCAACTTTCTCACAGGATTTTCACAGCTAATGATTATTTCATATTCTTTCCACCCGTCTTCCAGTACCATAATGCCATCTGCAGCTGATACCATACAACAAACCCATTGAGCCGCAAGAAATCCTTCAGCTTCTTTGGGAACAATTTCAATACCACATTTGACACTACATAACTCATTAACATATACAAGTAAACGTCTGTTGTTATTCATGTACCACTCCATCTCAAAACTTCTCCACATACTGGCATATTGGTGTCTTTGAACTTCTTCCTGAATGGGGACACTAAAGGAATTCCAGAAATGAAGCACATCATACATAAGTTCATAGGTGCGTACTACGCTAATGGCCCTGGAGCCTTTACAAGCCTAGCCCATAGGATTACCTTGACATTAAAAAGTCAGGCATAAAATATATTAGACAATTTCAGCAGATCTGAACATTCAACATCAAATATTTCTAATACCAGATTGACTTGCCTCTGAATGGGTCTTATAGCTGAGACACTGTGATCAACATGCGGTATGTACTCAAACATCTACATAAATCATTTAAAATGTGACAATTCTAAAACAAGGGTTATGAACCCTGGCCTCTATCTATTCATATATCCAGTCATCATGTCTTTTGTCCATCCCGCAATTAAAATTACATCTTTGTGTTTCTGTTTTTAGTTGATCAAGACAAAAAAGAATACATATATGATCATATGATGACTGCTTGTCTGACAAATTCACCAACCACCACTACCATCAAACAAAACTCTCTGCAAACAGTTCCAGTGTCTGCTACTTAAGTACACACTACCTGACAACCAACAGAAAAATAAAATTAATTTGTTGACTAAACAAATTTTCCAGCAAGTATCATATAGTCATATATGTAACATAAAATATATATATATATTTTTTTATATATATATATATTTATATATATTTATTTATATATATATATTTATTTTATATATATATATATTTATATATATTTATTTATATATATATATTTATTTATAATAATATTTATTTATATATATATTTATATATATATATTTATATATATATATATAAACTCCTCTGCAGTTCATCAAATGTACATTTTTTTCTGTAAGTCAGAGGGGTGGTATGAATGAATGAACACTTAATTTGTCAAAACTGAGAATTTTGAATTTTTTTTAATCAAAAAAGGTAAGTTTGATTTGGGTATGGAATACATTATCTGTGTATGTTTGAGGGTTAGGATTATGTAAGGACATAGCTTTAGTGTGCATGTGTATTTGTGTGTGTCCCTGATTTAGGGTGAGGTTATGGTATAGCTTAGGTATATGTGTGTGAGAGTTTGCACATGCAGGTATGTTTGAAGGTTAGGGTAAGGGCAAAGCTTAAGTGTGTGTGTGTGTGTGTGTGTGTGTGTGTGTGTGTGTGTGCACGCAAGTGTTTTTGGGTAAAGGATAGAGTACGGGTTAGGTATGGGAATAGGTTTATTGTTTGGAAAGTGTGCATATTGGTGGGTGTTTAGCACGCACTACTAAAGTGATGCAGGGGTACATCAAAGGCAATGGTCTGTAATAAGTCAGCATCTACAATGTCCATGCCAAGGGACCAAATCAGATAAAATAACACATATAATCTGTAGCTATAAGGACAGTGGTGCTATTCTAATTTGGTTGCAAAGCAGAAATGGGAACGGCAGACATACTCTACTACTGTACTCAGGACCAGCTGTATCATGGCACGAAATATTCAAGTCAGCTACACAGCTCGGTGGTGGTAAGTTCGGGCTGCTGATCAGATCCTTTCTTACTTACAAGCTAACATAGTTCACAGAGTAACTAACATCATGAATAAAAAAGTGGAATGAGAAAAAGCAGTAAAGTGTGCTGGAAGAACTTGACAGACCCATATCATTGACTTAAAACTGAGGATAATATGCCACTGGTTTGTCCTGCTGATTAAAACAGAACATGTAACCTTGATCCTGCTCAGAATCATTCATTTTCAGTACAACTTGCAAAGTTAATACTGCTGTGACTACTGCAATGAAGTCCAAGATATAGGTATAAACCAATTTCACACATGCACAACAAATGCAGAGTCTGCAATGGGAAACACAAGAAGAGTGACAACATAATTAAAGCAGCATAAAGTAAAATGGACAAAATAAAATAGGTGGGAATATGGAAACTACAAATAAAAATGGCTAAACTTGCTACAATCATTTGCTAAGACTCAGAAAAACTATCATTAACACTGTTGTCTTCCTGGCTAAAGAGACAGGCAGGATGATGTAGCTTTCTAAAAGTTTTTGCCACAGAATATGTGAAAGACATAATGCAACTCTTGTATTCTCTTTAAAACACAACTCTTCTGACATTCCAAGTGGCATCTACTTGGTGCACAACTGGCTTACATCACAGTGTTTTAACACCTGTTCTTCTTTAACTAGATTTCAAAGTATTCCTAAAACTCTTTTCTTGCTCACAGTTGTATTACCAGATGAAATATTTGTCAAAATCTTTCATAAAGGTAAAGTTATCTCACACACAGATCTATATTACTACTTCAAAAGACCTTTACATCGAATACCTCTCCATCGACACAAAACCATCAAAATTCACTTCCACGAATCGCAGAATGTTTCTCAGGCCAGTGAAACAATTGCCCTGTATAACAGCGGAACACACTCTGCACTATATCAAACCCACCCAAGTGGGGGGCTGCACCCCCAACTATATATGTATATATACCAACTCCGAGATCGCACTACACTGGGGAAAAGGGCAAAGTTTTGGAGTTGGCCAACTAGCTCCTAACCCTGGGAAAATTCTGCAATTTGTGGAAGTGAATTTCAAGTTTTGTGTTGATGGAGAGGTGTTCGACATAAAGATCTTTTGACATAGTAATATAGACTCCTCACACACACACAAGATACAAACTTGGCAAGACACTGCATCATTTTTAGAAACCTCTGACATACATGCTTGCCATATAGCTTTGGCATCTGTACAACCACTCTTACTTTTTTTTGTGTCTGGCTTCAGTCCTGTCATTAGTATATGACCCTATATATTTTAGACTTGTTACTCTTATTTTACATCATTTGCTTACATTTAATTTGAAATTATGCTATCCTAATCAATGTAACATTTGAATCAATCTCATTCAATGTTCCTCTTTTGTCTGGTCCCGCAATGAAAGATCATCTGTTACATGTACAACACCTTCAAAGCCTATAAAGTACATATACAAAACAGCTCTTTGTAATAACTATGGTACTGCTGAAATATGAAACAGAAGTTTAAAGAATCAATACCTTACTGTCCTAATGGCATATTCAATGTACAGTGTTTGGGGCTTTCTTCATCTAGAGTAATCTACCAGAGTCCCTAGCTTACATTTATTACAGAAAAGAACTTTGCATTTTAGCATGACTGAGAATAATTCCACAGTGTTAAATAATGGGTAACTGCTTTATGTGACCACTTTATTCAAATTTTGCAGATAAAAAGAACAGTGGCATACTATTCACCCATTATGTTAGTTCTAAATGCTTCTTGATAACACCTAATCTTTCGATGTGATTCAGTTTGTGCTCAGACTTTATAAAAAGTACACACAGAAGTCCAGGTAGCTGCCTCAAGAACAGAATTAGTATCCAAACCCTTGAAAAAAGCACAAGAACAGGCCACAGCTCCAGTAACATGAACCTTAACATAAGAAGGAAGGCTCTTAACATGAAAAGAATAATAAAAAGAAATAGCTTTAAAAATCCAAGAAGAAATAGTTTGCTTAGACACAGCCAATCCCTTGGACCCAAGATGAAAGGAAACAAAGAGCTGGCCAGATTTATGAAAAGTCTTATCTAAATAAAATCTGAGTTGTCTATGCACATCCAAAGTGTGTAGCACCTTCTCCCTGGCGGATTGCAAAGAAGGGAAAAAACTGGCCAAATGAGTAAACTGATTAAGACACAACTCATTCACCACCTTGGGCATAAAAGAAGGATTAGTACGAAGGGACACACTATCCTTATGAAACACCAAAAGAAGGTGGACAAGCCATAAGGGCATGAAGCTCAGGCACCCATCTGACAGAAGTAAAGGCTAACAAACGTACAGTCTTCCAAGAACAATGTTACAAGGAAGCTGAGACTGCAGCCTCAAAAGGAAACTGGTTCAGTTCTTCTAAAACAAAATTAAGATCCCAGGGAGGAGGATCAGGCTTCCTGGGATACCTAATATGAAGGATGCCTTTAAGGAATTGCTTAGCTTCAAGTCTAGAAGCTAAAGCAGGAGATAAAGGCAGACAAGCAGAAACAGCTGATAAGTGGGCCTTAACAGAAGAATAAGCCAATGCAGTATTAAGTAGTTCACACAGATAAGAAAGAACCAAAGAAACATTCACAGAAAGTGGATCCAGGTTATAAGAAGGACACTAAACAGAAAACATCTTCCATTTGGATAAGTAGGATTTCTTGGTATTGTGTTTCCTGGTCTCCTGCAGGACCCTAAGCATGCCCTCAGAAAAAAAGGTGTCTATGAGGAATCAAAATTCTATCACCCAAAGTGTCAGCTGAAGAGTGGACAGATGAGGTTGGATGAAAAAATCCCTTGTCTTGTGTGAGTAGGTCCAACCTGTGAGGTAACTTGTGTTGATTACCCTTGGCTACATGCAGAAGAGGAACCAATGCTGTTTGGCCAAAAGTGAGTCACAAACAAGATTTTGGGAGCATCATGTTGTATTTTGAACAGGACATCTGGAATGAGGGGAAAGGGGCATAAAGAAATATCCCCTTCCAAGAAAAAGAGAGGATGTCCACCTTCCAAATCAGAGGACCTAGGACTCTGGCACAAAACAGAGGAAGTTGTCTGTTCAGAGGGAAGGCAAAAAGATCCATTTGAGGAGTACCCACTGGTGGACAATGTCCAGACACACATCCCTGTGAGGCATTCATTTGAGAGACTGAGTTATGGACCTGTTCAGACAGTCTGCCACAGGAATGTACACTGCCTGAACAGTCACTGGAAACAGACAACTAGATCCCACACTAGGAGTGCCAAGTGGCAAAGAAGATAAGACCTTGTCCCTCAATGTTTGTTCACATACCACATTACTGTGGCATTGTCTGTAAATATCTTGAGAAGTCCTGAGGAGAAAAGGGGATGAAAAACCTGAAGAGCCAGCAGAAGAACTCTCATCTCCTTGATGTTGATGTGGTCTTTCTGTTGATTGGACTCCCTGCACCTTTAGAGAGCTGAAAGCTGCCCATCCCACATCTGAGGCATCTGTGAACAGCTCCTGACAGCGAAGAGGTGGATGAAAAGGAAGGCCTCAATTGAGAGTCAACTGCTGAGTCCACCAATGAAATTCCTGCTTGAGATATGCAAGAAGATGAACTAAAAAATTGAGGGGATGAAAATGCTGAAGCCAAACTGACTTTAGAAACCACTAAAGCTTTCTGATGTAGAGTCTGTCAAAAGGGAGCATAGGGATGGTGGAAGCCATGAACCCCAGAGCTTTCAGAAATTCCCTTGTAGTTAGTGAGGTCAGAGGAAGAAGGGACTGAAAAAAGGAAATCAGAGTTAGGGCCATGGAGGAGGCAGGGATGCCAGCATAGGATCAGTCTGGATCCTGCACCCCAGAAAGGCAGAATCTTGAGGAGTCAGAAAGGACTTTTTGAAATTTGTAGTGAACTCCTCAGGCTCTGAAGAAAGGGAGACTGCAAAATGAAGATTTTGCAACAAGATCTCTGGAGAGGATGCGTGAAACAGGAGATCATCCAAGTAGGGAAAGACTTGGATCCCCCTTAGCCTGCAAAAGCAATCATAAGGATCAAGCTATCTGGTGAATACCATTGCGGCAGTAGAAAGGCCAAAAGGCAAACCAGAAAACTTAAAATTCCAGGAAGCAACAGAAAAATGTAAACATTTCCTGAAAAAGGGATGAATTGGGATATGGAGATAAGCATACTTAATATCCAGAGACCACCATGTAAGCTGGAGGAAAAAAAAAGAGGGAATAAAGTCTGAAGGAACAACAGTTGAAAAGATGGAACCTTCAGAAATGTATTTAGATGAGAGAGGTCTAAAATTGGTTTCCAAGTACCCTCTTTCCTGGGTACAAGGAACATTCTGGTATAAAACCACCTCCCCGTTTGGCAAACTGGAACTTCTTGAATAGTATCCTGAGTCAAGAGATCCCGAAGCACCCCTGGCAAGAAGGATAGTTGTTCCTGAGGGGGCTGAGGAATTCCCATAAAAAAGGGAAGAGATTTCCAGACCACAAAATACTCTTGGTGGATAACAGACGGAACTCAGGAGTCCTGAATAATCTTTAACCAAATAGGGGAGAGAGAGAAAAACAGATAGACAGCACCTGGTTTATCAGGAAAAGGAGAATTCTTGGGCACAGAAGTCTGAGAATCTTTAGTAGGAGGAGTTTGCTTCCCACCTTTCTTGCTCTTAGGGGGGTGAGATTGGCTTATTGGGGTAATTTCTATGAAACCTAGGAAGAGGAGAAGCAAAACATTTTTTAAATTATTGTAAAGCCTTACCCTTATCATGAAGGGACTTAAATTGGCAGCATGCTTTGCCAAATAACCATTTATTATTCAGAGGAGAATCCATCAACTTAGCCTTAAAATCATGTGTCAAAGCTTGAAGCCAAATCCAAGAATAACTCCTCATTACACATCTAAAAGCAGCAACCCTAGAAGAAGCATGACTCACTTGATAGAATAACAAGTCACCTGGGAGGAAGTCCCTAACAAGGAAAGAGCAGACGTCTTCTCTTCAGAGTCAGGAAGATCAGAAATTAAGTGACAGGCCTGGGAAAGATGAGCCAACATGCACCTACCTGGACATATGGGTCTGATAACTGACTGCCCTAAAAGCTAAAGTAGCAAAGGTATAAACCTCTTCCCTCAACCTTTCCATGGTTCTGCTATCTTTGACAGAAGGCAGTAACTAAGGAGAAGGTAGCAATTGACATGGCTTGTCAGAAGCCACAGACACCACTGAGGGGTCAGCAGAAGGGCACTTATACAGAAATGTACATCCCTCAGGCACCCTATAAAACCTATCATGTTTCATGGGGGCAGAGGACTGGGAGTCATGAGCCTTAGAAGCATTAGAAAAGGCATTCAACAGGAAAGCTGAAACAGGCGGGACAGCAAAAGGCCTGAGAGAATCCATCTGCAGCAGCTCATAATACCTTTTCTGCACCTCAGAAACCTGAACACAATCCCATTTTAAAAAATCCATTGTTCTAGAGATTGTATCCACAAAGGAAATGTCCTCAAAAAGGGTATCAGGACTAACAGATTCCTCTTCCTCAGACTCATAATCTAAAGGAGAGGGAATCTGAGAGGAGTAGGCAAGGGATTCCTCATCTGAATCCACCTCCTCCTCAGAGGAATTCTATTCCCTGGGACTTCTACGGGGAGTACAGGACCAATGAGGAGCTAAACAGAAACACCCCAAGGAGGTTTTAAATCAATCAAAGTATTAAACAATCCCTGAGTGAAATTTTTCCATTCACTCTGTGGATCCTTAGGAGCTGGAGCAATATGTTAAGTTTTCTGCTTTTTCTTTAAGGGGACATCCACGTTATGAAATGTAGAAGGCTCTGACCCCAGACAGCATTTAATAATGGTAGTAGAGATTTCTTCTCTTACTAAAATTTGAGGAACATCCCTAAGGCCCCTCAGAAATAATCAGTGGCGGTTCCCCCTGAATGTCCAATGCAGACGTCTGCAAGGCCTTCAAGGACGTGCCTAAGGTCAGATTCCCACAGGCCTCCACAATGATCACAGCAGAAGAATTCAATGATGAAGTCAGACAAACATCCAGGCTTTTGCTCACCTCAGGAGAGACATCCAGCAGAGTTTGTACTGCCGAAGAATCTGGCCTAGATTTCTTGGTCTCCTTCTTCCCAGATGGCTGCCCCTCAGAGCAGGAAGTTCCTTTCATAGTATCTTTAGCTAAGAGCTTAAGATATTGATTCTCTAGATGCAACTCCAAAGAAGAAAGCCTGCTATGGAGGGTATTGGAACAAAGGCCTGACAGACTTAACAGGATGTATGGTTGTGGGAAGCACCAAGGTAAAGCAAGCACTGCTCATGACAGGCTTCAGGGGGAATTTGTCTCCCACTCTGGCATTTACCCTTCTTGGATGACATGAAACCCCATAAGTAACAACAAAAAGAAGAAAATACAAGATACACAGAAACCCAGTGGGCACTTATCTGCAATAGCTTGTTGAACCAGCAATGGAATGGATGTTTAGACCAAAGATCAAGAGATGGCATTTGGACTAGCAGCAAAGAAGTTCTCAGGATAGTACGTCAGGACATCATCTTTATGCCCTATGTTACACGAGGAGCATGTGTGTGATGTACGGCATACCTTAAAGCAACCTAAACGCTTTAGTATACTGGCCGGACGTCAGGCCAACACTGGCAGGGGATCCCTATTGTAATGAGTACTGCAACAGTGAAATTAAAAGACAGTGAATTATGCATTCCCGGGTATGTGTGTTACTGGCACAAAATCTGTATGTACTGTTATAAAATATTCTTCTGGCAAACTACTCAAGTCTATAAATAAATCATTACAGTAATGCAGGGTATCATTGCTATGGCTGCGGTGCTGAACGTATTCACTTTTTTATCATTCTTAAGTACTCATAAGAACTTATAAACCAAATCATCAAAAAATGTTAGGAGAATTTACTTAAGTGCAATGCTCTCGAAAAGTTGACATCAATAGCTTTTGAACAATTAACTTTACAATAGTGCTTTAAATGATTTAACAATGTGCACACCCATATGTTTTAGTGCCTTTAAGCGCTAATGCTTCAAGACTGAACTCTGACATACTGGGCTCCATGGCATGGATGGATGTCATCTTTATTGTGATCCAGGGTTTGATTAGTGGCCCTGGCACTGAATGAGCAACAAGGAGAGGGAAAGAGTGACGTTGTGTAGCCTACTTGCTTCTCCCATTTGGTGGAAGAGGTCTGCATACATGTGGTGATGTGGGGGTACAATGTGCAGTGTGATCACATTGGTGAAGACCAGACAGACCAACTCTCATGCTCCAAGGAGAGAGGCAGGGCCACATGAGGAGAACACCCACTGCAGAACTGAGGTGGCATCCTTCACTCATGGCCCACTGCATCTCTCTCCCTGGTACCTAGCCAAATGTGAATACTTATGGCCCGGGGAAAAAGACAAACATGAACTGCTCCTGATGGCTATCTAAGTCATGCCCTCGCATTATCCCCTCCACCCAGTGAAGGGGAATAACTGGAATGACTGTCCATGAGTGGACTGATGGTTAACAGACAGTGAGGATAAAAAGCCTACAAAAAAGCACCCTAGGATAAAGTATTCTGCTCTGTACTTGTGTCTAGTTTTTTTATCAAATAGAACTCATTCATAGTTTCATATGAGATTACTAGGCTAATGACCCCCAGGAGGCCTTTTTAAAACTAGGCATGCTTCCCAAATATATCTAAAGTTTTAATACCCTATGGTTATTTTAGAGGGTATATTTAGGTTTGGGCATGGGTGGTTACGCATTTATGGGCTGCCTCTGTAATTGCCATTGAACACGAACTTACACTAAAACCAAACAAATTACCAGTTTATTACATGTTATGTAAGATCCCTTCTAAGTCCACAGGACACCATGAGAGATTCTTGAATGTATTTTCTGAAATACCCATAATGGAAAATACCTTTTTGATGGATGAGTGATTTTAACTACCCATCGTTAAACTGGTGCACATATGTTTCAAAAGTTGGGTACGCACAGAAATTCCTAGAATTAATCAATGCTAACTCTCTAAAACATTTAGTTAACCAAACCAGTGGGGGAAAAGCATTCTAGATTGTGTCTTCCTTAACACAGGCCTCTTGCACCATGCCTATACCATCCCCATCCCTTGTTACATCTGACCATAAACTAGTCACCTTTTCCTTTAAAGCCTCAACCCCCCACCCCCAGTGAACAAAGCAGGATTTAAAAAGCACACACCTACTCAAACCTAATGGTGATCTCTCAAAATTTACTTGTAATATCACCAGCACCCATACAGCTCCTGCAACAATTTATACAGCAGAGTTCTACTCCCACCTGGAAAAATGTTAAGTTCTGGTAGTCCCCAGTACAGCCAAATGCATTAGGAAATTCAAAAACAAACCATCATGGTGGTCTATGAGTGTAAATAAATTTATAATGAAATGAAAGAACTTATACATTTCCATAATAAAATTAAATCTGTTTACTTAGGTCTTAGATGGGTTTAGTATGAGTTGGGAGGAATTTAGCCATTTTTCTAAAGTAGTGAAGACTCTTGGATTCTATCTTGGAATAATTGTTGAGATGGGGCTGAGCAAATAAGGGTGGTGTCATCAGCATACTGTACTATATTAGTTTGTTGGGTAGCCAAGGGGAGGTTATTGGTAAAGATGGAAAATAGAAGGGGACCAAGAATGGATCCTTGCGGAACACCTTGTCCCACTGGGAGGAGAGGGGAGAGAGAGTTATGCCATTTAACAGCTTGTTGTCAGAAAGACAGATAATTGTTAAACCACAGTAGAGAGGAGTTATCCAGATTGAGCTCAGAGAGAGTCAACAGTAATTCACAGTGGGATACCATGTCAAATGCCTTTGACAGGTCTAGGCAGACAACAGATACTAAGTTACCAAGATTTCTTTGTTGGTTGACGTGTTCAGTAAATGATATAAGGGCAGAGGTGGTACTATGGTTTGGCCGAAAACCATGTTGGGAATTTGCTAGCAGGTTATATTGAAGAGTATGGTTCAGTAGTTGATATAAGATTTTTGATATGGGAGATAGTATAGCTATGGGGCGATAATTACTAAGTTCTGTCAAGGAACCACCTTTGTGTAGGGGGAACAACGTAAGAAATTTTCCAGAGAGAGAGGACAGTGTGTCTATATGGATGTATTGAGTATGGAAATAGGGTAGGCAATGGCAGAGGCGACAATCATGAGGTAATCAGCAGGGAGTTTATCAGCAGCGAGAGTGGTGGGTTTCAATTTGGCAAGGTGTTTACAAATTAGGTCAGTTGGAACTGGTTTAAGAGAGAATTGGGAGTTGGTCTTATGGTGACAGTTTTGTATTTTGGAGGTATTTGTAGTAGTAGTGGGGAAATTGCTGAATAACTTTTGGATGGAGGAGGTGAAATAGTCATTAAACCGGGTAGCAATATCACTGTTATCACCTTCAATGTTAGGGTTTAGGGAGGTGATTTTGCTTGGTTGGAGAATGTGGTTGATTGCGGACCAGAACTTTTGTGCATTGTTGTAGTGAGTTTTTTGTAGCTGGATATAACAACTTTTTTTGTCATTACGCATTTGTTGCTTTGCTTTGTTTCTGAGCTCTAGAAGTATTGTCGATTTGTACTTGTTTTGTTGGTATGCCAAGTTGTCCAAGATATATCTTGTCGTTTGAGTAGGGATCTTGTGTCCTTTGAGGTCCAGGGGGCTGGGTTGGTTTTAGTATGAATTATATATTGTGGGGGCCATAAGATTAAGGATACCTAAGAAGGTAGTATTAAAGTACTCCACAGCTTCATCTAATGGTAGAGTTTTAAGAGGTGACTAATTTATTTTTTTAAGGTGTTGCTGAATTGGTCTGGTAGGAAATGTTTGGAACTATGGATAGAAAGTAGGATGGGGGGGTTTATGGGTTTTCTGTGCTGTCTTACTATGAATGTGGGTAGGTGATCACTGAGGGAGTCAGGTAACATACCAGATATATTGGCAGATGAAGGGTTGTTGGTTAGGATCCAGTCTAATATGGATTCCTTTTTGGTGGATTTGCCTATTCTGGTGGGGGTTTGGATAAGCTGTGTGAAACAGGTTTAAGTGGTACTTCGGGGGGAATGTCGTGATAGAGGCCCAATCAGTGCTGAAGTCCCCAAGATAAGTGTCTCCTGAGAGAGGCAGTGGAAGTCCATTGTAAAATGGACTCTAAGGTGGCAATATTGTTGCCTGGTGGTAAGTAGACACCTATCATACTGAATTGTTTCTGCTGGTTTACTTTTATATTAGCAAACAGGGTTTCTGCATGGATGAAAGTGGGGATATATTTAAGTATTTGTTGCAGAGTAAGGCTGTGCCTGTAAAGTAGGGCAATGCCCCTGCCTCTTTTAGCTATTCAATCACATCTAAGGATGTTGTAGCCAGGACGGGCTATGGTGGTATCTTTGATGTGGGGCTTGAGCCAGGTCTCGGTTAGGAGTACAATGTCAAGGTTATAAAAGGACATAGAGGCATGTAGCTCTTCAATTTTATTTGTGGTGCTGCTGATGTTTATACTGAGTATTAAGAGGTCAGAGGGTTTTTGATTACATAGGATATTAGGTCCATGTAGGTTTGTAGAGGTAGGTATAGTAGTAGAGGGGCATGGGTTAGGGTGGATGTCGCCACTAAGTGCAAGTTGGTTAGTAGCAGTGGTCAGTGTGTGTAGGTAACTGGCAATCATATTGTGTATGAGTAAACTGGGTAGTTTTTTACAATTAGTTTCTCTGTAGGCAAGCTTGGTGTGCTCAAAGGGGGTGTGGCTGAAGATGGTAGGTGAAATGTATATGAGATTATGGTGGTGAGTATTTGAAAAGGTTAGTGTGGGGGAGATTAGGTGATTGTAGTTAGTGATAGTGGAATGGTAGGAAGTTAGATGGTAGCCGAGGGAGAGGAGAACTGCTAAGAAAATAGGAGGTGCAAGCATGGTGAGAGTTGAAGGGGGTGGTGGTAGTATATGTGGAGTTACCTGGTTTGGGAGTTATTAGAGGGAGAAAGGATACTGTGATGTGACAGAACACCAAAGAACAAATTAATGAGCAGGTGATGAGGGGAGAGTGGTTGGAGGATGATGCAACAGGGTGGTGAGAGGTGTTAGGGAAATCAGGTGACTGTGGTTATGAATAATTTTGTGTATAGGTGGGGTGAGTAGGATAAGGGGACAGGGTGAGGAGCAAAGTGAGCTGACTCAACTCCACAAGTTAAGGAACTCAGCAAAGAACTGAAACAGTGAGCTAGAGTAGGTAAGGTACTGGTTAAAGTGCAATTATATTTAACTGTGACTGGCAACACCACTGTGACTTTTATGGGCAGTAGCTAACAGTAAATCAGGTGGAAAGTCAGGGTCGACTATTAAGGGATGCTGTTAATTTTAAGTCAGTTGCAAAGAAAAGGTGGGGGTCTTTGGCAGGTCTTAGCATCCGTGCACACTGCTCACTCAGAACACCTACAGGTTTTAATAACTACTGCAGCACTAGGTGGAAGATGGTGGGGCAGGTAGTACACCGCCACAGCTTCAGATCACAGAGTACAGTCCAGAGGGAGAGGCAAAGCAGCAAAGTTACATTTTCAGTAAAAAATGCAGCAGGTATATTTAAACACTGTAAAAGAGAGCATGTATATAGGCATTAGGGTGAGGTGAGTAGTACCTCTGCAAATGGGGAGTGGGCAGTATTAAGCAGAGCAGAAAATACTAGGTAACAAATACACAGACTTAGGCTAGTCATGCAATAGCAGAAATAAAAACAGTATTTAGCACTCTTTTACCAATGGTATGTGAAGGAGTATTTAAAACACACCAATGTAGTCCCAGTTACAGAGCAGTTCACCAAAAATGCCTAGCAGTAGTTTGATAATGTGTTAGACAGCGATTATATTTCTTAGTATCTAGTTCAATATTATTTCAGCATCATATAGCTCTGTTATAGATGTAAACAATTCATATATTCCCATACAAGCACTGAATTAATCCAAAAAACAGCATCTCCCACTCAGACCTAAAGGAAATATCAGATGATCTTGTATATAAGTTTAGCTCAAACCCTTTCAGGAAACAGTCACTGAAATTATGCAAATCCACAAATTCCTGGAAACACCTAAGATGCTAGTGGAACATCACATAACTGTGCTTTCAAATTCCAAAACTTTCATTTCAATGGGACCAGACATCATACCCATATAGCAAATAGAGAGTGCCAAGCATGTCTATGTGAACCTTCTCCTAAAACTGTTTAAGTTTAACCACATGGTATGTCCCTGACATATGGAGAGATGCGGTCATGATACCCCTTCACAAAAGGGATGCCACCACAGACCCATGGAACTCAATACCTATTAATATAGCTACTCTAATCTGCAAAGCCATGGAGTACATTGTAGCTAACTTTATAAACTGCGATATCAAACATATACTCTATGAACCTCAAGATTTTGATTTTGTCAAAGGGAAATTATGTTAACTAAGTAAACTTCACGAGGATTACAGAAGCTGTGGCTAGTGACACTTGGTTCACAAAGCCTATCTACAGCTGTCAAAGGCTTTTGGCTCCATCCGTCATTCTGGTATTGTAAATAAATTAAGAGATCTAAATACAGACCCTTATGTGATAAGGCAGATAGCAAACTGGCTAACAGATGAAACTCACATATTCAAGTAGCAGGTTCCACCTCAACTAGAAAGTAAGTAATTACCAGTGTACCTCAAGGATCGATACTGGGACTCCTCCTATCTGGCATGTACTTCTCCAACCTCTAAACCATAAATCCACATCTGTCTAAGGAAGTTTGCTGATGGCTGCAAGTTAGGTGCTACTGTCAATTGCCCTTTGATATTGTCATAGCAGGAACTAATCTTCACTAGTGAATGGCATACTGAAAAAGGGCAAAGTCAAATTAAAAAAGTATGGTCTTGTTGCATTTGGCAAAGAAAGAGCCCCTCTTATCCCCAGTTTACACCATAGCTTGCACTCTACTCCAAGCTGATATAGTAATCAGGAATCTTGTCAGCTGGGTCAAACTCTCCCTCTCCTTTTATCACCACACAGAATAAGAGTCAGGAAATTTCATTTAGCACAATCAATATATAAAAGCTTCTCCTCTAGATCATAAGAAGTTATCATCCAACTATAGTCTGATCTAATTATGTTATAGAGTACAATGCCTTCATTGGTATGCAATTGTCCAAACACATCATGCAGCTAGCAAGGTCTCAACATTTCCTAATAAAAGCCCTCACGGTATGTAGACTCGTACATGGAATTCTATGTTTTGTATTCTGTTCCCTGAAGCACAAACAATCCTTGACGCTCAAACTTCTGTAAGATGAATAACTCCAATAACACTAGACCTAAGAGGTGGATTCAGCAAGAAAAGGAGAGTTGTAATTCTGGAACCAAATTCATCCTCAAGCCTTCATAAGTACATTCATGTGCTGGACCCGTTTTTACAAAACCTCACAGAGAAGACAATGACTGATATATATATATATATATATATATATATATATATATAAGTATTTGATTTATCATGGAGAAAGGTCAAAAACTAAAAGACTTGTTGCAAATGTCCCAGGGTAAAACTTGTTCACTCCTGATTTACTCACTGGTGCCAAAATTGGAAAAAAAGGGAATGTAGAATACTCAGAACATGAAAACATTCCTACCACAGAGTTAGGCCAGGCTCAGTGCGAGGGTGCTTCCTGTGGTAGAAGGAAGAAGTAGTTCAGAAAAAACATGACAGCCAAGCAAGAGGCATAGAGACAATAGGGATAAGGAGTAAATTGTATATGGTTATTAGTATGCAAGCAATCCAGAATTTCCAGGCAGAGGATATGTAGCAACAGTAAGAAAGAAATTAGAAAAAAACATACTTGCACTAGAAAAAAATGTTAAAGGTTACAGATAATAATTTAAGATCATTATTATAACACACCAGGAAAAAAACAATGTCTAGATTAAGAAATATTGGGCTACCTGGGAAAATGTAAAAGAGGAAGTGAGAAAAGATAAAGAACAAAAAACAGATGATTTTAAAAGATATAAAAAGAAACATGGAGATGGGAAAGAAAAAGTGATCTGAGATAGTGTAATATTTATGAAGATAAGAAAGCCACACTAAACAATACAAAAATGTAGATCCAATGATATTTGAAGAGAAATACAGGAAAAGACACCCAGATATAGTAAACTATACAATAAAAATATGATCACAAGAGAGGAACATAAAAACAAAAATTTGTTAGTTGAATTTAAACAAACACAAACTGAAGTGCTAGACAATGTGCAAAGTGAAGGATATAGTGCGGAAATTCTGACTAAGGCAATATCAGAATATGATGGGCCAGGTAAGACCCCCCACATAGAGGAATAATAGAGGGAAGAGGGTGCATGTTAATAAGATATTTCACAGTGTAAAGTTCTGAAATCTTCTGTAGAAGTCTTACACGAACGTCCAGTTAAAATTGCAGAGCAAGGAAAAGAGCAGGAAATAAAGATGATGTTCTCAATCCAGAAAAATAATCTAAGGGAAAACTTACTTCACTGAAAACAGATAGACATACTAAGATTGATATAAGAAGTAAATTACAGAATTAAATAGGACCAAAATGTTAGAAGGCTTGTAAAGCAGATAAACAGTAACCAAGACTATTAAAAGAAATTCATGTGATATAATAGAAATAAACATGATAAATTACTGTATGGGTAAACTAAGAACAGATAAAGTGTTACAACAAAAAAATGTAGAGCAACAAAGGAAAGGAAGAGAAAAAGTAGAATGCCACCAAGGAAACACCGGAAAGAGATCATCATCAGAAGAATACAGAAATGGAACTAGTTATCAAAACTAAGATAGATATGGTACCCATAACACAACAGTATCAAAACAGGCCAGGATTTGCCATATACTGTTTCCAATAATAAACAAAAACTATCAGCATAAGCAGAAAAAAGAAAGTATTCAGATAAACATAAAGGAAAAGTACAAAATAATCAATTCATTGATGATCCAAAAGGTTTTTTAGAGAATTGTGAAACAAAGAAAAGGAATAGAAACACCACAAAAAGATGATTTAGGTACATTTTGTAGAAGAATTTATGAGTACCCAGATGAACATAAGAAAAATGCAGAATGGATAGAAGAATTACAAGAAACAGTAAAAAGTGCTAATATGTAGCAAATATGAAATGGGATGAACAAGCAGCAGAGAAATTGAGACACGGTTAAGAAAAACTCCTAAATGAAAAACCCCAGGCCCAGATGCAGTGCATAATTTCGTGTTAAATATATTTACAGCTTTACTCAAAGATTTAACCTTGATCAAAAATTACTAATATGCTCATCCTGAACAAACACAAACCTGGTTTACAACAGGAAAAATTAAACTCTTCTTTAACAGTGAACTTGCAAGCCATTCTATGAGCTATAGACCAATGACTTGCCTTCTGAAAATATACAAATTATATACTGGAATTAATGCAGACAGAGTTTATAACCATCAAGAATAAAATGTAATCATGGCAACAGAATGGAAACGTAATAAAAGAGAGTCATATGAAGCAAATGATCATCTAGTATTTAACAAAGCCATAATAGTGATCTGTAAAAAAAAAGTAAGAATCTAAGCATAGCATAGAGTACAAAAAAAGCATTCAACAGTATCCCACATTCATGGGTAATGGAAAGCTTTCAGACGTGTATTGATCAGTTACATTGCAGTTTTTATGAAACAGTGGCTAAGCCAAAACAAAAGACAATTATTATTCTAGGCAAAAAATTCAAAGGGAGATGTTCCATGGTGATTCTTTGCCACTACAGCTGTTTTGTCTTGTGCTTAAACCCATTAAGCTGCTTACTTAATAGATTAAACTATAGTTAGCATCTTGGCTCCCAGAACTACCCTTGGTCAAAGATATCTTGTCTAGTTTTTGTGGATGATTTAAAATGTATATAGGTCATTAGATGAGGATCTGAAAGTACAATTACAAATAGTTAAAACTTTCCCATATGATATGAGTGGCATTTGGTCTTGATAAATGTACACATGAAACATTTGTAAAAGGAAAGTTGCAGCACCAAGAAAATATCATCCTGAGGCAGGGATATGACATAAATGAATTTGAGCAATATGGGGTGCATAAATATTTGGGAACAGATGAAGCATCAACAATAACACAAAGAAATTAGAACAAAAATAAAGGATAGTTTAGAAGACTAAAGCTAATATTGAAATCTGCACTGCTGTATAGGAATAAAGTCCAGGCTATAAATCAATTTGCTCTTTGTCTTATAACTTAACAGTGTTTGTGTGATTGACTGGTCCAAACAGCACTGAATCAGTTTGGACCAGAAAAAAAGAAAGATGCTTTATGGTTACTAAATGATATTAAAAAATAATGCTTACCAATATTATGCACCCCTCACTCTGAAGATGGTATGGGCCTCCTCAAAACTGGCTACATGAACAAGTCTGGTGTCGTGGGACTACAAACATATTTGTTGACTTCATCAGATCCAAACAAGGTGAAAGTGTTAAAGCATGAAGAGAAGAACTCTAAGATAACATTTTTGTTTAGGTTAGCAGAAGCAACGGAAAACAGGACATAATTGATACAAGTCGGACAGCAAATGAAAGAGGCAAAAAAAGTAAAGAATGCAATGAAAAGGAACAGAAGAAACAGGAGGAGAATTGGAAGGTCCACAAATACAGTGGCAAGTATAGAAAATTCCTAGAACAACCACTTGTTGAGCAAGATTTGAAGCAGGAATAGCTAAGGGTAAGTGAATTTAAGCAAAAATATGAAAGGCTAATAATGGCTGAAGATATTGGGCTATGTATGTGTTAGTTTACAAAGTCTAGTGAAAAACTGGAAGAAACAGACAAATGCAAATTCTCAAAAACAGAACTGGAAGCAGTTGCAGATCTCATGTGATACACTAATAGCTGAATGTCTGTATACTGAAAAGCACAATAATGTGAACAGACTGTTGCACTTTGGATTGTACAAACACCACAACATAAAGGTCCCTGAGATATATTAGAAATATGACAGGCAAAGCACTACTCATAGTGATGAAGTATGGATCAAACGGTAAAACCGTATTCCAACAGTTGAAGTAAGAGATGCAACAAAATCAGACATAGCAGCACAAGACAAAAGTAGCATTGCTCATTGACATTGCTAACCAACCCAATTTAAGTGCAACTCAGAGCAGTGGATGGGAATTGGAAATTTACCCCTGTTCTGGCACCTACGTCTCTGGTGGATAGAGACAGCCTGTAAACAATTGACCACCCATGACCAAGCCTATACATGCCTCTTAAAATAACCCTAGGGTATCAAAACTTGTCAGATTCACTTGGAAAGTATGACTAGGATTAAAAAGGCCCTCTGGGACAATTAGTCCATTAATTAACTATGAACCTACAAGCAGAGACTATAATGTCCTACATAATGAAAAATACAACTTCATAAGATACCATGATTTGCAAGCAGAAAAAACAGCAAGGTGTAAGAAATATACATAGACAACTCCTCATAACAGTAGGAACAATATGACTAATAAGAAAGAACTTACAATCCTATTTAAGTATGCTACCAATACATGTAACACCATACAAACTTTTGAAGGGGCAATTCTGGGTACATTGCAAGTGCTCAGAAAAAGGACTCTTGGCTAACATGAAAGACTTATACAACACTAATTTAAGGAACTCTGGTCGTACACTGACTTAGGACTGGAGTCCAGTCCCATCACAGTATTAGAAACCAAAAACATTTGGAGAAATTAAAAGAGGGGCAGATTTGGTTCCTGACTTTTACCACATTTCTGGAATAAACTACCCTTAAATGTGAAAGAGAACGATCTCCTTACATCCTTCAAGACAAAGATTGACGATTGATTAGGCATATACAAATTTATCCCAGGCCTGACTTGTTTTGCCCTCCATGAAGGGTAAGGTGAATCATGAAAGGGGGCAATCAGCAAGGCACTATAGTCTCATGACTTACTTGTCTTTGAATTCATTTGCTCCTATTGTCAGCATTTACTACTAATGTCCTAACTCTTGTCTCTGTATCAGTGATGCATTATCTGAATTCACTGTCTCAATTTTTTTTTCACTTTAACAGCAATAAGAAGTCATTTTCACATTTTTGTTCAACTACAAGCAAATAATTTCTTTCTTTCTTACACATCTTTGCAAAACAGTTCATTGGAGCATAAAAGTTACAAACCAGATTAAAAGCAGACAGATGCTCTTTCTCATCCTTATAGTTATACTTAGTACACTAGTCATAGCTGTCCTATATTTTCTGTAGACGTTATAGTACTCATTCTGTCTCTATTACTGTTAAAATATACTTTAAATGCATTTCTCATTTTTGCCTTTTTATTTTTAACTCATAAGTTATCTTATACTCTTACATTTCCTCAGTTAATTCTTTCCACGGGGCACTTAAAATTTAATTTACTCTATGTATAGCAATAACTTATGCTACACTGAGACTTCTTTCTCTTAAACATTGTCGTTGTGAACCTTTTTTCCCCATCTTGATATTGGGCTTAAGGTGTCACATCAACATTAGTCAATGTGAACAAATCACCAAGAGCCACATCTCATTAATGGATTATTTTTATACCCCAAATTGTTCTTACTCTTATTAATACAATATACAATTTATTACAATCACCATATTTGGCCCAGTTTTCAGCTCGATAACATAAGTACTTGCAGCTTTAGTAGGGTCTTGTATTTTTTAAAGAGCAAAAAGTGAACAAACAGCAAATATTCTTCTAGGTTCAAAATAATTTCACAAATTCTAACTGCTATATTTTGTCTTTCTCATCTTCACAAAAAGTAAAAGTATTAAATATTTTGAAGAGTTCATCCCAAGAAACAGAACTATGGCACACATTTGCAGGTTTCTTGGTTGCTCTGTTTACAGTAAGGTCTCACTCGAAATTCTAGATCCAAAGCTTCAGGGTTTTTGTTAAACTTCCAGCTGTTAGGATAATGCCTTGTGGTTGAAGTTGCCCCATTTTTTTCTAACTGCATATTATATTCCTGCACTTCCAAACACACGTTCTTGAAAATGAAGACTTCCATACATTTTCACATTTCTCCAGTTTATCACCATGCAATAAACGCTTACAAAAATGCTCAGTAAGCAACACAGTGTAACTAAGCTTCAAGCCTCCTGAAGGACTGCTTTCTGTGGAAAAATGCATAGTGAATGACAAGCAGTTCCCCATCAGTAGGCAGCAGCATATTTAAAGCAATATATCCACCTACTTTACCACGCCTGCACTGGTGGCCATTTGCTGCATACAGACAGTGCTGCTCTTCTGCTGTGAATATTGAGGTAAGCATGTAAGGGGAGTGGAGATGGTATATATCACTTTTTCCCCAAAGTGACTGACTGGTGATTAGCAACTCATTCTTTCTCACCACAGACACATGGATGTCTTGTACTTGCTTATTATTCTCCATCATTAACATTATGAGGAGTTCACTGTAGAGTCCTATAGTAAAATAATGAATTCTGTTGACAAGTGATTGTCTCAAACTTATGTAGCCCCAAACCATGAGGTGATATCTTCCTCGTAGTCAATGTGTTTGGGATTGCCCACTTGCCCCTCCGGTTTCCTTTGGTTCACTCAAAGGTATTGGTTGAGTGTAGTATATCAGGTGATGGTCTGTCTGGATGGAGAACTAGCCAACATCAGTTGCTCATTCCAGCTGACATAGAGCAGTTGCTGTATTACAAGGTGATATAAAGTTAATTACATATGAACTTAATATTTAGATTTAAAGAGATGAGCATTCAGAACATCTAATAAACTAGTCATGTCACTCTTCCAACATGTATTATGAACATCTGTGACATCTGAAATATGTATTCTTCCTCAACAGTTATACAAACCCCACAGTATTAAAGATCTTAACTGTAGGGCAATGAAAATACTGCATTTGTCTTATTTCAGATTAAGCCTGTAAGCAATATAACTGCCACAGAGAAACAGTCTAAAACTCAGTTGACTAGGCACCCTGTTTTGGCACAGTGTGGTTCCTATGAGTTACCTGTAATTTTATTGTGAAAGGGAGTTGGCTGGCTTCTTTTCAATGCTTCACTGATGACATGATATGGATGCTCTGACTGATAATCTGGACAACTCGATGTCAGACCTCTATAGATCCTGCAGACTGGTATGGGGGTGCTCAGCTGCAGCAGTGATACAGATTAGTTGTTCCTCCTGGTGGTCAGGGCTCAGAGATAACTTGGGGAAGGAGGCAGATGGCATTGTATGAGCCCTGCATCTCATTAATTCCTATACTGTAACCACCTCCTTATTCACCATCGCTGATAGGATTAGCAGTGCACAGTCGGAAGACCACAGTAATAATGTCTTTACATGCTTTTTGCCTGTTGCTTAAATATACTCAGATGAAGTGACCTTTAGATGGTAGCTACATTTGTGGCCCTCTATCCTTTACACTCACTGCATGGGTTACATTTCTTTGTGCCCTAGTCATCTAGCTAGGGTCTGAAGTTTGTCTTGCCTTCATGGCTATGAGGCACTGACAGAGATGCATTTGGTTGCTAACATTAGGCTTTGGAACAGAGCTCTGCAACTTCCAAGGCAAAAGCTGACAAATGGCCTTATAAATGCCTCCTCTATAGAAAACATGCAGACTATTGTAAAAGGTTGAGCATCAGTTGCTTGTTTTCAAATGATCTGGAATTGGTTAATTAGGCAAATAAGGCTGCAAAGGCCAGCACAGGAAGGTAACAGTACACATTCAGGGGAATGACACTGGCAGGTGGTGAAAATGTTCTGATACAATTGAGTAGGTATCTAGATATGAAGGTACTAACTTTTAAAATCACATGAGCTCAACAATCCAATTGAGAGGTAATTGATTTATTAAGCACATCAACTCTCAGACATCTAATGTTGTGCACACACAGGAAATCCACTAGAACCGTCTGGTGCAAAGTTTTGACTCCGTCTGTCCAAACTGCAAGAGAAGACGTGTGTGTGTGTGTGTGTGTGTGTGTGTGTGTGTGTGTGTGTGTGTGTGTGTGTGTGTGTCTGTGTGTGTGTGTGTGTGTGTGTGTGTGTGTGTGTGTGTGTGTGTGTGTGTGTGTGTGTGTGTGTGTGTGTGTGTGTGTGTGTGTGTGTGTGTGTGTGTGTGTGTGTGTGTGTGTGTGTGTGTGTGTGTGTGTGTGTGTGTGTGCGCGCATGCATTAACAACCCAGTCACACTGTTGGCTTATGCTTACAGCTCTTGGTTCACTAGTTTGTTTCCTGGCAGATGTTTATTCTGTGTAGATCCAGTCACCATATTTCATCAATATTTACATGACTTTTCATCACAGTATCCAGTTTTCTCCCGCATCTCAAGGATATATGACAGGTGAGTGGCAAGATTTCAAACTGGCTCAAATATGTGTGTCCTAGAATGAACTGACATCCCCCCAGGAAATATTTTTTACATTATGCTCTGCTGCTTGTTGAAATAGACTCTGGATCACTACACATCTTAACAAGTTTAAGCAACTAATGAGAAAGAATGAGTAAAAAACACATGATGGCAATGCTTTTTTTTCCCCCCCCATGTCTGGAACCAAATGAGCTCTGGCTACAGTTAAACCTTTAGATTTACACAGGCCCTGGCTTCTCTGGATATTCTATTGTATTCCATTCTCTTCTATTCCATTTTATTCCATCTACCTCAGTAGGCTGTCCCAATCCCATGTTTCATACAGATCATGTTTCTGGCATGATATGAGTCTGTATGACGTCAAGAAGATAGCTGTGTAAATGAGGTCAATGTTAAAAAATAAGCAAACGACCAAAAAGAACCGGACCTCAAACCCACCAAATTCTTATTAACAGAAGTTAAAGCAAGCATGCTTGCTTTAACTTATGAGTCTGTGGCAGATATCTACTTTTGCGTGTGCATGTGCGTGCGTATTTGTACACACACACACAATCATTATACACAATCATTTCCTAACACTATGATTATCCACAACACTGATTTTCCCCTTTTCAAGCAAAACAAATAATTAATTTGTGTTTTCTTTTAGTCAGCTGTTTCAGCTGTGAACCACACCTGTAAGTTAAATTAATCATAACTTTTTTGATAACAAAACTATCACACCTTTAACTTGCAGAAGAGTTGCACTAACATTCACTTTCCATCAACGTCTGGACTGCTATATAATGTCAAATATTCTACATCTGCAGACTTAGGAAAGACTCTGTATTAGTTATGCAAAGGTTGAGATCAGAAATTCCAAAGGTTGAGATCAGAAATGCCAAGAAGTGGATACATTAACCTTCTGTATTATACAGCCAACAAGTTGCTGACTATTATACTTTTTTGTTTAGTGACCCTTCTCCAGCTAAGAATGACAGCATATCTCTCATCATGACCCAGTCAACTAATGTAGGCCACACAGTTTAAAATGTAGTCTGAAGTTTGAAAATATCAGCGGAGTAACCTAAATTCAAATACTGAAATCCATGGCATTCATACAAAAGTTTTCCCCTACATTATTAAACTTACCTATAACCACCTATGTACAATTTCCTACAATTCCATTAATAAACATGTTGCACATAGTAGGAGTTTGCTATAAAGTACATTAATACAAAGTATAACTTCCTAGTAAATGAAATGAGAAAGGCAGCACGCAGAAGTGAATTTCCTCCTGTTGAAATCAATGAAGTAGTAACAGTTATATGTAAAAACAGCACATTCTGTGGTCAGCACAGTCATGCTTAATGCTGCAGTCATCCACAAAACCTGATGGTTAAATACAGACCATTCATTTTCTGCATAGAAAGGTGAAGCAAGAACAATCCTTCATCTTCATCAGGCCTTGGAGCAAAAATTAGTATACCCACCAATAACAAAATAGAACCTAAGTCTAGGCAGCACAATGTTATTGTTTCGGCACAAAACATCTCAATAGTAATCTACAAATATAAGTAAATATATACTGCAACAATCAGAAGTCTAATGAAAATTTCTCTGCTCAGTAGTGCTTGTGCACACATTCTCAGATATGCAACATTTAAAACAATCCCCCAACATCATGCAAGCTAATTAAAAAGCAGATAGTTTACGCAAGTAACAATGAAAGCAGGTAAACATCAGTAGCAAAGTTGAAATACAAATAAGGATTGGAAATTAGTGCAGAAGTTAAAGAGTAGACAAAACAGTCAATAAGTAATGTGTTAAGGAGACTGTATACATATTTTGAAGTTTTAATGGGTAGTCCATTGCATATCCTCTGATTAGAACTTAAATATAAACCAGCAAAAGGGGGGGGGGGTGGCACAGAAGACAGTAATGTATATATGTGAGATCAGTGAAAAGAACTTAGGTGAGCAACTGTAATGATACTTAGATAATTTACGATTCATTTTCAAATACCATCTGCTATTGTGTTTTCCCACATTTCTACCAAAACTAAAATGGGACTCAAAGCCCAGTCACGGGGCCTAGTTCAGACAATGCTTTCTCTTAGTGCTAAATAGAGGGGGGGATCTTTTGAAGGTTAACACTGAAGGACTTCTTTAGTGGTCTTTATCACCAGAATATAAGGGACACGACTCAAGTGGTAGGTACTTTTGATTTAATATACTTACATTAAACAGCTGTGGTGGTACAACGGTAGCGTTGTTGCTCACAGCAAGAGGTTCTCCTGTTCGATTCTCAGCTGGAGTGCCTTGTGTGTGGAGTCTGCATGTCCTCCCTGCGGTCAAGTGGCCTCCAAAAGACATGTGTGAATGGACGTGCCTTCGCTGAAGCTTGGGTGTCGGGCTGGCAACTCGGCACCATAAAACAATCTACTGCCAATTATTAGCGGACCGGAGTTCCGCTGTGGCGACCCCTAACCGGGAAAAGACAAACAACATTAAACAGTGTTTAAAAGCAAAAGAAGCTTGTGCTGTGCTCTTTCTTGTTTTCAATGGAATTCACGAAATTCTGACTTGACACAGATGTTACTATTCTAATTAAGAAAAAATATAGCTATTATAAAGATAGGTGTGAATAAAAGGAGAAGCAATGTAAAGAATAAGACTGTATTTTTGCAATAACTTTTAGCAATGTGATACATAAAAGGAGATGTGAATAGTATCAGACAAAAGAGGCATTCCTAAGCACAAGTATTACTACAGTGAAAGAAAATGGAAGAACATTTACATAAAGTCCAGACTGCCTGTAACATTTTCAGTTAGTCAAAGGCAAATACAAAAAAAAAAAAAAAAAACTTGCAAAAAGCCAGTGTCAAGGACAGAAATCTTTCTATCATAATATCAAGGGTAAAAAGAAATGAAATGCGGGAAATGTCAGGTTACAGAACAGGAATGGAAAGATGAATACATTTGGAAGGTGACAAGAAAAAAGGCTGGCATTCGGGCAAATATTTGAGTTCTATACTTACAGAGAAATAAATAGGTGTCACACAGCAGACTCAGGGACCAGAATCTGAAAAAATGCACTCATGCAAATTACAGAGACATAGAATCATAAGAAAGCAGTCAGTAAGGGAAACATTTCTTGTGGTAGGTAGAGCATTTCAAAACTGCCAAATGATATTGCACAGCCATTGATACCTAAACCTAGGAAAAAAATAGTCAGAAAATGCAGATACCCAATAAATGATGCCTTAGTTGTTCTGTTTGTCAGTTTATAATCTCTCTAAGATGGTATGATGACAATGTTTTTCTCACCTAAACTTCCTTTTACAATTCTGTTGGTGATCTGGGTTTGAAAGAAACACAATTTTGCCAAGAAATAGTGAAATCAGACATTTCTGCAGATGTTGCCCAGAAACTGAGGAAGAAAAAGCTACCCTAACAATGTTACCATCTACATTCCTAGTGGTAGAAATGTAATATTTGTACCGAAGTGACATAGTCTGATGTAAGTCTATGTCCTGCAGGCTTAGGTAGAAAACTCCTGAATTCAGGGTAATGTAGTACAATGACTGGTGCTGGAAACCCCTGATCTCTGCCATCTCATATTGCATGCTTTAGGTAATTTCAAACCTTTATGAACAAGCACTGGGGTGCTGTAAGTCAGGAACATGGAATTTAGTGTTTTAATTAGAAAGTTTGTGCCAGAAAAATCAAAAGTTAAGCATAAAAATAAACAATTACCTCACCAGCAACTAAAGATACCGTACCTACACTAAAGCAACAAATATAGATAAAATATCAGGACCTGCAACTGCCTAATACACAAATACTATGTAATGAAAAAGTTGAAAACATCAGACATAATTATAAGTAATAAACATATTCCCAAAAGTAGTGCAAGAGTTATTTTACTATTTTTACTGTAGATTGAAGAAATGTTTATTCAAACTTAGAAACACAACTATTATATCATTGCAACTAATGGTTCATTATATGTGCAGATGTAATGGACTGTATTAGCCCAGTCAATCATAGATTTTTCAGTGCATTAAAGCCATCAGGGTAGGTTAGGGGTTGAGGAAAAGTAACAATCACTGCTATGGAAAATATTTGTGAAATACTTTACTACTTTAATCATACAACAATTGTTACTTAAATACCACAAAGCAAAGGAATGTGCTTTAAATGTAACAAATTACTCCACAGGTTGAAGATCTAGCACAGCCCCGTTAATCCAACCAACCTACCTCAAGCATGGAAAGATAAGCATTAGATATCTGCATCAAATGTCCAGGCACTTTGATGGCAGTTCTCTAAGGATTTGCCATCTGTATGCTTTATCCACTGTTTTCAGTCCAAAGAAGGTAGAGTTATGATACAGTGCCACATAAGAAGTTAATTTTAAAAATCATGGATTTCCTGTCATTTTCCTTCATACAAAAACTATATACAGTACTACCTGAGTCTTAGTTGTAAGGCTTCAAAATAAGCTTATGAAGTAAGTATAACTATCAGTATCCCTACATTATCTTCCATCATAAGAACCCTGGTACCATACTTTAGGGAGGTCAACACAGTCATGGCCACAGTGAAGTCCCTAGTTCCTCCCCTGCACGCCAGATAACCTTACTAAAATTAAAATATAAAATTTCAGGGTGCAGCAGGATAAAGCCTTTACTCTGCACTAGATGACCCATGTTCAAGTAGCTGAATGGATCCTGGAGGGGCAGCAGGGTAGGGCAGAAATGAGTGGCCAACATCGGCTCGCCCATACTTGGGAAGGGAGGCAGCCTTGGCTCACTACAGCACAATAACTGTGGCTAACTCCCTACAGCATAAAAGGTGTGCCACTTAAGACATTGCACATGCTCAGAAGTGCTCATGCACTTTGTGAAGGCAGTGAATGTTCAGTACACAAGGATGCCTCGGGGTGGAGAGAGTTAGGGCACATGCTTTTTTATTTTGTTTTCCTGTTGATTTCTGAGGGTTTAGGTAGTGTTTTACAGGTTAGAGTAACCAGAAATTAGTTACAAAACAGCTAGTAGAATGGGCAGATACCATTTTCCAGTATGCCATTTGTCTGCTGGAAATAAAAAAATGTATTTTGTATGTGCAAAACTGTGCATCATCATTCTCAAACTGGTAATTTCAGTGTGACAAACTGGTTCTGGCTGGTGGCAGTATCTGCTATTGAAACAGGAATGGTTGTAGCATGAAAGGTGTTATTAGTCAATAAAGAATTTTGTGTGTATGTAAAATAGTTTAATGAGATTATAGTTACTGTGGATAGGCTAGAACTGTATGGCACAGAGTACACAGTGATACTGCAGATGGCCTAGGAAGCCAGTACTCTGATGAAGTCCTGATTTTCTTAGGATGAAGAGCTTAACTTTAATAAAGTTCTTTATTTATCTCACTACCTTGGGGAATTTTTCAGAGTTGAGTCATGTGGCTGTGGCACTGGTGCATTTCATTTTGATTCTGGGAAGCCAGTATTCATAACCCAGCTGTGCAGTTGTTACTGTGAATCTAAATTGGGTGCGACTTGTATGGACCATATCTCAAGAAAAACAGTGTTCATCCTGCAATATCCTCTTTAGGTCAAACTTCACTTGCATGTTTAGCTTGATTTCTATTCATTCCTATTTATATTTTATTTTCTACTGTATATATTAATTGGAGGCAGTACAGGGAATCAAAGAACTTTGTCCCCCTATTCTAGGCAGTCTGTCTGTAGTGGTGCAGTTATTGTAATTGCACCTAATTTGCAATGGTTTTCTCACCAAAGATGTGAACACTCTTGCCACTACAAGGTAAATATGCAGCGGTATATATTGCACAGCAGCTACAAGATAATGGAAAGGTGCAGTTGCACAACTGGTGAAATAATCTAATAACAAGAGACTTTCCATGTCAAAGCAAAGAGGAGTTCATGACCACCTTGTGCACAGTTAAAGGTCAGTCCACTGAACCTGGAGACAACCAAGCAGTATCTATAGATATACAGTATACAAAAAAGGACACTTCAATCCATCCATAGATGATCACATAATGCAGTCTGAACAATGGTGACTAGAGCCTCAAAGCAGATGAGAGAATGAAGCAGCCTGGGATGCAAATGGACTGAGATTAGACAAAACCACAAGCAGTACAAAGTTAGAAGGTGGCGCTAACCTTCTGCCAAAGTGCTGTGAATAACAGGGGTAAAAACCCAGCCCTGAAAGCTAAGGTCAGGACTAAACTGTTTCTTTCATATCAAAAGGGTATGTTTTTGATTGCTTTAATCTGGAATTTGAATGCATGTATAATCATTACCAAACAGATCAAGGGCATGGTGTAAGCAAGCTATGCAGTGTTGATTGTTTAGATTACTTGAAAGGAAAACATGTCTTTGTGGATATTACAAATTAACTCCAGAAGTTTATTAGAAGACATTTACTGAATATGAAAACAGAAGACAGTACCAGTAAAATCCCTACCGAACTAAGAACTTACTTTAATAGGTCGGTGAGTGGATGTCAAACTACTACTTTTGAAATACTGGAAAACCTTATGGTAAAGAATCAAGCACCCAGTACACTGTATGAAGATATGAGAATCTGACTGACACATGAAGAAAGTACCACAGCTGAAGAGATGGGAAACAGTAACCTCTATTTAGACTACAGGGTATAACTGTACAAAAACGGTGTACATTGCTATACAAATAACTACACGGGAATCTGAAGGGATAGTATGAGCCACTACAACAAGATCCAGGATAATGGAAAAACATGCTGTTTTTTGTAAATTCTTAGGTCTTGAATGATTTCAATGTAATTAAATGGGATATGTACAATACAAATGCCCACAGAGACAAGCTGGGGAAACAGAAGTCATGTCAGGCATGTAGCACAGGTGGTTCCAAGGTAATGGCAAGTTACCTGGCTACTGCAGCAGTGGTCTATTTGAACATCCACTGTTATGGTAAGTTTACTTAACACAGCTGTACTACATTCATCATTACATTGCTATTACAGTAGCCTTAAGCTATATGTTATGAGGACCAGAGCTTACAAAGCAAAGAAGGCGGCAGATAGGTTAGTATCCAGGAGCTACTGAAATTAGTCCCAGTGAGCCTGCAATGGACCTATACAAAAAAATCTAACTTAACATGTAAGCTAAAGATATGAGCAAAACTTAAAACTATTGCCTGTAAAAATTTCTACACACCACTCTATTCCAGTAGGTCACATAATTAGCCGAAAACTCTGGAAGGGTAGGCCTGTCTTTGCCTGGAAATAACTACAAAAGGTGAGAATAATGACTGACAATAGCATGAAACAAGATAAGAAATTGCATGCTTAAACATTTCTTGCCTGTTTTTATACCTTCTAGGAGATGAACAGCAGATTAGCAGTCTTGAAGGCTGTAGTCCTGTCAATACAGTATATGAGCTGCCTAAAGACATTCAGTGTATATAAAATTCTTTCCCCTGATTTTAAAGCTCAGTAAAGAAAACTCTAGGACATAAAGTACCTGGGTAAATAAAGACTGAATAGATTGTAGGCTTAAATTAAAGATCTGTTATCAAAGTAACCCTATCCTTAATATAAATAACATACAAATGTGTCACCATATGTTTGCAACCCATATTCTTTTGTAGCAGAAGCCACAGCCAAAAGAAAACCCTGTTACCCAAGATAGGAACAGCATGATGAATATGTTCCAGGGAAACAGTGAAATTGAAGGTCGGGGTGTATCAAACAACCACTGTCTTGAGTAAGTCCATTTTGTGAAGAAATGCAGTAAATGCTCTTGGCCATTTTCAAAAGAAGGCAGAACCACTGTAGCCTTGGCCAAAACAGAATCACCACAATGATTTTTGGAGTGTCATCCTGATTTCCTTAGAAGAACTTTGGTTATTAGAAAAAAGGGTGGAAGATGATGCAGCAACATTCTCATCTACAGGAAAGAAAATTAAAGAATATCTGAATTCCTGGCCTGAATAAGGAAACCTGGAGCAGAATTTATTTAATTGTCTGTTATAGCTGTAGACAAACAGATGTATTTAAGATGATGCACACAGATTGAACAATCCCTGGAAGATCCTCGGGTTCAACTTACTTTCCTGAAGGTCTATCCTAGTCCTGCTCAGCTTGTAAAGGAGGATGGACCTGGTTACTACTGATTAATAATGCATCACATCACTGTGATGTTGTCTGTGACTACCAGCAGAAGATGTGAACATGATAGATGGCTCAGAAAATATAAAACATATTACAGCCATCATCTCTTAAGATGTATATACTTTTAAAATTTTTTGCTAGTTCTAGAGGTCCAGGACTTTCCTCCTTCTCTTGTTCATAGCTCCCAACAAAATCTGACGTATGCTAGATAACAGAATGAGTACAGAGTAGAAACCTATTATTGAATTTTTCACTGATGAAATGTGGTCAAAGATACTTGAAAACAGATGTGGCTCAGAGATCTAGAATGCTGAGATTTATCCAGGTAAATATAAGAGAATGAATGGAAAATCTCAGAAAATGCCATGAGTGACATTCCAGTAGCCCTAAGGAAAGAAAATACTCTTGAGAAGGAATCAGTAAAACTTTGTGCAAGTTCATCAGAAATCCCAGGTTAACAAATGAATAATTTTTCCAAAACAAAACTCTTAAGGACTTGCAAAAATACTGTAAGAATAAGGCAGTCTTCAAACTACAGAAAATAAAATGACTGCCTTGTACTCTGGAAAGACCTAAAATAGGAAACAGGCTCTTTTCAGATATTCTTAGAGATGCTGACTCATGAAAAGGTAACCCAGACACAAACAGCCATATAACTTTGGACTATGACCAAACTAGTCAGTAAGAACTATCTTTCTTGGGTTCCTGAAGGAAACAAACAAAATATATATATATAAAACATCTGGCACCAAAGGTTTGGGAAAACATTAGCTGATTCCAGGGTAGGGTGCAGAAGGGAAGGGATGACACAAGGGGAAAGTAAGGAAAATGCCAGTTCCAGGAAGGCCTCTCTTATCTACTTGTACTCCTTATCATAGCTAAACTAAAAATTAATTTTCAACGTTATTAAGATTCCTGACCATCTATCACATATTGTTTAATGGGATAGAAAAAGAGGTTCATTTTTTTTTAATCGTTTTTTGCTCTAATGATTACCCCTTCAAGGACCTCATCAGAAGGTGACTGAAACAACAACTCTGTGTTCAGGGAAGCAGGTATGAGCTCCTAAAGTACTAAAAAGAATGCAGACAGTTAACTGCAATCAATACTGCCCAAAAGTAGCTGATCTAGAAACAACATAAATAATGTCACAGGTACATCCTGCATCAATTACGAAAAACTGAGACACAGAAAATACTAATGCTTTTAGGAAAAGCCAGCTGAAAATTAAATGTTTGTGGATCTGAGGCTCTTATACAATTAATAAATATATGCATAAGGTAAATGGCTAATTGTAAGGTAAAATGCTAGCTGTAAAGAAGATATCCTGAAAAAACACAGTAACACAGGAGGAGTAGCCACAACAAAAATATAATACATTTATTGTAACTGTGGCATTATAAATACTTAAAACTAAAAGCCTTGACATATTCCTAGCAAGTCCAGCCATATGGAAGCCCCCTAGAGAAAGTCACTGAGAAAATGGTCACTTGTCAAGGAAGAAACTCAGAATGGAATGGAAAAGGAGAATCCTCCTGTCCATTCCCTGAAGCTGGAAAGAGTGGGTTCCCCAACTCTGACAGAGTAGCTCAACAGCTGCAAAGGACATGCCTGACTCCTCTGCTCACAGTCCTTAGTAACAAACCGAAGAACTCAGAGGAACTGAATGAAAGGATGAGTGGTTCAAGGAACAACAATGGCCACACCTGAGATAACATCAATGTCCGAGACCAAGGAAACTTAATACAATATTGAAGCCCCCTCAAAGAAAATTACTGTACATGCTAAACAGGAAAGGAACAAAAAAAATTGATGGGACTGAGATCCAAAACCTAGCCCCAGCAGGTGACTAACAAACTGATAAGAGTCTAAAAGAACTGTCTTACCTCATGACTAAAAGATAATCTTTGAGATAAAATATTTTATATATTTATATATATATATATATATATATATATATATATATATATATATATATAAACATACAAAAGACATATAAATGACTTGGTTCTCCTGCAAGAAGGTTTGTCTCAAATAAATAACCGGTGCTAAAAATGCATTATTGTATCCTTTGGGAAGTCATCTACTTCAGGGAACTACCACATTAGCAATACTCCCCTAAGAACTGACCCAGCTGTTTGGGATTTGGGAACTTATGTGGGCAGTGACCTAACGTTTGACCAACATGTGTCTATTGTTGTAAAAAAGTCCTTCTGTACTGCACAGCTTATCATCAAAGAAATTGTGTCTAGATCTAGGGATACCATTTTCTCCCTTAACGCAGGCCAATTATTGAATATAGCATGTATCTGTCCAGATACATGCAACAACTGGAACACCTACAGAGATACCTTACTAAAAGGATACAAGGTCTGTTACAAAGCCCTGTTACTATACTCTGTATCCTACAGACTGATAAGAGGACACTTGTGTGGCATACAAGCCCTCCTTTGACCCATTACTGACAGATTTACTGCACATTAGCAAGTCAAATGGCATCAAAAATACTTGGTCTAGGGATCTAAACCTCTTCTGCAACATCAACAGAACAATTTGGAGGGAGAGGTATATCTTAAATAGAATTCCACTGCTGTGGAACAGACTCCTAATCCACATAAAACAAAGTTCATCCCTGTCCCTAATCAAGCACATCTTAGATCTATGGATGGGAAACAGAAAATTTACACCAGGGCTGCCCCCGTATTACTAACGAACAGAGGTAGTTCCTAAATGCCTTATCCCATGTATGTGTATTACCAAGTTATTCTCATTAGGGGTAATATGTAATTATTGACTATATGATGGGTAAGGTCAATCTATAACCAAATGGGATTGGTTATTTTGAGCACAAAAAGGGTAACTGGCTAGGCTTACAATAAACAATAAGGGCAGCTTGACTAGCACTGGCCCATGAGCCTATATAGATACAGATGTAGATGCAGTATATAAACATACTGACTTCAGACCTTAGCAACTGGCATTGAGAACAAAATATATTTTTTTAACAAAAAAGTGAAAAATAATGAGGACACCACAAAAAGAGAACTAAGATCAACTGTTGCTGTTAAAAAGTGTCTGACAAATGGATAACAAGTGCAGAAATAACTGTTACCTCTGACTATAAAAAACAGAGGTTGAAAGACTTTTATTGACACCCAACAAACACACTGTGCTTATCCCCTATTACTGAAAAAAAAGAAGAAAAAAAATAGATAATAAATAAGGAAATCCCCTCTAGGGCCAGCCCTAACTCAAAACCCCCCAATGAAGCCTGCAAAGCTGCAAATGAGAAGTTATGTACCTACCATAACGTTCCATGTTAGTTGTCTTCTCTTGCCTTCTTTCTTGCTGGATGGGTTCGGAGCCGATCCTCGGCTCCAACTCGGCCACTTACTAAAGCTCGAGAGCTTATTTTACCGGCTCGAGGCAACCCTATATCCCATGATGCTAGGCGATAACTCCCCAGATCTCATTTGGAAGCTGAAAAACCCTAGCATAAGCCAACAAAAACAAAACCCTCCAACTGGAAGGAGGAGGAAGAGGGATAAAAACCTCCAAAGACAATTATTTACACTATATATATTCTAGGACACCTAGATAGTGAACAAAGGAATAAAAGGACCCTTCAAGGAAGGGAAGATCTTCTCGGTTTGTCCAGGCTAGGGGGATGGTGGGTGGGACGCAAGAAAGAAGGCGAGAGAAGACAACTAACATGGAACGTTATGGTAGGTACATAACTTCTCAATGTTAAGTTGTCAATCTCGCCTTCATTCTTGCTGGATGGGACCGCGTCCCTAGCACCTTCATCCTGGGTGGCTCATTGGAACAGACTCTTAAGAATGGTGGAACCAAAAGTTGCTCTGTCCCTGGAGGCCATGTCCAATTTGTAATGCGAAACAAAGGTATGAGGAGAGGCCCATGTGGCTGCCACACAGATAGTATCTATTGGTAGTCTAGCTTGAAAAGCTGTAGATGTAGCTAGTGCTCTAGTTGAATGGGCTTTCAGCCTAGAAGTTAATTCCCTGCCTCTGAGTTGATAAATAGATGTAATCACAGAAGACAGCCACCTAGATAGGGTTACCTTGGAAACAGGAAGGCCTTTCTTATTTTCTGCGTACGATAAAAAGAGTTGATCAGACTTTCTTATTTGTTTGGTTCTATCCAAATAGTATCGGAGCTGGCGGTGAACATCTAGATAATGTAGCTTTGCTCTGCTCTATTAGTATAGTTTGGGAAAAAAACTGGGAGATCAATTGATTGATTTAAATTTGTCTGCAAAGCCACCTTGGGTAAGAAGGATGGATTAGTCCTTAGAGAAACTCTGTTTTTATGGAAGATTAAGTAGGGAGGACGAATGCAGAGGGCGTGAAGCTCTGATACTCTCCTAGCAAAAGTAATGGCGACTAGGAAAAGTGTCTTCCAGGAAAGAAATTTCAATGAACATGAGACCGCAGGTTCAAAGGGGGGAAGAATTAAGGATGTTAAGACTAAATTAAGATCCCACTGAGGTGGAGGATCTTTGATCAGAGGCCTAAGTAAAAATACACCTTTAAGGAAAGCTTTGCAAAGCTTATTGGACATGACGTTGTAGCCTGTATGAAAATTCGATATGGCTGCCAACTGAACCTTTAATGTAGATTCAGAAGACCCTGAATGAAAAATTTCGGCTAGGAAGTCTAAGACCGAATGAATTGGGGCAATAAAAGGATCTATATTCCTTGCCTTCGCCCAGAAGGAGAAACGTTTCCATTTACTAGTGTAAATCCTTCTGGTGGAAGATTTAAGGGAAGCTACTATGATATCCTGGACGGGATTAGAAATCATAGCAAGCCTGGCTAAGGACGGAAGTGGAGCAACCAAGCAGTGAGGTTGAGAGAATGTAGGGATTGGTGCAGCTGCCCCGACTGATGGGTCAACAGATCTGGAGCTGGGTCCAGATGCCAAGGCTGTACCAAAGGATAATGATGTAGGAATGGAAACCATATCTGTTGAGGCCAATAAGGGGCAATGAGAATCAACTTGGCTCTCAAGGCGGTTGCTTTCTGAATTACTTGTGGAATTAGAGGAAAAGGTGGAAAGGCATAGAGAAGTCCCCGAGGCCAATCTTGGACTAGAACGTCTCTGAGGGGGATGGCCTGGAAGGGGGAAGAGGGTGAAGAAGTTGGGGCATTTGCTGTTTTGAGATGTAGCAAAAAGATCTCAGCAAGGAAGACCCCACTTCTGAAAAATCTCTTCTGCTACCGATTGTTTGAGAGACCACTCATGCGGCATGAGTATGGCTCTGCTCAACCTGTCCGCTATGAAGTTTGACTTCCCGGGGATATGCGTTGCTATCAGAAACCGCTGAGAGGAGATCGCCCATTGCCAAAGTCTGAGTGCCTCTCGACACAGGGGATAGGACTTGGTTCTGCCTTGCTTGTTGATGTACCACACTACGGACATATTGTCCATTTGAATTGCAATAGTTCCTAGGGGAAGAGAGTCGTGGAGGGCTTGCAACGTTAAAAGCACTGCTCTCATCTCTAGGACATTTATGTGCAGGAGGCGCTCGAAAGGTTGCCCAGTGCCATTGACCATCCTGCCCTGGAAATGCCCCCCCCCAGACCCGATCAGGGAGGCGTCCGATGTCACCATGGCGACCGGGGGAGGAGGAACAAAAGGTCTGCCCTGATGGACTTGAGGGGACAATATCCACCAGGACAGATGACTTTTGCAAGTTTGAGTTATCATGATCTTGTGGTGCATGGGGAGTTGCTGAAAAGACCATTGGGCGAACAGCATCCACTGTAGAAGACGCAAGTGAAAACGCGCAAGGGGAAGAAGTGTTATGGCGGCCGCCATAAGACCCAATACTTTCAGGACATACCTGGCCTGAATTTTGTCACTCTGAAGAAGAACCTGGACATGGTTTTGAATATCTAAGACTCTTTGGTCTGTTAACTTTGCTGAAAGTTGTACGGTGTTCAAGTTGGTGCCTATAAAGGTAATAGACTGACAAGGCAACAAGGCAGACTTTTCAAAATTTATAGAGATTCCTAGCCCTCTGCAAATGTGAATGGTGTAAGTTCTGGCTTGGAGAAGTTGATGCCTGGTGGTGGCAGTGAGGAGCCAGTCGTCTAGATATGGAAACACCTGGAATCCTTGCCGTCTCAGGTGAGCCGTAACCACTGCCATACATTTGGTGAACACTCTGGGGCTGTAGTGAGACCAAAGGGCAGGGCTCTGAATTGGTAGTGACTGGCCCCCAGCCGAAAGTGGAGAAACCTTCTGGAGCGCCTGTGAATTTTGATGTGATAGTACGCATCCTGAAGGTCCACTAAGCACATCCAATTGTCCTTGCCCAGAAAGGGCAGAATGGACTGAAGCGTGACCATCCGGAATCTTGTTCTCTTTACAAACTTGTTTAGTTTGCTGAGATCTAATATTGGTCTCCAGTCCCCTGTCTTTTTCGGTACCAAAAAGAACCTTGAGTAGATTCCAGATCCTAGTTGGTCTGCTGGGACTGGCTGGATGGCTCTTTTTGCTAGCAGTTTTGATATTTCTGATACTGATAGTTCCCTTAGACCGGGTGGAATGTCTGGAAGGGTTCCCTTTTGCTGAATTGGGGTTTGGATAAAGGGAATTTTGTAACCCTCGGATATGATTGACTGTACCCATTTGTCTTGAGTAAGGGAAAGCCAGGCTATTGGGTACAGCGACAATCTTCCCCCGACTGCCTCCGAAGGTGGACAATCGGGCAACATCTCAGGGATGCTGGAAGGGTTTGTCAGAGAGAGGCTCCCTGCTACCCTGGTTCTGCGGACCCCCTCTGCCCCTAGGGCGGCGTCTGTTGTTGTTAACCCCTCTGCCTCTGGGGGTAAATTGACCTCTTTCGTCAGGCGTGACTCCTTGAGGTTTGCGGAACCACATTTTCCCACCCTTCTGACCCTTAGGGTATGGTCTTGAAGGGGTGGAGAAACGGACTCCTACGGCAGAAAGAGTCTTGCCATCTTGTTCACATCTGGTCAAGGTGTCTTTCACTTGAAGTCCGAACAAAGCCGAACCATCAAAAGGGGAATTTGTGAAGGACGCCTTGAAAGGGTCCGTGAAATTACACAGCCGCATCCAGGCGTGACGCCTTAAGGCCATTCCTGTGCCTGCGGCCCTACTCACTACATTGGCTGCATATGAAATTAGACGCATGGAGGAGTTAACAATCGAGTTCAGGGTTCCAAGCTGTGAGTTTATTTTATCCTGGGACCCAGCAGCTGATGGATCCTGTAAGACTTTTCCCAACTCTTTGAGAATATCTCTCTGAAGGCGGGTGAAGTGACACAAGTAATTCAGCGACCGCATGGCAAAGGTCGCTGAAGAAAACATCCGCTTACCGTACCTATCCATGGTCCTAGAATCCTTATTAGGAGGATGGATAGGTACTGAAGGATCAGCTAGTTCCTTCTTGGTGGCTGTAGCCACCACCATGGCATCCGCCGGTACACCTTTTGTTAGGAATTGCTTGTCAACTGGTGCTGTGATGAATTTAGATGGCCTCCGAGGGGTGGGTTCCACCGAATCCGGGGCCAACCACTCCTTCCGAGCCACTACTTCCATAAGGGGGTCGAAAGGCGGAAACACCCAGGAGGTGGAGGGTCGAGAACCAAACGCCTCCAGGTACACCGACTCGTCCTCGAAAGGATTAAGGGAAGACCAGTTCCCCCTCTGCTTCAGGATTTCTAGGATGTCTGAGAAAGAGACATCCTCAGACGGGGACTTTGGGGATCCCTCCGACTCATCCAAGTCAGTGTCAGATGTAATGGACTCAGGGGAGTCCACATGCTTCCTCTTACATGTCCTCTTATGCAGAGGCTCCGCTGACAGGTCAGGAGAAGCCTCGGAAGAGGAAGAAATTCCCAGTGGGGAAACCTGAGGTGTTGGATCTCTGGGTCCGGGAGCAAGAGAGTGGGAAGAAACATCAGCAGGCACTGTAGTGGGAGGAGCTGATGGAGCTGACCATTGACTATGCCCTGGGGCTAGTACGCTCCTCATCACCTCGAAGGCTCCCCTATCAGAAAAGCCAGAGGGCCCCCACACCGAAGAGGTAGGAACCCCAGGCCGCACCAACAGGGAAGGCTCCAAGGCCGATGTCGGGGCCAAGCTCACCAGCGCCGACGCTCCGAGAGGGAGAACGGGGTCGGACAATGGTCCGATGCCACTCGCCCCCTCGGAGCCGACGAGAGAGATCAGGCGCCCGGATCCATCCAATGAAGGTATCAAGGAGGAGATTGGAGCGGAAGCCGAAGGAGCCGAAGGGGGGGGTATCGGCTCCGACGCCACAACAGTCATGGCTCCGAGGAGCTCCGGCTCCGAACTCTGAGGGAGAGTCGAAGGAGGAAATTTAGGTGGAGTCGTAATAGCTACCATCTGAAGAGATGAGCTAGAGATCATCTGGGCCAATGCCTGAGACTTTAACAGCCTACTTACCACTCTCTCAAGGTCGTGATCTGAAAGTCTGGACGACCGAGAAGATCGGCTCTGATGGCTCCGCTTGAGAGCAGGGGAGACCTCGGAGCCGAATGAATGGACTCCAATGAAGGGGATCTTGACCTCTTCTTAGATTGAGCCAACGGAGCCGAGGACACGTCGGCTCCAGCCGGAGCCGACAGTGAAAGCATGGGCTCAGAGGTATCGGCACCAAGTGGTGCCGAGACCGGAACCTGTGACTCAAAAGGATCGGCTCCAGCCGGAGCCGATCTAGGCACAGACAAGGAGCCAGCAGCCGAAGGCTTAGTACTTGGAGCCGACGGTTTTGCTGGTTTCGAGGGCCTCCCCGACGCAGACTTAGTCGGGAAGCCCTCGGGCTTTAACAAGCCCTTCAGTATAAGTTTGTTCCTGCGCTCCTGCAGGACTCTTGGACTGAATGCATGACATACTGAACAAGAGTCCTGCAGGTGCAGGGGTCCCAGGCAGTAAACACAAGAAGTGTGACCGTCTGTCAGAGACATTTTCTGACAGCACGAGTCACACTTCATAATGCCTGAGACCTTAACCTCTTTAGGTTCCTTCGACATAACAGTGTCGAGGGTTCCCAAAAGTAACAAAAGCAACAAACACACACACACTCTTTAAATTATAAATTAACAATAAATTGTTAATAGGGATACTGACACACCCAAACACTCACAGGATCCCTAAGAAAAAATAGGAAAGGGGCAGGCTTAAGGCCTAACCTAACTGGAAGGGTGGGATATAAGGGATAAAGAGGGAAGGTATATAAAAAGTAATAAAGTTAAGGGTTGTTGCTCACTATTGAAAGAAATAACTGTAAATTAACTCAAAAAGGGTGACTGAACTATCTATATGTAAGACTTACCAGGAGCCGGTAAAAAAACGCACCTCGCAAGCGAAAGCGGCAAACGAGATCTGGGGAGTTACCGCCTAGCATCATGGGATATAGGGTTGCCTCGAGCCGGTAAAATAAGCTCTCGAGCTTTAGTAAGTGGCCGAGTCGGAGCCAAGGATCGCCCCCAAACCCATCCAGCAAGAATGAAGGCGAGATTGACAACTTAACATCAAAGTTTAAAAGAAAGGGAACTCCTCCTGACATAAATTTTTAATATGATGGGTAGTACACGTTAAAACAACTGCACTTCTTTACAAAAAAATGTCATTTTAAAAGAGGATAGCCCAATGGGACTCCACAAATGTCATCTGTATACAGAAACAGACACACAGACAGTGGAGCTTAGAAGGAAGGGTGATGTCCTGTGAGCAAAGAATTAGTGGTGATGTAAAATGATCAAAATATAAGCACACAGTACACTGGCCCCACCTCTCAAAACATTGTTATGCACAAGAAATGCACTTTAGCTCACAAATAACAAAAAAAAAATTTCAGAAATTCCCATAGGGAACCAAGACCAACTGTTAGCCAAAAAGATGTCTAGAAGTGGCTATCAGACCTTAGTCAAGTCAATAAAAACATCTGACAAGAAATTAAGTTTTGAAGTAAAATTTTGAAGTGATAACCCTCAAGACTCAAAGAAGCCACACATGATGAACTGTGTGGGAAAAGTAGCTATTTCTCTTAGAAATACAGAAATATTGACAAGGGATTCGCTACAGGGAAACATAAGATATAAGATTTATCGGTAAAACATCAGCAACAACTACTAAGAACACTTCTAGAGATGCTAGGAATAGTTTTCTGACTAAAATAAAACCAGTTCCTTAAAAGTTGTAAATGTGTGGAAGGTAATCCAAAATGGAGAACATGTATGCCCAACCTAATAGAAGCACTAGATTATGTTCGATCCCCTGAAGCTCAGATAGCAGTGCCCTATTCAGCACCAAAAGAAGTTTTGGTGACCTAGCCACCGAGTTTCTTTTTTTAGTCTTGCAGGGCAGAGGCTATGGGGCATGAAAGGTACTAAACCTTTGGAAGCTCACCAATGAGTCCAGTCCTTAACAGAATATGTCCTAAATAGCTTAAGGCTACTGCAGCAGTGATCTAATGATGAACATTTGAAGGTGATGCTGGAACTGGTGACAATGCAATTCTTGGCCCTCAATGGTAATGCTAGTGCCAAAAAAAAAAGGATGGCAGCACCAGTCACATAATCAGATGTTTACCCAAAACTGAAGATGGATGAGGCACTAGAGCAGTTGAGTAGAACTAAGTATATAACTAAAGATGGATGAGGCACTAGAGCAGTTGAGTGGAACTAAGTATATAACTAAAGATGGATGAGGCACTAGAGCAGTTGAGTGGAACTAAGTATATAACTAAAGATGGATGAGGCACTAGAGCAGTTGAGTGGAACTAAGTATATAACTAAAGATGGATGAGGCACTAGAGCAGTTGAGTGGAACTAAGTATATAACTAAAACTGATCAAGTTAAATGTTAGTAGTAGGTACCCATGACAACTACAGCAAGGGAGAGATCAGCTTTTGTTGCTCCTTTTGGTTGTTGATTAAGTTTATTAAAATGGTGTTTGGGATGAAAATTGCTGCAGCAGCTACCCAGAGGCAGGTAGGGTTCATCCTTACTAGGTTCTTGTTTGCCTACACAATATTGCACTCTACAGTTGGTGCTGACAGGAACATTTTCAACATATTAGGGATTTTCTAGACAGAATAAAAAGAGGAGCATTAACTATTATGGCAAACAAACATAAGAAGGGGATTGTAGAAATGTTTTATCTTGGTCAGCAGGTGCAAGATGGCAAGATTTGACCACAGGCTCCCAATGTGGAGACTTCAGGAATGATCTGCTAGTGCTACCAAAAATCAGGTGAAGGCATTTTGAAGGACAATGGAGTGCCGCAGTGAGTTTCCACCTTAAATATAGCACAATGACCACTCCTTACCCAAGCAAACCAGATAAGACTCTCTAGGTAACAGTCTGAGAGCCAGCATTCCAGGATGTCAAGGTGAACTTGAGTGTATCCCCTGCACTAGCTTTTCCTAACAACAATCCAGAATTTATTAGGTAGGTAGATGTGACAAACATTGACCTTGGGCTGTACTCAGTCAGATTTCTTCAAAGGAAGAAGAGCATCCAATAGTATATCTCAGCCACAGGCTTCTGACCAGGGAGGAATCCTTTGACGTTACAAAAAAAATACCTGGGCATAGTATGGGCTTTTCAAAACTTTCAACTTAATTGTATGGCAGAATATTTGCTGTGGTTATGGATCACAATCCTCTAAAGTAGTTATACATGGCCAGTGGTAAAAAGACTAACATATTAAGATGGATCTTGAGATGGCAGTACAACAACCTGACTATCCAACAAAAGAATGATGCCTCAGTGGCGATAGTGGTAGTGTAGAAGGACTGTCAAGACAAGGGCCTGGGTAGAATACCAAAGGCATGTACATTCAACTCAAGCTTTGTTTCTTGGTGGTGTCTCAAAAACATGCCTGAGGTCTAGCCTTGGGGGCTAGAAATGTTAAGGACTACATATAAACCTGTAGCTGTCTTTTTAAGTAAAAAATGCAGCAAAGTTCTAAAATACAAAAAAATATAAAATTGATAACCTGTCAAGTGAAGTACATTTATAAAACAGAAATGTTAAAACTATGTGAAAAAATAATGTATACACCATGTAACTGTTTTATTGTGGTGCTGTAGTCAACCTTGAAATATGAAATGTGAAAGATTCTATGAGTTTTTTTTTGTTTATTGGGAAGGACACAGAAATTTAGGCAGTCATTCATTTCCAACTGATTGTCACTACCTCCTCAAGTCAGGAGTGGGTAATTTGTGCGCTTGCTGCCTTCCTTGGATGTGACAGCTGTTTCTCAGGCTTCCTCTCCGAAATCAAACCCTGATTCCCTGTTACCCAGGTAGTGATGAAAAGGAACAATACATGACTCTTTCAAGGCCCTGTAATTGGAATGAGTAAACTTTAAATCGTTTAGCGAGTATCTAGTCAGTTCCAGACATTTAAAACACTGCATCGGTGGTCAGTTGTTTTTAATTTGAATTGTGACTGACAAGGACAGAAAAGTGACAGATTCAATAAAGGGGAAATCTTTTTTGATGTTGCTGTGCAAAATATCTCTTTCTCAATGGTGACTCATGGGACATTGATGTGTCAGGTAAAACAGCCCTTTCCTGGGAACTCCAGGGCTGGCAGATATTTTTTTTTAGTCAGTGCTTCTTCAACTGTGCTTGGATATGGCTTCTTCAAAACTTTCTGAAAGAGTTGGCTTATCTATATCTTGTTTGCCTATTGACTTCCACAAATGTAGTTAGCTGTACACAGACTACAGTAACTCCTTAGCTAGAGGTTAGAATGTAGCTAGCTGGATATTTTTCCTATATGCCGCCTGTCTGTTTAAACACTTTGTTTTATATTGTTCTGTGTAAAACTATCTCTGCAGCTATTACTGTGAACCATATCTGGCTATAGGTTGATGTGAGACATACCTAAGGCAGAAATGTTTATTTTGCCAGATTCTCTTAAGCATAAACTTTGCTTACTGGTTTATTTACCATGCTTTATATTCATATTTATTTATTTATTTATTTATAAGTCATTTGGCTTCTTTGTTTTATCCTCCTTTATTTATTGGGGTAGCAATACAGACCCAATGACAGTAGCCATGTCGCTGAAAATGATATAAACAATTTTGTAAAATTTTCTAATTTTCAAATTATGTACTTAATTATTAAACATGTAGGCAGAGCTACACTCACAGGTAGTGGTAAAGTGACATGCTTCAGCTGCCCCTATTGAAGATCCACTGACAAAGAAGCCACTAACATACAAGTACTATTTTATTTCATTGGTATGGCTTCTGAATTCAAATCAATGGGGTAGACTAATAAGAACTTTTACCATGGAAATCCTGTGGGCTTTCTGAGGTAGAGGGGCTACTTACTGAGGTAGTGGGACTAGTTACTTTTCTTATCAAAACTTCCAGATCAATTTAGGAAATCATTTTGATCTCAAATGCTGAAGAACATTAAGACATTCTTTAGTAAAGGTGCAAAACTGGGAATGTAACATTTTATCAACTATGAATGACGTGATCAACTTACTACAGGATATAAAGAATGTGCTAGCAGAAAAAAACAATTCTGCAAGCCTCACAAAAAAACAGACATATTTCAAAGTGCTATAAAGACAGAGAAAACATCGCTTATATAAATGCAGACATAATTATTAGCTGGGGTACCCTCTGCATGGAGTTTGCTTGTCCTATCTGCGACTATGCAAGTATTTTCTAGGTAGGATAGTTTACTATTCCCAACCCTCGCAGACATAGGTTCATAGGTTGGTACTGAGCTATCTGCACGAAGGCATATATTAGCCCAGCCATGTTGTGCGGTATTCACCACCCCTTTAGTAGCTCCCTAGACCCTTGTACTAGCAGCTAGTACCCTTGGCCCCTATCTAGTAGTGCTGTTGGTGTGATCCCTGGTGTGAACTTTCTGTTACCCATCCACTCATCAAGGTTCCTCTTGAAGAGTGATAGTGAGGGGGCTCTGTCTTATGTAGATCGGGACCCTGTTCCATAGTAAGGGAAGTCTCTGTGAAGGGAATCTATCCCTCCAGCATGTTCTATTCATTGTTGTGTTGAGGTTTATATCCCTAGAGTGTGTAGCTCGAGTAGCTTTGGTTTTGCTAAGATGGAGCATGTTCAACAATTCTGGGTTGGACATGGCTCTGCACGTTAGACAGAGATTGCCTCTGAGAAAGCGGTATGCAACAGAGAACAGTCTTAGCTTTTTCAATCATGCTGCATAGGGCAACTGTTTGAGGCCAGGAATTCTCTTGGTTAGGTACCTCTGTGGTCTCTCCAGCTGCTGGAGATGTCTAGCCAGGTACATTCCAATTGGTGCATTGTACTCAATAATGGGTCTGATGAGGGAAGAGTAGAGGGGCACCATTACATCCTTAGATCTTGATGCGAACCCTTTCATGATCAGATGGGTCACATAGAAGGATTTTCTAACCACTTTGGCAACATGGTTATCAAAGGAAAGCTGGCTATCTACTTGGGTCCCTAGATCCCTTATTTCTTCTTCAGATTTCAGGGGATTACCTCCTATGTTGTAGCTTGCGGGTACTCTGTTTTTTCCAAAGGGGATTACTATGCATTTTTTTGCATTTAGCTTGAGACCATGGCTTTGACACCATGCATCATAGGTTGGTACTAAGCTATCAGCCCTGGGGCCTATACAAGCCTAGCCATAACAATTTCCTGGCTATTTCTTCCCACACTATTTACTTCCCTGGACCCCTGTCTAGCAGTGCGACTGACGTGATCCCCGGGGTGAATTTCCTTTCCCCCATCCAATCGTAAGGGTTCCTTTTGAAGAGGACCAAAGAGGCACTCTGCTTGACATGTTTGGGCAATCTATTCCAGAGTCTAGGGAGTCTCTGGGTCAGGAACCTATCCCTCCAGCATGTTTTGTTTATTGTGATGACAAGGTTTAGATCCCTGGAGTGTGTAGCTCTGAGGGATTAGGATTTCTTTAAGTGTAGCATGTCCAACAGCTCTGGGTTTGACATGGCCTTGTATGTTAAGCAAAGATCGCCTCTGAGTAGACGATATGCGACAGAGTATAGATGGAGTTTTTTAAGGCGGTCATCGTAGGGCATCTGCTTTAGGCCTGTGATTCTTTTAGTGAGGTATTTCTGTGGCCTTTTCAGTATTTTCAGATGTCTTGAGAGGTACATACCAAACGGGGCATTGTATTCTATAATGGGTCTAATGAGGGATGAGTACAGTGGGACAATGAGTCTCATTTAGGCCCTTCTGGAGGATCTCCATGTCAGCCAGAGACTCTATTATAGCACCCAGTTTGCAGTTGTCCGCAAACGTAGTCAGCCACAGCCCTTCTGTGCTTGCCTGTACTTCTGAGAAGTATATGCCAAACAGGAGGAGCCCCAGGACAGAGCCCTGAGGCACACCGCTCGTTACTGGTCTGGATTCAGACATAGATCCCGCTACTCTTACTTTATGGGATATGTCTGAGAGCCAGTTTGCAATCCATCTTGTGACGTAAGGGTTTATGCCCAGGCTAGTGAGCTTATCAATAATACCCGAATGGGGAATGGTGTCAAATGCTTTAGCAAGGTCAAGGTAAGCCGTGTGTACCACCTTTCCCTTATCTATAGCCTGAGTAACTTTCTCAAAGAAATCCACCAGGTTCAGAAGGCATGATCTGCCCTTGATGAAGCCGAACTGTGTGGGGTCCAGCGACTGGAGGTTCCCAATCTCTCCATTTATGAGTTCCATAATGATTCGCTCCATAGCCTTACAGATCAGACTGGTCAGACTTATTGGTTGGTAGTTCCCAGGGTCAGTTGTGGCCTCATCCTTGTGTAGCGGGACCACTGTTGCCATGCACCATTCTCTGGGCACATATCCTGTGGAGAGGCTGAGACTGAACAGGGTATTAAGATGCGGGGTTAATTCCTTTCAGAGCTCGTGTATGACACAGCCTGGGACACCATCTGGTCCCATGGAGGCAGTGTTTTTAGCTTTAGATAGAGCCTTGTTAACCAACATATCAGTAATAATTGGACTTACACAATCCCCTGGAATACTAACAGGCCCTGTAGGTGGTGAGGGAGGGAGGGATTGCACTGAACCTGTCAGCCAAGATGCTGGCAATGTCAGAAGGGTCAGTGTATTTTGTTCCATTTTGTACTAGCTCAGAACAGACCTGAGCGTTGCCATTTAGGTTTTTGACGTAGCCATAGAAGGCCTTATGGTTATCCTTGGCATCCTTGGCAACTTTCTTTTCAAAATTAGCTTTAGTTGACTTGATGAGAGCCCTCAATTTCTTACTAATGCTGATCAGGGATGATTTTTCTACTTGAGATTTGGCCTTTTTGTGTATAAGTCTCCTCCTTTTATTGTAAAGTTTGCTTATGGCCGGGGTCCACCAGACTGGTTTCTTCTTGCTTGAGGAAGGAGTCTTGGTTTTATTTGGGATAGCACGGTCCATGCACTCCTGAAGATGCATATAGAGTGCTTTGGTGTAGGATTCCGCATCCCGGATATCAGTATCCTTCTGCAAGGGAATAGTGAAGCTTTCCACTTCGGATGCAAGTAGTTTGAAGTTTGCTTTGGAAAGGTTTTTGACTATGTTTTTTTTTGACTGGGGGAGGTGGAGGGGTGAGGATGTCCAGGGTTATCAGTTTGTGGTCGGATCTGACCAAGGAGGGAGTGATAACGGGTGTGGTACAGTTGGTGCCCATATTTGTGATAATTAAATCCAATATGTTGTCCCCTCTAGTGGAGGAACATACTAGTTGTTCAAGGGCATTTGAATTTATAAATTCTATGAATCACTGAGCATAGGAGTTGGAACATTGGTAGTTTGCCCAGTCTATACCAGGGTAGTTGAAATCACCCAAGATTATGGTGTTGGGTAGGACCTTTATATTTTCCACTGTCTCATGGAATGCAGAGTGAGCATCTTGGGACATGGTGGGCGATCTATAACCGGCTATGACTTGAAATGTGGTTTTGCTTGCTGATAGTTGCGCATGGATGATCTCTGGGGCATCATGCTGCGCTACTAACCTGGAGATATGGGTATCCTTGATGAATATGGATACACCTCCGCCTTTTGTACTGCGATCCGGTAACTGAGGCTGGAAGGTATGATATGAATTGTAACCTGGCAGTGCTGGGGTGCTCTCTTGAGCCTTGAATCAGGTTTCCGTCACTGCACAAACATTGATTTTCTCCATGCTGAGGAGAGCCTCGAATGTGTGCATTTTGAGGTTGAGACTTCTGGCGTTGAGTAGCATTACCCTTAGTTTTTGGTTACCTGTGCTGATTACGGTGGTTGGTTTGTCCTTTGAGCGTTGCCTAAAAAAGGCACTATGGGGACGGCAAGAGCCTTTGCCAGTATTCGAAAACCTAGGTGTGACAGGTGCAACCCATCTCTGGCAAAACAGCGAGGCATGTCATCCCAGGCAGACAGACACTGGATCCCCTTAGAATGACACCAGAAGCTTAGCCAATTGTTGAAATTGATCATTTTGTCTTTGCATTGTGGTATCATTCTAGGTGAAGGTAGTATGCTACTCAAGGTCAGGGTCATACCAGCTTGAGCTACACGATCAGAGAGCTCCTCAATGTCTCTTTTCATGTAGTCCAGGGAGGTACGTCTTAGATCATTCACACCAACATGTACAATAACAGCGTCATACTTGTACTTGTTCTGGAGTGACCTAAGTGCTTGTGTTATGTGGCGGATCCGAGCACCCGACATGCAGCTGACAGTAATCTTCTCCTTGTTCAGCCTGGTGAGTGGAACATCCGTGTGCTTTACTATAGAGTCTCCTATTACTAGCGTGTTAGGTATGGTGTTTTGCCTTAAGGGCTGTTGTGAGGCACACTGCTGAGGTGCTTTGGAGGACACTGTTTCTTTTTCAGATTGGTACTTAGTGCCTCCGAATATATTTTTGTGTATTTATGCATATGTTTTGCCAGTGCTTGTTTTGTAGAGTCATGTGTGACAGGTGGTGTGATGCAAGTGTGTCCCTTATCTTCTTGACTGTCTGTTACAGCCATGGGTTGAGAGCGCTTAGCCTCCAGTCTGGCTGTGTATTTGCATCTCTCATAAGTGTTTGTATCTAGAGGTAAGAGGAGAGGGTTGTCTGTATACATGAGGTAGTTGTGACATTGCCTCAGGATGCCCAATTCCACCAGATGAACTGGAGAGTACACCTGAAGCTGACCTCTGGACATGCTTTGAAGAGTAAATTTAATTTAAGTCCTGTGAACGATTGAGGGTCTTATGCTATATTATAATAGTGCTGTCTAGGAAATTTGGAGAATAATAGTGTTGTCTAGGAGATTAGGACAAGTGCTGATTTCTGTTTTGCAAGTACTACAATAAGAGCAGCTGATCTGAAGCACTTGAGTTGAGGCTTGCCTAGTTCTAAGGGAAAATTTACAGCGCAGACTTTGTGGGGCTGGGAATAGTATACCCCAACTAACCGGCCCTGCCCGACACTGCTCTGTGTGCAAGACCGCGCAAAAAGAGAGTTGCAAAGTTTTTCCTCTAGATAAGTGAGGAAAGTGAGTACAAGAGTTACTTTTCTCACTTGCTTAGAGAAAAACAAGTACAAAAACTGTTTTCCTCTAGGTAATGAGGAAGATGGAGTGCTATAGCAATTAGTAGCTTATTTAGTGCTTACAAGTTCTGAACAAGTGCTGAGCATGAACAAGCAAAAATTTAAGTGCTAAAACTAAGAATCTGTATCTGCACTAGATGAGTTAGAGGACAGAAACAAGTGCAAATACAGGCTTTCAAATCAGAAAGTTGAGAGAGATGGAAGAGAATGCCCAAACGGCCAATAACTACAAATTCTGGGCCAGAACCACTACTTATGTGGTAGACAGGTTACCTAGTGCTTACCACTCCCACTGATAAGCTAGAAGGCTTCCCTCCAACATAGAATGGCTTGGGGGACTCAGAAGCTTACATACAGTCCTGGATACAGCAAATCTGTATCTGGAACACTAGTTACAGGAAAGGTAGGAAACAGGCTTACAGTTTTTTTTTTTTTTTTTACAGAAAAGTAGCAAAAACAGTAGTAAAAAACAATTCACATGCAGTGCAAGCTAGCATACTTGAGTATGCAGCAATATTAGACCAAACACAGTTTAAAAAATGCAATTAAATTAAAAAGGACTAAAAGCAAGTGCAGAAAGAATTTATTAGGTAGAATGTGGTAAAGAGATGGGACGAGGGAGTGTCCCAGATCAAATCTAGAGTGGGGTGGGCAACTGCAAAACCACCAAATTTAAACTACAAACCAAAAATACGGAGGGTGGGTGGGACAAATAATTTCAACAGAGATCTAAGCAAAAACTAACAGACCAAACTTTAAAACCAAAAAAATATTCTCAGCTCTGTATATTTGCCGATCAGTCTCTCAGAACAGTGAGACAACAGTTTCAACACAGATCTAAGCAACAATTAAACTCTATAACCAAAAAAATATATACTCATCTCTGCATAATTGCAGATAATATGTAAGGCAGTCTCTCAGAACACAGGTTCCAGCAATTTGAATGCAGCTGTTACTATGCCAACTGAAGACACAGCAGAAAATGGGGATGGGGTGGGGAAAACAGTGTCAACAGAGATCTAAGCAAAAACTAACAGTACAAACTTTAAAACCAAAAAAATATTCTCAGCTCTGTATATTTGCCGATCAGTCTTTCAGAACAGTGAGACAACAGTTTCAACACAGATCTAAGCAACAATTAAACTCTATAACCAAAAAAAATATACTCATCTCTGTATAATTGCAGATAATATGTAAGGCAATCTCTCAGAACACAGGTTCCAGCAATTTGAATGCAGCTGTTACTATGCCAATTGAAGACACAGCAGAAAATGGGGGTGGGGTGGGGAAAATAGTTTCAACAGAGATCTAAGCAAAAACTAACAGTACAAATTTTAAAACCAAAAAAAATTCTCAGCTCTGTATATTTGCCGATCAGTCTCTCAGAACAGTGAGACAACAGTTTCAACACAGATCTAAGCAACAATTAAACTCTATAACCAAAAATACATATACTCAGCTCTGTATAATTGCAGATAATATGTAAGGCAGTCTCTCAGAACACAGGTTCCAGCAATTTGAATGCAGCTGTTACTATGCCAACTGAAGACAGCAGAAAATGGGAGTGGGGTGGGGAAAACAGTTTCAACAGAGATCTAAGCAAAAACTAACAGTACAAACTTTAAAACCAAAAAAATATTCTCAGCTCTGTATATTTGCCCATCAGTCTCTCAGAACAATGAGACAACAGTTTCAACACAGATCTAAGCAACAATTAAACTCTATAACCAAAAAAAATATATACTCAGCTCTGTATAATTGCAGATAATATGTAAGGCAGTCTCTCAGAACACAGGTTTCAGCAATTTGAATGCAGCTGTTACTATGCCAACTGAAGACACAGCAGAAAATGGGGGTGGGGTGGGGAAAACTGTTTCAACAGAGATCTAAGCAAAAACTAACAGTACAAACTTTAAAACCAAAAAAATATTCTCAGCTCTGTATATTTGCCCATCAGTCTCTCAGAACAATGAGACAACAGTTTCAACACAGATCTAAGCAACAATTAAACTCTATAACCAAAAAAATATATACTCAGCTCTGTATAATTGCAGATAATAACATGCAGTACATGAACTAGCATTCTACAAATTGTCCATTGGTGGTTATGTATAGAGTGAGTGAGTGATTCTACGCATTCTGCATAGGGCAATAATCTGATCAATACAAGTTTCAATTCTTTGCACCAACTCCTGCCAGGATAGGCTCCACTCCCCACAACCACATAAAAGGATAAAGGGGGTTATCAGATAATATACAGATGGGGTGGATGGATGCTTATTACTGTTTCAAGTAAAATCAAAAACTTAAGTTCCATGGGAATAGAAAATATACTTAATGGTATTTTGCACAGTCAAGGAAATCCTAACAAAACCCCTGTTGTTCATGTAAATAAAAGGTTAGCAAGTGGACATAACCTATTGCAACAGATTGCTGTGGTACCATTTCACAAACAGTGATCAAACCAGGACCAGACAATATTAGACCCATCAACCTATCTAGCATTTTGAGTAAATTCATGCATAAAAGTCACAAATGGAATTTACCCAGAAATAAAACTACCTACTTCCGCTATATAAGGAACAATATGAATTTGTTAAACTGAAATGATAATTTTTGATCCGTGTGACATCCTTGAGAAGGTAAAATCAGGACCTAATTATGGGCTGATAGTGCATGCTTGACCCTACTAAAACATACAGTAATATTCTACATAAGGAAACGACAAGTTAAAAACAATGGGCCAGACTCCAAAGAAATTGCTGTCATTGTAAGTCTGCTCTGATTCTGAAAGACTTTCTCTCAGTGTAAGTGACTAACTTTGGTGTAACACCTATCTATAAATAGGCTTGCACTCGCAGCCAGATTCCAAAAGACCTTCTCTCAGTGTCTCACTTACACTAAGAGCAAGTTTTTTGGAATTGGGAACAATATGTATCTGAAGCTTAAAACATTGGTTAAAAAAAAGGGTTGCTACCTTACCTTTTCAGATGCCCAAAGTGGTATATTTCCTATGGAAATGTGAGGTCTTTGAAGAACAAACTTTACTTGCAACTCGTGCAAGAAACTAGACTTCACATTTTTGCCAAATAAAAGCTCATTCTTGTAGAATTTGATATTGTTTCAAATAGCGTTAAGGTATTTCAGATACAAAATAATTGTTTTAACTATTACAAGAAACACAGGAAATGTTTTATGTCCTAAAACCTCAGAACATTCATTATTTTTTTAATTTTTTTGTAGGACATAACTGCCCAAAATGGGACTGCCCTGCAGAAACAGGGAGAGGAGGCAACCCTATTAAGAAACAGGGCACAACACATCAAGGGTGGAGATTAACTCTCTAACCACAATAAAACCAAAATAAGTTATTTTATACTTTTTCAGGTTAACTATCTATCCTGACAGGGGATATCAGTGGTTCCACAGGGATCCATGCATACCTGGATTATTCTTCTCAAATATGAGTGGGAAATGGACTATGAATAAACAACTATATTAGATGTCTGCAAAGTGGATAGCCTAGTTGCTTGAATAACAGGTGCCAGAGCTTTCCAATATTCTATACTGTTATAGAAATTATGCCACTTCTAATGTCAGTAAATACAGCATCATGAGATTTGGCATAAAGAATATAATTTAATATTGCAAATAAAACAATTATATTAAATAAAAACATTGTTAAAGACACAGGGGAAAATAATAGGAAATAATTTAAACTATGACCAGTGTGCATCCACCAAAATTAGAAAAGCATTTTTTGTAGTCCATCTAGTTTTAAAAAGCATGTTTGGATAGTCTCAGGGAGATCATTGTACCACCTTTACCTAGGTGATCCAACCCATTACTGAATACAGTGGTGCATTTTATACCCTTTGAACAAGTAACCTAAAAAACTTGAAAAATGTCCAAAATTTATTTACTAGAAATATCATAGTAGTGCAAAATATGAAATACTGGGAAAAGTTTCATGAGCCATCACAAAATTATGTTTTTTGCAGGTTCCTTGGGGAAGGCTTCTGTCTAGTTGGGAGCAAACACAAAATTAGGGAACCTAATACTAAAATAAATATAAATAACAGAAACATGATAAATATAAAATATATTACCTCATTAAACAATGCCTTCCAAGATTATGAAACAAATTACACTAGTAGTTAAACTACATATACACACACACATACTATATATATATATATATATATATATATATATATATATATATATATATATATGGGTCTACTACCGTAGATCAAAATTACACTATTTCAAAATACGATAGCAGTGTCCCACTAACGCGAAAGTGCACTTCAACGAAAGTGCACTTTCGCGAAAGTCACCAAGTCAAACTGGAAATTTCCTGCACTGTGGTTTGGTAGTGACGGACCTTAGGGTTAGGGCTTGGGTTAAGGATAGTGAATAGCTAGTAGGGCTATCTACTATCATTAACCCAAGCTCTAACCCTAAGGTCCATGACTACCACACCACAGTACAGGAAATAGGTCCGTAACTACTGCTCAGTGGAGGAAATACAATTTCTTGCACTGTGGTGCGGTAGTCACGAACGTTAGGGTTAGGGCTTGGGTTAAGGATAGTGGATAGCCCTACCAGCTATCCATTACCCAAGCCCTAACCCTTCGTTCTAGTGACTTTCGCATTAGTGGGACACTACTATCGTATTTCGAAATAGTGTAATTTCGATCTACGGTAGTAGATAGATACACACACACAAAAACATACACACACACACTACAGCCTTATCAAAGGATATTTTCCCCAAGGACTACAATAAAAATGTGTGGATGATAAAGCAGAAAGTACTCCGGTATTGGCTGCAGAACACTTCTTTTCCTGGCAAAAACAGTACAATGTCTTTTGGAAAACTTCCTGACCTGGAGCAAAAATAAATAAATAAATATAAACAATGATACATTTTATGGTGATTCTCAGGTTGATCCAAACTTGCTGATATGCAAGAAATGTTAGCAAATGCTCATCTGAGATCCACAAAAAAGAATGAAAATGAATAGAATGTTTTAAAGATGCTTTGAAAGGAAATTTTGGAAGAAATAAAGAACAGCTCAGAGTGAGTCCTGGCCTCTGCAGAAAATAAGATAAAGTTAATTGCATATAGTAATGATACCACTGAAACTTATTGTTGAGGTGAGTGAGTTGTTAAAATGTGCATAGACATAAATTTATCTTCCTTCAGGTCACAGAAGCTCAGTAAGGTTGCAGAATACATCTGCACACTACAGTGGCAATGACCCAAAACAAGAATGCCCCTGATGTACCAGCTCTGTGGTGGACAAAATCGTGAGTGTAACCTAAATGATCTAGGATTGAAAAAATGACCTGGCTAATAGGGAAATCAGTAAGGAAGGATGGGAGTGGGTGGATATCAGCTCACCCATCCACAGGATAAAGATGGCAGATCAGTTTGCTACAAAACAGATACCTGCAACATCAAAACGACTGATTTAAAAAGACTGAATCCCAAAAAAAAAATGAAAAACAAATGTTCATAGGTTCATAGTTGTGTATTAGGTTAATGGCCCTGGAGTCTTTACAAGCCTAGCCCATAGAAGTGCCCTGGCATTGTGCTGCCCAACGTTAGTCCCAGAGCCTCTATCAAGCAGAGCCACTGGAGTGATCCCTGGGGTGAACTTTCTATTTCCCATCCACCCAACAAGATTTCTCTTGAAGAGGGATAGCAAGGTGCTCTGCTTGACGTGTATGGAAAGTCTATTCCAGAACATGGGCAGTTTCTCGGTTATAAACCTGTCCTTCCAGCAAGTTCTGTTGATTGTGGTAATGAGGTTGAGGTCTCTGGGATGTGCGGTGCAGAGGGATTTCTTTAGATGTAGTATTGCTAACAGAGCTGGGTCAGACATGGCTTTGCAAGTCAAGCAGAGATCACCTCTTAGTAGATGATATGAGACAGAGAATAGCTGGAGTTTTTTGAGTCTGTCCCTCTAGGACATATGTTTAAGGCCTAGGATCCTCTTCGTGAGGTACTTCTGTGGTCTCCAGCTGCTGCAGGTGTCTAGTGAGGTACATGCAAATGGGGCATTATACTCTATGCTTGGTCTAATGAGTGAAGAGTAGAGAGAAATGATGACCTCTTTCTTCCTGGATGCAAAACCCTTGGTAATGAGATGTGCCACAAAGAAGGACTTTCTGACCAAAGTGGCAATGTGGTGGTCAAAGGAGAGGTTGCTGTCAACCTATGTCCCCAGATCTCTTATAACACCTTCAGTGTTCTGTGGGCTCCCATCAATGTGGTAATTAGTGGGGAAGTGAGTTTTTCCCCAGAGGTAATGATGACGCATTTTTTGGAATTAACCTTAAGGCCATGGTTTTGACACCAATCATTGGTCTCAGTAAGGCCTTTCTGTAGGATGCCTGCATCACTTGGGGAGTTAATATTGGCTCCCAGCTTGCAGTCGTCTGTCAACTTGGTTAGCCAGAGTCCCTCCGTGTTGGCCTGGACTTCTGAGAAGTAGATGCTGAACAGGAGAAGACCCAAGACCGATCCCCGTGGGACTCCACTCGTGACTGGTCGGCAGTCTGACTTGGAGTCCGCTACTTTTACACTGTGGGTTCTATCTGTGAGCCAGTTTGAAACCCACCTAACGATATAGGGGCTGATGCCTAGTTTGGTGAGTTTATCAATACTTCCTCAGTGAGGAATGGTATCAAAGGCCTTGGCCAGATTGAGGTAGGCTGTATGAACTGCCTTACCTTCATCCACAGCTCTGGTGACTGACTCAAAAAGTCAACCAGGTTGAACAGGCATGATCTACCTTTCACAAAATCAAATTACGTGGGATCTAGAGTTTGAAGATTCCCTATATCCTTATTAATTAGGCCCATGATGATGCGCTCCATAGTCTTACATATCACACTCATCAGGCTAATGGGAAGATAATTTCCAGGGTCTGTAATCTCTCCCCCTTTGTGGAGAAGTATGGCTGTAGCAGTGCACCACTCAGTAGGGGCAAAGCCTGAGGTGAGGCTGTGACTGAACAAGGCATACAGATGTGGTGCCAGTTCACTCAGTAATTCATGTAGAACACAGCCAGGGATAATGTCGGGTCCCATGGAAGCTGTATTCTTGGCCTTGGACAATGCAGTTTTATCCTGTGCTGCAGTAATGCTGGGTGCCTGGCATTCTTCCGGTATTGAGACTGGTCCTTTGGGGGGGGGGGTAAAGTTGGTACTGAATCTGTCGGCCAGTATGTTGGCAATATCTGTTGGCTCAGTATAGCAGGTACCATTGTGCAGTAACTCAGAGCAAATCTGGGTAGCCGTGGAGAATCTTAATACAACTACAGAAGGCTTTATGGTTGTTTTTAGTGTCTGTCGCAATTCTGCCTTCATAGCTGGCTTTGGAGGTTTTGATGCAGGATCTAAACTTTCTGTTGAGGCTAATAAGGGAATTTTTCCAGTCTTGGGACTTCACGTTTTTCTGCAATACTTTCTTCCTTCTGTTGTAGAGTTTATTAATGGCCGGGACCACCAGATTGGCTTCCTTTTTGTGGAGGAGAGCATCTTGGTTCCGTTGTATATAGGTTCGTAGGTAGGTACTAGGCTATCGGCCTAAGTAAGCCTAGCCAAAAAGGTTCCCTGGCTTACACAACCCAAGAAAGTGAATTTCCTGTGCCTCTGTTGAGCAAAGCCACAGAAATTATCCCCGGGGTGTATTTCCTATTTCCCATCCACTCATCAAGATTTTTCTTGAAGAGTGCTAATGAGGAACTTTGCTTGACATAGATGGGTAGCTTGATCCAGAGTATAGAAAGTCTCTGGGACAGGAATCTAACCCTCCAGCATGTCCTGTTTATTGTGGCGACAAGGTTTAGGTCCCTAGAGCGTGTAGCTCGGAGGGATTGGGATTTCTTTAGGTGTAGCATGTCCAACAGCTCTGGGTTTAACACAGCTTTATATGTTAGGCAGAGATCTCCTCGGAGTAGGAGATATGCTGCAGAGTAAAGCTGGAGTTTTTTGAGACAGTCAGTGCAGGGCATCTGTTTGAGGCCAGTAATCCTCTTTGTGAGGTACTTCTGTGGCCTTTCCAGCTGCTGCAGATGTCTTGTGAGGTACATTCCAAAAGGAGCGTTGTACTCTATAATGGGTCTAAAGAGTGCAGAGTAGATGGGAATAATGACCTCTTTTTTCCTGGATGGGAACCCTTTTGTGATGAGGTGTGCCACACAGAAGGATTTCCTGACTACTGTGGTGATGTGATTATCAAAGGAGAGACTACTGTCTATCTGAGTCCCAAGGTCTCTTATCACACATTCAGCGTTACGTAGACTGCCGTTTATGTAGCAGTTCATGGGTACAGAGTTTTTACTAAAGGAGATGACAATGCACTGTTTGGCATTGAGCTTGAGGCCATGTCTCTGACACCAGGCATCTGTCTCAGTGAGGCCCTTCTGTAGGATGTCCACATCATTTGGTGACTCGACTATGGCTCCTAGTTTGCAGTCATCTGTGAACTTTGTTAGCCAGAGGCCTTCTGTGTTAGCCTGTACTTCAGAGAAGTAGATACTAAACAGGAGAGGTCAAAGGACTGAACCTTGTGGTACTCCACTTGTCACTGGTTTGAAGTCAGATTTGGAGTCTGCAACTTTTACAATGTGGGTTCTCTCAGTGAGCCAGCTGGCAACCCATCTTGTGACATAGGGATATACCTAGTTTAGTGAGTTTAGCTATAATTCCAGAATGGGGAATGGTGTCGAACGCCTTGGCGAGGTCAAGATAGGCTGTGTGAACCATCTTACCCTCATCTACGGCTTTGGTGACCGCTTTAAAAAAGTCGATCAGGTTCAGAAGGCATGATCTGCCTTTCACAAACCTGAACTGGGTGGGGTCCAGAATTTGGAGGTTACCAATGTCTTTGTTTATGAGTTCCATGATGACACGTTCCATGGCCTTGCAGACCAGGCTCATCAGGCTAATAGGGCGATAGTTCCCAGAATCAGTAGTGACTCCCCCTTTGTGGAGTCGGATAACTGTTGCTGTGCGTCATTCAGTGAGCACAAAGCCTGACATGAGACTATGATTGAACACGGTGCTTAGGTGGGGAGCCAGTTCATTCTGAAGTTCATGTAAAACGCAGCCTGGGATGTTGTCCGGTCCCATGGATGCTGTATTTTTGGTTTGAGAGAGTGCAGCTTTTACCTGCATAGAGGTGATTACAGGAACTCTGCATTCTTCCTGTATAGATATGGGTCCTTTAGGGGGTGAGAGGGGGGTAAAGTTAGTACTGAGCCTATCTGCCAGGATGTTGGCAATATCAGTTGGTTCTGTAATTTTCGTGCCGTTGTGATGTAACTCAGAGCAGATCTGGGTGTTGCCATTGAGATTCTTGGCATAGCTATAGAATGCTGTGTGGTTGCCCTTAGAATCAGTGGAGATTTTGTTTTCTCAGCTAGCTTTGGAGGATTTTATAAGGGATCTCAGCTTCTTATTGAGGCTGACCAGGGAGCTCCTGCACTCATGGGATTTTACTGTTTTTTGCAACAGTTTCTTCCTTCTGTTGTAGAGTTTGTTTATGGCAGGTGACCACCAGATTGGCTTACCTTTTTTCGAGGATAGTGTCTTGGTTCTGTTTGGGATAGCATGATGCATGCACTCGTGTAAGTGCTTATAGAATGCATTTATGTAGGATTCAGCAGTGGTAAACTGTACTGTCCATCTGCATGGGTGTCATGAAGTTCAACACTTCTGTCTTAAGAAGCATGAAGTTGGCTTTGCAGAAAATTTTTACTGTGGTTTCCTTAATGGTGGGTGGGGGCAGGATGCGGATATCTAGGGTGATTTCCTTATGGTTGGATCTGACCAACGAGGAGTTGACTTCAGGTGTGGAACACCGGTCACTCATGTTAGTAATGACTAGGTCTAAGATAGTGTTGCTCCTGTTGGGGGTGTGGATAAGTTGATCCAGGGCACTGGAATTTATGAATTCCAGAAAGCGCTGAGTGAAGGAGTTGGTACATGAGTAGTTTTCCCAGTTAATGGTGGGGTAGTTGAAATCGCCCATTATTAGGGTGTTTGGTTGAACCCTAATATTTCCCAGTATATCAAGAATAGAGGAGTGGGAATCCTAGGGCATGGTGGGGGATCTGTAGCAAGCTACAATTTGGATTGCAGTTTTGCCCAGAGTTAGTTCCACTTGGATGACCTTGGATGCATTATGCTGTGCAACTAGCTTGGAGGTGCTGATATCCTTAATGAATATGGACACACCTCCGCCTTTGGTATTTTGGTCCAGGTTAGATGGCCGAAAAGTGTGGTATGTGTTATAGCCTGGTAATGCAGGGGTGTATCTACAGCCTTGAACCAGGTCTTAGTCACTGCACAGATTATCAATGCTCTCCATTTTCAAGAGTGCCTCTTGTGAGTGCATTTTGAGATTTAGACTTCTAGCACTGAGTAGTATTACCCTTAGTATTTGCTTGCCTGTTCCTGTTACAGTGGTGAATTTGTCATGTGAACCTTGCCTAGAAAAGGCACAATAGTTCCATGCATTTATGTGTGTGTTCGTACAGTGCATTGGTGCATGAAGGCCCCCTGCACATTTCACACCCCCTGCTAATTAAATATACCAACTCAGAGATCACACAGGAGCACAGAAAGGGGAAATTTTCTGTGATCATAAACACAAAACAGCTGGCATTATCTTCAGGATACCAGAACAACTCATCTACCTTAGCTGCAATGCAAATAATAAAACAATATCCCTATGTTCCAATACATGTAGTTAATGATAAATAAGCTGACTTTTACAATCAAAAAGACAAAGATAAATTATTGAAAGATCACAGTTGGTTTTAACTCAGATATCCCTTTTCCGTAGGATGTGTGATCTCGAAGATAATATAATTGAGTTGCAAGTTTGTGGAAGGCATAACTTGCCTCCCCCAAAAAATACATGTAAAAATATTGTGTGCGTGTGTTTGTGCGTGTGTTTGTCTTTAGTTGTTTGACCTTACAGGGATCTAGCTTCTATCTTCAACTGCATGACAGCTGACAAATGGATTTATGACTATATGTATATAAAGCAAATCATCCTCATCCTCAAAGTGTAATTCAGTACTTCCACCCAGTACCATTCAGAGTTAAAATCACAATGATATTAATGGTGTGACCCCTTCTCCCTCCACACTTTTATTTAAGTAAAGCAGAACAGTATATGAAATGAATAATACATGCTCCAAACTGCAACTGTGGCTCTAAAAGAAATGTGGTACTTTTCCATTATCGGGGCAACAGTTCGAATGCGTGCTTTGAATATTGTATCTCAAGCGCTGTTGTTCTCTGAGTATAAATCTGTGTCTTTCATTTTTCACATCCATTTCTGTTTCACTCTGTTAAGAGGAACAGAAAAATGACGTCAATCAACATTTATTCTTAATTGCTGACACTACTAAGGAAGTTACGTTTTGTTATGCTTCCGATGCACACATGTATTGTACAAGACTAAGCATTTGTTGTTGCTGGCGTTTTGTTTTATTTTCTGACTATCAGGACAAATTCCTGACAGGCATCATATGTGTCAGCAATATTCATTAGATATGAGCAATCACCCGAATCAGAAACCAAGACAGTCCACAAATAAATAAATAATAAGTCCACAAATGCTTAGTCTTGTACAATACATGTGTGCATCGGAAGCATAACAAAACGTAACTTCCTTAGTAGTGTCAGCAATTAAGAATGAATGTTGATTGACGTTGTCATTTTCCTGTTCCTCTTAGAGTGAAACAGAAATGGATGTGAAAATGAAAGAGACAGATTTGTACTCGAAGAGAACAACAGCGCTTGAAATACAGTATTCAAAGCGCTCATGCGAAGTGTTGCCCCGATAACGGAAAAGTACCAGAAATTTGAAACTAAATACATACTCAGAGCAGCTGAAATGTACATGCTTCCTGTACTACAATTCCAATAACAATCATAACACTAACACTGTTCCCTTATCAGTGCTTGAAATTTGCCACTCTATCCTCATGTTTACTTGTTACTTAATTCCTCTGTATTAACCATGTGTGTGTGTGTGTGTGTGTGTGTGTGTGTGTGTGTGTGTGTGTGTGTGTGTGTGTATATATATATATATATGTGTATGTACATATATGGGTCTACTTTGTTTGATAGAAAACACATTTCACTGAAACTCATTTCGTCAAAGCCTCATTTCACTGAAAATGAATTTCCTGAGCACAATTCACTGAAAGCTCACGTGACCGAAACTCATTTCGTCTAAACAGGTATATGCCCTTTTCCCCACTGTAGTGTGATCCTGGAGTTAGGATATATAGTTGGGGGGGTGTGGGGGACATAGCCCCTCACATATTTTGGGTATATATTATTTTCTGGAAAGAGTTATTCATTTGACATGTAAGAATCCATCTCAATGTGTTACAACATTTAAAATAGGTGGGGGTGTTACACCCCAATACCCCCCAATGTGGAGGGCTGTGCCCCCCACAACCCACTTGCTATATGTACTAACTCCAGGATCCCACTACAGTGGGGAACAGAGCATATACCTGTTTAGACTAAATGAGTTTCAGTCAAATGAATTTTCAGTGAAGTGAGCTTTCAGTAAATTGTGCTCAGGCAATTCATTTCAGTGAAATGAGGCTTCAATGAAATGAGTATATATATATGTATATATATATATATATATATATATATATATATATATATATATATACATATTATACACACACACACACACACACACACATATATATATATATATATATATATATATATATATATATATATATATATATATATGTACACACAGAGAGAGATATACACATACACACACACACACATATATATAAATATATATATATATATATATATATATATATATATATACATACATACACACACATGCACATACGTGTGTGTGTATGTGTATGTATGCATGTATGTATTTGCCCATGTGTGTGTATTTTGCGCTAGCTGAATGCTACTGAACCAAACTGTACAAGCACTGGCTGCAACTGCAGCTCTAAAATACACTGAGGCACAAAAAATTTCTCCCCAACCCCAATTAACCCTTTTAGTTCACAAACTCTACCCGTAGAGTCTAATGTCATAAAGTGCAAAGTGTCAACAAACAGGAGTAATACTAGTAATTCTCATGATAATCCATATTTTATTTTTGCTACCATAGCCACACACATCTACACAGTAGCACAACACAAATTTTTTGTTGTGTTAGATTTCTACCAAATAAATTTGCATTGCTATTATAGTATACTGTCTAACATAATTCATGACATAAGGCATCTACCAAAGACACACTGCTTCCTGCTGAGGCCAGAACAGTACACAAGGCATCCTCCACCTACACACCAACCATGGATGCAACTATTTTGTATCGTCCTCTAGGTTTAGGGCCAGAGTCCTGACCCCACTGTGTATGTTGATCTCATACTTTACCTAGAAGTATAGTACTGTACAAATCACAATAGCTGATCACTGCATGCATGATTAAGCATTTGACTGTTACTCCCAGTTAAGGAAGACAATTTGCAATGGTGGCTGAGTAGACAGTAAGCTTGAATCACCCTCTCCAAATATTTAACTTTACTAATACGAAAAAACTCAGCTACTAGCCCATCTGCACAGTTGTAATAATAGATACCATTTAACACCTGAGTCTTCCTGGCCAGAACATGGGCTCCTAAGAAGAGCATAAGACAAACAACTTGCTTACAGTAGAGACCTGAAATAAAACATAATACAATAATTTCAAGCTTAAAAATTGCTTAAATATCACCCGACTCTATATTTAGAATGCTGAAATAATTTTAACAATTCGAAGAAATACTTATACAGTAGCAGTCAAAACAGTGAAATATTAAATGCAGAGTTTTGTACTTTGTAGTACATTATCAGTTTTAACCAATCTGCAACAATTTTCCTGGAAAAGATGCTCTTTTTAGCTTTATTTTAAAAGTTTTCAGTATTTATTTTTGATGTCATTTGGAAGTTAATTAACATGAGGCAGGGCCTATTTTAGGAATGGCTCTCACACCTATAATTAGTCCAGATGTGGATTTTATTCAATGATTGTGTTTCATTGACAACAGAAAGTAATAAGGGTTGTTGCCAAACACAGAGAGCCTATAACAAGAAAAATAACCAGAGATCCTGCAGAGGTAATGGAGATATTTTTGGAAATTTTATGAAAATTTTTATAAAGTAGAAAAATGGGGAATCAAGAAAAAAACACAAATGGAAATATTTATGAAAGACTTAAATATGCCAAAATTAGAGGTAGATGGGGCTCACCAGTTAAGAGTAAGATAGGAGGAGATGAGATAAAATGATGATGTATAATCAATCTGCAGGAAAGTCTCTAGGAACAGATGGTATTCCTGTGGAAGACTGGAAACTAGGAGATAAGAAACTGATAAAGATCTGGAAGGTTTTGATTAACAGTATTTTAAAAGGAGGGGAAGCATCAACATACTGTAAAAAAAGCTGTGGTGGCTTTAATACCTTAAGACAGTAAAGACTCATCAGACTCAACTTCATATAGGCCCACTTCAGTTTTAAACCTTGATTATAAAGTGTTTATGTCTAGAATGGCTAAAAGAAAGGCAACAGTGTTACCAAAAATAATAGATACGGATCAATGTGGTTTTGTGGAGGACAAACAAACATTTGACAGCAATCACAGAACCATGATGATCCAGAAGGAAGCAGAATATAAAAAAATATCAATTTGTTGATGGGTCTTGATCCACAAAAAGCATTCAACAGAGTAAGATGGGATTTTATGGGCTGGGTAATAGAAGTATTTGCATTTCCTGATACAATACTAATGTTAATTAGGAAGAAATATGAGGGATTGGAGGCAAAAATCAGAGTGGGTTCCTTCCTTATGACTTGTGTCTGAACAGAGGAACCAGACAGAGGTGTCCTCTTTCCCCATTGTTATTCACATCATATTTAGAAAAATTGGCAAAGAAAATAAAGGACTCAGAAAGTCAAGGTTATAACTGGTATGGTATTCAAAAAATGAATTAATGAAAATAAAACAAATATGTCCCCACACATGAATTTTGCAGAAATATCCATATTTATGGGGACATGATATAATGAAGTACTTAGGAGAATGGGTTAAAAAGAACATAGTTATGGCAGCTAAGGACATGTGGGAAGAAACTAAATAAAAGATAATACAAACATTGAGAAACTAGAAGCTCTTGTCTACGGATATGGATAGCAAGATACAAGCAGTAAAAATGTTTTAGTCCCCTTTGTTTTATACAAAAGTCAGGCATATTTTTATTATCCGGTCAAGAAATTGGGGATAGTAGAAGGATTTTTTTTTTCTGGAAGGGGAAGAGGGCAAGAGTCAATTGGGATAAGGTGATCTTTCCAATAGGATAAAGAGGTTTAGGATTACATGATTTGAAAAGATATTTTACAGCTAAACAATTGAGACACTTGTATATAACACAAGAAGAAAGCTGCATTTCAAAGTGGAAAAGAATGATGAAGCAGGAGGGAAATTCAAGAAATATGAAAAGAGTGGGGTTTTGGATGTAGATCCTTAAGGAGAACAACAAAAGTTATAGAGAATATTCTCTACTCTGATCTTCTCAATCTCTCCCCCTAAAAACACCACTACCAAGTTTTCACCTAGCTGAACTAATTGTACTAAACAGTCAGCTGAACTAATTGTACTAAACTATCAGTTGAATTCCCAAAATAGTTTGCTGTAGCTCAATTTATATCCCACCAGGAAATAACATTCCAATCCTAGAAAATTTACTGTCATGGCTGTCTGACAACATATCCTATGAAACTACTATTCTGGGAGATGTAAACATAGATTGGTCAAAACTTATGACTGACTCTCCAAATAAGAATATTAACCTGATCAGTTTCAAACAACTCATTATGTCCCCACTCGTATTAATAAAAATTCTGGTTCTGTCTCTATCCCTGATTGGATACTTACTACAGAACCTAATCTTTACCACAACCCCGCACCCTACCTGACTCCCTTAGTGATCACCTACCCATTCACATCCAAAGACACTCAATCCAAATACCTACATCCCACAAACACAGAGACTGCCTTAAATTATCCTCCTTTGACACTGAATCATTTAACTCTAAACTAGCATCCATTAACTGAACCTTCCTTTACTACCCTCTCTCTAATGAAGCTGTTGAAAAATGTAACCTGATTTTCCTCAACATCCAAGACTCAATTGCTCCCCCCAAAAATTAGAATAAAAGCTTGCTATGCACCTTGGTTACCAAAAGAAACCCTCTCCCTCATACACAGATGGGATAGTATCTGGAAAACCTGTCAGAAAAACAAATCTCCTACCCTACTCTAAAACTATAAGTAAATAAGAAACCTTACAAAAATGCTTTTACCAAGACAAGAAAAACTTTATAATACAGCACAAACTAATCACCTCTCTAATCCCTAAAAACTCTGGAATGCTATCACTAATAAATTTCATCCTGGTAATCCCGCAACTCCAAGTCGCTTCCCTAATAACTCACAGAAGGAGACTGCTACCCTGCTTAATAACTACTTCAGATACACTATCCACAAACTAACTCACTCAGACCTTAACTACAATCACCCAAAATCTTCCACTTCTACTACTCATAACAACAAAAACCCTTTCTCTCTTAAAGCTGTCCCTACCTCCTATATCAATATCCCTGTCTGTATTCTACACGAGCTACAGAGTGAACTGGCACCTCACCTGTGTGTCCTGTTCAATCACAGTCTCACCTCAGGCTTTGTCCCTACCGAATGACGCACTGCTAAAGTCATCCCTCTCCACAAAGGAGGAGTGACTACAGACCCTGGGAACTATACCCTCATTAGCCTGACAAGTCTGATATGCAAAGCTATGGAATGCATCATCATGGACCTAATAAACAAGGATATAGGAAATCTCCAAACTCTGGACCCCACACAGTTTGGTTTTGTGAAGGGTATATCATGCCTGATCAACCTGGTCGGCTTCTTTGAGTCAGTCACCAGAGCTGTGGATGAAGACAAGGCGGTTCATACAGCCTACCTCGATCTGGCCAAGGCCTTTGATACCATTCTCCACTCAGAAATCATAGAAAAACTCACTAAGATAGGTATCAACCCCTATATCACTAGGTGGGTTCCAAACTGGCACACAGATAGAACCCACAGTGTGAAAGTAGATGACTCTGAGTCAGACTGCCGACTAGTCACAAGTGGAGTCCCACAGGGTCCGGTCCTGGGTCCTCTCTTATTTGGTATCTACTTGTCTGAAGTCCAGGCCAACACAAAGGGACTCTGGCTGACAAAGTTCGCAGATGATTGCAAGTTGGGAGCCATAATTAACTTCCCAAGTGATGTTGACATCCTACAGAGAGGCCTCACTGAGACCAATGACTGGTGTCAGAACCATGGCCTTAAGCTCAATGCCAAAAAATGTGTAGTCATCCACTTTGGGAAAAACCCAGTTCCCATGAATTACTACATTGATTGTAGTTCACTGATCATGGAAGGAGTCATAACAGATCTAGGAACACAGGTTGACAGCAACCTCTCTTTTGACCACCACATTACCACTGTGGTCAGAAAGTCCTTCTATGTGGCACATCTCATTACTAAGAGTTTTGCATCCAGGAAGAAAGAGGTCATTGTTTCCCTCTACTCTTCCCTCATTAGGCCAATCATCGAGTACAATGCCCCATTTGGCATGTACCTCACTAGACACCTACAACAACAACTGGAGAGGCCACAAAAGTACCTCACAAAGAGGATCCTAGGCCTTAAACACTTGTCCTATATGGACAGACTCAAAAAACTCCTATTCTCGGTCTCATATCGCCTACTTAGAGGTAATCTCTGCTTGACTTACAAAGCCATATCTGAGCCAGCTCTGTTAGAAATGGTACATCTAAAGAAATCCCAATCCCTCACACTCCAGAGACCTCAACCTAATTACCACAATCAACAGAACAAGCTGGTGGGACAAGTTCATAACCCAGAGACTGCCCATGCTATGGAATAGACTTCCCATATATATCAAGCGGAGTACCTCACTGGCCCTCTTCAAGAGAAATCTTGATGAGTGGATGGGAAATAGAAAATTTTCCCCGGGGATCACTCCAGTGGCTCTACTTGACAGAGGCACTGGGAACTAAGGTCATGTGGCATGATGCCAAGGTAATCCTATGGGCTAGGCTTGTAAAGGCTCCAGGGCCATTAGCCTGGTACACACCTGTGAACCTAGGAACGTATAATTGCATTATACTATGCTATTACTGCTTTATCTGTACTGCTGCTTTCAGTTCTAAAATTAGTTCTTTTTCCGTTATTATTTGTAAGTCTCGTAAAATTTCATAGATAAATATGCTGTTTATTTCTTATGCAAGACACTTCTTCGGTGTATTCTCTTACAGCCCTGTCTGGTTTATTTATTTCTACTGAAAATTGTCTTCCTAAATGAAATTAAATTAATGGCTTGTTAATTTCAGTTTCTGCAGGGCTTTTCTCTTTGGGCCTGTCCTGAAAGCATGTCATGAGGAATTTCTTGGTCAAGAAGCACAAATGAATAAGTAAGTAAGTAATAAATACATAATAAATGCTCAAGTCCAAATTGCAACAAGAAAGATGGAACTTTCCAGTGATGTGTCAAACTTCACAATGCACCTTCATTAAGATGATCAAGCCCAAAATACCATATTGTCATTATTAAGACTTTGCGTTTAATCTGTAAACATTTCCTCATAATTACCACAGTACACATTTTACTATACATATGCAGAATGCCATATTTTATACCTCATTACTTGAACTGACCTTACTCATTTTCAAAAAAAGTTGATTTTTGGACACAGCAGTAGAACCATCTTTTAAGGTAAAATTGCACAATAATATATCAAAGTTCATTAATACAGACCTATAAAATAAGAATCAGTTGTTTTTTTTTGTTCAAAACTTTTACCATTAATCTTATCAATAGGTCATTTAGTTGGTCAAAACTTTCATGTGACTACTGCCCTCTACCCCCAGTGTTACTTGCTTTACATTTAGAGCCATTGGCAAAACAAGAAACTAAAAAATTCAAGGATATAATTGGTATGGTAATCAAAACAGGTTGGCTTTGTTTACAGAAATTGGTATTTTGTATCTGATAAAAACAGAAAAGGATATCGTAGTGCTGTGTAAAACCTGAGACAGTTTCAAGTGTTTCAGGGATATAAAATGAATGAAGATAAAACAATGACTATAGCAATAAACTATGTACACACATATGAACTGGTCCAGCAATACCTATATTTCTAGGGACATGATAAAATGAAGTATTTAGGGGTATGGATTAAAAAGGTTTATGTTATAGCAGCTAAGAATATGTGGGAAGAGGCTAAAAAGATAATACAAAAACTGAGATACTGGAAGCTCTTGTTTATGGATATGGATAGCAAGATACAAGAAGTGAAATGTTTTTAGTCCCTTTAGTTTTATACATAGGTCAGGCATATTTTCATCAACCAGAGGAGAAGTTGTAGACAATAATTAATAAAGAGTTGAAGGAATTTACCTGGGAGGGGAAAAGGGCAAGAGTCAAGTGGGATAAGTTGATCCTTCCAACAGAACAAGATGATTTACATTTCCTGATTTGTATAGTTAAGGCTCATGTGTGTGCGTCTATATATATATATATATATATATATATATATATATATATACACACACACACACATATATATAAATATATAAATATATATATATATATATATATATATATATATATATATATATATATATATAACACAAGCAGAAAGCTGTAATTCAAAGTAGAGAGGGATGATTCTGAAATTGGGGCATTCAAGAAATAAGATGAGTGTGCGATTTTGGACACAGATCATTAAGGAGAATAGCAGCTATGCAGATTATTACATTCATAAATTAGTAGAAAATATTCTAAGATCTAAGCCAACACAAGAATGGAGGAAGAAGATTTTGCTGATAGGGATTGCTGCAATTAGGGGTACAGAAAAAAGGCAAGAGGGGGTTGCAATTTACTGGAAGAAAACTGGTAAAGGAACCAAGGTATTGGCAGCAAATAACTACAGAGGGAAAGGTACAAAAATGGGAAGAAGCCAAGAAGACATTTGGACTGCAGGCTAGAGACTACCTTCTCTCTCAGAGTATAGGCAGAGAGAAAGGGATAGGGAAATCTTAAAAGAAATACCTACAATACCAACAGAAGCTGCTCTTAAAAAAATGGGATAATTAGTATGGCATATAAAATATAGTGTGATAGTGAGTCAGTAAAATATAGTGTGATAAATGAGTCAGAGGAGGTTGGAAAAGATTGAGAAGACCGACTGGATAAGCAATTCACAAAAAAACAATTGGTGGAAATATGTATGGCTCCAAGTATGCAACAAAGTCTAGACAATTTAGGATTTTTGTTAAGAAGTGTTTGTACAGCTATTTACATACAGCAAACAGCCTCCAAGGAATTTTTCCTCAGGTAGAAGGCAAATGTTGGAAATGTGATGTGGGACAAAGAAGTAACTGGGAACACATGTATTGGGAATGTAATGAATTGTTAGAATTCAAAAATTCCCTACACAGTTCTCTTACAGAAAGTTGGCTAAGCCCCCCCCCCCCCCGCCCCCAAAAAAGGAAAACAATCTTTTTTTTATTTAAGCTGGAATAGGGACCCTGACTTCTCATATCCCGACAACCAATTTCCTCAGTTTAAGGTTGCACAGCCTTGTCAAAAGAGTGTACTTCCCTTATAAGGCTTATGGCCTACGAATATAGACACATTTTGGACTGAAGAGGCGCATCCTTTATGTGAGGGTCTGACTAAATTTAAAGATTCTAATCAAATGTGATATGCAAAATACAAACACTGAAAAAACATGCATGAGCCTGAGACTATTTATTGGACTTTGTGAACTAAGACTTCATTCCTTCATAGCAAAGCATTCCAGGCCATGTCTCCCATGCAGCCATCAAAGTGACCAAGTAGATTCTGTTTAAAATTGACTTGTCTTACGAACTTAGGAAAAGTGTACCTGTCAGACTAATGAAGAATGATAACACTTTAATGCTGTTCTTTTTGTTCCCCCTACTTGGATTTTCCTGTAACGTTACTGTAAGGAAACAAAAATTGCCTAAACTTTTCTCAGTTGTGGCTGGTGACTTCAAATCAAAGGGGGCAGCAGGGGACGGCTGAATGTGTTTGGCCAATTAGAAAGGGGCAGAGCTTTGTTATTGTGGGATTAACACTGACCTTTCTTACCAATTTATATAAAATAAGTGCTCAGTCACAATTGCACATGTTGAATATACTATCTACCAATACTAGACATAGCCCCCAATACCGAATTGCCTACAAAAAATTACCTGGTTTGAACCTATGAAGTTAAAAAAATGCAGTTACATTACTGTTTTGCTTTCACATAAACATTAGCCAAAGGTCAGCGCTTGTACTCACTCCATCTCACTACAGCCAAATGCAAAGCAGTTTTGCAAACGCTGAATTATAACAGTAAATAGTAGAGCCACTCATTTAATTTACCAACAGCCCCCATACCTGTTACGTACCTAAAGAAGATGGGTTGGCCTTGCTAGCATCAGTAATAATGTTTTTATTACTGTATTGACTTAATGCATACAAACAGTCAGAGTTTACATTCTGTCTTATTTCACCCAAATACATAGTCAAGCAAAGTCGGAAGTATTACACCAAAGCTATGGTGCCAAACATTTCATCCACAAACAGCCATCATAAAAATCACAGACCTAAAGTATCTGCTTTGACCCTGCCAGGATTAAAACAAAAATATCAGTGACTGCATTAATTTAGACTGTTGCACAGAAACAGTAGTCACAGGCTTGCATGACAGCTGACTTTACTCAAATATGCATTCATTTTGCAAAGCCATAATTATGACAGTGAACAGCAAGGCCAGTCAACTAATTTAATTCACAAACACCCCCCTCCCCATTACCTAACTAAAGTAGCTGCTTTTTACCTGTCATGATTAAATTAGAAATAATAATAACAGTTGCATTGCATACCTGCATTACTTTCATTTTGTTGAAAGCAACAGTCACAGCTTGTGTGCCAGCTAAGTACACATTTCATTTTATTTTACCTTTACTTACCTGAGTTTCTGCAACTAGCTTTAGTTGAAAAAAAGACCCTTTTCAGCATACGTCCAGGGAGAAAAGGTCCAACATTTTTAAACAAACATTCAGTATACATTAACAAATATGAAATAGCATACAGTAAGAATTAATCTTAAACTTGCTAATTATTTTATATTCATCTTAAAGTATAGATAGAAAAGTATTACAGTTTTGCAAATCTAGAATTACAACAACAGTAAGCAGCAGGGCCATTTCTTCTGTTCACACACAGCCCCAATCTCCACTGTCAACCAGAACCACAGTGTTTGACTTGATATTGGAAGGTTAAAAACAAAAACAACAGCAACAACAAAGACAACATTCTCATTAAGATAAGTATTCTTTTTTTTCACATAAACAATACTCGAGAGTTCAGAGCTTGTGGCTGATGTTACTTCACTCAAATGCACATTACTCTTGCAAAACAAGCCAGAACTGCAGTCATTCCATTCGCATATAGTCATTGCCCCATTCCAACTGCCTACCCAGAGAATCTAATTTGAGCCTACCATGTTTAAAATAAAAATAAAAGACCACTGTTAAATTATTGTATTTCTTTCACACTACATACCCAAGAACTTGCACGTGATCTTACTTCAGTTCATCCACACACACTGTACTCATGCAATAATGCAGTTTGTTTCAACAACAAAACATTGACAAATAGTCCTAATTTAGCTTGACTAACCCTACAAAACAATATTAGGTTAAAAAAAAAAAAAAAAAAGAACATGTCATCAACAAATGGCCCTCCCATAACACACTGCAAACCTAGTATCTCACTGACTCCTGCCAGGATATTATATTAAAAAAAAAAAAAGTCAACAACAACCCCCAAAACATGTATACCACTAGTATCTGGTTGACTGTGTCTGTGTATTACATTAAAAAAGTCAACAGTCCCCAAAACACATTGCCTCCCTAGTATCTGGTTAACCCTGCCAGAATAGTATATTAAAAAAAAAAGTCATCATCAGCCCCCAAAACACATAGACCACTAGTATCTAGTTGACCATGCTGATGCATTATATAAAAAAAAAAAATCAACAGTTAACAGGATAGTACATTAAAACAACAGCAAATCAACAGCCCCTAAAACACACAGACTACTAGTATCTGGTTGACAATGCCAGTGTATTATATTAATAAAAAAAAAAAAAAAAAAAAAACAGTCCCCAAAACACATTGCCTCCCTAACATCTGGTTAACCCTGTCAGAATAGCATATTAAAACAAAATAAAGTAATACCAGACACTACCTGTATTCAATACGTGGACGACTCAACCCTAATATGTTCTGCTACAAGTTACCCCAGAACTACTACTGACATTATCCCAAACACATTTAGCATAGTCAAAAATTGGCTCCTCTATCATCGCCTCATACTAAATCCCCCCCCCAAAAAAACAAACTACTGCTGTTCTCCCCATCTTGTAAGACCTCCTCTCTAACCTTCTCCATTAAATCTAACAATGGCACTATTAACTCACCAGACCCCTCAACCAAACTCCTACAAGTTATAGCTGACAACAACCTAAAGTTTGTCTTGCATATCGACTACACAATCAAAACAGTAAATAAAAAATTTGGCTCTCTACTTAGAATCAAACCGTTCTTAGCTCCCCTAGCCAGAACTGTTCTTGCTCGCAGTCATCTACTATCCACACTTCTGTACGCCTCCCCGTTATTCAACAACCTGAGTAAAACCAACCTGAACAAGCTCACAACCTGCTATAATCATACTGCCAGATTTTCCACCGCCTCTGGCTATAGGACCCATCACTGCCATAACCTCAAACTACTAGGCTGGCTTGAACTATCTAACCTTCTACTGACTAACCAACTAGTAACTGCACACAAGATTCTCTACCAGCCAAAATGGACACCCGCTCTTAAAACTCTCATCACCCCCTACCAGAACCTTAAAACTATTCGATCCTCTAACAAAATGCTAGCTTTCATCTTCCAAGCTAACAACTCAGCTGGGGAAGCTCTGTTTATGAACTCATTTGGTAACGTCTGGAACTCTCTTCCTACAGAACTAACCTTACAACCCTCTCCAACCCAATTAAAAAAAAAAAACTTAATCAGTACTTCACTATGCGATGGCTCTGTCCTTGCTTAACCCCTGACTAATCCCTACACTGTTCTACTGTGCTTAGGGTCTCCTAGCAGTGTCACTGAATCCTAACCTAATTACTCTGTACAAACATGTTGTTTAAGTGAAATCCAGAATGTATTTTAACTAACCTATAAAGACACACACAAATATATATGAACTTTTTGAATGTTGGGCTGGGAACTTGGAAAGTGACCTACAAATATATTGTATAACCTGTATCTTGAATTATACTAATAGTGGAATGGTTTCAATTTCTCTGCATTGTATTTCTCTATTGTATTTTACATTGTATTATGCTGTTCTGTCATATATCTTCTGTACGGAGCTTTTCTTCCCGGGCCTCCACTGAAAATGGACATATATCCAGTCGGACCTTTCCCGGTCAACAAATGTAAAATAAAAAAAAATGTATATATATATATATATATATATATATATACTTCAGTAGATCGACTTACCTAAACACGGAAGACCAAAATGCAGAGATGGAAATACTGGAAATGCACAACATCGAAAACTGACATAATTGAATGTCAGAAATGCAAAAACATAGTGCACTTATCTCTCTGAGGTACAAAAATACTGCGAGCATGGAGACTGCGGTACAGTGATGATCGGGAAAATCATCCTTGTCCCCACTGCAGTGCGATCTCGGAATTGGTATATATACATTACTTTGCAGGGGATGTGGGAGCACAGCCCCCCACATGGGGGGTGCAAGGGGGCTTGTCTGCCTGTAAAGTATTTTTGTACCTCAGCGGGATCAATGCACTATGTTTTTGAGGTTCTGACATTCAATCATGTCAGTTTTCACTGTTGTGCATTTCCGGTATTTCCGATTCTGCACTTTGGTCTTTGGTGTTTAGGTAAGTTGATCTAATGAAGTAGATCTGTACACACACACACTATATATATATATATATATATATATATATATATATATATATATATATATATATATATATATATATATATATATATATATATATATATACACACACACACACACACACACACACACATATATATATATATATATATATATATGTGTGTGTGTGTACAGACACACACAAGCAAAATATTGGACAAAGTTATTTTTAGTAATTGTCCAAAATGTAAAAAATATATAACATAGTTACAATATAAAAACTGGGAGTATTAGATGTCGCAAGTCGCAATAATAAGAAAATTAGAAAGAAAAAGAAAAATGAGACAATGAAATGGAATGACTGAACTTTGTTACTGAGTGAATGAGCATGTGCTTAAGCAACTGTCCTGATTTTGTTGTGCAGAAAGCAAGAAAATCAGAACAGAAAACAAAGGTGGACACTTTCTGGTTGAAAGAAAATTCTTTACTAGATGGCAAGTCTTCAATGGACTGAACACTACTGACTGCTATTCATTTTTGATCTGACACTTCCTTACTCTCCCATTTCTCAGCAATGTTTGGCAGGAACTGTCACTTTTTTAAAAAAAATTTTCTCCTTTTTTCTTTAATCTGTTGCAGCAACAACAAATGAGATGAAAAGAGAATCCACTCAGATATGTAAAATGCACTTCTATTTTTTGGGTTTCTTTGTTTCACAACAAAAACAATTACTTTTAGCTTGGAAAGTACACCTTAAAAGCCTGAAGGCACATGGAGAACAATGAATATTTAAACTTGCTAATTCTTTTAAATTGTTTTCTGCAGGGAAACAGACTAATTTTTCTTGGACTCACAGTTATGAGTGTCAGACTTTCAAAGAAATGTTTATCCTTGATTATATCCTATACACATACACACAAAAATATATATGCACAGACGTGCACATTTTATACATTCACAAATATACATACACACATGCACTCATACACACACATACACCTCTCTCCCTAAATATACATATATATTTATGTATTTTATATATATATATATATATATATATATATATATATATATATATATATATATACACACACACACATACATACAGACAGAGACAGAGAGAGATGCACAAACATAGACTGATGGATTTGGGATATCTATTAGTGTCACGCAATGGGGCGGCTTCTGTGGTGCAGCGGTTAGCGTTGCCGCCTCACAGCAAGAGTTTCTCTGGTTTGATCCTCAGGTGGGGTGCCTTCTGTGCAGAGTCTGCATGTCCTCCCTGTGGTCGCGTGGGTTTCCTCCAGGTGCTCCAGTTTCCTCCCACATCCCAAAGACATGCTGTAGGTGGATTGGATACACTAAACTGACCCTAGGTGTGAGTGTGTGTGCCTTCTGTGGAAGGTTGGGTGCTGGGCTGGCAACTCAAGACTGTAAAACTCCACTGCCAACCATGAGCGGACAGGTGATCCGCTGTGGCGACCCCCTAACCTGGAAAAGCCTAAAGAAGAAGAAGATTAGTGTCACGTACTGGAGAAGTGGACAATGGATTTATACATAGGGACAACAAACTATTCAGTTTTCTAGAGTCCATTTTCCAGTCTCTGATACAAATCAATACCAAACTACCACTGTCTTGTATTTAAAATAAAGAAAACTGCTTTTGCTGAAACTAATGTAAAAAAATTTATTTTTTCAATTAAACTGCATTGCTTTTCCAATGAAGCAGCCAAGGCCTCTTTAAAATACCTGAAAACTGGCACTGGAGAAGGGTGTCTGGTTTCTCCAGCATCATTTCATCTGATTTAAAAACAGCAGAAATACAAGAGCCCTCAAAGACGAGTAAATGGAAAACAAAAGAAAAGAAGTCCTCTCTGTTAAATACTTATGCAATGCATATACTTGTGCTGTTCAGTCCAATCCACAGTCCACTCCCCTTGCCCTTGTTGGCTCCTTAATTTCGTGATACTGACACATGCTCAGTCTGCCAGTGCCACATCCAAATAGAAGAAACTATCCTTCTCTCACACTGTCTTCTCTTTCTTGTTTTCTGTTTGTAACATACATTCACTGCTGCTGAATTAGATCAAACTCCTACAGCAAACCTGTTAAAAGCTCCCACCACCCATAGAGTTTACCATGCAGATACAGAATAGAAGTAGATTGACAGGGCCTTCTTCTGTATCATCACATTTCCACCTAGATTCAATGCACACATTAGTCGTGAGACTAGGGTTTCCTAATCCCCTACAGAGAACTGCCAGAGTATGGCAGATGCTCAAACCTCTACAGTGGTACTTACTAAAATAAAGAAAGCTGTGCCCAGAAATGTAAAAAAAAAATCATTTGGTCCACCATCTTAGGTCCCCAATATCTGTTCTCATTCCATGTATAAACCGACACTAGGAATGCAATGTTTTGAATACTGATAGGAACCTTATTCAATAGTATCCCCTGCATAAAGCCATAAAACTGAGCAAACTGATTATCATCATATTGCCATCTTCTTAGAGACCAGCCCACTACAGACCCTCACATATGCAAAAATGACCCACAAGAAGACATACAAATTGCTTATACCACAGAAATAAATAAGATTATGGAAGTAGGATCCGGCCCCCATTGTGCACAGGGATAAATCTCAGACTATGCCCTAAGGTGAGTTCAGTCAGCGACTCAGGCACTGGTATGGTCAGGTGGTGTGGGTGGGAATGAATGGCCAACACCAGCCTGCCCATTCTGAAGGAAGGGAAGCAGCTAACCCTGCTGCACTGCTGATACCTACTGATCAAGTGAGGAATATTAAAGACACAACTATGAGAGGTATGGGAATCACACAATGCATATGCAGGGGTGCAAGTTCTGGGGAAGAAGAGAGTCTGCCTTTAGGGACACTCTTTAGGATAGTGACAATTATCTATCTACCCCCCAACATATATTAAATGTCACTGATATAACTCAATTCAAGAAAAAAACTATAGGACTACTTATACAGCCACTGGATCTGCTCCTGTATCAACCCAGGGTAATCTCTTCCCTACATGACTTATCACTATCCTTAAACCCCTATTTTCTTTGTTATCTGATATCTTCCTCTAACCCCCGACTCTTCCCTATCCACTTTAGTTAATCCTAACTAATTTACCTTTTTGTCTCGCTATTTTCCCTTTATGATTTAACTCTTCCATTCAATCTATTTGATGTTGTTTCTATATCAATTTATATTATTTTTATCCTATATATATTATTTTTATCGTATATATTCAATGTTACAACTAATGATGTTAATGTATATTTATAACTACTTCAAAATATCACTGTTATTTATTCTTTGATTTTTTTTTGTCTATGTAATTACTGTTTTATGGAGCTTTTCTCCTCGGGCCTCCGCTGAAAATGGGTTTACACCCAGATGGACTATCTCGGTTAACAAAGGTAAAAATAAATAAATTAAATGAAGATTCCCAGCCATTGCAGAGGCAGGGATTTAAAGCCAATCCGCAATACTCTTATGCTGGCTGCTACCTATCATATGACTCTGGCCAAGAGTAAAGAATGGACAATTAGGGCTTCATCTCAAGCCAGGAATGAATGGGTCACAGTGCTCTTACCTGGCCTAAGACAGCCTTCTCCTGACCCTCAAAGGTGAAAAAAAAATTATCCATCAGGATACAGGGAGTGGTGAGCCACTGATTTGGTAAGTGATGAGGGTCTAAAAAAAAAATGGGTACTTTTCCGTTAAACCCCTACAAGTACTTGGCGTTGCTGTGTTTTGCTGGTCAAAAAGAAGGTATTGTTCTGTATTTCATTTATGCGACATATTTAATTCATTGAATAGGGATCAGAAAAACATTGGATGAATTGAAGATGGATCACAGCAGTAGTGAGGACATACCGGGAAAATACAGCAGTGCCAAGTATGGCGGCTCTTATTCAGAGTGCATTGCTAGGCTATTCATGGTTGTTCAACTTGCCTGCCTAGTACTAACCTGTGAACATGTAAGTGAAACTGAAGCTTTTGGATTAACAAAAGACAGTTTCTCAGGTATTCAAGGCATCTCGCACATTTCCAGAAGACATATCTGATTTGATCGTTTTAACAAATGTCTGTGATTTATTCTCTACAGCTGTCGTCACCTTGGGCAGTGTGGAAGCTTGAATTGTGGCGGCGATGCACAAAACATTTGCTTGTATGCGCGACTTCTGGCAGAACTATGCACCCAGTGTTATTCTGACATGCTCCCCTCCTTTTACACTACATTGGTTTCTAAGACTTGTATAACAGTACTGTTTCCGTGTAACTGACATTTGTGCAGCAATTCTACAGCTTACATTATACTTTCTGGTGTTAATAAATTAAAAGACATTGGTAATTTAGATCTTCTCTTTCCTCCCATCAGTATCAGTAAAGGTGATAAAGTTATGTCTCACAAAGTTGTTTTTGTTTGTACTCTTAACGACAGATGATGAACGTCCATCGCATTTCTTCATAATGTGTTCACTGTCTATTCCATGTGCACCACTTGCTCCATTTCATTGTGTAGATCTTGGACTTCATGTGCTTCATGGCTGCAAACAGAATGAAATATAAGGAACACAAAGAAACAGCGGGAAGTTGTTACGATTCGATGGATGTTACATGTATGCGAGTGCTATGGCTAAAATAAATATGCCTGCAGAAAACCTTAACGGTGGACATCATCTACTTCTCTACTGATAGTATGCTACTTTGTGTAAGTAAGAAAGGTAACTTGTTTGTGGGTGAGAAATATGTGTAAAGAAAACCTCCGGCAACTGATAGGGGAATCACGGTGAACTTCAGCTATTTGTGCAATGATAATACATTACTTTACACGTGACATAACAAATGAAACTTGTTTGTTAGCTGTACATATTTATTTCTTACACAGACACTTGTCTACGCTACTGAAATAACAGGAAAACACTGCACCGCGAGTGGTAGGGGTTTAACGGAAAAGTACCAAAAAAATACTATTGAAAGTACCATTAAGATCAGCTAAATTAATCCTTACAGCTCTTAGTCTTCTAAAGATTATCAGAGGCTAAAGTAGTTTTTAGTGTTTTAGAAGCTTTGTTTTCTATACATAATATGTTTAGCATGTCCATGGGATTAACACAAGTTCTGCTAATCTACCATTACAATTAGAGACTGATTTCAGTAAGATAAGGTGCACGGATGTAACTCAGCATTACTAAAGGCTTTGGAATAAGTTGCTGCTGGACACAGAAAAAAAGGTTTTACTCTGAATAAATTCAAAATACATTGCAAATAAAATATAAACATATTAATGATATTCAGATCATTCAATGACCAGCTATTCTCATCATGACCCACTATTAGGAATCTGTAAATCTGTATTACTCCCATCTCAAGCCATCTCTAATTTTATTAGATACTGCACAATTCTCTTCTTCCAGGCAGAGATACATTTCACTATGAAACCAACCACAAACCAAGATAAAAAGTATAGCACATTTCTATACGTTTCATCTATTCAATTTATTCTGATTAATGGCCATAACACTGAATTTTAAACTGTTGTACCACATTTTCAGTAGAGCATCAAAAAGTCCCAGAACATAAACTAAGCCACTGTCAATATGTAATTCAGTGTCAAAAAGGTTAAGCATTACCTAATGTGGAAAATAACTTTCAAGAAAGCATCTGAAATTCTTCCTATATGAGATCCTGAGACAGAGATGAAACATGAAAAAAGCTGAAGACTACAATGAATTGATAATAATATCAAAAGCTGACAAAGTTGTATCACTTGGTTAACAGTGTTAATTAATAATATCTTGTAATGCAAGCAATTTTCAGTAGCCTGATCTGACGGAAACTAAAAACAAAGTTATTTCTTCCAGCTCACTCTGGAATATGATATCTGTCAACTTTTATACAGCCTCAAATAAGTTTATACAACAAAACACACACAAAACTTCAAAAAGTTTAAAACACTGCGAAAACAATAAGTGAGTCCAACAAAACACAGCCACAAGATAAATCCAAAAACCTTTACTTGTAAACAGAAAATACACTTCTTCAGACAAGTAACACTGAAACCTCTTGTGAGTTTAAATATACTCACATACCCTAATAATTGTTTAATTTTAATCAATTTACTAAACAATCTATCAATTAAACAATTAATTGATAGATTGTTTAGTAAATTGATTAAAATTAAACAATTATTAGGGTATGTGAGTATATTTAAACTCACAAGAGGTTTCAGTGTTACTTGTCTGAAGAAGTGTATGTATTTCTGTTGGACTCACTTATTGTTTTCGAAGTTTATACAACAGAAAATGAAACGGCATCTATGCTACAAAAAACAAAAAAATTACAATGAAAAAAACTGTAGCTGTTATATATGAAGCCTGACCATAATAACTGAAGTACATAGAAAATTAGGGGCAGAGACTCTGAAAAACATGTCCAGCATATTTAACTTTGCAAACACTGCTTGTGTCATTTTTCATATTCGGATTCCAAATTCAATATGCAGACATATTTTCACATTAGAACCAGTCTGTCTTTAACACCTAGAAGCAATGTCATGTTGTCATTACCAAATAGTTACAGCAATGAAACATTTAACATTAACAAGTGGTTATCGCACTGGCCTCTGTATTTCCCAAGAGTAAATAGGTATCATATGCCAAGTTACAATTTAACAGCGAACTTATTTGTCACACATCATTATAGCTAAAGCAAAAAGAACCACTGACATTGGTATAGCTACTTGGTTTTGCTGCTACTTTCCCTGTGCAGCTTTACCACAATAATTTATTGCATTGTGTGAGCTGTTGCACTTTTCAGAGGTTTTCTCCTTTTTTTCACTGTGGTGCAACCATGGAGTTGATATTTATAATTTCAGGGGTTGGGGTGGTTTTGCGGTTTACCATTTTTGGCATGTAATTTGCAATGAATGGTGAGCCAAAAAACAGTGCTTCCTATTCTCATAGGTAAATCACTGACATCAGATGTTAAGTACTAAGCAACTCAATAACTCAACCTGCCTTTCATTTCAGCCTGTTATCCCCCCTGGAACTAGACTAAATAAAGCTTTTTCCCAGTGCAACACCTTTACTAGCAGTTTTGTAATCTGAGCCTTTGTTCATATAAGGGGGAGTGCTCTTATATTTCATGGACTGTCCAGCTGTACTTTACTGCCCATCAGTTTTATAAATCACACTGCAAGATAGTGCTTATTCTCTGCAGGTGTCTACATAATGATACCCCACTGCAAGACAGTCACTGTGTTGTACTCTTGGCAGGTATTGGCATATACTTCTCATGTGCCAGTACATTTTTGTTCACACTTACTCTACACTCTACTGTGACAGGTTTCAATAAGGTAAAGAGTTCTCACCTACAGGCAAGGTCCTCAAACAAATGTAGGCTACCAGATCAGCCCAGCTTCCTGGTAATCTTACCTTTTGAGTTCTGCACACTTAATTAAATTAACTATGGTATTGCCTTCGGCATTCTTTATATAGCCTCCTCCTCTTTTAAATCACAACCTACTTAACCCTAATTTATCTTCCTGTGTCTATCCTCTCGGTGGAAGTGTGCCACATTAGATGTTGGCTTGGTTTTCATTCATTCATTTCCTTTCAATAACCCACTTAATTCAGTTTAGGGTTATGGCCTCAAGCCTTTCCTGGCACTCCAAGGCTACAGGGCACTGAAACATATCTTGAATGGGGTACCAACCCAAAGGATGGGTACAGACTCGTATTCTATCATGGCTTGTACACCCATTTTAAACTGTGTATTTCATGTTCTGTTTATCACATTTTCCACAGGTTATATGTTTTTTTCCCTACAGGACTATGTATTGTTTTCAGTCTGTGTTTCATGTGACCAGTTATAACTGGATATCGTTATGGTCTTTACATCTGATTAATGATGCATGAGCCCTATTCTGGCAGTGTTTGGACTTCACTATAGAAGTTGAAATGTGTATGTATTCATCATTGCACTGTAATTCAGCATGTCAGTTGTTTCATTCATGCAGGGAATGTCAGTATATGTTTTTTATATTACCGGGGATAAATGTGAATGGGGCTATACTGATGGCCTCACTAACCAACAGAATGACGCATCATAAGTAAATACCTTCTTAATTATTTTCATGCTAATGCCGTATTCCATGTTTGGACTGTAATTTTTTTTCCTAATAGAAATATTACTCTACATCTGCTGTGATAACCATTCAGCTACTTTGAAATAAAAGCTGAAAGCATATTTCTTCTATATAATGATTTTAAAACATCTAATTTGCAGGAAATACTGAAACGAGTTGTTTATAACTGTTGTTGTATATAAAAAAACTTAAAATATTTAGGGTCCTCCAGAAATTCCCGTCTTTTCTTTCTTCAGGAACAACTAACACCATCATCCTCTTTTTCATCTTCTGCCACACTTGCATTCTGCTATCATCTCATCAATCCTTATTTGTACTGGATATGCTTCCTTATGTTTTTGCTACACATCAAAATTAAGCATCCAATCACCTGTAGTATTGACATATACCTGTGAAAGCTATGTTGTCTACATTAATAATTCTTCTCAAACATATTCTTACTTGTTTTTCAACTGTTGCTTCACTGGTCCTCATTTTTGTCGGTGTGTCAACTCAGGTCATGGTTGCAAAGGTTCTTTGGACCTACTCAATTATCCAGCTAAAAATGCATAAACAAACACAAAACTTGCAGAAAATGAGACCACAAAAACAAGGATTAAATGACCGCTCCATCCAAATGTCCAAGTTTATCTTTCCAAAAACTGACTTTTCTTTCCTTTAATCCAAACCTAAGTGCACCACGTAAATGTCATGTAAGAATGAATCAGTTTGCTTTATGCTTCAACATGTTTCTATGCATCTTTCAATGAAATCTTGCATTTTCTATCTTGTATTTACCTCATCATCTGCTACATTATATAGGCAAGGAGGGGTAGATGCAACTCAAAAATGTATTAACATGAGAAAGCCAAGTATTTAGGTTAGGTCAGTAAAATAAGCAGTTATTACAAAGTCTGATAACATGTTGTATTTGATGGTGCACTGCATCAATGAATGCAAACTTTACTGATGAAGAGGTCCAGTGTTAATGCAACCTTTCCTATGAACCAAAGTGACTGTGTCAGACTAGATAATATAAGTGGTTTAATTTAAATACTGTACTTATTTATTTATTTAAAATTATACTACTTCTACTCAGGTAAACTTACTTACAGACACTATGTGCAATATGATCCAATGAGTTTGTTTTGGCTAACTAACCCAAAACAGCATTCTGATGAGCAGCTTACCTCTGTACTTAGTAAGATAGTGCTAGACAAGATATCTGTGCTACAATTATTATTTCTGCATACATGCACACCAAACATTAAACATATTATGACCAAGGCTGCAAAAAAGCAGAAGAGAAAGGAATAAATGTATTTGCTTTTCCTCCTAGCTAACATTAACTCAGAAGCAGCATATGGAGAGCTTAGACGTGGTAGGGAAGAGTCCCAATATCTGAGGATACAGTTTTCACTGTAAATAATACCTACATGTGGCTCAACAGTAAGATTTCATTGTAATTGTTTTCAGGGGAATGGGGGAAAGTGTGTTTGAAGTCAGTCAGCTTGCAGTGGGAAAAACAAAGAACTCACAATCCAAATGCTTACTTTGTATGACTACTTTAGCCATATGACAGTTTTGTTGTCATCACACAATACTTTTCCTTATCTTTAATCCATACCCATGAGTACTATGTAGAAAGCTCATATTTTAATAGTAATCTCAGTAATTCCTGAGTAGAGCTACTAATGCAGTTCCTCTGCATACTGTTCTGGCTTTTAATGAAACTTCAGGTTACTTCCTTCCTTTTTTCGTCACATCACATGACGCATCATAGTAGGCTAGGAAGGGTAGCTACATTCCAGACTGTCACTACTTTAAAAAAATAAATTTATTAGGCAGGTTATTAATTCTAGCTACACTGTTTGAAAAAAACTGTTAAATAAGACATATAAAAATAATAGCTAAATGGGTTATATCCTGCCAAGGATGCAACAGCTAGACAGTTTCCAAAGTTTTAAGGGCAACTTCCATGTTCACAAATCATTAGTCAGCTCAAGATGAACTGATTGAAAAGTCAGGTTTAGACACTAAGTCCTTCAGAACTTTCATACTGGGGTGAGCTAAAAGCCTTGACAAGGACATAATTAGGAAAATAACATAAAGGACCACACCATGGCATAAAAGTCACAAAAATTAGTGTCATGGAGAGAGGGAGCGGCTACTGCAGTAGTGATCATTTGAACATCTACTGCTATGCTAAGTTTACTTACACAACTGTACTATGTTCATGATTTGATTACTGCTGCAGTAGCCTTAGCTACACAGATAAATTACTATAGATTTCTTCTGTCAATGTAGCACCTTAGTTGTCTGTGGGCCTCCAAGGTATAGAGTATCCTTTCTCCCTCATTTTAGGTTCTGGAAGACAGGGAGATGGATAGCTTGGGTCAAGGTAAACTCAGATACCACTTTAAACATAAAGGAATGATTAGTTCTTAAAGAAACCTTATCTTTGTGGAAAATGAGATACAGTTAACCCACCATAAGAGCCTGCAAACCATGCACACATTTTGCAAAGGTCAGAGCAATTAGTAACAATGTTTCCAAGTTAAGAACCTCAGGTCAGCCTGAAGAACTAGTTCAAATGGGACAAGAGTTAATTTTTTCAAACACAAAATTCAGACCCCAAAGAGAAGCCACCTGTTTTCCAGGAGTCTTTGTATCAACACCTCTTTCAAAAACATTTTGACATGAGTCTGCATGGAAAGAGGGGAATCCATGGGCAGACCTGTTGAAATGGCCAACAAGACAGGCCAGTGGATAGCAAATCTCACAAATAATTTAGAACCAGAGAACACTAGCCCTGAATGGGTGCTGGTTCTTTTCCTGGCACCAACTAGAAAACCTTTTCCATTTACTAGTATTTGATTTTCTAGTAGCAGGATTTCTTGCCTCCTTTAGTACCTCCTGCACATCCTTAAAAAGTAAGCCTAAAAGGTATTAAGATGCTATCATACATGCACTAAGTTGTAGTTGAAACAAAAATGCATCTGCTTCTCAGGTCTGCTTGCAAAGGGTCCTGATGTAGAATATATAAAGTTGTCTGTTTTGAAGGGAAGTGAATGGATCTATTTGGGGTGTTCCTCACAGCTAGATCAATTCCTGGAAGACACCCTATTTCACTTTCCATTCATAATGGTCTTTCTTGGACCTGCTCAGCTTGTATGCCATTACATTTTGCTCTGATGGAATGTAAGATGCTTTGCAGGTTAAACAATAATGAAGAGCTACTTCCCTAGTCATCACAGGAAAACCAGCACAGGGGGTAAGACCTGGTGTCCTGAGGAAATAACTCTCTTTGGCTGTGAAGGTAGGAAGGAATTGCCATGAAAAGAGATTTATATCCAATGTCAAATGTAACAACCCCTGAGCCACTTTTAGTGCACATGCATCTGAACAATATGTTGTTAAAGCAGAACAATAAGAGACAGTTTTCAGGACGGATTTAGAGACAGAGGGACTGTAATATTGGCATATTCATTCTGAGTGTGTAGTCTTGTCCCTTTATCAGAAAGGATCTCTTGTCTTTTATTTTTCCCCCTGCCATTTGTTTTTGGTTCCCTGTTTGCCAGCAGATGGCAGGGATTGCCATTTTTGTCTTTTGAAAGAAGCAGAGGTTTGGTTAGATTTATTATGGGGGGGGGGGTTTGAAAAGTCGTAGAAACTCCTGAATCAGTTTCCCTCTTACATCACACTATATGAGAACCTGAGTAACAGAAGGGCCAAATAAAACTTTCTCATCTAAAGCACAGTTTAAAGTCTCAGACATTACCTGAACACTTTTGATTACTTACCCACTCATTTCTTCTCAAGACAGCAGAAGTAGCAGTACTTGCACAATCACACATACTTCAAAGCATGTTTAGATACATGGGATAGGATACAAATAGAATACAGACAGGACCTAACAATCCCTCAAACTGCTACACAATAATGTGTTGATCTGCTTTTTTGAGGACTGAAGATTGACACTTAGGGTTACTGCAGGTAGCATTTAACACATTATCTATGCCTGGCATGATAGGTTCATCAGTTCCCTCAAAACTGAGAACCAAACCCTGTACCCTGTGTCTGTGATTCAGGAGGAATATATGATTGTTCCTTAAAAACACCATTCATCCTAGCAATAGTCTCAGAAAAGGAAAACTCCTCTAAAGATGTACAGAGGACCAATTTCTTCTGAATCACAGTAGTGGGCTTGAGAACCTGCAGGAAAAGAAGCACGGTTTCTCTCTATGGCAAACTCTTACGACATATTTTTCTCAGGAATTTCTTTAAGCAGTATATAGACTTTTATGGATTTCTGTTCTCCAAGAATGACAACCTGCAATAAACCCATAGTAAAGGTAAGAAAATCATCATTATGAATAGACAAAAGTGTCATTAGATAAGCAATGTCTAACTTTTTGATTCTTTTTCTATGGACATCCCTGGAAGAAGATCAACTAAGAAATGGTATTTGATCCTGGGCAATAAGCTTCCTTCCCCAGCCACCCTGGGAAGAATATCATCATCAACCCCCTTTTTCACATTTTCTACATGGGGTTGGGGTGTAGTGCCAACCGTCAGCATCTATCTCTATTCAGTGCCACTCTCCTACCTTCTTCAACACTGATGCCTGACTGCTGCAGGTCTTCTCTCACACAGTCCATCCACTTCTTTGCTGGCTGTCATCATTCCCTCTTGTCTTCTTCCTGTCTGTCCAAAATCTTCTACACCAGATTGTCTTCTGCTTTTCTGTACATGTGCCCAAACCACCATAATCTGTCATCTTTGACCTTTTCTGCAATTGGAGCTACTTCGGCTTCTGCTCTTATGCTCTCATTTCTTCATCTGTCCCACAGTGTGCATCCTACCCCTGTCTCAAGCACTTCATCGCTGTGACCTCTAGCTTCCTCAACTGCTCTGCCTTTACTGCCCAGGTTTCTGTACCACACTGGAGTGCTGGTCACACCACTGTTCTGTACACCTGGGAAAAAACTCCTGGAGAATTTCCCAGACCCAAAAAAGATGGCTCTCTCATGCCCTGACAGGACATTGGGACAGCCACAGGGGACATGTCTAACCCCCACCCATGGTGATGGAATGGACTACAGCAAAGGAAACTGAAGAAACCAATGAGTGGTCTGATGAACTATGAATGGCCACTGCAGAATGGTCTGAAGAACTATGAATGGCCACTGCAGAATAATCTATCAGCAGTTGAAGCACATTATGAGCCTGCAAGTGTAGGCAGGGCTCCTCCTCCTGTTTTTTTTTTTTTTTTTTTTATTAAGGTAAAGTGGGAAAAGAAACAGCAGGACCGAGGTAAATACCCAAACTGTAGCCGGGGGAAAAAATGATCATTGGAAGAGCTACTACAAAGGGTCAGTTAGGGAGAAAGCTGTCAGACAAGTGTTCAAAAGCAGTGCCATACTTATACTTTCCCACAAAGTCCCACTTCAAAAGTAAAAGCACAAGCAGTATGCAAAAAAGTGCCCTGATAAAATCAAGTAATGAAGGTAAATTGTCACGAAGTGTACACAAGCACCAAAAACACAAAATACATTTCCAGCTCTGAAAAACTTCCTGATGATTACATGTAACTGTTTTCAATAAAATTTCTCAAAAGCAGTACATTATAAACACAAAACCGCCCACAATAATCAATAATAAACCCCTTTTTAAAAATAGTGGTTCCTGACAGGAAAGTACAGTTTTGTACCTACCATAAATGTAGATGTTCGAGGATCCACATTGCTGCAGTCCTAACTATTGGGGGTAGTCCGCTGTCCAGTCGGCCCCTAATACTGTGCGATATGGCTGGATTAGGGGTCAGGGATATTAGACTGGCGCCAGCAAATGCCAGGGTACTCACGCGCCGACAGTCTTTTCATATCCTTTTTCTTTTCCAGACCTAGAAAGACCTGAAAGCTGAAACCAAAAAGCAAAACCAAAACATCAAAAAATGTCTAAATACATATATAGATACAAAATATACAAAATTAGCAGAATATCCTCTCACTCACACAACAACCACCACAAACACAGAGGAGAAGGAGGGGATTGGGTGCAGCAATGGACTACCGGATCTCCCATATTTATGGTAGGTACAATGTTCTACTATACTCATTTCAAATTATTGCAGTCAGGAGTATTGTCAAATCCTGCAGAATCCTGCCAGAGGTAAGGAGGGCTGGCACATCAGATGCAAAAGCTTGCAGGATACCATGCCTTTGCCAGAGCTAGAGCAAAACCCAAACCAGAAGACTTAGAGTAGAAGTGGCAGTGCTTATGCGAACTCCAAGTAGCTGCCTCCAAAAGAACCTCAAGTAGAAAATATAAAATATCCTGGAATGAAAGCTAACCTTAAGTGTGCTTCCTGGCCTAATGGTGCAAAATCCCCTTAGCGGAATGAGGTACATGACCCAAATAGAATCTCCTGCCCCAAAATACCTAACAAAAATAAGTTGTTGTAAACCCAATCTGCCTAGAAAGAGACTCAAAAACAAAACAACAAACAACTGCTGAGACTGCAAAAGTCCTTAGAAACAAACAAAATAGTGCCCTGCCTAATTGTGTACATCTAAAAGTGCAAAAAATTTTTCCCCCCTGTTTGGGGATCTGCATAAAGCGTAGGCAAATGAATATGGTTTATCTGCATGAAATCACTTTAGGCATGACAATAAAAAGGGAAGGATATCGATAGGGAAACCCTATCAGGCATAAAAACAGGATTGCTACCACAACAAAGTCCCTATCCCTCAGAAACTCAAAAAAGGCTCAAACCGGCCAATTCCATGCAGTCTTAGAGTAAGTCAACTCAGTGTAGTTTAATGGCCAAAAAAAAAAATAAGGTTCCATGACAAGTATTTCTACACAAAAGCAGGATCCCAAGAAAAGGTTTGAGGTCTCGTTTCTCCAACACAAAATTGAGATCCTGCTAGAGAGGATAAGGGATGAATTGATAATCTTAATGAAGTGAGATGAAATCCATGAGAAAGCGATGAAAATAAAATTGTAATGGAGATAAGAAAATAACTCGCTTCAAACCCAAGAACAATATAATCTTAATGGACTCAAGCTTCAAAAATTCTTCTCATATTTCCAAATATAGTTGTTTCTCGTCAAATCTCATCCTATTTCATTTTTCTCGTACCTTTCTTTGCTGCAGTCCAAAATAAAATCTCACATTTAAAACTTGTTGAGGGAGAGTTGAGACCTGCTGTCTTCTCAAACCCGATGATGCCAGATACAGATGATTCGAGTGAAGGTTGACATTGAGCTCCGGCGCCAGGCTTGTTAGATACCAGATGGCCAGTTACGGGTAGTAGAGCCACATGCTTCTTTACCAGATTCTCAGTAATGCCAAGGCCAAAGCTTTGAGGGAAATTTTACCAGATTCCCTACACTGATGGCTTGTCTCTGCCGAGAAAGAAATGGAGCTATTAAAGCCCAGAGGTGGCTTGGTCTTGTTTCCAACTTTGTGAACTTCTGAAAGAAAGAGAGCAGAGGTGGAAGCTGGTGGATGAGAAGACTTTTCCAACCAATCTTAAAGGGCATCCACTTTCAAGAGATGTAGAAAAACCTCTGGAGTTCCTCCAAGCAGCATTCCATTTATTGTTCGGAAGGAACAGATAGTTTCACATTGAGGGATCCATATGATGCTTTGAAATCTCATAAAAGATCATGTTTTACCTGCACATCTTATGAAGTGTGAAAGGTTAAGAGATCAAAAAGTATGAAGTTGTGCCCCCGGCAGAATTGCTTGCCTGCTGTTAGTGTACCACATGACAGTTGTGTTGTCTGTGAAAAGAGTCATCAGCCAGTCGTGCTGCTGTTAAGTGCCCTGGAGTTGATCTGGACTCATAAAGCTGTGCCAAACAAATTCCATGGCTGCCTAACAAAGTTAAGTAATTGGCCTTGTAGTATTAATGCAGGCCTACTCTACTGTCTTGTTTCCAGCTTAGGGATGTTCCCCAAGCTACAGGCTACTCTTGTCTTGTATCCACTTTCCATTTAGATGAGCTCCTGAGTCCACCACAAAAACTCCTTTTGTGACATTCCCTAGAATCCACTCGCTATGCAGTAACAAAAGGTGAGAGTCCCCGGTTTAGACATTTATCTGAGTCCACCTTGCTGTGTCCATATTGAATTTGGATATTTATTTGAAAGAGACAGTCTAAGAAATGGCCAGACTGAAGAATCTTTCCCACCCTTGAGCTACGCCCTGACTGTCCTCATGCAGTTTGGCATTGGAAAGAGTTGATTGAAATAACTGACTGGATTCATTTTTCTCTTGAACCTATATTGCCATCTTGTCTGCTAATATTCATATCTACTGAGCTGTACACAGTCTTCCTTTGGGAAAGCACAATTGCTCGGACTGGACACAAGCGGACTTATTTGAATTACTTTTCTATTTCAGTCTTAGCATGCAAAGAACATGTCTTGAGAGGGTAGAGAGTAGATTTTACTTACAGAATGAGACTTTTAGGCACCTCAGCGTCAGTACCACGCGAAAACCCTCGAACCAGTAGATTCGCCTCTATAGAAGCGTAACTTCCTGATGAACTCTCAGGCAAGCGCCCAAGGCGTATTAGATTTGCAGAACTTTGCTTTCTGGTTATCACAAGGATAGGCAACCTTTTGCAAATACCTATTGAAGAGATAAGCCAAAAGCATTGGTCAAAAAGCTAAATCCCATTAATGAGTAAATCTAAATGAATGTTGAGGCGTACTAGATGCAACTTAGAATTATAGGCACATGAAGGTATTGGTCTGAGATCTAAATTTGAAGAGAAGTGTATCCCCGCCCAGCAGTGCTTCGACTGGCATACAACATTTTGAATAGGCTATTTGGAGCAAAGGAGGACTACAAAAATCAGAAGAGTCTTGTCTGAGGCGGTTTGTTTTGGTACTTAGGAAAGGAGAGGAAACCTGACTTAATAAAACAGGTGCACAGGGTGGTGTGAAGCTGAACTTGGCAGGAGCAACTGAATCCGAATTTTTGTGAGGTGAGTCAGTCCCAGAACCCTGTGTCCGTGAGCGAGCGAGAAGAGCACTGGCATGAAAGGAAGGTCATTTGTAACCATGGTGAATGGACTCCTGCCTCCCCATTTTAGTGAAAGGACTGGCAGGCCCAATTTCTTTGCGTCCTGAAGTCTCCTCTACTGCCCTACTTCTAGGCGACCACACTGAATCATGAAACTGCTGGGCAGGTAGTTGGGTCTGTCTAATAAAGAATTTTTACTACCTGCCCTGCAAAAATCATAACATACTGCACGGAACTCCTGTCCCTGCATCTGGTTGAGGCCCTTCCTCGCCCCTACTCAAAACCAGACACACCCAGACACTTTAACAGTGTGGAATCTGTAAAGGGAAAAACAAATCCTTTCTTGTCTCACTTCTATCAGCTGTCAATGAGGCATACAGAACCAGTGTCCCACAGTTTGTAGGAGGCCTCACCATCAACAAAACCACATCTTATTTGAACCTCGCTTCCACAGGCTTAACACAAACAAAACCCCAGACTGTAAAGGACCACATGAACTCCCGGGTTCTCCATTTAATGATAGAACAGTCTCAGAAGAGAAAATTCCTTATGCCTCACATGTAACAGAAGAAAGTGGCAGCATAAAGAAGGCTAAAAGACATTTCAAAAACACTTTCAGCAAGTGGAACACTCAATTTGCTCGTGACACATGAACTAAAATTTTCACACTTATCTCCTGAGGCACTCTCCGCCAGAGCCAGACCCTGGGAATTTTAACCCCTGCTAGCTAGCTGGGCCTTATTTTAACCTGAAACTGTAACTCAATGCCCGGGGACTTACTTTGGCCTTATACACTTAGCATCAGTTCAGGCCACCTCCCCAAAAACAACTTCAGGAGGGGAAGGAGCAGGAGGTTGAGGCCTTCAGCCAAGAATAACCCTTGAGAGACAGCTCGGGAACAATTGCTGAAGCAAAAAAAAGATTTTCCGTAAAGCCTCCTTGCGCACCCTATAATAATCTGAAAGCTCTTTAACTGGCAGGAGGCAGCCACCGTAATCATGAACAAAGTGCAAAAAATAAAGGAGGGGGATTCTGAGTCTTCAGTAAGGAAGCAAAGGCTGTGCTAGTAAAATAAGAATTCCCTCAGCCTTTCTTTCATGGAAGCGAAGCCTCCAATCTCCCAGGATACCTCAAACTCTCAGCCAATGCAGAGTCTCCTCAGCCAGAATATGCCTCAGGCATAGAAACTCTTATCATAGTAATCAAATCACACTGTAAGCAGCTCATAAAGCAAAGCCTAGACACCAAGCCAGCCTAAGACAAACGGAATGAAGCCTCCGAGCAGGCCTGCCCCCTCAGGAAAGCCCCCTCAAACCCTAGGCTCTATCAGAGGGAAGAACACCTCAACATTTAGTGAACAAACTGAGACTCCAAGAAGCCTGGCAGAAACCAGCAAAGACCAGTAAAGCCTCCAAAAAGACTCGAAGCAACACCGGCAAAACCTCCGGCTCCAGCTCTTTCAAACTCAAAACTGAGGCTCTAGACCATGGGGTCCCAGAAGTGAAGTATAGCCACCTGAGGAAGTTTCTCACTAACACTTCCCACTTCCTGAGAGGATACATTCTGTAACAGTAAATATTCCTGAGACTCCACAGAAACACCTGGTAAACGGTCGCCCAACGGAGTTAAACAAGAATCAACAAGTACCGTGCACTCCTCCACCTGTGTTTCGCTTTCCCACAAGAAATACAACTGATCATACACAATCCACGCAAGTATTACTGAACTCGAAAAGATTTCCAAAATATTCAACTCCTGGTACTAAGCCACCTTTCCAAAAATAACTCTGAGTTAAATCTTTAACAAGTAACCTGCTCAAGGAAAACATGGCATGCGTAAAAACATCCTTCCAATATTAGTAAACCTGCTGGTACTCTTAAAGTGGAAATACTGATTTACATTAAAAAAAAACAATAAAATTCTACTAAATTGGTAATAATTTATTTAAGGAAGGGTTCTCCTATAGGGACTTATCTACTAGAAATTAAGCCTGAAACTGACTGTTTCTCTTGTGAAGCCTCTGAGTAGCTTTCTCTCAAGACATCAAGAAAGTCGTGAAGTTGCCTACACTCCTACTGCCGATTTCCCTCCAAGGGCTTGTCAGATCAGCAGTCAGAGTGTAAGTGGGGGTGGGAATGAGCACTTTTTTAAGAATGGTCTGTTGTTGAATCCTAGGCATGATATAACCCAAACAGCCAAAAGCTACTGTCACTTTGAGAAGGATGATGATCTATATGATGCTGCAACCCAGAAAGCACATAAAAACAGAAAGAGCCACATTCAGATGTGCAGACTAGAGGGAAAAGGAATAAGTATGAACTAGAGAAAAGTATTAGAAATATTTAAAGTTTATTATTAGCAAAAATATATAATGGGTTATGACAAGACAAAATTTGAGGGAGAGATTACGAGTTTTTTAGCAGACACAGTTACCCAAATTAGACAAGCATAATGTGAAGATTCTCATCAACCTGATAACTATGGAGGAAATCAAGGAAGTGATGGATAGACAGGCCCCCAATAAACAATGGTATCCCCATAAAGATCTGGAAACTGGACATGACAAATCAGTGCAGTTTTGGAAAAAGCTAGTGAATGAGGTGATGGAGATGTGAGAGATTACAAGATCCTGGAAGTAAAGCACAATTGTGACAATTCACAAAGAAAGGAAGTATCCAGTATCTTACTGGTGAATCACAGCCTTAAATCAAGATTACAAGGTAAAGTTTTTATGGACCTTTAGCAGCCAAACTGGCCAATATTATGCCACTATTAATTAACAAGATCATTGTGGTTTCATAAAGGCAAGGCATGTTTCTAATACTATAAATAGGATACTATTGATAATACAAGACGTAAAAAAGAGAGGAAAGCAAGTGGCAGTCTCATCACTCGATTCAGAGATAGCTGTAGAGTAGAGTGGCCGTATCTGTTTTGAACTTTGATTAAATTTAAGCTCCCCGAATGCATGAAGCATTTACTTGAAGAGAATGGGGATAACAGCAAGGGTTAACATGTCAACATGTGTTTCAGATAACATAACTAGGGGAACTAGAGAGGAATTCCCAGTATCCCCACTGTTACCACTGACACAGGCAGTTCAAACATCAACCCTAACAGTTATCAATGGCAGACTATCAAGACAGCAAAATATACAGATGATTTAATTCTGACATTGCCTAGTCCAGACATGGATTTGGGAACAGTGTTTGGCCTAATGGATAGATTCTGATTATTTTCAGGATACAAAATCAATAAAGGGAAGTCTAAGACATTACCAGTTAATCAATTGGGGAGACCTCGGGGTAAGGAAAGAAAATCAGGAAATGTGGAAAGATGAAGAGCTAAAATACCCGGGGACTGAAATTAAAACCGTTTATGAAATATCTATACAAAAAAAGCTCTGAGGAGGCATTAGCAATAATTAAACAAATCCGGCATAAATGGAAAGCACTAGGATTAGATCATTATCAGAAACTACAGTTGCTTCATTGGCATGTAGTACCTCACATTTATTTATTACAAAAATTATAAAATTATTTATTATAAAAAATTATTAACAAATGTCAATAAATAAACAAATAATAGAGCAATGTACTGCAATTCTTTAGTTTATCTGACATGACATATATCAGAGTGAATCAGTTAGTGTCAAAGGGAAAGAAAGACTTCATGTTGGACATCCAGGGGCAAACAAGAAGAATCTCCTAGATGTTTTTGGGTAGCAGCACCTAGGAAACTCCATATTGAGTACAATCAGTAAGGAATTCTTTAAGAAGTTCCTCAAAGGAGACCTGAAAAAATGGGAGAACAAGGTTCTCCTTATAGGGTGGATTACGCACTTTAAACAAAAAAAAAAATCATGCTGTGGCAATGGAGTCAAATGAAAACAAATCTAAAATATTGGATGTAATTAATAGGTGGAGGGGGAACTTTAAAATGGGAGAAAGCTATATACAAATCTGAATTGAAAGACTGAGCCTGTCTACCATATCAAACTTTAGTCAAAGGATACATGTCAAAAGGGATGGTACAAGATGAAAGAATAGAACTTTAGTAAGATGGATTTTTGAAGAGAGAGAGAAAGCAAGCAAGAAAACGCATACATATATATATATATATATATATATATATATATATATATATATATAGGTTCATAGGTATGTGCTAGGCCAGTGGTTCCGAAACTTTTTCGATTCTCGGCTCCCTTGCTGAATTCCAGGTTTTCCCAAGGCACCCAACCCAGCGGCAAGCATAAAGTGCATATGTCATTTATTTATTTGACATTTGTTTAACGAGGCTGCCCGATTGGACTAGGAGACCTGGGTAGAAAAGCTCAAAAGTACAATAAAAAGGCAATTACTAAAAAAAAAGTCTACATTCTGCTTAACAGCATAACACTGATCTACTATGGTTGAGAGGTAAGCAAACCTAATGGCAACCTTATTAACTTTATACGTTTATAAGAGCAATATTTAAAATCTGTCCCTATTATTTGGCTGTGTACAGCATACCTTTCAACTGTATAAATTTTTGCAGAATGTCCAGATTTTTGCCTCATATTTTTGATCTTTCTCATAAAATTGTTGTTTTCTGGCAAATCACTGGCAGATCATTGAGGCTGAAGTCAGAAAATAATGACAGTTCAGTTTCATACTTCATACCCTTCAGAAAATTCATGCTAATGCAAAAACCTGCCTTTATATCAACTTTTTAATTTTGTGAGAGCAGTACTTAAAAGTGTCCCTGTTTTGTGCCTTTGTGCCCCCACTATTTTTGGCTTTGTTCAGATTTCTTGATCTAAGAGGGTGAGAGGTATGTGTCCAGTGGTACGGTCCAGACTTACACAGACCTCATTCCTGCTGCTGCCAGGGATCACTCTCTCCCCTCGTGACACAAACACGGTCTCTTTTGCATTCATAAACGCATTCATAAATGCATTCATCACACACATCGCTCTCACTCTTTTCCGATCTCTAACACAGTCATAGCCACTCCCTCATTCATACCTGCATTCACTCACACATCACTCTTTCTCTTCCAACCACACCCACCCACACACACAGTCACTTCCTCATTCATATCTGCATTCACTCACACATCTCCCGATCAAACACACATACAGTCACTTCCACATTCATACCTGCATTCATTCACATATCTCTCTCACTGTCTGTCACACCCACATACCACACACCCACTTGCGTATTCATTCATACATCCCTCTCACTCTTCCAATCTCACACACACACACACACACACACACACACACACACACACACACACACACACACACACACACAGTCACTTCCTCATTCATACCTGCATTCATTCAAACATCCCTGACACTCTTCCAATCTCACACATGCACAAACACAGTCACTTCCTCATTCATACCTAAATTCATTCACACATTGCTCTCACTCTCTCGATCTCACACATACACACAGCCACTTCCTCATTCATAACTGCATTCATTCACACATCGCTCTCACTCTCCCAATCTCACACACACACACACACACACACACACACACACAGCCACTTCTTCATTCATTCCTGCATTCATTCACACATCACTCTCACTCTCCTGATCTCTCACACAGCCACTTTTACTTTCATGCATGCATTTACTCACACATGCAGACAAACAAACAAACAAACACACACACTCATACAGGCATTCACTTACCTGACGGCCCAGTTCCAAGTGCTCCACAACCCGGTACTGGTCCGCAGCCCGGTGGTTGGGGACCGCTGCTACACTTGATGCCAGTTCTGCTAAAAAGCTACAGTGTAGGTCTAGACTTAGTTTGCTGCAAACTAATAAGCTTAGCTGCAAAATAAACCATGAACTGTTCGTGGTTTATTTTGCAGCTACATTTATAAGTCTGCGGCGCCCCTGTGAGGAAGCCGTGGCTTCCCAGGGTGCAGTGGCACACACTTTGGGAACCACTGTGCTAGGCTAATGGCCCTGGAGCCTTTACAAGCCTAGCCTACAGACTTGCCCTGATATTGTGCCGCCCGATGTTAGTTTCCAGAGCCTCTATCGAGTAGAGGCTATGGAGTGATCCCCAGCATGAACTTTCTATTGCCAATCCACTCATCAAGGTTTCTCTTGAAGAGGGCCAGTGAGGTGCTCTGCTTGACATGTATTGGAAGGCAGTCTCTGGGTTATGAACCTGTCCTTCCAGTATGTTCTGTTAATTGTGTTAATGAGGTTGAGGTCTCTGGAGCATGTGGTGGGGGGATTGAGATTTCTTTAGATGTAGCATTTCCAACAGAGCTGGGTCAGACATGGCTTTGCAGGTCAAGCAGAGATCACCTCTCAGTAGATGGTATGAGATGGAGAAAAGCTAGAGTTTTTTGAGCCTGTCTATGCAGGATATGTGTTTAAGGCCTAAGATCCTCTTTGTGAGGTACTTTCGTGTCCTCTCCAGCTGTTGCAGGTGTCTAATGAGCTACATGCTGAATGGGGCATTATACTCCATGACTGGTCTAATGAGGGAAGAGTAGAGAGAGATGATAACTTCTTTCTTCCTAAATGCAAAAACCTTCGTAATGACATGTGCCACATAGAAGGATTTTCTGACCACAGTGGCAATGTGGTGGTCGAAGAAGAGGTTGCTGTCAACCTGTGTCCCCAGATTTCTTATAACGCCTTCAGTGTTCAGTGGACTACCATTGATATGGTAATTTCTGGGAACTGAGTTTTTCCCAAAGGGGATGATGACACATTTTTTGACACTGAGCTTAAGGCCATGGTTTTGGCACCAGTCATTTGTCTTGCAGATGCCTTTCTGTAGAATGTCTGGATCACCTGGGAAGTTAATAATGGCCCCCAGCTTGCAATCGTCTGCAAACCTGGTCAGCCAGAGTCGCTCCGTGTTGGCCTGGACTTCTGAGAAGTAGATGCCAAACAGGAAAGGACCCAGGACTGATCAATGTGGGACTCCAATAGTGACTGGTCAGCAGTCTGACTTGGAGTCTGCTACTTTCACATTGTGGGTTCTGTCAGCCAATTTGCAACCCATCTAGTTATATATGGGTTGATGCCTAGTTTGGTGGGTCTATCTATGATTCCCAAGTGGGGAATGGTATCAAAGGCTTTGGCCAGATCGAGGTAGGCTGTATGAACTACCTTGCCTTCGTCCACAGCTCTGGTGACTGACTCAAAGAAGTCAACCAGGTTAAGCAGGCATGATCTACCCATCACAAAACCAAACTACGTTGGGTCCAGAGTTTGGAGATTCCCTATGTCCTTATTAATTAGGTCCAAGATTATGCATTCCATAGCCTTGCATATCAGACTTGTCAGGCTAATAGGGCGATAGTTCCCAGGGCCTGTAGTCGCTCCCCGTTTATGGAGAGGGATGACTGTGGCAATGCGCCATTCAGAAGGGAAAAAACCTGAGGTGAGGCTGTGATTGAACAGGGCACACAGGTATGGTGCCAGTTCACTTTGTAGTTCATGTAGAACACAGCCAGAGATATTGTTGGGTCCCATAGAAGCTGTATTCTTGGCCTTGGACAACTCCACTTTAACCTATGCAGTAGTAATACTGGGTGCCTGGCATTCTTCCAGTATTGTGATTGAACCTTTGGGGGGGGAGGGGTAAAGTTGGCACTGAATCTGTCGGCCAGTATGTTGGCAAATCTGTTGGCTCAGTGTAGGAGGTATCATTGTGCAGTAACTCTGAGAAAATCTGGGTATTGTCGTGGAGATTCCTGACATAGCTATAGAAGGCCTTGTGGATATGTTTAGTATCTGCTGCAATCTTTCCTTCATAGCTAGCTTTAGAGGATTTGATGAGGGATCTCAATTTTTTGTTGAGGCTAATAAGGGAGTTTTTCCAGTCCTGGGACTTTACCTTTTTCTGCAACAGTTTCTTTCTTCTTTTGTAGAGTTTGTTAATGGCAGGGGACCACCAGATTGGCTTCCTTTTTCTGGAGGAGAGCATCTTGGTTCTGTTGGGTATGGCAAGTTCCATGCATTTATGTACGCACTCATACAGTGCATTGGTGTATGATTCGGCACTCATGCAACTATTCTCCAAGTGCATGGGTGCCGTGAAGTTAGCCACCTCTGTTTTTTAGGAGCCCAAAGTCAGCTTTGGAGAAGTTTTTCATGGTGGTAACTTTTGCAGAGGGTGTGGGTGGGATGTGGATTTCCATGGTGATTAATTTGTGGTCAGATCTAACCAGGGAGGAATTGACTATTGGTGTAGAGCAATGATCACCCATGTTATTAATAATCAGGTCAAGGATGTTGTTCCCTCTATCAAGCAAAGGTAGGCTGGCAACACAAATGAAAAGTGAATGGGTAGGTTTTTCAGGATTCCTGATCTCTGAAGAGTAATGAGAGCAAATATAGGTTATTCCTGGAAAGACTATCAGGTCAAGAGAATTTCAAATTTTTGCCTGACAATATCTCCACAAATACCCCTGACCTCTACCCCAAAGACTTGTGAGAATGTTTCCTATGATGCAGCTATAATATTGGAGATGAGAGCAGGTAGGTGTAGGGAATGGGAGACAAATATATGGGAGTTTCCCAGGCTTATATTGCTACATCTTTGACTTGATTGCCCTTATAAACAAAATTACTAAAGTGAAGGTTGTACTTACGAAAACTGAATACTTTCTAGGGGTGAAGGTAACAAATGGCTAAAATAACTGGTCCGGATAATACATTTATTGGCAAAGAAAGCAATAAATAAACAGGGGAAACAGAAGTAAAGTCCTAACATAATAGGGCTAAGGCACATGGTGGAAGAATTTCAAGAAAAAGAGGAATGAAAACGGGGTGAGGAGAATGACAGATTCCTACCACAATGGTCTTACTGGTTGTGGTGGCTAAGATACTTAAAGGAAGAAGGAATCTAGTTGGACTAAGGGGGATAGGAGTTAATTCTCTGCTGAAACTGGGCTACTATTTATAGTGTAAATAGATGAGGGGACTATCAGATGTATATAGTTATACGTGTAGTGGAATGTTCTTCCTGGATCAAAAAAACAAGAGGTTAAAGTAGTGTGTGTGTGTGTGTGTGTGTGTGTTTGGGGGGGTAATACAGATATAAATTTGTGAATGATGTAACATGCCAGCAATGGGCTGCAACCAGATATATAAATATGGAGAAGTTGTTACAGTTGACTGAACTAGGCAGCTAGCGGCAGAGATTAAACCATTCACCATGCATGAGGAATACACATTGCAGTCTGTACAGCTGTGGCAAATTGATAGATAAATAAAATTGTTTCTGGTGAATAAAAGAATAAATATGGATTATTTCCATATTTTCATAAATATGGTTACTGCTGTATGTACTGGTAGGCTCCCTTTCTGAATTGCAAGACCCATAACTATAAGTCTTGAAACTGTTAAAAATCAAGTAAATGTACTTTAATACTGTATTAAAGCATTTGTGCAAAGGTTCTTCACCTCCATGCATCTTCTGATATGGGGGGGGGGGGGGCAGTTCCCACATCCATGCTACAACTCCAATTATGATATACATCAGTGTAGGGAGAAGGAAATACCAAAACTTTGGACTTATTATACACTTTCTCTAATCATACTTACAGTCTTGTTTTCCTGAGGTTCGCTGTTAGGCACCTCAGAACTGCAACAGAAATCCCTACCTATAATATAGCTTAAACAACATGTACTATATATAATGCTTAACATGAAGGTGTGCTATCAGGAATATATACAGCTGTCTGAAATCACCAACAGATTTCAAGAGACAAGGATGAGGAACTAATAATGACATTTTATTGCATCAGAATCAAAGAGCAAAAACACTCAGAACAGATGTGTGAATAGATCATTTATAAGGTATATTAATTGGTGTGTTTATCAAAATACAGCCACCAACCCAAATGGAGGTATATGGTACATAACAGGTTAAGAGAACTGCAACAAAATACAATAACCCTTCTCTGAAAGTTGCTTTTTCCTAAACATTTGAGTAATTTTGGGTCCCTTGTTTTATCCTACAGCATTCCTACTCAGTGCCCCATATCTGTGTCATGGCTGCCAGCTTCTACATTTCCCCTGGATGTACTCCAATGTAGCTGGGGCTGGTTGCAAAACCTAAGGATGTCCTGGGGGTCTTGGTCAGGGATTTTACACTTCGGCCTATCATGTTACACTCCCCCCCAGTGTTCTTAGTGATTGTTTCTGAGGGGCAGGTGTACAATTGGATTAATGGGTGCATTACCTCACCTCTGCAGCAACTCAGCCATGCCTGCCACTCTCTCTCTTCCTTCGTTAACCACCCTGAAATGTGATATCACCAGTCTCCACTAGGGACTTCAGCTGGGAACAACCACTTAATCGCCCACCCCCTGGGATATGCATGCTCATCGCTCCCCTGCCACACCATCAGTTACCTGAGCCGCTAAGTGAACCTGGTTTGACTGGTCCATACTTGAGGCTTTGTACTTCTACATCACCAGAATGAATGAAAAGCAGCCTGTGGGGCTGTTTAATCTAAATATGTTTCTTCTTGTAACTTATACAAGATGGATAAACTAACTCCTATATTGATAGCACTCTTCAGATGAGTACTGGGCTTAAAGCGTTTTTTTTTCCCCTAGGCTGGAAATTTCATTCCCTGAAATATTGTTTAATCTATTATAGTTTGCACTTCTACAAGGCTTTACTGTAAAACATTATCATAGTACAGCTAATAAAAATGTCAGCAGGACCCATGGATCTCTCACGGGCATTATTTATGACTTTAACAGCTACTTTTATTCACAAAATGTACTTTCTAAAATTTGCCCTTTATAGCAACATACTTGTTATCTCAAAACAGTTGGGAAAGAAAGGATTATCACTCACTTTCACTTATCTGAATCCTAAAAATAAGTGAATACAGATAAGTGGATTTGAACAAAGATGATGAAGGAGGCAGACTGACAGTGAAATAAGAAGTTACTCTGGGACCATTGTACATGACAAGACAGTACAGGAGAAGAGGCTGTGGGAAGTCTCATTGGAATATATCTGATTTAAAATAACTGACAAACAAAGTTACAGATCTTTTTAAATGTTATGACCTGCTAAAAAAACACATCTTGAATAAGATATTTTTGATTCCCAATATTTCACATAAGATATTTAAACAAAACAATTTTTTTATCACCACAGTTACAAGGAAGTTAAAAAAAATATTTAACCCTTACTTAAAATTTCAGACACATTAACTTTTCTGGACAAAGCTGACCGATAACAGTGCCTTATTATGAACTAGGTGATGTGTATGTGTGTGTGTGTGTGTGTGTGTGTGTGTGTGTGTGTGTGTGTGTGTGCAAAAAAAAAAAAAAATTACAGTGCAGTGCAAGCAGCTGCTGTATATGTGGACTGTTCCTTTTTTTTTTGAACACTTGGCCCTGCTGCTGCCAATCTCCAACCAATCAGCAATCTGTTCCCTGACAACAGGGTAAAAGTTGACTGGGAGGATTCATCTTTAAGGCAGCCATGAAGGGTGGCTTGTGCTTTTCTGGTTAGACCTTTATGTCCCCATGCACAGAGTGGCAAACACAAGGGAATGGGACATGCTACAGGCTAACCAAGAAAAATATTTCTCATGCTCCCGTAAAGGAAACTTCCTTCATGCACTTCCCACTCAATGTTGAAGTACAGCAGATAATTTCCCTGGTCTCTGCTAGGGAAATCACACCTACGCAGTATGTACATGAATGCAAGCATCCCTCCATAAAGTCCAGAAGAGAACTTGCTCTCCGTGCTTATTTCTTTTGCCCTATGCTTGGTTCCCCAGAGCAAGGGCCACAAAATGAACCCGATTTTCCTGGGTCATAGACAGGGATGCTTCCCTCTGCCCCACACAGCCAGACTTCATACAACTATTAGTTACTATTAGTTACTGCTTCAGAATTTATAACAGAATAAGGATATACATGTGTTAACATGCATTCATCTCCTTCAGTGTACAACCCTATTGAACAATTCATTATACTTGTCTCACATACATGTATTTAGCTGCAGTTTTCATTACTGTCTTTGAATCAACATCCATGAACCCCAACTATTGTCAAGCTAAACAATCGGCATTACCTTAAAGGTAAATAGTGTGTCTCAATGGATAGCATCACCACCTCAGAGCAAGAGGTTCTCTGGTTCAATTTTTGCCTAGGGTGCCCTCTGTGTGGAGTCTACATCTCATCTCCATGTTTGCATGGGATTTTCCCAGGTACTCTGCTTTCTGCCCACCTCCCAGAGCTATGTTGTACACTGATTGGTGAATAAGTTCTCTTAAGTGTGCCTGCACTGTGAAAGTAATATGGAAGAAAGACCTGGCTTACTTGTGTTCCGTATTTGCCTAGTAAACTTCATGGGGGGTGGCGGCTGTTCACAGGGTCGCTATAACAGTCACATGTTACTCATGAGTTTAGCTGAGTAGATCATACAGTAGAGATGTAATCAGAAAGGCTTTATGATGTTATTATAACAATTTTTGAAACTCATTCAGTAGTACTTGTAACTTTTTCTTTATTCAACTACGCACTCTCTGTTCATAAATTTAGCATCCGAGGAGGTCACCCTAGATACTAAGGAAAGAACCTCAGCAGTCACAATGGTTTGGAATACTGACCTGGAACAGGGCATTTGAGAATGTTTTTGTTGAGCACATTGTAACACCAACATCTTGGTCATCTGATGGTGTGGAATGAATTCAATCATAGGTTCACAGGTAGGTACTAGGCTATTGGCCCTAGGGCCTATACAAGCCTAGCCAAAAATATACCCTGGCTTTCGCCTCCCAAGAAAATTATTTTCCTGTGCCCCTGTCAAGTAGAACCACAGAAGTGATCCCCGGGGTAAATTTCCTATTACCCATCCAATCATCAAGATTTTTCTTGAAGAGTGCTAATGAGGAGCTCTGTTTGACATAGATAGGTAGTCTGTTCCAGAGTATGGGAAGTCTCTGGGACAGGAATCTATCCCTCCAGCATGTTCTGTTTATTGTGGTGACAAGATTTAGGTCCCTAGAGCGTGTAGCTCAGAGTATCATCCACCTCACTCTGATCAGATGTATGTTTTTCTTCTCTCCTGCAGTTAGACATTGGGTCAGTTGCTCCCCTTTGGAAATGCTCTTAATCAACCATCATTTTTTAGTAAAAGACCTGGTCAGGCATCCATCACTACGTACAGCTTTAATTTACATTTAATCTGCCAAAGTTCTGAGGATAGGCACCTTAGCCAGCCTTAGGCATAGGCCAACTAGGCGGCTGCCTAGGGCGCCACTCTAGTAGGGGCACTTTTCCAGTATTTATTTGGTGTAGGTAGACTAGGATGGGGGTACCGGGTGGTGTGGTGGGAGGTGCCTTGCAGCCCTTTTGCCTAGGGCACCAGCTGACCTAAGGCCGCTCCTGGTAGGCACCATCACTTCAGTAATATCAATTTTTGCCTTAGGTGATTCTTCAAATCTCAGCTATCAGCTATGTACCATGTCAGCATGGAAGAAGATGGTCAACAGACTATATTGCTTTGTCAGGGATGGTCTGCACTGCTTTCAAATGTTAGCTAAAACATTGTCCTCCCCCATAGTGCCTTTTTTAGGTAATGCCAAACTGAAAAACCTTCCAACATAGCAAATCAAAACCAAGAAAATCTAAAGATATTAACACTTAATTCCAGGAATCTAAACAAGACCCTGCAAGCCCTCATCACTCTAGAGAACACTGATGCTGTACAGTCATTGAGACATGGTTTAAAGCCATAGAAAGCACCCCAGCAGTGCAAGGCAATAATGCCTGTACACATTTAAACCAGATACTTTACAGGTAGGGGACTAAAGGTGGAAGTTTCTTGATTTACATCAAAAATAAATATACCACCAGACTGGTCAAACAGAATGTTGCAGTTGAGATTCTCCATGTCAAATCACCATAGACAAAATCCTGTACCACTTCCTTGCAAGCTACAGGCCCCTCTCTATGAAAAAAGAAATCCATAAAACATATTTCAGCTTTCTGGAGACACTCACCATCCAACCCAATACCATACTCATTAGCGACTTTAATTAACCCACTATTAAATGGAAATTAAATATGACACTAAACATGCAGGCACAAAGATTCCTGGAATTTGTAACCCCAAACTCCCTGGGCCAGACTGTCTGTATGCCAATCATGGAAAGTGCTGCACAGACCCTCATATAGTGTCTTTTCTGGTAAAGTCAGCCAACAAAACTGACTCCTTTGAAATAAGAATAAAACCCAGAATCCTAGCTAACCCCGGAACTACTCTATGGCTAACTTCCTACTGTTAAGTAATAACCTGGTAAAATTTCAATCCACTTCAAACCCTAAGAACACTGCTGTCTAAGAAACCCTATACAAGCATGTTAAAAGCCGCAAAACTGTACCCACCAGGAATAAGTATGGAACTAACTCTCAAAAACATGACATCAACAGGCTATATAACAGATAGAAGAAGACCATGGAAAGAAATTAGGAGATGTAGCACCCAGCAAGATAAAACCACTCTCGTCAAACTAAAGAAACAACTTCAATAAATTCTACCAATGCCAAATTTGAGGTAATTCTGGCCTCCCAAGCCAGGGATGACCATAGAGCATTCTTTAGCTATGTCTGCAACCTCAGAACTCTATGCATAGCTTATTGTTAACTGAATGACGTGCAATAAGCCAGAAGGTACACAAACTTACTGGCAGACAAATTCATCTCTAAACTTTACCCCTCACTCTCCCCAGCCTCTGCCAGGAAATGCCATCAAATATAATTACCCCAACTATCACTTGGGAACAGGTCCTCAAAGCTCTTTGTAAGGCCAAGAACACTGCATCAATGGGCCCTGACAATATTGCATGCAGTTTTCTAAATAGCATGAAACACAACATATCAGACCCTCTGGAATCGCTATTTAACTGTAGCCTCCAAACAGGCTTTGCGCCTCACAAATGGAAAACAACAACCATTATCTTTCTGCACAAAGGTGGGCCATCTACAGTCCCTGGAAATTACAGACCTGTAAGTCTCACTGCTCTTATATGCAAAGCCATGGAAACACGTATCATGAAAATATTCAATAATAATATATGAAACTTCCAGACACAGAACCCAACCAAGTTTGGTTTCAGGGGGCAGGTCATGCCTGCCCAACCTGGTGGACTTCTTTGATAAGGTCATCAAAGTAATGAATGAGGGCAAAAATGGTTCACACTGCCTACCTTGACTTGGCCAAGACATTTGACACAATACCTTACTGGGCATTGTTGACAAATTCAGGATAGGCATAAACCCTTATGTCACCTGGTGGATAACCTGCTGGCTCACAAACTAGACTCAAGAAGTTAGAATTGGAGACTCCATCTCTACATTGTCAATGGTCCTGGTTGACAAAATTTGCAGACAACTGCAAATCAGGAGTAATAGAATTCCCTCACCAACACTAATGTTCTCCAAGAAGGGCTGACACAGACAAATCACTTAAAACTAAATGCCAAAAAATGCATAGTAGTATCTTTCAGAAAGTTGTTCACCCCTGGCAACTACCATATTGACAAAACAAGAGTCAACCCAGTAGTGAGAGCTTGGGAACACACAGAGATAGTAATCTAGCCTTTGACTACAACGTGTCAGTGCTCTTGAGGAAATCATTCTCTGTTGTGCAACTTAAAAAAGGTATGGCATCCACAGTAGGTCCAAGGAAGTCACTGTTTCACTGTATTCATCACTCATCAGACCTATCATTGAATACAATGCCCCTCTGGTATGCATCTAACCAGGCACATCCAACATCTGGATAGTTTACAGAGGCTTCTCACTAAAAGAATTCAAGAAATAAATAGCATGTACTACGCAGACTGCCTCAAAGTCCTATCCCTGCATTGTGTCTCCTACAGTCTGTTAAGGGGAGATCTATGCCTGGCATACAAGGCATCTTTGGACCCCACTCTGACAGACCTCTTTCATATCTGCATAACAAACAGTACTACCCGTTCTAAATGCTTAAAACTTGCCTGTGATATAAATAGGACCTGCTAGACAAGAAGGTATGTATCCCAGATACTACCCCTTCTCTGGAACAGGCTTCCCATCCATGTGAAGCAAAGTTCCTCCTTAATCCAATTAAACTGTAATTAGACAACCAGATCTTCGCATTTGGTTCGGCACCTACATCTATAATGGACACAGAGGGGCCTGTAAAATGTTAATCTCCCAGGCCCCCATTTGTAAATGTTTCATCTTCCAAGGCCCTGCTTACACTACCAATTGCACCACGACTTATTACAGATTGCATGGCTAGGCTTATAAAGGCCCCAGTGTTCATTAGACTAGTACACACCTATGAATATATGAACCTATGAAATGACCCTATCACATCTCATTGGTAAGCCTTTCTTAAACAGTCAACATCAATCGCCAAATACCGTGCTCTACAACAAAAGTACTATATCAAAGGCCTAGACCTTAAAACACTTTGGCCTAGTTGTCATTTGTAATTTCAGAAATCTCAGACCAACACTTGCTATCCTATGAAAAAAAAATTAACAGCATGTCATTAATATGTTAAAACTGTGAGTTGTTCACTTTTTGAGCAAATCTATTTTATTAAATCTAGTCCAGAACATATTTTTTGTTCAGAGATAATAATGCAAGACAGTATTGGCAGTTACATGTGTGGCTCCATGGTAAAGAAACCGAATATTATCTTTTTGTACTGAAGGAGCTTACCATGAGGTTCACAGCACTGATAACTTTCTCCAACATTTGCGCAAAACGTTCAACAAGAAATTTGTGGCTGTGGGTGAACTGTAGGCATAAAATGTTTAATTTGAATTTATTGCTTAAATGTTTCAGGTCTAACTATGGATTATGATCACTAACAATCTGTTCAGGCAAGCCATTTCTGACAGACATGGTCCTTATTAATGACAATGTCTACAAGTTGCTGACTTATTACAGACTACTTAAAGTTACTCAGAGTGCATCCACTGCACCTTAGGGAGTACATTATTCTGGTTGAAAAGTCTTTTGAAGAAAGAAGGCACAAGATTGGATATGATATGAACCTCAATGATATCAGACAAATCTAACTAGGGGACAGCAGGATACAAATTTAAAATAAAAGTTAGACTGTGCATGAGGGAACATTAACTATTATTTCATAGAAAGGGAAAATAGAAAGTGGAATAGTTCATTTAAAACAGTGCTTCAATTTCAAGAGTGCTTTTGACTAGCATAAATTACATAATAAATTCTGCCCTCTCCACAAACTTTGGTACATCAAGAGCTAGGATAAAAATCAAAGAAATAAGCTGTTGGTTAGTTTTGAATTGCAGCATATAGAACAGGTGGTAAAATAGGCAAACTGGTTGGCCAAGCAGTTCTTATGTGTCACTGAAATCTGTGTTTTGTTCTGAAATGAAAATGATGCAGAAGCCAGACCCTTGAGGGAGTTTAATACACTGGAGGTTGCATTTCTCTGAGTAATTGTCCATATGAAGTAAAACATTTAACAGCTTCATTATGAGGGTTAATAAATTTAAAGGCAGGGTAGTGGCTTTCAAACTAGTCTTACAGATATAATTAGGAAAACATTAGATAATTTTCAGTGTGAAAGTTGATGTGTTGGTTTTCTTCTGTTAAAAAACATCTTAAATCAATATTTTGAAAGCTCTGATCATCATGGGAAAAAGTGATGCTGAAGAATATAAGCAAGGGCAGTTTCTTTATGTAAAAGCTGAGTGCTATTCCGTTACTGAATTAAGTGGAAAGGCACTCCACCCAGCTAAGTGGAAAATCCGAATATGCTTAGAATTGAGAATACTGTAAACAGTATGATACAGAGAATTCTGAAAGCACAGGCCGTCCTCATAAAACTAAGTTTAAGTGTGTTACGTTTAACAGTCTTCCTGAACAAGTGGATCATCTGTATATTATTTATAGACTGGAGCATATTACCGTTAGTAGAACACAGTATACATTTTTTTAGTATTACTGACCTTCACATCTGAAAGCATATGGCAATGTGTCACTTACAAGGATATGAATATATAAGAAGAACTTTCAATATTTTAAGAGTAGTAGTTCTTGAAAGGAAATGATTCAAAACAGTTAACTTAGTACAAATAGTTACAAGTTGTGCTTTCCACCCTGCCACCTCTATCAAGTGAGCACATTCGGAAACACAGACCCTCATTGACATTATCGTTAATATTTAAAATACGTACACCCATTACACACATATATGTGTGACGTCTTTCAGAACATCTAAGCAATTAAAAGAAAAGAGTTGTTGTTTATTCCTGTACACGTGTGCATGTGTATGCATTAAAGTTTTAATACATGGTACTAAATAATTTTATTAATAGTAACACTAAGCATCTATCATAAAAATAATAACGCTTTATTAATTATTACCATATAACCTCATGATCACAGTCACTGTGAATCCATATTTTGTCTACAGAGGTGTTTCTCTAACTTTGCAAGCAAGAGAAATAATCTTTCAACTGTAATAAGTCCAGTCCTGACACAATCACATTTATTTATTTATTTATTTTTGGGTTGTATTGTCTCTTTTTTCAGTCTGACAAACCATGGACCAAATAAGTTCCTTATCTCTGTCTTATCAACATTCAATAAAACAGTTTTGTATAAAGCCACCTACCAAACCAAACTGGTCATCTCTACACTGCAAAATGCACTCAAGATATCCCACTGCAAGTCTTTTTCCCACATTTCCAGCAGTTTAGGAATACAGAAAAAAATTAAGTCACCAATTCTCTGTCCTGTCAGACACAGTCATACTTCCTGCTACCTACATGGCTGACTCATGGTCTGTTATAACTGGTACAATGACAACAAGAATCATAGGTTGGTACTAGGCTATCGGCCGTAGGGCCTATAAAAGCCTAGCCATAACAATCCCCTGGTTATTTCTTCCCACACACTTTACTTCCCTGGACCCCTGTCTAGCAGGGCAACTGACGTGATCCCTGGGGTGAATTTCCTTTCTTCCATCTAATCATCAAGGTTCCTTTTGAAGAGGGCCAAAGAGTTGCTCTGCTTGACATGTATGGGCAGTCTATTCCAGGGTCCGGGGAGTCTCTGGATCAGGAACCTATCCCGCCAGCATGTTTTGTTTATTGTGATGACAAGGTTTAGATCCCTGGAGCGTGTGGCTCTGAGGGATTAGGATTTCTTTAAGTGTAGCATGTCCAACAGCTCTGGGTTTGACATGGCCTTGTATATTAAGCAGAGATCGCCTCAGAGTAGACGATATGCGACAGAGTATAGCTGGAGTTTTTTAAGGTGGTCAGCATAGGGCATCTGCTTTAGACCTGTGATTCTTTTAGTGAGGTATTTCTGCAGCCTTTCCAGTTGATGCAGATGTCTTGAGAGGTACATACCAAATGGGGTGTTGTATTCTATAATGGGTCTAATAAGGGATAAGTACAGTGGGACAATGACCTCCTTTTTTCTGGATGCAAAGCCCTTAGTGATGAGGTGTGCCACATAGAAAGGTTTCCTGACTGTTGTGGCGATGTGGTTATCGAAGGTGAGACCACTGTCCACCTGTGTCCCTAAGTCTCTTATCACACTTTCAGTGTTTAGTGTACTGCCACCTATGTGGTAATTCACAGGTACATGTTTTTTCCCAAAGGGGATAACTATACATTTCTTGGCACTGAGCTTGAGCCCACGGCTCTGGCACTAAGCATCTGTTTCTGTAAGGCCCTTTTGTAGAGTATCAACATAATTTGGGGATTCAATAATGGCTCCCAGTTTGCAGTCATCTGCGAACTTTGTTAGCTAGAGTCCCTTAGTGTTGGCCTGTACTTCAGAGAAGTAAATGCTAAACAAGACAGGTCCCAGGACTGAACTCTGAGGTACTCCACTTGTCACTTGTCTGGAGCTGGATTTGGAGTTGGCTACTTTTACAGTGTGGGTTCTGTCAGTAAGCCAGTTGGCAACCCATCAAGTGATGTAGGGATTAATGCCCAGCTTAGTAAATTTATCTATGATTCCAGAGTGGGAAATGGTGTCAAAGGCCTTGGCAAGGTCCAGATAGGCTGTGTGGACTGACTTACCCTCGTCCACGGCTCTGGAGACTGATTCGAAGAAGTCAATCAGGTTCAGGAGACAAGATTGACCCTTCACGAACCAAAACTGGGTGGGGTCCAGTGTTTTAAGGTTGCCAATGTCTTTGTTTATAAGTTGCATGATAATACGTACTGTGGCCTTGCAGATCAGGCTTGTCAGACTGATGGGGCGGTAGTTCCCGGGATCCAAGGTGGATTCCCCCTTGTGGAGTGGGATAACTGTAGCTGTGCGCCACTCAGTGGGCATGAAGCCTGAGTTGAGGGTATGATTTAACATGACACTTAGGTGAGGTGCCCGTTCATTTTGTAGTTCACATAGTACACAGCCCAGGATGTCATCTGGTCTCATGGATGCTGTATTCTTAGCTTTGGAGAGTGCATTTTTTACCTGTGTGGCCGTTATTACCGGAATTTGGCAATCTTCCGGTATTGAGATGGGCCATTTAGGGGGTGAGAGGGGGTGAAGTTGGCACTGAATCGATCTGCCAGGATATTGGCAATATCCTTAGGATCAGTATATTTAATGCCATTCTGTTGTAGCTCAGAGCAGATCTGAGCATTGCCATTTAGATTCTTGACATAGTTATAGAATGCCTTGTGGTTGTCTTTGGAATCTTTGGCAATTTTATTTTCGTAACTAGCTTTGGAGGATTTTATGAGGGATCTCAGCTTCTTACTGAGGCTGGTAAGGGAGTTTTTTTGCATCCTGGGATTTTCTGCTTTTCTGCAGCAGCTTCTTCCTTTTGTTGTAAAGTTTGTATATGGCAGGGGACCACCAGATTGGCTTCCTTATTTTGGAGGAGAGCATCTTGGTTCTATTTGGGATGGCACGATTCATGCATGAGTGGATGCGCTTGTACAACGCTTTAGTGTAGGACTCAGCAGTCAAACTTTCAGTTCCCATCTGCATGGGTGTAATGAAGTTTGTAACTTCTGACTTGAGTAGCATGAAGTTAGCTTTGGGGAAGTTTTTTATGGAAGTTTCCTTACTAGAGGGGTGGGGCTGGGATGTGGATGTTAAGGGTGATTAGCTTATGGTCTGATCTGACCAACAAGGAGGTGACCATAGGTGTGGAGCATCTAATCCCTTAAATTTTGTCTTCAAAAAGGATTTGTAATGTCCTGTACTATTATTTCACTGAATATCTGGACTCTGATAGTATTTATCAATATTTCACAAAACAGTTAAGTGCTAATGTATTTTCAGTAGTTGCTGGCATCATATTATTCTAAATGGTGTCAGAAGCATTTAAGTCAAATGCACATTCTGAAATGGAAATATTTAATAAAAATAAATACTCATTTGAACAGAGTATTTTTATCCTGTCTGTTACATGCACAAGCGGTGTTCTCTGACAGCAGTTAGTGGTGAAAGATATACTGCTGTCACACTTATTTCAAAGCAGAAAATGACAGAGGTGATGTTATCCTGAAGAAGGCAGGCAGAAAACATAATGGTCTAAACTCGGGCATCCATTCTGAGTGAATACGGGTGTACGCTCTTCTGTAGAATATTGCAGTAGGCTCAGTAGCAACACAACCCTGGTGTAGTGCTTTGCTATTTTTAGTATAGCTAAAAGACCATGTTGCCCATGTGTCAGTTACAGCACATGAACTTCCATCCCTGCTGATTTTCTTAAGTAACCCTCTGTATAAGGACTGTAACAGAAAACTTTATAGTTTTCTGTATGAGTTTCACTTTTGTGTTTTAATGGAAACTTTTTTTAAAGAGAACATGAGCCGCACTTGTGTTATTTACTAAAATCTTCTGACCCTGAAACCCTGAAGGTCTAGATAAGTAGCAGCTATTTTAATCAGATGTCGAGGTAGATAAGCTTCAAAAATTTGTTGAACTGTTTGAGAAATATCAGTAGCTAACAGGCACAATACGTTTTAAACTACATTTAGTCGCTGATTTTGAAAACTTTGTACAGTGAGTAACTGGTAATTCAGCCTTTTTTACAGATTTGAAGTTTGGCAAATTTCTGAAATATGTTTAGTTCCCATTGTTAGGGAGCTTGTGTACCTCTGGCCTCTGCATGTCATGATGTCAGGAGCTGGATTAGGGCGACACAATGGACATTTGCACTTCCCACTTACTTTTTTTCTGCATGCATAGATCATATTTGGAGCCTGATGTTCATCAATGTCTACATTACATAAAGTCAACAGGTCACAAGCTAAGATCTACAGAGGTTCTACTTATGTTTTTAAAGAGAGGCAGTTAATGTAATACTTTGTCACTTATACCAAAATTTCATTCGACCCACCTGCTGGAGGAAAGTGAAGTCTGAAGTCCTTAATGATGACTCAGAAGATAACAGCTAAGAATGGTAGTCAGTGCAGGAGAGCAGGAACTGACAGGAGTGTGCCTCACAGAGTCATAGGACATTGCAAGACATATGGGGGGGAGGTAAAGGAAGCATAAGTCATGAGGTCTACATCCTGTGGTGCCAACCCTCACACTCCTTAGCTCAGAAATGTAACTGTCAAGCTTAAGACCTACTGTTGTTCAGGAAGCTTGACTGACATAAGTCAAATGTTGATATTTTTTTACATCCCAGATGTATGTATGCATGTGCTGTATATATAATTACAAGATTTTGAAAGGAATTGCATGTCTAAATTACTTTTAATTACAAATGGAAATTTTACGCCCTGAACATGGAAGGGAATTGCTTTCCCCTTTATTGATATTTATTTCTAGTATTATGTTCACAATCTGGTGTTAGTTCCTCCAATGGTATGTTTTGGGCCTAGACCTACAAACAGGTCTTGGACAGTGTCCGAGCAAGTCTTATTAGTCGGTCTAGACCGAAAACATACCACAAGAGGAACTAACACATGATCAGGGAACCTAACACTAAAAATAAATATTAAGAAAAGGAAAAATAATATGATTGCTACATTTTACAATGTCTTTCAGGCTGAAAGTATGAGCTTTCCCTTATAATCAAAAGTAATCTGCAAGAAAATGAACATAAATGACAGCTACTGAAGCCTTTATTAATGTTTCAAGGTTTCAAACTCTATAAGGAATTACAAACCTTTTCGAGTTCCTTCATGAATTTTAATTTGAAGGCTGCAAAACAAAACTTTGAGTTCAGTAATAAGTTAGATCAATAGTATAATAGTTTCCATTAGAGAAAGGTGGCCTGCAGAATATACTTTTCTATGTTTGGTTGTTGTAGAGTGGTCACAATTTAAAACTGCTGTGTACAGCTACTGCATTGTTAAAGATTGTGTCATTTTTTTTAAGTTTTCAACATTTTGTAAGAATAACTTAATCTTTTTGACAAGCGACATTAGTAGTGTTATCATAACTACTGCAAGAGGTGCATATTACCATACAGAAGCACTTCAACATATTTTATTAAAGTGATTATGTTATACAGTTTGCAATTATCAGAATGTCTGGCATCCCTAGACCATTTTCTCATTTTTGTTGGTAATACTGGTAACATCCTGAACAGACTTACTTGAGTCACTGACAATACTTTCCCTTTGTTTTTATCTGCTTGTCATTTATTGCACCATTACTTCTACTGGTAAAGTCTATGAAGAATGATTTATACATGACTGAGATTGATTTTAGTCTTAAATTAAAGCTCATGGTATCACAATCTGTGTTAATTATATACTATTACCATGACTGTAAATTTACCTAAGATATTGCCAACCATAGTTGGATTTTGCAATATTTCTCTCCAAACTGCTTTTATTTATATAGTCAACTAATATTCGGTATATTTATTTAACAAAGAATATGCCTAGTCAGTGTTTGCATAGTTAAATCCCCTCCATAAGGATTATGGGTTTTTTTTGTTAATTCTTATACAAATGCTTGTCCATCAGATATGCAACAAGGAAAGAAAGAAGTTTCGTTTTTGTGATCTGCAGCATACATCTTGGATTTCTAAAATATAATATAGAAATGATATATATATATCACCATCGTCCAAGAAGAGGAAGTCTTCTAAGTAACCCATTTCATTGGAAGAAAAAAGGGCAAAATATTATGCTATTCCATGGAGTGTAACACTAAAATATGATCAAAACAATCAAAACACTCTGTCTATTTCTTTGTTTAGTGCCTATTACATCCTCAGGCCTACTGGCAATTCTGGAGGTGTGTCAATATTTGTCAAGGATATCATCAGTTCATGACAGATTCCTTGAGACATCAAATTTGAAGTCCTGGATGTCCAAATGGCCCTAAACAAAACCATTTACCTCTTCACGTCTTTAAGTAGCTATACAATACCTTCTTTGTCCACTCCTGAGCAAGACAGCTATCTAACGCCTTAGCTGAAATCCCCATTAAACCCAACATTTATCAACTGAGGGACTTCAACTATCAATCAAGAAACTGGCTGACCTTCACTACCAACAGTCAACTTTGTCCAACAGTTCCCTGACATTACACCATATGGCTCAATATAAGGCTCTCTTTCTACTTCTCAGACTAGCACTCCTGACCTGTGGTTATCTAAGTCTGCAAATTACTGTAAATTGAGTGTTCCTATTTCAAATTCTACTGACTCACAGTTGCTCTAACATGGATTAGACCATGTTAAAAATGAGTGCAGGGACAAGGATGTGAAAGTAATTGTGAACAAACTGCAGTATAGGTCATGTTGGAAAACAAAACAGTTTCACATACCTTATAGGTGACACACTTCTCCAATCAGACACTATCTTGAGAGCTCAGCACTCATGTAGAAAATTCTGTATCTTTTGACCATCATGTCTGCACAGTAGTTTGGAAAGTTTTCTATCTGTCTCATAATTTCCAAAGAAATAAAGGAGAGGCCATTCTTTACCTCTGCCTGGCAAATGGTTTTATGGTGGTCAACAAGTGGTTCAACAAAAGAGACACTGACAAGATCACATACAAGAATAGCCAACATGCATCTCAGGTAGATTACTACATCTATGGCTATTCACAAAATCCTCCTCACATTTTATTTTTTGTTTTCTTCTTGCTTTGACAGGGCCACATTTACGTAGTTGTCTGTGGTCTCCATCTTGTCTTCAGTTACCACTGCTTATTCCACCTTATCCATGATTTATAGTCAGAAACAAACCCATGACATTTAGAGCTACCATCAGCAAACACACCTTATTAATAGATTCTAACTATATATAGCATACCAATTAACACAAAATCTAGCAACATGACTGCAGGAGATTACCAACCTCTGAAAGCACAACTTATCTCCCCACTACTGCAGGTTGTCTTTATCAGCTGAGCATGATGAAGGTAAGCTTTAGCCACCATTACTGTGCTTCAGGAAATGCAGCTTCTGGTGCTGACTTTCTGTACAAATGCCTTTTGAAAGTGGGAGTGTACTTTTCCCTGGAACAGATAAAGGATGAGCAGTAGCCTAAAAAAATCACCAGTTTTATCTTTTTGCAAATGTTTTAATAATGTTTCCAGCTGGCTGTGTAAAAAGTAGGTCTACTGAGACTGGTGTGTCAAGCACCTCAGCCTTAAAATCTTCAGGGAAATGCTCAGATCTTAGAGATGCATAGCTCCTAATTACTTGATGTCAACAGAAGTGCATTTCAAAGCAGGGATTCCTGCTTTCTCAGTTCTCTCTCTCTCTCTTCTAAAAGTGAACATACGTGTAGTGCTTCTTGCAGCTGCTGAGCTTTGGTAGATGAATACATGAGCAAAACTATTAAATGCTCTCATTGCAAAGCTACTAAAAATATAAAATTTTATCACACCTCTCCAGCAACCTTGTTTTCTTTCATAAGGAAGTATAGCAATAGGTAATGCTTTTCTGGCTTCAACTGACACAGCTAGGGCTATATCTGCTGAGTCACCTTTCAAATCACTGTAAAGGCTTTGTCATTTTTTTGGGTATTTATATTTAGTATCTACAGTCCTATGTACTGGATTCATATCTGCATATAAGCTGCTGACTTTAAGAAATCTTCAAAAGAGTTAAACAGAGGAATGACTTCATAGGTAGGTACTAGGCTATCGGCCCAAGGGCCTAAGTAAGCCTAGCCAACAAGGTTCCCCTGGCTTACGCCACCCAAGAAAGTTATTTTCCTGTGCCCCTGTCGAGCAGAGACACAGAAGTGATCCCCGGGGTATATTTCCTATTTCCCATCCACTCATCAAGATTTTTCTTAAAGAGTGCTAATGAGGAACTTTGCTTGACATAGATGGGTAGCTTGTTCCAGAGTATGGGAAGTCTCTGGGACAGGAATCTATCCCTCCAGCATGTCCTGTTTATTGTGGTGACAAGGTTTAGATCCCTTGAGCATGTAGCTCGGAGGGATTGGGATTTCTTTAGGTGTAGCATGTCCAACAGCTCTGGGTTTGACATAGTTTTATATGTTAGGAAGAGATCACCTCGGAGTAGGCAATATGCTATGGAGTAAAGCTAGAGTTTTTTGAGACGGTCAGTGTAGGGCATCTGTTTAAGGCCAGTAATCCTCTTTTTGAGGTAATTCTGTGGCCTTTCTAGCGGGTCTATATTATATTGTCGCAAGCCGATAATATCAAATCTGATATTGTCGGCATGTCAATATCGAAAGTGAAGAATATCGGACAGGTAAATGGAAATCTCCATAAGGGGAGATTTCCATTTACCTCAATGTAGTGCGGTCTCGGAGTTGGTATATTTAAGTAGCGGGGGGTGTGGGGGTGCTGGGTGGCTTGCTCCTATGCCTACGCCTTTTAGGTTTTTTTTGCTTTTTTAAACTCGTTCAATATTTTACTACATCGATCAACTCTGTTTGACATTTATTGCTTCGATGCAGTAAAATTTTGACAAGGTAATATAAACGCTTTCTAGATGCTGCAGATGTCTTGTGAGGTACATTCCAAAAGGGGCATTGCACTCTATAATGGGTCTAATGAAAGTTGAGTAGAGGGGAACAATGACCTCTTTTTTTCCTGGAAGAGAACCCTTTTGTGATGTGATGTGCCATGTAGAAGGATTTCCTGACTACTGTGGCGACGTGATTATCAAAGGAGAGACTACTGTCCACCTGGGTCCCAAGGTCTCTTATCACACATTCGGCGTTAAGTAGACTGCCGCCTATATGTTAGTTCCATGGGTTTTTACCAAAGGGGATGATAATGCACTTTTTGGCATTGAGCTTGAGGCCATGGCTCTGACACCAGGCATCTGTCTCAGCGAGGCCCTTCTGTAGGATGTCCACTTCATTTGGGGACTCAACTATGGCTCCTAGTTTGCAGTCATCTGTGAACTTCATTAGCCAAAGGCCTTCTGTATTAGCCTGTACTTCAGAGAAGTAGATAACAAACAGGAGAGGTCCCATGACTGAACCTTGTGGTACTCCACTTGTCACTGGTTTGAAGTCAGATTTGGAGTCTGAAACTTTTACAGTGTGGGTTCTGTCAGTGAGCCAGCAGGCAACTCATCTTGTGACTAGGGATTTATACCTAGTTTAGTGAGTTTAGCTATAATTCCAGATGGGGCATGGTGTTGAAAGCCTAGGCGAGGTTAAGACAGGCTGTGTGAACCACCTTACCCTCGTCTATGGCTTTGGTGACTGCCTCAAAGAAGTCGATCAGGTTCATGAGGCATGATCTGCCTTTCACAAATCCAAACTGGGTGGGGTCCAGAGTTTGGAGGTTACCAATTTCTTTGCTTATGAGCTGCACGATGATACGTTCCATGGCCTTACAGACCAGGCATGTCAGCGTAATAGGGAGATAGTTACTGGGATCAGTGGTGGCTCCCCCTTTGTGGAGTGGGATAACTTTTGCTGTGCGCCATTCAGTGGGTACAAAGCCTGACATGAGGCTATGATTGAACATGGTGCTTAGGTGGGGAGCCAGTTCATTCTTAAGTTCGTGTAAAATGCAACTTGGGATGTTGTCTGGTCCCATGGATGCTGTGTTTTTGGCTTTAGATTGCGCAGTTTTTACCTGTGTAGTTGTGATTACAGGGACTCTCTATTCTTCCTGTACAGATATGGGCCCTTTAAGGGGTGAGAGGGGGGTAAAGTTAGCACTGAATCTATCTGCCAGGATGTTGGCAATATCAGTTGGTTCTGTAATTTACATGCTGTTGTGCTGTAACTCAGAGCAGATCTGGGTGTTGCCATTGAGATTCTTGACATAGCTATAGAATGCTTTGTGGTTGTCCCTAGAATCAGTGGCGATTTTGTTTTCATAGCTAGTTTTGGAGGATCTTATGAGAGATCTCAGCTTCTTACTGAGGGTGACCAGGGAGCTCCTCCACTCATGGAATTTTACTCTCATTTGCAACAGTTTCTTCCTTCTGTTGTAGAGTTTGTTTATGGCAGGGGGACCACCAGATTGGTTTCCTTTTTTGGAGGATAGCGTCTTGGTTCTGTTTGGGATAGCACGACCCATGCACTCGTGTAAGTGCTTATAGAGTGCATTTGTGTAGGATTCAGCAGTCGTAAATGTATTGTCCATCTGCATGGGTGTCATGAAGTTCGCCACTTCTGTCTTAAGAAGCATGAAGTTGGCGTTGGAGAAATTTTTTACCATAGTTTCCTTGATGGGGGGTGGGGGCGGGATGTGGATATCTAGTGTGATTAGCTTATGGTCAGATCTGACCAACGAGAAGTTGACTTCAGATGTAGCACACCAGTCACTCATGGAATTTATGAATTCCAGAAAGCGTTGAGCGAAGGCGATGGTACATGAGTAGTTTTCCCAGTTAATGGTGGGGTAGTTGAAATCCCCCATTATTAGGGTGTTTGGTTGAATCATAATATTTTCCAGTATATCAAGAAAAGAGGAATGGGAATCCTCGGGCATGGTGGGGGATCTGTAGCAAGCTACAATTTGGATTGCAGTTTTGCCCAGAGTTAGTTGCACTTTCATAACTTCGAATGCATTATGCTGAGCAACTAGCCTGGAGGTGTGGATATCCTTAATGAATATGGACACACCTCCACCTTTGGTATTCTGGTCCAGGTTAGGTGGCCGAAAAGTGTGGTATGAGTTATAGCCTGATAATGCAGAGGTGCTCTCTGGAGCCTTGAACCAGGTCTCAGTCACTACACAGATATCAATGTTCTCCATTTTAAGGAGTGCCTTGAGGGAGTGCATTTTGAGATTTAGTCTTCTAGTATTGAGTAGTATTACCGTCAGTTTTTGGTTACCTGTTCCTGTTATGGTGGTGAATTTGTCATTTGAACCTTGCCTAAAAAAGGCACTATAGGGGCGGCAAGAGCCTTAGCCAATATCCAGAATCCCAGAGGTGACAGGTGCAGGCCATCTCTGGCAAAGCATCGTGGTCTGTCAACCATGTTGTTCCAGGCAGACAGATACTGGATCCCCTTAGAATGATAACAGAAGCTTAGCCAATTGTTGAAGTCAATCATTTTGTTCTTGTACTGCAGTATCATTCTGGGAGATGGCAGGATGCTACTCAGGGCTAGGGTCATACCTGCCTGGACTACAAGATCGGAGAGCTCTTCCATGTCTGTTTTCATGCAGTCAAGGGAGGCAAGTCTCAGGTTATTCACACCAACATGGACAATGACAGAGTCATATTTGTACTTATTTGTGAAGTGACCTGAGTGCGTGGGGTATGTGGCGGATCCTGGCACCCAACAGACAGCTGATAGTAACCTTCTCCTTGTTTAGCCTGGTGAGTGGGACATCAGTGTGCCTAACTAAAGAGTCACCTATGACTAGTGTGTTGGGTACGTTGTTTTGCCTTATGGGCTGTGGTTGAGTGGCACACTGAGGCTGTGGGCTATGTGTCATTTGGGTTGTGTTAGGGGTGGAGGTTGCTTGCGTTTCTGCTTTGGAGGTCTCTGTTGCTTGAGCAGATAATTATTGAAAGCCTCCGCAAATGTTTTTGTGTTTCTATGTGTAGATTTTGGTGGTGTAGGTTTAGTGGGACTATGTGATGTGGTGCAAGTGTTTCCCTTCTCCTCTTGACTGTCAAGTTAAGTCTTGGTTGGAGAGCTTTACCTCCAGTGTGGCTAGATAAGTGCATCTCTCACAGGTTGTAGTGTTGGGTGGTAGGAGGAGAGGGCTGTCTGTGTACATGAGGCAATTACTACATTGCCCCAAGATGCCCAGCTTCATCAGATAGGAGAGAACACTGGGAGCTGACCCTTGGACATGCCTGAATAAAAAACTATTTTCCTCTAGACAAGTGAGGAAAGTAAGTACAAAAATGGTTTAACTCTAGGTAATGAGGAAGGTTGAGTGCTGTAGTAATTTGTAGCTTATTTAGTGCTTACAACAAGTTCTGAACAAGTGCTGAGCACGAATAAGCAAATTCAAGTGCTAAAACTAAGAATCTGTATCTGAACTAGACTAGTTACAGGAAAGAAAAGTGCAAATGCTGGCTTTTAAGTCAGAAAGTTGAAAGAGATGGAAAAATTGCCCAAATGGCTAATAACTACAATTTCTGGGCCAGAAACCAATTCTTATGTGGAAGATAGGTTACCTAGTACTTACCACTCCCACTGATAAGATAACAGGCTTCCCTCCAACACAGAAAGGCTAGGAGGCATCAGGAGCTTACAAACAGTCCTGGCTACAGCAAATCTGTATCTGGACTAGACTAGTTACAGGAAAGGGGGGAAACAAGTGCAAATGCAGGCTTTTAAATCAGAAAGTTGAGAGAGATGGAAAAACTGCCCAAATGGCCAATAACTACAATTTCTGGGCTAGAACCACTTCTTATGTGGTAGATAGGTTACCCTGTGCTTACCACTCCCATTGATAAGCTAGAAGGCTTCCCTCCAACACAGAAAGGCTTGGGGGTTCAGGAGCTTACAAACAGTCCTGTCTGTTAATTCAAACAATTAAATGTAGCATATTTTAACAGAATTGAACAAAATACTGGGACATTACATTTTATTATCAGTTTTGTCAAGTAGAGAACAACTGGACTGTTATAGTATATACTGATGTTGGGAGGCTAAATACAGAGAGTAGTCTATCTATGCAAGACAGAAATGCTTTTCTCCTTTTAAATAAAAAGGAGAGGTGCTTCTTTTTTCCTTCTTGGGCCTTTAATGTCACAGCTAAGGTTTGTGCATTTACAGTTTTAAAGCAGATGTTCATTGGTCTTGAAAGGTGACAATCACCGGCCCCTGCTAGGCTGATTCCATAGTCATATTATGCAACTCCTTGACCAGAAGTTTAGTCAATGGACAGCATTAAGAGTGCAGGAGTATTTCTGCCAAGCTATATAATGGTGGATACATACAGTGTTGCTATTGCCATTAATTAACCAACTATTATGCACTCGGAATTGGACATCACTATTACATTAAAAATAATAGCAAAAGCTCAAGTCAAAACTTACAACAAAAAAAAAAAACAGCAACGGCTCAGTTAAATTCCCAGAGTTTAATAAAAACACAAAACTCAAGCTTTCACACCATACTAGTGCTTCATCAGGCATTAGAGAATGGGCGACCTGCAGATCACACCCTGATTGGAGAAGAAAACATTTTCCAGCAAGGTGTTAATCTACAGATAGTTCCCACTGAAAAACTGTTCTGCCACTTCATGGCAGAGTATCAAGCTGCCATGGAGCTTGGACTGAAAGTTGCCTAACGGCTGCCATTATTTTACACTCGCTAAGCAGCGCTTTTGCTGTTTAGCGAGAGTAAAATAAAAAGCATGTACATGTGTTGATGACTGAGTGTGAGAGTGGGGTCTATATAATATAATCGAAGTTTTATAACTTCGAATACCATATGGTCAATGTAATACAACTTCGAATATATAAAAAAAAAATAAATAAAAACAGCAAACACGAAACTAAGGTTTGTAAGCAGGGGGCAAGCCCTAAACCGTCAGGTTACTTTTTTTTTTTTTGTACATATTCTAAGTTTTATAACTTTGACCATATGGTATTCGAAGTTGTAAACCTTTGATTATATAATATAGACCCTGAGAGTGTATGTGTGTATGACAGTAAGAGAGAGATGATCAAAAATAAATGAAACAGAAAAAAAGTCCATGTTGTGTGTGTATTTACATTGTTGTCTGCCTGTGTGACTGAATGTGTGCATGAAAGCAGAGACTGTGTGCGTGTGTCTGTGTTTGTTTGCATGTGTATGTAAGTGAGTGAGAGAGAAGAAGTGAAGAGTGACAGCGATTGGGCGATCCCTTGCAGCAGCATCACATAAGAGGCTTGCGCACCTCTCATACCTCTCCACCTCTCGGCACAAGAAATTTGGACAGAGGCACAAATAACGGGGAAACAAAGGACCAAATATAGGGAAATATTTTACATATTGCTCTTATAAACTTAGAAAGCTGCTAGAATAACAGTGTTTCCATTAGCATGTATTTTCTGAAGGATATGAAGTCTGAAACTCAAATGTCTGTCATTACTTAAGGAATTTGATCCCCAGTAACTTCACAGAACACTACAAATTTTATGAGGAATGGATCAATCATATGAGCCAAAAATCTGGATATTCTGCAAACATTTGGACAGTTGAAAGGTATGCTCTCGACTCTTAGCTCAAGATAACTGGATAAGCCTAAAATAAAAGGGGGACAAAGGCTCAAAATAGGACATATTTTATTGAATACTAGGATTTGTGTTAGCATGCATTTTCTGAAGCAGAGGTGTGCCTGTGAGAGAGGGAGTAAGTGATGAGCTGGACTACTGGGAGCAGCAACAGTAAAGAAGGTGTCATACCTCTGGACCTTTCAGCGTTATGAAATCTGGATAAAGCCTAAAATAAAGGGGTAACGAAGGCTCAAAAATAGAAAGGGATTTTAATTATTGCTCTTATAAAATTACAAACTTGCTTAAATAGAGGAATTCTGTTAGCATGAATTTTCTGAAGAAAATAAAAGACTGAAACTCAAATGTATGTCATTATTTAGTAACTTCAATCTCCAAAGACTGCCAACAAACCAAACAACTTAGGAGTAAGGGACTAAAAAATAAATACCTGAATATTTTTTTTAAAGTGTTATAGTTTGGATGTAAAATGCTTCCTCCAACACCATTAACATATACTACAGCATGTTTGAAACATTAGGCGAGGAACTATTTACATCAAAAATATATTAAAAAAATATATAGTAATAAAAAAAAGTAAGTAAAACACAACAATTTTACAGACAGCTCATTCTCTAAGCACAATAACACCCTCCAGGGTGTGTGTTATTGTGGAAATAATGCCCTTCCAGGGATGTGGATGGCAGGAGTTATTTCCACAACAACACACACCCTGTCGGGCATTATTACTTACTTAAAATGTTCCTTTCACATACAACTCATTAAATAGGAAATTGCCACAGTCACGTTATAAAACAGCCAATAAAAATATGATTTCATCTAAAATGTTTGCATTTCAAAACAGATCTAATTGATACAGTTTCATTTAAACCGGGTCTGTGGTCAGCTTTAAATTAGGAAATCCACCTATACTATGCCCATCTCGGAAACCCACCTATACTATGCCCATCTCAGTTAAAGAAACAATGTCATCCTCTCTAACATTTTGTTTCAGAAATGTTAACACTGCTAACTTAAATTATCAATTTGGCAGTTAATGAAAGGACAGTGAAGTATAGTGAATCCACCAGAGTGGTACAAGCTTCACGTCATGCCAATAAATAACCCCAAAATAACTGCATTAAGCAAAGTAATTTGCAAACTTCAGAAACTTCTTATAGGTTCATAGGTTAATACTAGACTTCTAATCTATAGGACAATTAGTTGCCTAACCAATATAGCCCAAATCATGGGTACCCATTTACAGGACTGATTTATATCTAGTTACAATCCTATTCAGTGAGGGCTTGGGGGTCCTGACCAAGGTTGTACTTACGATTGTCCATCCATTTGTCCAAGTTATGCTTAAACAGGGTCAGGGAGCTACTCTGGTTAATATTCAAGAGAAGTCTATTCCATAAAAGATGGATTCTCTGAAATACAGCATCTATCTTGTCAGCAGGTCCTATTTATATTACAGTAGAAATTAAGTTCTCTTGATTGGCTGTTAAGGGTCTTATTAGTTTTGCAGGTGTGCAGGAGGGCATATAGGACTGGATCATTCACAGCTCTGTAGGGCAGGTTACATTCAGAATATTGAATGGAAAAAAAGGTAAACACCAAAAACTGACTACAAAGGGTCAAAATACAGAGCGTCAAATGCAATTCCTACCAGCTTTTTAGAAGTGCTAAAAAAAAACACTGTTCGCTTTATGTACAACATCATGGTACAGTGGGTACTGGATTTTTGCTCTTTCTCCACTTCCCACTGTTGTGCAACCTCTTGAGTTATATAAGTAGCAGGGGTGTTGGGGGTGAAGGTGCCCCACACATAGCACTAATTTGTAGGTTGTTTGAGGTTTGGTGTTTCGACCTTTTGTGGTCAGTCTTTTAGTATTCATTCCTTTTCCATTTGATATTATGAATGTATTCCCAAGGCAGCCTAGACACTGACAAAGACCACCTCTTAAGAGTCTGTAGGAAACAGAAAGGACATAGTGTGGTTTAAGTAAGTGTGCATCTCAGGGAAGACATACTCTTGATTACCTTAGTGAGGAAACATTGGAGTCGCGAAAGCTGGCTCATATGCTTAGACAAGCTCATACCAAAGGTGCAATTATACTCTATTTATAGGCCTGATGAAGGAGGAGTAGAGAAGAATGATAACTTCCTTAGATCTGGAAGAAATAGCCTTGGTGGTTAGTCTGGCTAGGTAAAAGGATTTCATAACAGCGGCGGATACATGGTGATCAAAGATTATTTGATTGTCAAGGAAAGTGCCCAGGTCTCTAATGACCAAGTCGCATTCAAAGGGTTGGCACTTATGGGGTAAATGCATGGGTGTCCAATTTAATTAAAGGACACAATGCGGCATTTCCTGGCATTTAGTTTTAGGCCATGATCTAGCCACCGCTTATTGGTGTGTGACAGTCTCTCCTGCAGAAGACAGATGGGGAGAGGTAATGACAGCTCAAAGTTTACAGTCATCTTCATGCTTAGTCATCTACAGACCCTTGATGTCAGCCTTTTATATCAAAAAAGCAAATGCCAAAGAGAAGTGGTTCTGGACCTGACCCCTTGTAATTGTGGTAATTACTCTTTTCAAATTGAACGTGATTCCCACATCAGTAGATTGAGTTTGGTCCAGTTAGTCAGTTTGCTATCCATCACGTAACAAGCCAGTTTACATTTTAACTTGCTGATAATGTCACAGTGTGGTATGGTATCAAAGGCTTTGGTCAGGTCAAGGTGGGGAGTGAGAAACAATGTGCTTGAGTTTAATGCATTAGTGATTTTTCAAGGTAGCTCACCAGGTTCAGGAGGCAAGACCGGCCTTTAAAAAACCAAAACGGTCTTGATTCCAGAGATTGTAGACTACCTATATCCTTCTTAATAAGTTCATATGAGGTTGTTGAGGCTTATGGGTCTATAGGTTCATAGATCAGTAGCAGATCGTCCCTTATGGAGCAGAATGATTACTGCAGTTCTCCATTCCACTGGCATGAATGCAGTAGACAGGCTAAGGTTAAATAAGCTTAGTAGTGAGTTTAGCAGACAGTGTTGGGTGCACAAGAAGGCAGTCTGGCATATTATCAGGACCCATGGTGTTAGTGTTTTTGACCTTGCAGACAGCATTCAGGACTTGCACAAAGGGAGTAGTGTATGCGCTATCAAGTTGGGAAAGTTAGATGAAGACAGGGGAACAAAGTTATAGCTGAATTTGTCCACTAGTATGTTGGCTATGTCTTCATTGGATGAGTACGTGTTACATACTAGCTCTCAGCATTACTGGGTATTACATCTAATGTTTCTAACACAGCTGAGGAAGGCTTTGCGGTTGCTCTTAACAGATGTTTCAATTCTCAATTTGTACTTTTGTAAGATTTGATTTTCTTTCTTCATTCTTTATTGATCTTTTTGAGTTCATTTCTAGATGATGGGGTACTAAGTTTGCTTTCACAGACTGATTTTCTTTCTCTTATTGTACAGTTTATTTATAATAGGGTTCCACCATTTGGGTTTATTCCTGAATATGGCATTGTATTTATATCTTGTGGGAACAGATGTTGCAAAGCACGCTTTGAGATGGGCAGATAAATTATGCTTAAATGTGGCAGCATATGAGATGAGGTCATCATGGTTAGGATACATTTAAATTTCTTCAGGTCATCAAGCTGGATTAGGTTTGCCTCACAGCAGTCTTTAAAGCCAGAAGGGTTTTGAGATATGCCAGGTTTTATCCTCAAAGTGACTGTTACCAAACTGTGGTTATATATGATTAGTGACATGGTAACTGTTGATGTGACGTATAAGGTGGCTACATTAGTGGAAACCACGTTCAGTATTTTTGAATCCCTAATTGGGACTTTAACCAGTTAGTCTAGGCATCTGGCATTAAATCCAGGAATCTTTGTGCATATTTACTTGTAAGTTGTAGGTTTCACATTTAATGGAGAGATGGTTGAAGTCTCCCAAGCAAGTAGTGTTTGGCTCAAAAGAGAGAGATGTCAGTTTGTTTAGATACACCTCTCATGGGATTCGGGTGACATGAAGGGAGGGAAAGGTAGCTGGATATATGGTATGGACTTCTATTAACTGTGAAAATTATACAGAAGATTTCAAAGTCATTGTCCTGGTTTATGAATCTGGAGGTCAGAAAATGTCTTCAGAATACAGAAATGCCCCCTTCCAGCAGCACTGTCATTCTGTGCTTTGAGCCTGAAAGAGTGGTAGGCATCAAAATCATGACTTGAAACAATTTTCAGTAACTACTCAGACATCAATATTTTCAACTGTTAGGAATGCCTGTAAGGACTGCAACATCTTACTTAGGCTTCTAGCATTGAGCAGTGCTACCTCTATGCAATCTTAACTTTGACTGCCTATGCAGGCAATTTCAGGAAACTGACCATGCCTACAAAAGGCATTATGAGGGAGGTTAAAGTCCTTGCCAATATGATGAAGCCATAAGCATGGAGGTGCAGGCCATCCTTAACAATTCAGCCAGCATTGTCGTTCATCTCCTACCCGAATTTTATTTATATATATATATATATATATATATATATATATATTTTTTTTTTTTTTTTTTTTTTGGAGCCACTTAGAACGATACCAGTAGCTAATAAGCGAGTTCAGTTATCTTTTGTTTACATTGTAGCATCATTCTTGGTGATGGTAGAATACTGCTCAGTACTAGTTTCACACCAATTTCAAATGCATATTCTAAGACTTTCATGTCCCTCTTCACTTGATCCAAGAAGGTACATCTCAAGCCATTCACTCCCACGTGTGCAGTGACACTATGGATCTTGGTATTTAATAGGCAGCAGTCAATCTATCTTTGCTCAGCCTGGTGAGTGGTTTACCTGTGTGCGTCTAAATATGGAGTCAGCTACGATTAAGACATTAGCAGCTGAACTATCTTGGCCCTAAGGGCTTTTGTCTGCTGAATGAGTGACTGCTTCTTGTACTTGTGTTTTCTGTAGTGTTTGTGTAAGTCATTTGCCTGTTAGTGTGACTCTGAGTATCCTGCATCCTTCATCAAGAAGGCCATGGTTTAGGCAGGAACTTTTTAAGTACCTCACTATGAGGATGGCTTTTTGTCTGTCTAGAACAAGGTGGGTAGGGCTGTATGAGGTATGTGTTAAAAAATGGGAACATGCTTGTTATACTCTATAGTCTTTGAAGAGAGGTTGATCTCCCAGGTTAGCATATATTTGCACCTCTCACATGTGGAATCGTTTACAGGAAGAATTAAACAGTTGTCAGTGAGAATATGCCAGGAGTCTCTGACATAGCGTGTTTAAAACCCTTTCTACATACTGTGCACCTGGATCATTAATTAGGAAAGATTTACATTTTTATTCTCAATTTACTGTACTGCTGCAGTAGGCTTTTTTCTGTGCAGTACTGGGCTCCTCCCTTGAGTTCAGCATCATTCCCAGATAGGACACAAGGCTAATTTTAGTCTCTTAGCTGTCTTTCTTACATTGATACATGTTTTAAAGATACCAGCATTTTTTTTTCTTTTTCGTTATGTTTGACTTTTAATGAGCTGATTCAGTTTTAGGTAAACTGTGAAATTATTTTTTAGGAAGTATATATATATATATATATATATATATATATATATATATATATATATATATATTAGTCTCTAGCCTAGTGTTCTAGTATATATATATATATATATATATATATATATATATATATATATATACATATATATATATATATATATATATATACTAGAACACTAGGCTAGAGAATGAGTGAAAACACCAGAGTTTCAATTACAGATTTACTGTATCAATAAATGAAGTGTACAAACGTCAGTAAAAGTGTAGCAACTACTAATTAAAGGAAGTTTAAGCAAGATACCAAATAATGCTACAAATAAGCACACCATTCAGATCTGATTCTGCAGTGTGGAACACAATGACACAAATACATCACTCTGCTGTGTCAGTGACCTATATTCTGAAATGAATTTGGTTTATCTAATAACTGGTCAGAGAACTGAGAGTAGGTGAATCTGGAGACAGACACTTTGAATATTTAATGGTGGTTCAGCAGTCTTTTGTAGCCACTACCTACCACTGAGAGGTGGCACCACACCACTGTCAATCAAAGGTGGAACCTATTACTAAAATGGATGAATGGAACATAGCTGACTGTGTTACTTGTCAGGTCAGTAACACAAATATTCTCACAGCTCTATATTCAACTGTGGTCATTCCAGTAGGTGCCAGTGATGTACTGGAAGACTGCATGATGACAGTCACTATCTACATATGGAAGCCTGGCTAAGCAAGTGCAGTGAGAAAGGGTGACTGCAGAAGACAGGTTCCAGAATCAAATGACAAAGATGGATGCAAGAAAGGGTTTAAACAACAGTTACAAAAGAGCAGGTTTATATAGTAGCTCAAGGGAAATAATTAGAATAACAAAGCCAGATATAGCGCTAATAGAAATAAATGTTATGCCGATACCTCTCAACTGTCCAGATTTTTGCAGAATGACCAGATTTTTGCATCATATCTGTGATCTGCCACTCAAAATCTGTTGCTTTCTGGCAAATTACTGAGGTTCAGACATATCATTCTGAATATATATGCTGATATACAATTTGTTATTCCAGCAACTTTTTTAAGTTTACAAGGTTGATAGTTAAACTCTGTCTCTAATTTTTGGGCCTTTGATCCCACATTACTTTTGGCTTTGTCCAGACTTCTTTATTGCACTTAGAGGTTGTGAGGTATGGAAGCCATGCAATCTACAAAGACAAGCAAAGAGCTTTCAGAACTGTATAAATACCACACTGGTTCTCCCCTGAAAGGAGGCTACTAGCCTAGTGGGACTAGGCCAGTCAATAAAAAATAAATAAATAAAACTGAATTAGCACATTAAGCTCAAACATAAATTATAAAAAAAATGATGGTATCTTTAAAATATGCATCAACATAAAAAACGAAAGTAAAGAGACTGAAAACAATTAGCCTTTTGTCATATTTAAGAATGATGCTACACCCAAGGGAGGAGACAAGTACCGCACAGAAAAAGTCGTCCACTGCAGCAATACAGTAAACTGAGAATTAAAAGGTAAATCTTTCCTAATAATGAGCCAGGTACACGGTATGTAGAAAGGGTTTAAAGCATACTATGTCAGAGACTCCTCCCCAACCCAAAGAAAAACAAAGCATATCTAAAAAGCAAAGTGCAAAATACACTTAGAAAAAGGAGAAATACATAAAAAAACTACTGAATAAAAATCACTGCATGGGTCTGTGGCACAAACCAAATATATTCTTTTGAACAGAGCCAGGGATATATATATAATGCAATACTGAACTTAGGGTTAGCAGAAAGAGCAGGGTACTCTTCATTCAATGGAAACCCAAAATGAAAGCAACCAGAGCAAAGCACAGTCTAGCATTACCATCAGAGACTATCCATACGAGACTACAAATAAGTAGCTATCCACATAATGGAATGAAGGAACTAAATGCTGTTGTAGAACCTCCATTAGAATTGGCTAGCACCTATATGGAGGCCCAGAGAGCACCACTCAGTACTGGAAATGACTACTCAGGAAAAAAAAAAGTATAACTCCTCCTATGCAGTCATTAAATAGTGATAGAATCAAGTGGCTCTTAAATCTACTGCCATCACCTGAAAATTCTATGACCAAAGAGGTATCAGGGCTCAAAGGGGATAATGGGAAACCTTATAAAATAAATATAAAATTTTAAGTCACCTAGGTGTACAAATGGATGGAATCTGTAAGACTTCCCAAGAATAAGAACCAATACACAGTAGACTAAACCAAACTTGTTCTCATTTTGCTAAAGGATCATTGGAAGTTACTAGGCTAATGGCCCTAGGGCCCTTACAAGAATAGCCAAGTTCTGCCCTTGTTTCTACGATCAGCACCTATTGCCCCTGTCCAAGAGAGAGACAAGTGGAACCCCCTGGGTGAATTTATGGTTACCCATCTAATCATCAAGACTGTGCTTGAAGAGGGTCAAAGAGGTGCTCTGCTTGACATGAATTGGGGGTTTGTTCTACAGGTGCAGTATCCTATGGGCGACAAATCTGCCCTTCCAGCAGGTTTTATTAATGTCACATACCAGGTTATGCCCTTAACAGCAAGTAACCCGTGAGCCATTGGAATTACGGATATGCAGTATTTCCAATAAAGCAGAGTCAGATATTGCCTTATACTCAAGGCAGAGATCGCGTCTGAGTAGTCTGTATGAAATGGAGTAAAGTGACAGTGATTTCAGCCAGTCCACATAAGTCATATTTTGAATACCTTGAATTCTCTTTGTGAGGAACTTTTGTGGTCTCTCCAATTGCTGCAGGTATGAGGGTTAAATGCATGCCTAGTTACAAGCAACAGTTATCCTCCAGATTTACTTGCAAAATGGCAAGCGATAAATTTGGAAACCAGTTTTAAATACATGCAGTTGCTGATAGATTATTTTAAACCAGAAGAAGAGAATACTGCCAAACTAATTAAATCAAAACAAGTAGAACTGGAATTGATGGATCTTACAGATTCCTGTATTAAGTTAAACACACTTAAAATTTAACCTCAGTATGTATGAGGCTAGGCTAAAAGAACAGAAAATACAGAAACTACATAGAGATGTCTCTGATTTTAGAGAAGGCTGAATTTTTGAGTGGCCTAAGGAAATCAAACGGAACACTAATAATAGGAATGCTTATACTAGGAAAACAGGAACTCGAGAAATACCTAAAGTTCTTATAGAGCAAGAAAATAGCAACTTGGGAGAAGAACATGTATTAATAGCCACTACTTCGCATGAAGAGGGTAGCAAAGCTTCTACCTCTGATAATGCTATCCAAGATGAAATGATATTGTCAACAAATACAGGGACTAAACCCAAGCAAGGAGCAGAGCATTTACCAACTACACATAATCTTCCAAGTTTTTTGAGACAGAACTGGCAGCGAAACCCCAGGAGCATAAGTCAGGACAGAAAAAGAAAAAAGATACAGTAGTAGAAGAAACAACTTTAGTTGTGAATCTTTCAGATTACACGTTAAGCAAGGAAGAAGTAAGTCTGTTAAACTGAGGCACAACTTTCATTATATCACTATCACTGGATCTAAGTGAATTTGTTTTGGAAGCCAAGTACTTTGGTAGAAATTTATCAGTACAAAGCATCGTTGGCAAACAAGCCAACTATTCTGCGAATCCATACCAAAAACCTAGTATTTTTGTTCCGGTTAACCACCCAGCTGTAGATCTATTTATAAGGCTTTGTGAGAATGAAGTTCAACAAATAAAACAAAAAGGCGAACCAGTTAAGCATTTTTATAACATTACATCAAAAGTGAAGGGAGCCTTGTATATACTACAGAGGATGGATGAAGTGGTCATCAAACTGGCTGATAAAGGAGGAGCCATAATGGTTTTGAATTCCTTCTGGTATCAGTCAGCAATGAAACATATGTTGACTGATTTAAAAACCTATCAGCGAATAACTAAGATAGAAATGGAAAGGATGATAAAAGGTGTAAAAGATGAATTATATGAAATGTTAATGCAAGGTCAAATAAAGCAAGAGCTCTATGAATTGTTTGATACACCATTTCCAACTATACCATCTATTAGCGGCCTACCAAAAATCCTCTCCTATGCCCTACAGTAGCAAGGAGGGGAAGGGTCACAGAATCTTTGTTGATATTTGTAGAAAATGAACTTAAGAACATGCTAACAAAAGCTGACACTGTGCTTAGGGATACAGGTGATTTTCTTTTGTAACTTGAGTTCAGTTATGAATAGAAATAATGTGTACACAGACTTATTATTGGTCACGATGGACATCTATAGCCTCTTTACTTCAATTCCCAATGACTATGGGGTTGCAGCTATTAAATCTATAGCAAAAGAGTTAAAGCCAGAGAAAATGGATGTGGAGCTGCGATGTTCCTTACTTGAGCTGATTTTGGAAACCAATATATTTGTACATTGTGTACTGTACTGGATATAACATCAGCATGTATACCTCCTTTTTTCTTTGCCATTTTGTGATGTACTTTACCTGCACATTGAACTAGCCTGTATGCCTCCTTTTTGCATTAAGAAATGTACCTTCATGTTATTTTGAAACTGTAGTTACATTGTATTGGTGTCTACTCTTCAAATGATTTCTTATTAACTTGATTTGTCAGTGTATATATTACTGTAATTTCTTTTTTCTTATATTTGTTTGCAATTTTTATGTTATCAGCATGTCTTGGAGCTTATCTCCCTGGGCCTCTACTGAAAATGGACATATATCCAGTTAGACTAGCCCGGTCAACAATTGTAAAATAAAATAAATAATAATAAATAAATATATATTGGCAGCAATGGGGTGTAGCTATGGGCACACCATGCACAAACAGTTATTCGAATCTGGTTCTCTTCAAATGGGAAAAAGAAAAGATATTCCATTCAGTAAATCCATGGGTGCACAATCTAGTGTTCTATGGACGTTATGTGAATGACATATTCCTTTTATGGAAGAGGGGGGTGCAGATCATCTTCATATGTTTGTCAACTACTTACAATAGACCACAGATTTCTTAAGGTTCATGATGCAGTTTTCAGACAAGAATATAGATCTTTTGGATGTAAAGGTAATACTGCAGGAGGATCACGCTATCGAAAAGTACAGTTGTGTACACCTACCATAAATGTAGATGTTTGAGTGTCTTCACTGTTGCAGTCATAACTGTAGGGTGCTCCTGCCGGCAGGCAGCCCGAGGTCGGCCAGAATCCCAAAGTCTGGGTCCGGCGTCGGCTGTATAAGCTAGTATCCTGACGTCAGGACGCCTTGGTACATAGCCCTCAGCCGACGCCATCTTCTCCAGCCTTTCTTGCCCTAGATGTCAGAAGTCCCCAACAAATCAAAAATGAATCCAACAAGGAAACACAAATACACCACAAATATGAGAGAAAGAGGGGATAGGAGGGAGGGAAGCCCCGACTGCAACAGTGAAGACACTCGAACATCTACATTTATGGTAGGTGTACACAACTGTACTATGTTCTTCGTGTTTCACTGTTGCAGTCATAACTGTAGGGTGGAATCCCAAAGCAGTGTAGAGAGGGAGGAGGCTTTAGATAGAAGAAGGGAGGCAAGAATACCCTGCAAGACAGCAGAGGCAAAGCCTGCCCTAGACTTAGAAAACAAGGGAGATTGTAGTGCTTGGAAAAAGTATGCACAGAACTCCAAGTGGCAGCTTCAAGATATCCTTGGTAGGGACTCCTCTGAGGAAAGCAGTAGAAGTAGCAGCTGCTCTAGTAGAATGACTTCTAATGGTCCCTGGAAACTGTTTCCCATGATGAGTGTAACAAAATCTGATTCCATAAGCAATCCATTTGGAAATAGTTTGTTTAGAAATAGGTTTTCCAAGAGAACTGGAAGCAAAGGAAACAAACAATTGGTTAGACTTCCTGAAATCTTTAGTCTTGTCCAAGTAAAATCGTAACTGTCTGTGCACATCCAATGAATGCAAAATCCTTTCCCCTTTATTTTGAGGATTTGGAAAGAAAGTAGGAAGGTGAATTGTCTGATTCAAAGCCACTTTCGAAATCACCTTAGGCATGAAAGTAGGATTGGTCTTCAAGGATACTCTGTCCTGATGGAAAATAAGGTATGGTTCCACAGCCATGACAGCTTGCAACTCTGAGACCCTTCTGGCAGAGGTCAATGCTAACAAAAGAACAGTCTTCCAGGATAGAAATTTAATATCTGAAGATGCAGCAGGCTCAAAAGGAGGCAAAGTAAGTTTTTCTAAAACATAATTAAGATCCCAGGCAGGGACAGGAGGGGTCCTTGGAGGCCAAATTTTAGCCCCTCTCAAGAACTGCTTCACCAAAGGATGTGAAAAACAGGAGGATCAGAACTGAAATGCAGAGATAGCAGAAGCATGAATCTTAATGGAAGAAAAGGAAAGTCCTTTAGATAAAAGTTCGAAGGTAAAGCAAAATAGAGGAGAGATCAGGAACCTGAGGATCAGAGCCTCGGTCCTGCATCCAAATAGAAAACCTCTTCCATTTAGAGGCATAAGATTTCCTAGTGCTAGGCCGTCTAGCTTCCAAAAGAACATCCAAAACTTGTTTGGGAAGACTAGAGGAAATCAAATTCCTTTGAAGAGCCAAGCTGCCAAGCAAAGGGTCTTGAGATTGGAATGTAGTAACTGACCCTGATGCTGGGACAGAAGTGAAGGGTTCAGTGGAAGAATCCAAGGAGGCCACGAGAACAGGAGCTTTAAGGTTGGATACCAAAACTGTCGAGGCCAATTTGGAGCAATCAAGATGAGGAACTTGGGCTTGTCCTGCTTTATCTTCAGTAGTACCCGAGGCAGTAGAGGAAGAGGACGGAAGGCATATGCTGACAGGCTTCTCCAGCTGAAGGACAGGGCATCCACTCTCCATGCTGTTTTGTGGAAGGACCTGGTGCAAAAGCGAGGCAGCTGATGATTGAGATGGGATGCAAACAGATCTATCTGGGGACATCCCCAAACTGCAGTAATCCTGTTGAACAAGTTGGTGTCTAGCATCCATTCGTGAGGATCTGAAATGTTTCTGCTCAGGCTGTCTGCTAAGAGATTCTGTTTCCCTGGAATGAATTGAGCCTGGAGATGCAGATTCAAATTTAGAGCTGTGTCCCATAAACCCATAGCTAGTCTGCAAAGGGGGTATGAATGAGAACCCCCCTGCTTGTTGATGTACCACATGACCGTGGTGTTGTCTGTGCAATTAGCAGAGGCCCTGGTTGTAAAAGGTTTTGAAGGCTAAAGGGCATTTTGAACTGCCAACATTTCCTTCAGATTGATGTGCCAGTGAAGATGGTCCTTTGTCCAGGTTCCCTGCTGGCAATTGTCTAGAAAGTGTGCTCCCCAAGCATAATCCGAGGCGTCCGTGGTTAGGATTTGAGTAGGCTGAGGGAGAAGAAAAGGTTTTCCTTCGTTTAACGTGCATGCCCTGGACCACCAGAGGAACTCCTTCTGGAGGCAGGGGATCAGAGGAATCAGAATATCCAGATCGTGGTAGTGCTGTGACCATACACTTTTCAGATACCATTGAAGCTTTCTCATGTGAAGCCTTGCGTTTGGAATCAACAGAATGCAGGAAGCCATGTAGCCCAGAGCCTGCAGGAATTTCCTTGCAGTGAGCTGAGATAGGGTTGCCAAGGTGTTGAAAGTAGAAGCCAGCTGAGTTTGTTTTTCTGGAGTGAGGTAGGCCCTTTGTAAGGTTGTATTTAAGAGGGCTCCCAAGAATACCATTTGTTGAGAAGGGATCAAATGTGACTTTTATGTTCACTGAGAATCCCAGTAGTAGGAGAAGGCGTTGAACAAAGTCCAGATGTTGAAGCAGAAGATCTTTGCTGTCTGCCTGAATAAGGCAGTCGTCCAAATAGGGGTAAATCTGGATCCCCTGAAGTCTGCAGTAAGCCACTACTGGTGCCAGGCACTTGGTGAAGACTCTGGCCGCAGTAGATAAACCAAAGGGCAGAACAGAGAATTGAAAGTGCCTCGAACCTGCCTTGAACCTGAGGAATTTCCTGCGTTCTTGTCTGATAGGGATATGCAAATAGGCTTCCTTTAAGTCCAATGTCACCATCCAGGCGTCCTGAGAGAGCATTGGAATTAGCTGTTGCAGAGTAAGCATCTTGAACTTTGGAATTTCCAAAAGGTGTTTAACACAGAAAGGTCCAGAATAGGTCTCCATGAGTTTTGTTTTCTGGGAACCAGAAACAGCCTTGAATAAAACCCTTTTCCCATTTCCGAGAGTGGAACAGGCTCTATGGCTCTCATGGCCAGAAGAGCATCCACTTGAGTTAAGGCCTCTGACCATTGAAGTTTTGGCAGATCTGGCCAACCGTGAGTCCTTGGCAAAGTGTGAAAGTGGAACTTGTAACCTTTTAAAATCACGTCCAATACCCATCTGTCCTGGGTAATATGAGTCCAATTTCTGTAAAAAAGAGACAGTTTTCCTCCGAGAGGGGCGTCCAGGTAAAGGGGTCCTGAAGCCCAACCAAGAGAGTCATTGAGTTTGCTTTCTTTGAGATTGGGATCTGTCTTCTCCCCTCCTACGTGAAGAAGCAGTCCATTGTCTAGATCTGTAAGAGGTCTGGCCTTGACCACGACCTCTGGAGCGTCTATATCTTCCCCTTTGAGGCCTGTCAGACGTGGGAAAGGACCAATTTTTAGAGGGCCAGTTCCTGGAAAATCTAGGAGGCTGAACCTGCAAGAAATCTTTTACAGTCTGCATGGACTTTGCCTTTTCTTCCATCTTTTTAATAACTTCCTCAGCCTTAGAACCAAAAAGAACATCCTGTTGAACAGGGGCATCTAATAACTTAGCCTTAACCTGTTCAGGTAAACTTTGTTCACGAAGCCAGGCATGTCTCCTAATCACAGTACCAGAGGCAGCAGCCCTGCAGGAAGCATCCAAAGCATCAAAACCACAATGTAAGCTATGCTTGTTAACCTGTTCAGTAGCATGCAAAACATCCTGAAGTTCCTTATCCTCTGCACAAGCAGGAAGGGAAGCAAGCTTTTGCTTTAAAATAGACAAAAGAAATTGCTGATATTTAAACATATGAAACTGGCAATTTAAAGCCCTTACAGACAGGGTAGCAGAAGTATATACCTTTTTCCCCACCTGTCTAAAGCACGAGAATCCTTCTCAGAGGGAATAGGATTTTTAGAAGTAGCAACCTTAGCAGCCTTAGAGCCCTGAGAAATAGTTTCAGGATCTGCAGAAGGGTTTTTAAATAAAAATAAATGAGAGTCAGAAACCCTATAAAATCTATCAGGCTTAGAAGGAGCAGGAGGCATGGAATCAGGATTCAAATTAGCCTCAGAAAAAGCATCATCTACAATGTCCAAGACAGGAGGAATAGCTAAAGGCCTATGCTGAGAAAGAAGAAGAAATTCTCTAAGCCTCTTTTTGGAAGCAGAATATTCCTGTCCTTCCCAATGAAAATGTTCCCTCATCTCATGCAAGGTTTCCCCAAAAGAAAAATCCTCAGGCGGAGAGGCCGAGGGTAAAGAATCCTCAGCATCCGAATCCTCATAAGGGGGAAAGGAATAGTCCTGATCAGAGGAAGAAACAGAAGATACAGAAGCCTGGTCAGAGGAATCCAGAGTAACATCCTGTCGAGGCCTTTTTCAGGAGGGGTGAGAACCCCTAATCATTGTAAGCAAATCTTCAGCCATCCTCAATAATTGTTTTGTGTCATGGGAGTGGATTCAGAAGCAGCTTGAGCTGGAACTTTAGACTTAGTAGGAGTCTTTGTCTTTGCCTTTGCCTTTGAAATAGTGATGTGAGTAGGCCTGAAAACCCCCTCAGAAGCCGGTACCTGCACAGCGGTTCCGGACCCATCTGAAGGAGCGACGTCCGAAGGTCCTGCAGCAGTTAAAATAGTGGGCCTCGATGGCTCCCCATGGGAGTCCGTATCGGCCATCGGTTCAGAAGTGGCGGACGACAGGGGCTGCAAAAGCGCCTCACTGGCGACAGCAACCGGACGCTGGCTCCAGCTGCAACGAGTCCTGTTTGGACCTCGGAGGCCTGTCTTTGTCTTTGCGCTTCTTTTGAACTCCGGTAGTGTCCGACGACATTCTATAATTGAAGCGTCTGCCAAAATAATTTAAAGCCCAATCGTACCTGCGCTTGATAGTACGAGAGTTGAACCTGGCACAGAACTGACAACAAGAAACGTCGTGGTCAGGGCCTAAGCAAGGTAGACAGTAAGAGTGGAAATCTTTATGAGGTATTTGTTTCCCACACGCTATACAATTATTAACTTTTTCTGACATCGGAGGAACAAGAAAAGATTCAACAGGGTACTTAGCTTTGAGAAGAGAAGTAACAACTTCGGACCGACAACAACCAAATACGCTGTTCGAAAATCGCCAACCAACGTTTTGCGAGCTGCTTTCCACTTCACGGCAAGAAAGACTGGAGAAGATGGCGTCGGCTGAGGGCTATGTACCAAGGCGTCCTGACGTCAGGATACTAGCTTATACAGCCGACGCCGGACCCAGACTTTGGGATTCTGGCCGACCTCGGGCTGCCTGCCGGCAGGAGCACCCTACAGTTATGACTGCAACAGTGAAACACGAAGAACATCTTCAATACATAGGAAGAAGATGTGGAGAAATCACTATCTATTCAAAAGTAGTATGCACCCCAGAGATGTCACAAAGAACATAATGGACAATAAGGTAATGAGAATCTCCAGACTATGTAGTAAGAAAGCAGAGTTCGAAAAAGAAAATAATAATCTACGGACCCATTTGACTAATAGAGGCTATACTAAGAAAGAGACGATGATAATTGAAACACAGCTGAAGGAAATGAGAAAGAACAAGGGAAAACCATACTGCAAGAGAAGTGATTATACTGAAGGAACAAAAGAAAAAAAGAACATTACTTCTAATGTTGGTCAGCTACGCTTTGTTTTAACTTATTCTAATGATTGTACACAAGTGTGCAACATCATAAAAAAGTATTGGCCAGTTTTGACAGAAGATAATAAGCTACGTGAGATAGTAGGACAGCAACCCAAGTTTGTCTTTAAGAACAAAAAGAATCTTAAAAGGTTACTATGTCTGAAAGATGGAATTCCTAGACCAATCTCTAATAAGAGAGGTACATTTAAGTGTGGGAATTGTTCATAGGTTGGTACTAGGCTATCGGCCCTAGGGTCTGTATAAGCCAAGCCATAACAATTCCCTGGATATTTCTTTCCACAATATTTACTTCCCTGGACCCCTGTCTAGCAGGGTGACTGACATGATCCCCGGGGTGAATTTCCTATCTGTTAGAAAAATGTGGATTTGAATACATGAGAAATGCTAGTTTAAAAGCAAAGTAGTATATAATGCATTTTATTCTATTAATTATATAGTAGTAAAATTAATTCATGTCTAAATGTGAAGTAGTTTTGAAACTGCAGTGTGGCTTGAAGCAAAAGCTGATCCCTGACCCTGACAGAATGCTAGCTTAGCAAGTTTTAATGTTTATACTTTTCACAAGTGATTATCTGCTGGGTCAGGAAATTAAATGTGTGAAATAATGAAATCTTCTGCTCTTTTCTGTTGGAATGATCTGGCCTTGTATATGTGTTACTTAGATAGCACGCAGCTGTGTGAGGAAGTGTAACAGAGAACAAAGACATGCATTAAAAGACTGAAGCTGCTATTGTATTCGAACTGATATGAAACCTTGTACAAGTAACTTTACAGAAAGACATTATGACTGACCAGCTGGATAGCAAGGCCGTATTGTATCTAGAGGAAAAGTTTTTTAAAATATACTGCATCAGCAGATTAAAAGAATAGAGGCTTGTAAGCTAAAGTGATGTAGATGCCCTGTGACATATCATGTCAGTAAGGTGGGCATAGCTTGAAAGTTAAACCTATATAAAATTGTGTGCTTCCTGTTTCATGTCAGACAAAATTCTGTACTTGTATGTTTTTTTGCCTCCTGGTGTACACTAGTAAACTTTTGAATCTGAACCTCCTGTGTATTGAATTCTTAATTTTATTTAACAGTTTGGTCTTTCGCAAGACGGAATTCCCTTGGTAAGCTGCAGATCAGAGCATATCGGTGGTCGAATACTGTGCAGGAGAAGTTACCGAAATGGTTCTTCTTGAGTGAAAAGACCTCCGACTGAATTGTCGTGTGTAGAGAGGCTGGCCACTTTCTGATCTGTGGCCGAAAAGCGGAACTTGAACGATTTTCAATACCGGAGGCTCAGGTAGGAAGAATTTACCTTTTTTCTGTTTTAGATCAGGGACTAGGTTACAGTATATTGTTGTCAAGATTTGTTTTGCAGATCAGGGACAAAAGGAAGTACTGTATATTTGGTCATAGATCAGGGTAACAGAATAAGGTAGACAGTTATTCTAGATAAACTGTGAACAGGAACTAAGAACTTGATATCATGTGATAAAAAAGGGTTACATAACATTTTCTTTGTCATGGGTAATAAGTGCACTAAAACCTCGCAAGATCCGCCCCTAACCGAAGATGCAAAATACATGCAATTACAACGTTCTGATAACGTTAGGTATTATACGAAATGGGTTAATAAATATGAATTTGATGGTAAACTAGATAAACCTTCACTAGTTAAACTCCTTAAACAGCTTAAATCTGATGCAGGGGGTCAAGCAAAAAAGCAACGCCAACTAGGCATACCTCAAGCACACAGGTGGATTGAGGAAGCAAATCGTAGAGAACAGAAGCTTAAAAATTCAAAAATATTATTTTTAGACAAAGAGGATAATAACTTGGTAATAGCAACAGCTCCTCCTCCTCCTCCCTTACCCCCTCCCTTACCCTTTTCAGGATTTGAAACGAGTGGACAAGCTGGTCCGCCTCCGCGTTATCCTGAAGTTTCAGCAAAACCACAACTATTTGTTAGAGATCCTATTGAGACTAGGTCCCGAACACATAAAACACATAGGGACACAGAATCATACCAAATAGAGAGAAATCTACAGGATGAGAGTGAGGAAGAAATATGCCCACTTATAGAAGTTCCAAATCCTCAGGCAGGACAGGAAGGGCAAGATCCAACACTCTTAGTATATAGACCATGGACACCGGAAGACATCCGGAAGGCTACTGAGAGAATCCCCCATCCGAAAGTTAATTTTACGAAATTTTTAGAAGATTTACAAGGCATGAGGTTAAGTTATCACTTGAATGGGGAAGAAGTAGAAAAAGTAGTAAGACAAATTATAGGTCCAGATTGGCACATGATTTGTGGCACCTGGAATCCTCGTAATGCAGAGCTTAGACCACTCCCACAGACGCAGAGTTAGACAACAGAGTGAAAGGTCTGACAGACCGAATCTCTGAGAAATGGAAACCTAGAGCAGACTGGACTTGCATTAATCAATGCATACAACAGGAAAATGAGACAATAGATGGATATTATGCTAGATTATTAGAATGTTTTAATAATCATAGCGGTATGTTGGTTCCTGAGAACCAAACGAATGATTCCCTGTATGAACAACAATTAAAAAATGCATTTTTGAAAGGTTGCATTGCACCTATTAGTAGCTTCATTACAAAGCATATGATAGATTATCGAACAGGGAGGCTACAAGCCTTACTCGAATACGCTAGACATGCTGAGAGACATTTTAATAGTAAAAAGAAAAAGAAGGCACAAGTCTTCACTGCTGAAGACGGAGCTGAAGTATTTGTATTACAGTCAGGTAAAAAGGGTAAGAAGAATGCCCAGGGAAACAAACAGTCTGACAAACGATCAGAAGATTTTGAAGAGAGGAAAAAGAAAGGTGAATGCTTCAACTGCGGGAAAAAAGGACATCTAGCAAGGGATTGTAGGCAAAGCAAAAAGGTAATCACAGAAGATAAGGGAGATGAAGACTGACTATATGATAGTGAGGATACATCAAATAAAAGTCAGAAATCATCAGGAAAACTTAATCAACAGAAAACAAATGTAAATGTGATAGAGGGAGTAGAGGAAGTGCAAGTAGATATGGAGGATGAAGAAAGTGAAATTTTGGACTTAGCATTATTGAGCTTAGAGCTCTACTTGGCAGATACGAAACCGGAAGTTACACTTCTGGTGGAGGGAAGGGAAGTCAAATTCCTGTGCGACTTTGATACACCCCTCCAAGTTACCAGAACAATCCGAATCACCTGATTATATACTAGTAAAAGCCGCAAATGGACAGCTATACAGGGAACCACTTTCCCATGATATAGCAATAACTGACCCTGTTTCAGGTATGACCCAGAGAAGTAAAATAGTTGTTTCTGCAAAGTGTCCAGTAAACCTATTGGGCAGGGACCTTATGCAGATATTTGGCATAGCAGTAGTTCCAACTGTACAAGGTATGGAGGCACAGAGACAAATGGATACCTTTGTAGTGCGACCGGAGGGTGAAACTTTTTACTGGTACAGCCAGGACCTAGTCACGACTGGTCCAGGGGCAGTAACCGAGGAGCTGATGAACGTAGCCATCAGTAAAGCCCCCGACCTTGACACTGATCGACAGCATTTGTTACACTGTACTCTATACTACTGTACTACACCAGGACCTGATAGAGAATATGAGCAAGAATTGTTTAGAAATCGTGCAACTAGGAGAACAGTGTAGTTAGCTGTTCATTACCTCAAGAATTCCTTGCATTGTATAGATCAAATCAGTTACCACATGTCAGCTAGACAAAGAACAAAAGTGCCAAATGGGCAGACTTAGGAGAAAAAGTAACAAGATGGGAGAAACAGACTGATTTAGAACTGTCAGAACAAGGGATACAAAAACAAAAACTGAATTGGTTGACACAGACACATCCAGCTGTACACTTGCAATCTAGCGAGGACAGCTGATTAGCATTTTTATTAGGAGAAGAAGAAAAGACCTTATGTGAAATTCCAACAACTCTCTGGTCAACAGGCAAGTCAGATGTAGGACTTATTCGAACAGCAGGACCAGTTACAATTACCCCAAAGTCAGCTTTTAGACCACAGAAAAGACAATATCCTTTGAGAAAGGATGCAGAAATAGGAATTAAGGCTATAATAGCAGCATTACTCAAAGAAGGAGTACTAGTAGAATCTCCTGATTCACCATGTAATACACCCCTATTTCCTGTTAAAAAAGCAAATGGGGAATGGCGGGTGGTACAAGATTTACAAGCTGTTAATAATGCAGTAATACCTAGAGCACCTACCGTGCCAGACCCACATACTTTGTTAAATGATTTAGAACCACAACAGAAGTATTTCTCTGTGGTAGATATTAGCAATGCTTTCTTTTCAATACCTATACATCCTGATAGTCAATATTGGTTTGCATTTACATTTCAGGGTAAGAGGTATACGTACACTCGACTACCACAGGGATATTGTGAGAGCCCAACAATATTTGCACAAGAAATGGCTAGCAACCTGGCAGGATTTACCCCACTGGGAGGTAGTCAAATTCTACTTTACGTAGATGACATCTTGCTAGCAGCACCCACCCCGCAACAGTGCAGGGAGGATACTGTAACATTATTGAAATTTTTAGCAACACAAGGACACAAAGTAAACAAAAGTAAGTTACAACTTTGGAGAAAGCAAGTTAGATACCTAGGATATGTAATATCCAATGAAGGTAGAATACTAGATGAGGAAAGAAAAACAGCGATTTTGCAAGCACCCAAACCAACAACCAAGAAAGAAATGATGTCTTTCTTAGGTACAACAAATTTGGATACCAAATTATGCTTTGGAATCTGCTCCACTGACTGACTTGATATATAAGACACCAATGGCAGCACAAGACATTTTACAATGGACAACTGAAGCAGAAACGGCTTTCTGCAGGTTGAAGTAGTTAATAGCTTCTTCATTAGTTTTAGGACTTCCAAATTATCACAAACGGTTCTTTCAGACCGTAGATTGTAAGCAAGGATATATGACGTCAGTATTGACGCAACAACATGGGGACAAGCAACGCCCCATAGCCTACTATTCATCACAGTTAGACCCAGTGGCGCGATCCTTGCCTCACTGTGTACAAGCAGTAGTTGTAGCCGCAATGGCAGTACAGGCTTCGGCCTCAGTGGTGTTATTCCACCCTCTCACATTGAGAGTGCCTCATGCAGTTGCAATAATTTTACTGCAAGAGAAAGTAGCATACCTTTCTCCTGCTAGACATCTTTCATGTATTACTATACTGCTGAGCCAACCTCATATGACAATTGAACGATGTACGACATTGAATCTATCGACATTACTTCCAACTCCTGCGGAGGGCACACCACACAGCTGCCTGCAGGAAACTGAACAGTTAGCTTTACCTAGACAAGATCTTACAGATATGCCCTTGGATAATGCCGAGGTGACATATTACGTGGACGGCTCATACAGAAGGGGTCCTACAGGAAAAATCTGGTGGGGTATGCAGTAGTTATAGACACTGAAATTTTAGAAGCTCAATCCTTACCACACAACTTATCGGCACAAGCAGCAGAATCGATAGCTTTGACAAGGGCATGTACTTTAGCAAAAAATAAAAGTGTGAACATATATACTGATAGTCAGTATGCTTTTTCTACAGTACATGTATTTGCACAACAATGGAAAAATAGAGGAATGATAACATCTAGTGGAAAACCTATTAATCATGCGCAATTTATTTTGGAGTTATTAGAATCTATTCAGTTACCTACCAAAGTAGCTATTTGTAAATGTGTAGCTCATACAAAACAGCAGGATAAGATTTCAAAAGGCAATGCACGAGCTGATGCAGCTGCAAAGCAAGCAGCCTCAGACTCAGAAACTTTACTTTTAAATGAGGAATTACAACCCTCTGAGATTTTAGACTTAGACATGTTAAAAACAATGCAGACACTTACTACAAGAGCAGAAAAACAAAAATGGGTAAAACGAGGTGCAATTCTTGAGAATGGACTGTACATTTCCAAAGAAAGAAAACCGATATTGCCGTCTAATTTATTTAGATATGCAGCTTTGTTGAGCCATGGGCAGTGCCATGTCTCAACAGGGGGGATGGTACAGTTAGTAAATCGAATATTCCAAACATATGGATACACAAATTACACACAAAAATTTTGTGCAGCTTGTCATACTTGTAACAAGCATCACGCACAAGGGGTATTTAAAACCAAGCAAGGAAGTTTTCCTATACCACCATACCCGTTCCATACTATTTGTATGGATTTCATAGAATTGAATAAATGTGAAGGGAAAATGTTTTGTTTAGTTATTGTAGATATGTTTTCTAAATGGGTAGAAGCTTTTCCAACCAAAAACCTGGATGCAGCAACAGTGGCAAAAGCCCTGATAAAAGAAGTAATCCCTAGATTTGGCATTCTGGAAAGGATTTATAGTGACAATGGCACACATTTTGTGAATCAAACGATTCACCAGCTTGGGAGATTTTTTGGTATCTCCTTGAAGAACCATTGTGCTTACCACCCACAGTCAGCAGGACTGGTGGAAAGGTACAATGGTACCTTAAAGAATAAACTTAGGAAGCTAGTAGAGGAGACCCAAAAGAATTGGATATACTGTCTGCCTTTAGCACTGCTGAGTATGAGAACGGCTCCAAATGTAAAGGGTTTGATTCCCTTTGAAATGGTTTTTGGGAGAGCATATTATGTGCCTCAGTGGAAAGCTCTCATGCCTGCAGAGCAAGAGGCTGACAGTTCATTAGCTAGTTATATGAGGAAACTGTTAACAAATAAATCTGTTTTGCAGTTTAACTCTTTTTCAGATAAGGAACAGACCAGACCGGTGGAAGCAGTCGTGGTTCCTGGGACATACGTTTGGGTGAAAGTGACGAAAAGGAAGGATTGGGTGAGTCCAAAGTGGGAGGGACCGTACCAGGTTCTGTTGGCAATGCCTACTGCAGTTAGAGTGGCTGAGAGGACGTCCTGGGTTCATTTGACGCATTGTAAACCGGTAAAGAACTTTCAACTTGATAAAAACTTTGTGACTGATACACAACCAGACCGAGATGGCCAAAAACAAAGCGAATAGAAGTTTAGATCAACCCCAGAGATGTTGCATAATCATTTTGTTGTGTGTACATTTATTAACTGTAATTGTGACAATTTTCCTCTTGCTGGGGTTTATCCTACACACAACCACACAAGTGAAAGTGGGAAGGCGTGATGAAATGTCTATAGACTGGCATCCAAATTTTAACACATACCTAGCCATGAAACGTGTGTATGCAGAGACTATGAACATTTCAAATTGCTGGGTTTGTACAGCTATACCAACAGCATATGGAGGACTGATAATGTCCGCTGTCCCTTTGGGGATAAATGAGACTTGGGAGAATTTATTTTTCGACACAGGAACTGTGAGATCACAGGACAAAATAGCTTTATTTTTACCTGTCACACAAAAAGGAGTTGTATGTTTCTACAAAAATGACACTCTCCAGGTGGGCTGGAGCAATTGTAATATAACCATATCTTACCGATGTTATATTAAGAAGAGCAATGGCAATACTTTTTGTAATACTAATTATGACTCGTATTTAAACTCATTGAAAACAACTATGAGTGGCATTAAAAAAAATCCAGTTTTGTTTAAACAATTGTCAGTTATAGATCAGAAAATGTTTCATGCAGGGCTGATGCGTATTAGCACTAAAGTAGAAAACTGTTATTTTATTTGTGGGAAAAAGGCATATAAATGGTTACCTGAGAATTGGTCTGGCAGTTGTTTTCTGGGTTACTTGGTTCCGGCAATAAGACATACTGCAGAATTACCTTTGGATAAGATACGAAACGTAAGAGAAACAGCTCAAAAATCCGAAGGTCCAGTTAAGAAACCTGTGAATCCAGTTGGGAAGATTGAAGCTGGTTGGAAAGACCATAATTCAGTAAAAGACAAAAGCGAATTGACTCATATGGACTTGAGTGACAGTGTTATATCCTGGGCAGGAATATTCCCAGCCTATGGAGCAGTCAAATCGATCTGGGAGCTGAGGAAGTTGTCGAAACTTCTCAAGTAATGAGTAATGCAACTTTTTCCGCCCTAGAATTGGTGACTGATGAACTGAATGCAATGAGAACTGTTGTGCTACAAAATCGGATGGCTCTTGACTTCACCCTAGCGTGAGAGGTGGTAATGCGTGGCGCTTATCAAAGAAGAATGCTGTGCTTTTATTCCTGACAATCGTCATGAGATAAATAACCACCTAGAGGTAATTCAGCAAGTATCAGCCATGACTGAACCAGGCCCAAACCCACTGACGGACTTTTTCCAGAATCTATTTGGGGGGGTGGGGTTCCATCCTAATGAATATTCTAATTGCCATTTGTGTGGGTATACTCCTAATAGGAGCATGTGTTTGCTGTGGAATTCCCTGCATGAAAAGATTAATCAAAGATTTTGTTGATGTATCTGTTACTGAAACTTTCTACCAAGATATTGAAATTGAAAGATTGATTTCAGATGACGCTTTTTCTAAAGTATAGATTAAATGACTCACCTAGCTGAAAATCCTGAGTGGAAAAGGCTAGGAGATGAAATGACACTATGCATACCTCAAAATAGAATAAAAAGTATTAATAGGGAGGAAAATGTTAGAAAAATGTGTATTTGAATACATGAGAAATGCTAGTTTAAAAGCAAAGTAGTATATAATGCATTTTATTCTATTAATCATATAGTAGTAAAATGAATTCATGTCTAAATGTGAAGTAGTTTTGAAACTGCAGTGTGGCTTGAAGCAAAAGCTGATCCCTGACCCTGACAGAATGCTAGCTTAGCAAGTTTTAATGTTTATGCTTTTCACAAGTGATTATCTGCTGGGTCAGGAAATTAAATGTGTGAAATAATGAAATCTTCTGCTCTTTCCTGTTGGAATGATCTGGCCTTGTATATGTGTTACTTAGATAGCACGCAGCTGTGTGAGGAAGTATAACAGAGAACAAAGACATGCATTAAAAGACTGAAGCTGCTATTGTATTCGAACTGATATGAAACCTTGAACAAGTAACTTTACAGAAAGACATTATGACTGACCAGCTGGATAGCAAGGCCGTATTGTATCTAGAGGAAAAGTTTTTTAAAATATACTGCATCAGCAGATTAAAAGAATAGAGGCTTGTAAGCTAAAGTGATGTAGATGCCCTGTGACATATCACGTCAGTAAGGTGGGCATAGCTTGAATGTTAAACCTATATAAAATTGTGGGCTTCCTGTTTCATGTTAGACAAAATTCTGTACTTGTATGTTTTTTTGCCTCCTGGTGTACACTAGTAAACGTTTGAATCTGAACCTCCTGTGTATTGAATTCTTAATTTTATTTAACACTATCTCCCATCCAATCGTCAAGGTTCCTTTTGAAGAGGGCCAAGGAGGCGTTCTGATTGACATGTATGGGTAGTCTATTCCAGAGTATGGGGAGTCTCTGGGTCAGGAACCTATCTCTCCAGCTTATTTTGTTCATTATGATGACAAGGTTTGGATCCCTGGAGTGTGTGGCTCTGAGGGATTGGGGTTTCTTTAAGTGGAGCATTTCCAACAGCTCAGGGTTTGACATGGCCTTGTATGTTAAGCAGAGATCGCCTCTGAGTAGACAATATGCCACAGAGTATAGTTGGAGTTTATTTTAGATGGTCAGCATAGGGCATCTGCTTTAGGCCTATGATTCTTTTAGTGAGGTATTTCTGCGGCCTTTCCAGCTGTTGCAGATGTCTTGTGAGGTACATATCAAATGGGGCGTTGTACTCTATAATGGGTCTAATGATGGATGAGTATAGTGGGACAATGACCTCCTTTTTTCTGGATGAAAAGCCCTTAGTGATGAGGTGTGCCACATAGAAGGATTTCCTGACTGGTGTGGCGATGTGGTTATCGAAGGTGAGACCACTGTCCACCTGTGTCCCTAAGTCTCTCATCACACTTTCAGTGTTTAGTGTACTGCCACCTATGTGGTAATTCATGGGTACATGTTTTTTCCCAAAGGGGATAACTATACATTTCTTGGCATTAAGCTTGAGCCCATGGCTCTGGCACCAAGCATCTGTTTCTGTAAGGCCCTTTTGTATAATATCCACTTCATTTGGGGCTTCAATAATGGCTCCCGGTTTGCAGTCATCTGCGAACTTTGTTAGCCAGAGTCCCTTAGTGTTGGCCTGTATTTCAGACAAGTAGATGCCAAACAAGAGCAGTCCCAGGACTGAACCCTGATATACTCCATTTGTCACTTGTCTGGAGCTGGATTTGGAGTTGGCTACTTTTACAGTCTGGTTTCTGTCAGTAAGCCAGTTGGCAACCCATCGAGTGACGTAGGGATTTATGCCAAGCTTAGTAAGTTCACCAATGATTCCAGAGTGGGGGATGGTGTCGAAGGCCATGGCGAGGACCAGATAGGCTGTGTGGACCATCATACCCTCGTCTACAGCTCTGGAGACTGATTCAAAGAAGTCAATCAGGTTCAGGAGACAAGATCGGCCCTTCACGAACCCAAACTGGGTGGGGTCCAGTGTTTGAAGGTTGCCAATGTCTTTGTTTATAAGTTCCATGACAATGTGTTCCATGCCCTTGCAGATCAGGCTCATCAGACTGATGGGACAGTCATTCCTAGGATCCAAGGTGGATCCCCCCTTGTGGAGTGGGATAACTGTAGCTGTGCACCACTCAGTCGGCATGAAGCCTGAGATGAGGCTATGGTTAAACATGACACTTAGGTGAGGTGCCAGTTCATTTTGTAGTTCATGTAGTTCATTGCCCGGGATGTCATCTGGTCCCATGGATGCTGTATTCTTAGCTTTGGAGAGTGTGGCTTCTACCTGTGTGGGCGTGATTACCGGAATTTGGCAATCTTTTGGTACTGAAATGGGCCCTTTAGAGGGTGAGAGGGGGGTGAAGTTGGCACTAAATCGATCTGCCAGGATATTGGCAATATCCTTGCGATCAGTATATTTAATGCCATTCTGTTGTAGAGCAGATCTGAGCATTGCCATTTACATTATTGATGTAACTATAGAATGCCTTGTGGTTGTCTTTGGAATCTTTGGCAATTTTATTTTCGTAACTAGCTTTGGAGGATTTTATGTGGGATCTCAGCTTCTTACTGAGGCTGGTAAGGGAGTTTTTTGCATCCTAGGATTTTCCTCTTTCTGCAACAGTTTCTTCCATCTGTTGTATAGTTTGTTTATGGCAGTGGACCACCAGATTGGCTTCCTGTTTTTGGAGGAGTGTGTCTTGGTTCTTTTTGGGATGGCACGATTCATGCACAAGTGGATGTGCTCGTACAGTGCCTTACTGTAGGATTCAGCAGTCGAACTTTCAGCTCCCATCTGCATGGGTGTCATGAAGTTTGTCACTTCTGACTTCAGTAGCATGAAGTTGCCTTTGAAGAAGTTTTTTTAGGGAGGTTTCCTTACTGGGGGGTGGGGGTGGGATATTAATGTCAAGGGTGATTAGCTTATGGTCAGACCTGACCAATGAGGCGGTGACCACTGGTATGGAGCATCTATCTCCCATGTTGGTAATGACCAGGTCTAGGATATTGAAGCCACTGGTGGGACAATGGATTAGTTGATCCAGGGCGTTGGAATTTATGAATACCAAGAACCATTGGGAAAAGGTGTTGGTACCCGAGTAGTTTTCCCAGTTAATGGCAGGTTAGCTGAACTCACCCAGTATTAGGGTGTTTGGTTGTATCTTAATATTTTCCAGTATGTTTAGAAAGGTGTAGTGAGAATCTTGGGGCATGGTGGGGGATCTGTAGCAAGCTACAATTTGGATTGCAGTCTTAACCTAGTGTTAGTTGCACCTGGAGAATTTCAGATGCATTGTGTTGGGCAACTAGCCTGGAGGTGTGAATATTCTTAGTAAATATGGACACTCCTCCACTTTTAGTGTTTCAGTCTTGGTTTGGTGGCCAAAAAGTGTGGTAAGATTTGTAGCCTGGTATTGCAGGGATGCTGTCTGGAGCCTTGAACCACGGCTCAGCTATTGCACAAATATCGCTGTTCTCCATTTTTAGGAGTGCCTCGAGAGAGTGCATTTTGAGGTTTAGACTTCATTGAGTAGCATTACCTTCAGATTTTGCATGCTTGCATCTGTTACGGTGGTGGTTTTGTCCTTTGAACTTTGCCTAAAAAGGCACTATAGTGGTGGCAAGAGCTTTAGCCAGTAACCTGAATCCCAGAGGCGACAGGTGCAGACCATCTCTGGCAAAGCATTGTGGTTTGTCGATCATGTCATCCCAGGCAGACAGATACTGGATCCCCTTTGAATGACACAAGAAGCTTAGCCAATTGTTGAAGTCAATCATTTTGTCTTATACTGTGGTATCGTTCTGGGCGAAGGCAGGATGCTACTCAGGGCAAGGGTCATACCTGCCTGGGCCACATGATCCGAGAGCTCTTCCATGTCTCTTTTCATGTAGTCCAGGGTGGTACGTCTCAAGTCATTCACTCCAACATGGACAATGACAGAGTTGTATTTGTACTTTTGTACTTGTTGTGGAGTGACTTGAGTGCATGCATTATGTAGCAGATCCTGGCACCCGACAGGCAGCTAACTGTAATGTTCTCTTTGTTCAGCCTGGTGAGTGGGACATCAGTATGCCTGACTATAGAGTCACCTATGACTAAAGTGTTGGGTACATTGTCTTGCCTTAGGGCTGTTGCTGAGTGGCACACTGGTGTTGTGAGCTATGTGTCACTTTGGTTGTCGCTGGTGTTTGTTTGCATTTCAGCTTCGGAGGTCCTTGTTGCTTGGGCAGGTTAATGTTAAGGGCCTCCGCATATGTGGGTTTGGTGTTGCTATGTGTGGGTGTTGATGGTGTGGGTTTTGAAGGGCTACATGTTGCTTGAGGTGTAGTGCAGGTGTTAACCTTCTTCTTTTGACTGTCTAGCACAATCTTGGCTGGAAAGAGTTTTGCTTCCAGTCTGGCTATGTACATCTCCCGCAGGTTGTAGTATTGGATGGTAGGAGGAGAGGGTTGTCTGTGTACATGAGGCAGTTGCTGCATTGCCCCAGTATGCCCAGATTCACCAGGTGGATAGGAGAAATCACCGGAAGCTGACCCTTGCACATGCCTGTTTAGGTGCTTTTTTTGTAAATTACAAGAGCTGTTTTCCCTTACCTTTGCAAGATACTTTGCAGTTATAGGCTGTTTAGTGCCTACGATTAATTTTTAATTATTAATAAGGAGAGTTGAGTGCTTGTATCAGTTTAAGGCTTCCTAGTGCTTTCCAGCAGGTTCTAGAGCAAGTGCTGGTCACAGGGGTTCAGATTTTAGTGCTACTACTGAGAAACCAGCTAGTCCTAAGGGAAAATTTGAAGAGCAGACTTTCTGGCACCTGGAATAGTTTAACTGTAGCCCCGTGGTGCTGCACAATGCAAAAAAATGAGCAAATACATGCATTTATAAGCCAAAAAGTAGAAAGGGATAGAAATCAGCCCAAAATGAGTCATAGATACTGGTAACGTCTTCCGACATCCCATCTCAGGCTTGGAATATGTTTTTTCTTGATATGCAACTTGTCAAGCACAACATGTGGTTTACCTAGCAACCTGTCAACAATACACTGCCTGCTATGTAGGCAAAACTGATCAACCCTTTAAGAACAGAGTGCTTAGGCACCTAAGGGACATACAGAATAGAGATATTAAGAATGCCCTGGCACACCATATAATGGAAAACCCAATACATAATTTTCAGTTCAAAGTAATAGAATGTACAGTCCAAAGCATGAGAAAGGGGGATGTTAATAATGCAAATGAAAAAAATGAAGTCAAGTGGATAGTGACTTTAAGAGAGGATCAGCCTCCAGGTTTAAATGCCGTAGTTCTGCTAAAACCGATACTTAAAGGCAGACGTCCTGTGACTGGGCACATTTAAGTTATGTGCCCGCGGTGGTGGTGCTGCGGTAGCATTGTCGCCTCACAGTAAGATGCTGTCCGGTTCGATTCTCAGCTAGAGCGTCTTCTGCGTGGAGACATGCGTGAATGGACGTACCTTCGTTGAAGGTTGTGCGTCAGGCCTGGCAAGCGATGCGTAAAATCAACTGCCAATCATTAGCGGACCGGAGTTCCGCTGTGGCGACCCCTAACCGAGAAAAGCCGAAAGACACAAACAAACTCTTTACTGGAATTTGACTGGACTTAAGTTAATAGGTTGAAATAAAGGGCAATGGCACATGGAAGGCATTTGATTGGTTGTTAAGGATTTTATTAATGGCAAAGGGAATCCAGAGTTTTAATGATCTAAAGAAGGCAAGGCCGAAAGCGCTTATCAAGATTAAAAGGATTCCTAACAATATTTTACTGGATTTTGTGCCGTCTCAGTGGAGTTTTAGAAATAAACAGGAAATAGGTTTTATGTCAGTTGTGAATGGTGTTGTTTTGGATTCCTACACATACCAGGTTATGGTCTTTAGAGTAAGTAACCCGTGAGCCATAGGACTTACGGATGTGCAGTATTTCCAATAAAGTAGAGTCAGCGATTGTCTTATACTCAAGGCAGAGATCGCATCTGAGTAGTCTGTATGAAATGGAGTAAAGTGATAGTGATTTCAGCTAGTCCACATAGGACAGATTTTAAATACCTTGAATTCTTTTTATGAGGAACTTTTGTAGGCTCTACAATTGCTGCAGGTGCCTGGAAAGGTACATACCAAAAGAGGTTTTTAACTCAGTTATTGGCCTGATGAGGGAAGAGCACAGAGAAGTTACAACTTTTTTTTCCTGGAGGCAATACCCTTACTTATGAGATTAGCAATACAGAATGCCCTTCTTACCACTGTGGAGACATGGTGATCAAAGGTAAGGCTGCTGTCAACCTGTGTGCCCAGGTCTCTCACCACTGAGTGCATGCTTAGGGTATTTCTATTGATGTGGTAGTTAGCAGGAACATTGTTCTTACTGACAGGGACATTTTTTGTATTGAGTTTAAGGCTGTGACTTTGGCACCCATTATTTGTTTGCGCAAGACCCTCTTTTGGGATGCTGACATCATTTGGAGATTATATGACCGCTCCCAGTTTGCAGTCATTGGGGAACGTTTGCTTGTACTTTGGAGAAATAGATTCCAACAGCAGTGGTCTCAGGACTGATCCTTGTGGAACACCACTGGTTACGGATCTGCTGTTGGAAGGATTTGCCAGAAAATCATCCATCACTGACTAGTTTGACAGTGGAAAGTGGAGAACAGAGTGTGTGTATGTGTGTGTGTGTGTGTGTGTGTGTGTGTGTGTGTGTGTGTGTGTGTGTATGTGTGTGTGTTTGCCAGCAAATTCTGGAATGTATCTTGTTGGTATGCTCTGCAAGACACCTCTATCCCAAATAATGGTTCTTCGCCCTGAGGTAAACTTGCAAAACCAAGGTCACACTGCATGCCAAGCAGATAGTATTCACAGCTGCTGTAGAAGTCCTGCTGGTTTAACCAAATGCCAAGAATATGCAGGGTAACCTTAGGATTTGCCATCATTGGCTAATTTCTGGCACTTTCTTTTAAAAAGTCTAAAATAACAGAGAGGAAATACACATATACACAGCCTTGTCCCTCGCTGGACACCTTCAATGATCTCCACAGAGGGCTCTTCAAAAAGAAACTAACAATTAAGTGCACAGTCCAAAATGGCCTGGGATGGCTCACCATAAAGAATGAAAGACTTAGCTAACTTAATTTATGCAAGCAGGTACCAAAGTCTACTGTCCTGGACAGCATATCTTTCTTGACAAAATTAGGCAAACCATATAGAAATTCATTATTTGAAGGTCTGTTCTTTGACAGAAGACAGAACTAGGGCACAATCCTTGTAGTTGAGTTTTGATATCTTTGTGCAGCAGCCAAGTGTAGGGGCTTTATAGAATCATGCTGGGCAGAGAAAATCTGCAAGAATTAGGTCGGCAATGTCTAGTGAGCAATGCAAACTACTCCATGGGTGGACTATACATATGGTTAGCATTATGAAGTGCAGAAGTGCCTGATATGGGTGCTATCAAACATCAAATATAGCATTTATAATGACAGGTTCTTGTGTAGGTCATTGCAGACTTTTCCCTTTTCTTCTATAATGAGATGGACAATTTGTTCTGTGGGGTGGAACAGGGAAAACCATACCAATGTGAATTTGAAGAGCTTCTCTAAAAAGAAGTCCTCAAGACTGAAAAGCTTATTAATCCTCATGCTTTCCAGCACTAAGACACTTGATCCTTGAAATGTCCCTCTAATCACAGCTTTCAAATGTCCTGAATTTCCTGGGTCCATCCATTTCTCAATTAAAGTGCAGCCCCATCCTGGGATGGCCAATGTATCTGCTAAAATTCTCATATTTTTCAAATTCTGCAGTAAACAGACTTCTGCTTTTGGTTTCTGACAATTTAGCCAATCAGAACATCTCTTTGCCACATCTGATAAGCATGCTACCAGCTGGCTTCCTGTTCTGCCAATGACTACCTGCAGCAAGTGCCTCTTTAGTGCCTCTGGATTAGTTAATATATGGCAGCGGACGTGAGAAGCATGCTTTTGTTTCTATTAGGTCCACTTAGACTGCACTCAAAACTGGTGTAGGAAGAACAATGGTCTGCTCTACTGTTTGTCACACCAGAGAAGTACATTTTCAGACTTGTGAACGTTTCTATTGAGCCATGATAGCCCTTAGCCGAAGAAAGAAGATTTGGGTGCACCGGATGGAGGCTGCCACTGTTTGCCTGCTGTGGTCATCATTGAAAGAAGGAAGGACTGCAGGACCAGCTGCCACTGTTTGCCTGCTGTGATCATCACTGAAAGAAGGAAGGATTGCTGGACCAGCAGGATTTGTTATACATTGCCTGAACAAATTATTCACTCATAAGAAATCTGAGGTTGTTGAAGCCACCAAGAGAATTTAAGGGGTTTTTTTTGTTTGTTTGTTATTTTTCCAAAGTGTTTGTTTGCCCAGTGCTGTGGTTGGTTTGTGAATGTTGTTTATTCTTTGTTGACATGATCAAGGGTGGGCAATCACTCATTCCCAGGTGAGCCTTTTTTTTTTGTATTGCCACAGGCAGCAGTCAAACACAGAAGATGACGTTTTAAGGCACTTACCACAGCCAACTGAGGAAGACAGAGATAGGTTGTTAGCTGTTTAATATAAAGTTAGTCAAACCTATGTATCATGAAAGGCAAAACCCCTGAGAATGAGAGTCTAGCAGTTGAAATGTATCTATACATCCACATAACAGTTACTAAGCATAGTGTTATATAGATATACAGCATGTTAATGCCAATGCAAAATCCTGTTAACTTTCTAAGCTTGGTGGTAATGCAAAACCTGTTATTCTATCAACTGTCTTATGACAGCACTATTTAGAAGCTAGGCCTGAAAATGTGATGATATATTCATCTCCCCCTCATTATGCTGAGCTTCATCCAGAGTTCTTGAGCAAAGTTGTCGATAGATGACTTATTATTTTCTTCTTTTTTTGTGGCAAATAATGCTATTTGTGTTGTTGGTGCGGAGACTGCAGTCACTAACAAATGAATTACCACAGTTCATATCTTTAAGAACGTGCATGTTGATAATGCAAAGTCTGTCCTGTCAACTTTCTAAGCTTGTCGCTGTGATGATGTGAGGTACTGCCAGCTATACCAGGCGAAGTAGGGCAGTGGATGTATAACATATGCCAGCATAGCTAGCTGGCGTTTTATAAGGAATTATGTCATTTGAATATCAAACTGATTTGTACAGATGCTTGTGTTGAAAATGTTTTTGTAAAGCTGCTTGTGTTAAAAATGTACCAACAATGGGTCTTACTTGACAGACAAGAAATACACCTGTATGTCAGAATGCATTGTAACTGTTGAAATGAATATACTGTAACAGAGGATACTGAAAAAGAAGAGGTTAATCTCAGTCCAGCTAACTTTGAAAAATAGTTTGAAATTAAATTACCTGGTTTAGGCTATAAAGATTGTATCTTACAGCTCTGAATGCGGCCAGAGACAAAATGGCTGTGAAAACCAGGACTAGGAATCCTGCTGTATTGTCCTCAGGGGCGAACTAATTGCTACTGTGGAAGGGTGGAAGTTCTGAAATGGTATTATAGCTTCCAGATGCTATAACACATCTCAGCAAAACCCTAACTGTTTGTATAGTAACACGTGTGCTTCTTGTTCAGTTTCTAGAAAATGGGGTAGTGTGGGAACCAGAGTGAGATGATCAGATGCATGTGATGTCATTCTGTAATCCAGCACTGAAATTATGCTTTAATACTAGATGAGACAGATGTCTCATGGCAGTCTGTTTTTGAAACCTGAGAAAGAAGGAAGACCACTCTCAGACTTCATCTTGTCTTGCTTTTGTAAGTAGCCAGGGAATAGTAATTCTTTAGATAAGTCTGGAAAATATAGTGAGATTAGTTAAGTACTTTTTTTCTGTATTTGTGTAAATCTATCCATCTGCGTTATTTTTAATATTTTCTGTGACTAAAACTCTGGTGTTTACTGTAAAGAGATATTTATCTTCATGTTCTTTTATTATTTATTATTAAATATATTTAAAGTTTTCATTGTGGCTGGTCTTTTAGAGAATATGTTAACTTTTGAGAGTATTTATATTTATTTTGTGACACTGTGGCCACTCCTGGAAGCCTTTCTACATTGCTCAAACACTACCATTTGTATTAGTATTAATTTTACTCAGTATAATTGGGAACCCTTGTAACAGCCTTACAGTAGATGGTTTTGGAGTGTTCTGGTGGCATACCTACCTTATAGTCTGGGCAGAGGGGGCATAACTGGTAAATCTGTGCCAGCCTTTCTCAGGTGTGTGTGTGTATGTCAAAATCAAATCTCAAAGTGTGCTTGTGTCTGCTACTTGGAGCAGGGACACAGAGCACTGGTTTCACAGAGAGGTTGGTGGAGGACTGGGCTTGGAACACTCGGCTGAGGACTCTACTCTACAGCTGTGCCAGTAGGGAGTCTTATCGGGGGCCTGGAGAGAGAGAGGGGAAACCCAGCCACCAGGCTGTGTGTGTTCCCTGTGTGCTTTTAAGGGAGAATTGTGCTTGGTGCACAGAACTGCATCTGGAAATACTGCATCTATTTTTGTTCCAAGTGAACACCCCTCACTGGTGTCAGTGGTGAGGATTCAGGCTCCTTTGATTACTGGCCCAGAGGAGGGATGTCAAAGTTGCTACTGCGAACATGTTATCGGTTAACTTCTAAGTTTGAGAGCAATATGTGTAAATTGTCACCGATTCTGGTCCTTTCCCCATCCATTATTTTTCACTTTATTTAGAATTCCAGAGCTTCATCAGCAGAAACTGACTTTCCTTGCCAAAGTGATCAAATTGAATAACAGTTTTACTCTAACATTTTGTGTCTAACCATGGGGAACTGCCATGGGTAGACCTGCAGTTTATAGTCTATTTAGGGTGGACTACTGAATGTAAACTGCTTTCTATATAATGTTTCAATATTAAATATCTGTCTTCTGCAAAAGGCTCCTTTCTTCATAAAAAATGGAACTGTTGGGGTGTGAGGGTGGTGGTCTTTTATTAAGTCATCTGAAAATACAAATATTTCTACATTATGTTTGTGTGTGTGTGTGTGTGTGTGTGTGTGTGTGTGTGTGTGTGTGTATAAATTTCTGATGCTTTTGTGTGTATACAACTCTCTTTTTAATAAAACAGTTCTCAAATAAAGCCCCATCTTCATGTAATTGAATGTCTGTGAGCATATGCAACAGAACATGTGTGGGTGTGCCAATTAATGTGCTAATTTGATTATGCATATCTAATGCTAATTAGGTGTCCCTGATGGTCCCAAATTTTAAGGTCCTTTGTCCCTGATTCTCTCAAAAGGACAAATCATTTGCAGATCTGCACTCCGATTCTAACCAGGCTCCCTGACGAGCTATCCGTTCATGTGTGCACAACTGTGACCACAACTGAACAAAAGCTTCTGAATGAAAATAGAATTCAGAACTTAAAAAAAAAAAGCAGACACAAAAAAAGCATTTTTGCAAGAGGCAAGTCCTCCCTGCACCATGAGAGGTGAAGAGATGCACCTGCAGCCCTCCACTACTTGTATATTCCAACTCTGGGATTGCAGTATCATGGAGAAATTCCCAATACAAAGGCAATTCAAACATTTGTGGAAAATTCAAGCAGTTACATACTAGTGAAAGCAGAAGTTATCACCAGTGGTTTCACAGATAAGCCTGACTGAACTTAACTGTATTTTCATGTGCTGGGGCTATCATAACCTGTATGACACTATCCAAACATGCTTGAACAGCATGCATCAAACATTTCTGTTACGGCATGAGAGGCCTGCACGGGGTTTAGTACGGGCACCAAACTAAGCTACTGGATAATATTTTCCTGCATTCACTCAGACATATTTCACTACATTTGGCACTCCAGAACACCATGCAGTAGGGAAGGTGCAGGTCCTGGGACAGAGATGTACTGATGAAAATGACTGCACACCATCTGTCCAGCAGTCTGTGGCCTAAGGAATAAATACATTAAGTTGATCCCCTGGGGTTGAGTTCAAATCCAGAAACAAAACTCAGAGGCTCATAGCTTCTCTTCATGCAAATTCTGCAGCTGCACAGAAGAGGCAGGGTATTCAGCAGCTATACAAGACTCCCAAAAGCAGGTGTTGGAAATAGAACCTCTTCTAATGACTTTGTCACTGCAGATGATGCATTGGAAGACAACTTTTTGCTGAAGGATAATAAAAGTGTTGACAAAAAAGTGGAAACCACCATAGCCCAAGTGAGCTTTTATTCAGTCATGCCTAGGTTAAGCCTTGATTCCAGTTCTTAACTTCTGCCTTTCCCCTTCCTTCCTTGTGACTGCCAAGCATGCTGGAGCCTAAGCTGCACCTCTCTGCAGCAGACAAAAAGCAAACTTTGATGAAGACCTCAAACATCTTTCTTTGATCTCTGGAGTACTGCCACTTTTAATAGAGTTCAGCATCAAGACTAGGATCCAGATAGAAAAGACAACTAGCAGCAGGACTCAATTGGCTGGCATATTCCATATAGAGATACTGTTAACCCATTCAAGAAGAGGAGTTATACACAGAAAGTTTACTGCTCCCTCATGAGCGAACATCCACATGAGAGCCAGGGTCTGAGATGGTAGACTAGACTATCGGTGTATGATTCAGACTGTTTGACACTCAGAGATGGAGGGCCCTTTACTTACAGTTATTTAAGCAATAAAACGTATGCCTGAACTGGTGCCCTCTGCAGTTTAAACAAGAGTTGCTGATGATTGCAATATATGTTTGGGGGAAAAGTAAAAAAAAATTAATAAATAAAAAAGCCATCTGAGACTTTTCAACTCTGATCTCTAAAGGCAAGAAACGAGAGAAAAATAAATATCAGAAAGACTAAATCCTGCAGAAGACAAAAGTACTGTAAGAATTAAGGCATATCAAAGGCAGACTGCATAACAGGTACCAACTAGTATTTAAAAGAAGTGTCCCTTCTGGCAGTGTTAAGGATACTGCCTTAAAATCATACATGGCAATATCATACACTATTGTCTTCTAAAAGTATGGCAGTTTGTGAAAGCTTACACATGTATGAATCAAGCACAAAATATTAGCCTTACTGGAATGCATTACAGTAAGCACGCTGTTAACAGCTGGCAACAAATGAAGAGGAAAGTTAACATCACGAATTCACTGATGGAACAAATCAGTTATGCCAGCAGATCTAATGGTTTTCCATTACTAAATCATCAATGCACTGTCTGTCTACTGCTTGATTATGTTTACTACTTAAACAGAAAGTAAAGCAAATTCACATTCACACACACACACAACTGTACCTCAATGAGCATGTGATCACTGAAAGAAACAAAATGCTGTACAATAAAACAGAGGCAGCAAATATATATGTAGATGTAAATGTCTCATGACTTGAGATGGTATATCTATTACGTCAAAATACTACTGAGTTATGCAATATTCAAAAAACAACATAATGGCAATGATATATATTTGGATTGTACAAAAACAATATTAAAAGCAGGCTTGCATGACAAACACAGAAAAAAACATGAAAAGCGTCACAAAATATTGTAAGCAAGAGTCATCCTAAAATCTGTTTCTACTTTTTCTTTGTATGAGCCATAGTGACAAGCTGATTCTGAGCAGCAACAGCCATAAATTACAAAGAAAATGTGTAACTGTTTGCAGAAGTAGAAAATGTAAACCAGCATGCTCTGCAAGTAAGCTGCAATGCACTTATCCTGCCCCTGCTTTTTGTCTAGTCCCACCAGACACAGTCTGCTTACTCGCACTGTATGCCCCACAGCCACCTCATTTCCTCTACCTTCCCAACAGCTGCAGGACACCTGGATTAAGGTATAAGTGAAGTCTGAGGATACCAGACCAGATTAGGTTTATACCGTTTGCGAACAGTTGATGCATTTTCTAGCTAAAAAAAAATAAAAACTTTGCCAACAATGTTACTCCTAGGAACAAAGATTCTAAGGATCAATAGTCTCACATCTCCTTTGAAAAACAGAATACAACATTCAGCTTGCAAATGTGATGGTAGGGCCTCTTTTATGTTAAAAATTACTTGGGGTGGAAGACTGCTCAGGAAGTTACGATCAAGTAGTCGGATGTCACTGTTGTTCCTAGGGGGGATGTCAACAATTCAGCACTCGAGTATAATTCAATACCAATAAATAAGAATGGCCAGATGCTGATTAACAAAAGTGAGGTCTAATACCAAGCAGAATTTCCTTTGTAGGTGAATATTAAACTGGGTTACACTGTTGCATCACTGAATGTCTGCAGCGGGTAAGAATCTAACCGCACAGCCCCAAGGCTGCCAGGGGATATATCTCCAGCCATGACTACTTCATTCACTACCTGCATCCTGTGCAGCTATAACTAAGTCACCTAAGCAGATAAAGCTCAGGATGTCGTCTTAAATGACTAGAAAAAAAAAAAGCAGGGAAGAATTAGGAACAGTACTCTACAGACCAAATCACCACCAGCAGGTCTTTATCTAGAGGCAGTCAGGAAGATGATTGCAATATTAAATAGTTCTGCTCATGCCTCCCTGACACATTTCTTCTGGGAGCCCACTGAATTTATTGCTATTGCAGAAGGGCTTAAACTGTTGAAACCTACTATTGCCCAAGTCTGTAATGAATCAGAGGGTTCCACAAAATAAAATACAGTTATACAAGCAGGCTATGTGATCATAAACTAGCTGGTGCTGTCAGTTATTTTTTTCCATGTCCAAGAAGGCAACAAACATGAACAACAAAATAAGCCTTGCCAGGAAATATTAACTTCTAGATGGCGTAATGTACAGTCAAATGTGTGAGTGGGACAGAAAATGTAAGTAAGGACGCCACTATTCTGCTATGCAGACATTTAAAGGTCTTCATTTTATAACATACTCTTTCCCAATTAGAATATTTGAAAGCTGACAAAAGGAACAGACAGACGTGACCACTGCATATAACAAAATATGAAGCACAATGAACTATTTGTGGGGCTACACATTTTACTGTATATTTATCTACTAGTGACTACAGGACATTTAAAATACTGGATAACAAACACTGACATAGTGCACAAGGCAAGCGTCTGAAGACTCATGCATTTGAGTGAAGATTAGCTATGAATCTGTGGAATTCCATCTTGGTGTTTGCCTTCCAGTGGTGCTGTCTAGCCTAAATGGAACTGAGGGACTAGGAGGGGAAAGGAATCTACTAATAAAAGACTGGAATAAAGAGTACCAATGTACTTATTTGTTTGTTTGTTTGTTGTTGGTGTAACACTGAATGTTGTTAGAGCATATGCTCTAAGTTGGGTGTGTGATGGATGAAACAGAAAAATTTTGGAGTGATTTGGATAAAGTGGTGGACAGTGTATCCAAGGGTGAGAGAGTGGTGATTGGACTGGATTTCAATGGGCATGTTGGTGAAGGGAAGAGAGGGAATGAGGAGGTCATGGATAGGTATAGTGCTAAGGAGAGGAATGCAGAAGGTCAAATGGTAGTGGATTTTGTGGAAAAAATGGACATGGCTGTGGTGATTACATATTTTAAGAAGAGAGAGGAGCATACGGTGACGTACAAGAATGGAGGAAGATGCACACAGGTGGATTATATCCTATGCTGGAGGGCCAGTATGAAGGAGATTGGAGACTCCAAAGTGGTGACAGGAGAAAGCATAGTTAGGCAGCATAGGATGGTGGTCTGTAAGATGACGATGGTGATCAAGAAGAGGAGAGTGAGGGCAGTGCCAAGGATCAAATGGTGGAAGTTCAAAAAGGATAAGTGTAAGGTGAAGTCCAGTGAAGTGTTAAGACAGGCACTGGGTGGCAGTGAAGAGTTACCAGACAGCTGAGCAGCCACAGTGGTAGTAAGGAAGACAGCTAGAAAGGTGCTTGGTGGGACATCTGGACAGAGGAAGGAGGACAAGGAGACCTGGTTGTGGAATGACGAAGTACAGGGGAGTATAAAGAGGAAGAGGCCGGTGAAGAAGAATTGGGATTGTCAGAGAGATAAAGAAAGTAGACAGGAGTATAAGGAGATGATGCATATGGTGAAGAGAGAGGCTGTGAAGGCTAATAAGACATATGGTGAGTTGTATGAAAGGTTGGACACTAAGGAGGGAGATAAAGACCTGTACCGACTGACTAGACAGAAGGACCGAGCTGGGAAAGATATGCAACAGATTAGAAGGACAAAGGATAATGACAGAAACAAACACACAAGCGAGGAGAGTGTGTTGACCAGATGGAAAGAGTACTTTGAGGGGCTGATGAATGAACAGAATGAGAGAGAAAGAAGGTTGGATGATGTAGGGATAGTGAATCAGGAAGTGCAGTGGATTAGCAAGGAGGAAGTAAGGACAGGTATGAAGAGGTTGAAGAAAGGAAAGGCTGTTGGTCCAGATGACATGCCTGTGGAAGCATGGAGGTGTTTAGGAGAGATGGCAATGGCATTTTTAACCACCAGATTGTTTAACAAAATCTTAGAAAATGAGAGAATGTCTGAGGAGTGGAGAAGTGTATTGGGACCAATTTTTAAGAATAAGGGTAATGTGCAGAGCTGTAGTAACTACAGAGGGATAAAACTGATTAGTCACAGCATAAAGTTATGGGAAAGAATAGTGGAAGCTGGGTTAAGAAGGGAGGTGATGATTAGTGAGCAGCAGGATGGTTTCATGTCAGGAAAGAGTACTACAGATGCAATGTTTGCTCTGAGGGTGTTGATGGATAAATATAGAGGTCAGGAGGAGTTGCATTGTACTTTTGTGGACTCAGACAAAGCATGTGACAGGGTGCGTAGAGAGGAGTTGTGGTACTGTATGAGGAAGTCGACAGAGAAGTATATAAGAGTGGTACAGAATATGTACTAGGGCAGTGTGACAGTGGAGAGGTCTGTGGTAGGAGTGATGGATGCGTTCAACGTGGAGGTGGGATTACATCAAGGATCAGCTCTGAGCCCCTTCTTATTTACAATGGTGATGGACAGGTTGACAGACAAGACCAGACAGAAGTCCCCATGGACTATGATGTTTGTGGATGACTTTGTGATTTGTAGTGAGAGTAGGGAACAAGTTGAGGAGACCCTTGAGTGGTGGAGATATGCTATAGAGAGGAGAGGACTGAAGGTCAGCAGAACTAAGACAAAAGATGTGTGTGTGTGAATGAGGGGGAGGACTGAAGAATGGTGAGGATGCAGGGAATAGAGTTGGTGAAGGTGGATGAGTTTAAGTACTTAAGATCAACAGTTCAGAGTAACAGTGAGTGTGGAAGAGAGGTGAAGAAGACAGTGCAGGCAGGGTGGAGTGGGTGAAGAAGTGTCAGGAGTGATTTGTTACAGACAGGTATCAGTAAGGGTGAAAGGGAAAGTCTACAAGATGGTAGTGAGAAAAGCTTGTTATATGGGTTGGAGACGGTAGCACTGACAAAAAGACGAGCCAGAGCTGGAGGTGGCAAAGTTAAAGATGTTAAGATTAGCAATGGGTGTGATGAGGATGGACAGGATTAGAAATGAGTATATTAGAGGGTCAGCTCAGGTTGGATGGTTTGGAGACAAAGCTAGAAAGGCGAGATTGCATTGGTTTGGACGTGCTGAGGAGGGATGCTGGGTATATTGGGAGAAGGATGCTAAGGATGTAGCTGCCAGGTAACAGGAAAAGAGGAAGGCCTAAGATAAAGTTTATGGATGTGGTGAGACAGGACATGCAGGTGGTTGGTGCGACACAGCAAGATGCAGAGGACAGGAAGAAATGGAAACAAATGATCTGCTGTGGCAACCCCTAATGGGAGCAGCCAAAAGGAAAAGAAGATTTATTTTCTGTTTGTTTACCAGGGTAGCATACTGATTATAAAGTACAGTTGTGTAAATTACACTAGCCAGTAACAGTGGATGTTCAAATTCCTCATTGTACTCAGTATGACAGGGGTTATATTCTGCCCAGAATACAGAAACTTAAAAGTCCTTCCACACACCTTCCATACACAGTCACTCTGGCTGCTTTCATAGGCTATGCTACTATTGGTGGGACATACAAAATTAGCTAGAGTGACTGAAAACCTTCAGGTCTTTCTTGTCCTACAAAACTTAGAGAGCATTGCTGAGAAAGGACCACTGGCAAACCAATAGAAATAACAACAAATAGAAGTTATGTACTTACCATAACGTTCCATGTGGAGTGTTCATCTCGCCTTTGTTCTTACACATGGGTTCGGAGCCGATCCTCGGCTCCGTGCCGGCCTCTTGCAAGCTCTGCATCGAGAAGAAGCTCGAGACAATCTAATACCCACAATCCCCCTCTGCCTTTACCTCAGATCTAGTTTGCAAGCAAACCAATCTACATAACAGTACATTCATGCCATACATCTATACATACAGAACAGACACATATAGTATATGTGTATACCAACTATGTACAGAGAATAAAGACAGTAGTAAAAATGCTTCTGGCCAGGCATCAAAGAACGTTCCTCCTAAGGGTGGGAGGGTGGGACTGTAAGAACAAAGGCGAGATGAACACTCCACATGGAACGTTATGGTAAGTACATAACTTCTATATGTGATAGTGTTCAATCTCGCCGTTTGTTCTTACACATGGGTAGCGTCCCTAGCTCCTAAATCCTGAGGAACTCACGGGAGGACGTTCTTGAGCACAGTGGAACCAAAGGTTGCTCTGTCCCTAGAAACCTTATCTACTTTATAATGAGAAATAAATGTATGTGGCTTAGACCAGGTAGCAGCCGCACAAATAGCATCCAGAGGTAGGCGAGCTGCATGAGCCAAAGACGTAGATATTGATCTTGTGGAATGTCCCTTGGGTTTGTTTAGAAGGGGTTGATTTGCAGAATCGTATACATAGATTATACAATCAGATAACCACTTTGAAAGAGTTCTTTTGGTAACTGCAAGTCCTTTCCTGCTATCAGCAAAAGCCACAAAGAGTTGATCTGTTTTCCTGTGATCTTTTGTTCTATCCAAATAAAACCTTAGCTGTCTGTGAACATCCAATTTGTGCAACATATACTCCATTTTGTTGGAGTGGTTTTTGAAGAAAGTGGGTAATTCAATGGACTGATTAATGTTGTTAATAGAACACACTTTAGGGAGGAAGGATGAATTGGTACGAAGAGAAACTCTGTCAGAGTGAAAGATTAGATAAGGGTGCTTGATGGAGAGAGCCTGAAGTTCAGACACTGCCTAGCAGAAGTAATGGCTACCAGAAAGAGAGTTTTCCAGGACAAAAATTTTAATGGGCAAGAAGAGGCAGGTTCAAAGGGGCAACATTAATTTAGATAGTAACAAGTTTAGACTCCAAGGTGACGTGGGAGATCTGACCGGAGGTCTAATATGAAAAACTCCTTTTAAGAAGGCTTTACAAAGTCTGTGAGCCATGATAGGAGCTCCACACTCTTCCACATGGAAATTCGAAATGGCAGCCAATTGAACTCTTAGAGTAGCAGGAGAAGCACCCTGATGAAATAAGTCTGTCAAGAACTCTAAAATCCTATTCAAAGGAGCTGTAAAGGGATCAACGTGGTGTGTATTCGCCCAGAATACAAACCGCTTCCATTTGCTAGTATATGTTTTAGTAGTGGAAGCCTTATGCGAAGCCACTAATATATTCTGAACTGCTGGTGACAAGAGATCAGACCTGGCTAAGTTGGGAATTGGAGCAGCCAAGCTGCTAGATGGAGTGACAGGAGCGCGGGATGGGGAACCCCTGACGAGTGAGTCAACAGATCCCCTCTGGGTCCAGAATCCAGGGTCCCCGAATGCAGTGAGTTTTCAGGAGGGAAACCAAATTTGACGAGGCCAGAATGGAGCAATGAGAATTATCGTCCTGTGAAGGTTCCTGGCTTTCTGGAGAAATTTCGTATCAGAGGAAATGGAGGAAATGCGACAGGAGTCCCGGGGGCCAATCGTAAACCAGTGCGTCCCTGGGGACTTCCCCTGGAGGGGATAACAGGGCAAAGTAGCTCCTGCATTTGGCGTTCATTGGAGACGCAAACAGGTCGCAGGAAGGCTGGCCCCATGTGCGAAAAATCCTTTTCGCCACTGACTGTTTCAGAGACCACTCGTGTGGTAGCAGAATTGCTCTGCTCAGCCTGTCGGCTATGACGTTGGATGACCCCGGGATGTGCATTGCTATTAGAAAGCGACCCGTGGACTCTGCCCACTGCCAAATTCTCATGGCCTCTCTGCATAGTTGATAGGACCTGGTTCCCCTTGTTTGTTTATGTACCAGACTACCGACATGTTGTCCGTCTGAACTGCAATAGTCCCTAGAGGAAGAAGGGGAGCAAAGTGTTGCAACGCTAGAAACACTGCCCTCAACTCTAGTACATTGATGTGCAGATTGTACTCCAAATTGGTCCATTCGCCTTGGACTGTCTGTCCCTGAAAGATGCCCCCCCACCCTATCAGGGAAGCGTCCGTGGTCACCGTAACTGTAGGCGTGGGTAGCACAAACGGCCTCCTGGGAAAGGTTGCACGTTTGGAGCCACCAGTTTAGGTCTGTTTTGCAAGTCTTTGTTATGAGAATCTCGTGTGTTAGAGGTAGCTGTTGAAATGACCATTGAGCAAACAGTAGCCATTGTAGAACTCTCATGTGCAGCCTTCCCAGGGGAATTGCAATAAGGGAGGCTGACATGAGGCCCAACACCTTCAGAACTAGTTTTGCAGGAGATTTCCTTGACAAGAGCAGAAGACGTATGTGAGTCTGCAGCGATACTATCCTTTCTGTGGGAAGCCTCAGAATTAATTGCCGTGTGTTTAACTCTGCTCCTATGAACAAGATATTTTGTGATGGCTGAAGTAAGGATTTTCCGAAATTTACGGAGATCCCTAGGTGAACACACAGTTGAAGAACATAGTTTCTGGCCTGCAGTAGTTGACGCCGGGTGGTGGCTGAAAGGAGCCAGTCATCCAGATACGGAAACACCTGGAATCCCTGACGTCTCAAGTGAGACGCTACCACTGCCATGCATTTGGTGAAGACCCTGGGGGCTGAGGTCAGACCAAAGGGCAGGGCTCGAAATTGAAAGTGACTGGCTCCCAGCCGGAAGCGCAAATGATCTCTGGATGCCCTGGCCATTTTGATGTGGTAGTATGCATCCTCTAGATCTATTGAGCACATCCACTCGTCCTTCTGTAGAAATGGAAGGATCGACTGAAGCGTGGCCATTCGAACTTTTCTTTCTTGACGAAAGTATTGAGGTAACTCAGGTCTAGAATGGGCCTCCAGTCCCCTGTTTTCTTTGGAACTAAAAAGAACCTTGAGTAAGTCCCGAATCCTTGCTGGTCCGCTGGGACTGGCTGGATGACTCTTTGTCTAACAACTTTGAAATTTCTAAAGCTGCTGGCTCGCAGATGGGGGTACATCTGGGAGTCTTTTCTTTGGAATGGGATAAGATAGAAAGGGTATGGTGTAACCTCTGGTAACTACGCTTTTACCCAATTGTCTGTAGTTATATCTTGCCAGGCCTGAGGGTAAAGGCTAGCGACCCCGACTGCCTCCAGAGCAGGACAGTCGGGCCTCCTCTCAGGAGTGCTGGAAAGGTTTACCAGGAGTGTATCCCTGTCACCTTGATGTTGCGGACCCCTCTGCCGCCAGGGCGGCGTCTTCCACCTCTGCCCCTCCTCTGCCTCTAGAGGGCATCACCCTGTGTGCCCGGAAAGACCCTTGATTTTGTTTCCGAAACCACATTTTCCCACCGCGTTGCCCTTTGTGGTACGGTCTGGTTGGGGTGGAAAAACGGGCTCCGACAGCAGACAGTGTCTTTCCTCTTGTTCACACCGGGTAAGGGTCTCCTTTACCTTGGGGCCAAAAAGAGTGGCACCGTCAAATGGGGCGTTTGTAAAGGAAGACTTGAAGGCTTCCAAAGGAGCATAGGCGCATCCAGGATTGTCTACGAAGAGCAATCGCTGAAGCTGCTGCCCTACTCGAACCTTCGCGCGAGGAAATCAGCCTCATGGACGAGTTAACAATCGATGTTAGGGTATTAAGTTGCGCTGTCACTTTCTCTGAGACAGCTGCATCTGTAGAACCCTGGAGGTATCTCCCAACTCTTTGACTAGATCCCTCTGCAGGCGTGTAAAATGGGTCAAATAGTTCAGGGACCGCATGGAAAAAGCCGCTGAACTAAAAATGCGCTTCCCATATCTATCCATCGTCCTAGAATCTTTATTAGGCGGATGGACAGACGAAGAAGACTCCGACATCTCCTTTTCGTGGCTGCAGCCACCACCATAGCGCCTACTGGAACTCCTTTAGTAAGGTAGGACTTATCCTGAGGTGCTGTGATGTACTTGTTCGGTTTCCTAGGAACAGGTTCCACTGTGTCAGGAGCCTCCCACGCCCTTGAGCAATAAGTTCCATTAGTTCGTCAAGGGCGGAGTGACCCAGGAGGAGGAAGGGCGAGCACCAAATGCCTTCAGCAGAACTGACTCATCCTCAGAAGGGGAAGGGACTGCCAGTCACCTCTCTGCTTCAGGATCTCCAAAATGTCTGAAAAGAGACATCTTCTGAAGGTGACTTAGGGGACCCTTCTGACTCATCTAAGTCAGTATCAGATGTTATGGATTCTTGTGGAGAATCCAAGTGTCTCCTCTTACACAGTCTCTTCCTAGGGACTTCCTCGTGGGAGCATCCGAAGAAGCCTCGGAGGAAGAGGGGCACCTCCAGGGGTGGCTGAGACACTGGTGCCCGACGCTTGGATGTGGCCGTGGGTGCAGATGAAGACAAAGGCCCTTTATGGGGAGGAGAAACTGCTTCCACTGATGTGGTTGTCTGGGTAGACAACACCTTCCTCATCAGGTCGAACGCCCCGGTCCCGCATCAAGAATCTCCCGGCTCAAGAAATGGGAAGAATCCCGACACGGGCACGAAGGCATCGACCCGAGGACGGAGCCGAATCGATCCATGCCGAGGCCCGAGGGAGAGTCGGAACCGACACGCCGGTTCGACTCTCGCCCCGAACCAAGAACAGACCGTCGGCTCCGAGACTCCGGTACCGGTCCGACGGAGTCGAGGTGAGGAACAGACCGAGAAAGGACGGTTCTGGACCCGAGGGCTCCACAATCAGCAGATCAGCCTCTTCCGGCTCCGAAGACTGAATCGGTCTCGGAGGAGGAATGGATGGAGATACAGGAAGGCCTTCAAGTTTCGACACCAGCTGGGTGGAAACCAAATAAGTTTAGAGAGGGCCGAATGCTCCAGCAGCTTCTGCACCACACGATCCACATCGACATCCGAAAGTTTAGAGGAGGAACGGGTCGAAGGAACCAAGACGGAGCCGACCTCAATATGGCCGAAGGAGGGAGCTCCATCACCGGTTCCAAGACTCGAGGCTCAGGAACCGACACCAGTTGAACACTCGGCCCCGAAGTCTGTGGAACCGGTGATCTAACCTTTGAAGAAGAGCTCGGAGCCGATGACTTGGGCTCCGATGTCTTCGATTCCTTAGAGGACTTCGATGCCTGGTCAGAAGCATCCAAAGCCTCTTGGAAAGCTGGTTTCAACAGACCCCTGTCCATTAGTTTCCTGCGCCTATCTGTCATGACCCTCCCACTGAAAGAGTGACAAATGGAGCAATCCTCTTGTAAGTGGAGAGGGCCAAGACAGTAGACACAGGAACTATGGTTGTCAGTGACCGACATTTTTTGGCCACACTGACAACGCTTGAAACCAGACTTTGCCTTCTCCGACACTGTAGGTAATAAACAGTCTAGAAACAAAACACAGTCAAATCCGGGTAAAATAGTCACAATCAGGTAAATGTCACAATCAGGTAAATGTCAAATCCGGTTAGTCACAAACAGGTAAATTTGACTCAATATAGCAGTATATGGTAAGGGTGTAGGCCCCGGTACAAAAATACCGATAAAAGGGTTAACGGTACCAAAGAACTACGGAACCAGAACACAATCACACCAGGTAATACTAACAATATTAAGTTAAATAAAATTCTCAGTAAAATACAACAAAAAGTTATATCTTAGCTTAGAAAACCCTCGAGCTAGCTCCCAACGATGCGAATGCAGCAGCGGCAAACTAGATCTGAGGTAAAGGCAGAGGGGGATTGTGGGTATTAGATTGTCTCGAGCTTCTTCTCGATGCAGAGCTTGCAAGAGGCCGGCACGGAGCCGAGGATCGGCTCCGAACCCATGTGTAAGAACAAACGGCGAGATTGAACACTATCACATCAACCATTGTAACAGAAACCAGCATGACAATACCTCCAAATGATGTACAAATAAAAAAATCATGGGGGTGGCAGGCAGGAATTTGAACATTTAGTGTAACTGGTAAGTGTGACTTACACAACTGTTTTATGTTCATCATTCCTGCTGCTATAGTAGCATATGGGTAGAATGCCAAACTGATCCAACCTGTTAGGAGGAAGGGTATGGGTGCAGGAACTCTTGAAGAATGGTTCTTGCAAAGTTTGCTCTGGATCGAGAGAAAGAATACAGTTTGCAGTGCTTCGTAAAAGTATGGATTGGAGTCCATGTTGCTGGCTCTGCAATACTTTGAGTCCACCCCTTTCCCATAAGCCATTGAAGAAGCTAAAGCTCTAGTAGAATGTGACTTAATACTGCCTAGAATGGTTTTACCATGGTGAGTGTAACAAAACACAATAGAGGAAGATGGGCAGCTGGAAATAGTCCCTTTAGGCACAGGTTGACCTTTCTTCAGCTCAGGATAGGAAATGAATCGCTGACTAGCATTCCTAAAGGACTTAGTTCTGTTATGATAATACCAGAGTTGCCCATGCAAATCTAGTGAATGCAGAGAATCTGCTCTCCCTTGTTTTCAGGTTACTGATAGAAAACAAGGAGACTGATGGCTTGATTCTGAAACAAGCTTGGGCAGAAAAGAGGGGGGTAAGTGCATAAAGTAACCCCGTCCTTTTGAAAAATCAGAGTTCTTTCGCCACAGCAGCTTGCAACTCGGATACTCTTTTGCAGATGTCAGAGCAATTAGATTAACGGTTTTCAAAATATTGAGCATTATCTCAGCCATACAGGCAGATTCAAAAGGTAACAAAGTTAATGCCACCAAAACAAAACTGAGATCCGAAACAGGAGGAACCTGCTGGCAAGGAGATTTCAGGTGTAAAGCTTCTTTCAAAAATTGTTTCACCACAAATTTGGATGAAGGAGGAGGATCCATTGGCATACATGCTGAAATGGACAAAAGATGAACTTTTACTGAGTAATAAGAAAGGCCAGAGCACAGCAGCTCACACAATTATTTGAGTGCCAGGAATACATCATTTCTTAAGGGTCACTGATTATTGGTTTGGCACCTGCTAGAAAATCTTCCCCATTTGCAAACATAAGATTCTCTAGTATCAAGCTTTCTTGCCTCCTTCAGTACCTGTTGCACGTCCTCGTGAAAAAGAAGAATGGAAAGAATTAAGACTGAATCTTCCAGACACTTAGTTGAATTTGACTGATGTCAGGATACATCAAATTCCTCTTGTCCTGTGTAAGTAAATCCAGTCTGTGAGGGAACTTGTGATAATTGCCTCTGTCCAAATTCATGGGCCAGAAGGGAGTTATGACAATGATCTCTAGAGAGTCTTTCTGAATCTTCAGAATTACCATTGAAATGATAGGAAAGAGTAGAAAAGCATACAGAAATATTCCTGCCTAAGGGAACAAG